>NC_134702.1:153849034-154462784 GCF_043290135.1 Rhipicephalus microplus | reverse complement strand
TCATGGTATATACTAATTCACTGTATTCATGGCACTGCGGCCCAATGCTCACTAAACCTTTCTAAAACCAAGGAGGTTATGTCCAGCGAGTATAACGTAGCAACCTTTTCCTGTCAGATAGTGCTCAATGTACATGCCAGTGGCTGCTAATGTGAAATGAGAGACAGGAGGATTCAGCTTTTAATTTCTTACGGCTTGCGCTTCGTATCTGCTTCCCCCCTTTAACCACCTCGAATTCATTCATGGTATACACTAGTTAATTGTATTCATGGCCCTGCGGCTCAACGCTCGCTAAACCTTTCTAAAACTAAGGAGGTTACACTCAGCGAGTATAATGTAGCAACCCTTCCTTGTCCGATAGGGCTCAATGTACATGCCAATGGCTGCTAATGGGGATCGCAGCGTGCGTGTTGACTAAAAGCCGAATACTCCTGTCTCTCATTTCCCATTAGCAGTCATTGACATGTACAATGAGCACTATTTTGTTATTGTTAAACAACGCACAGAAGAAATTTCTCAACGGCACCACCTCGGAGGTCAAATGTTATACCTATTTCGGGTATGTGCCACTGGTGGTTACGTACTACGAGGGACGCACAAGCCATGCTATAAGGAGCCTCGCCCCTAAAACAATACTCTATGTATATACAGAGAGTAGGTGGAAGTCGGTGCGGACGAGCCACCACTCAAATGCCCTATAGGTGGGGCCCTCATTGCAGAAGCCCATTGGCATCCAACGCAACTCGGGCACGTTTGACCAGGGCCTTCTGGCTCGCCAACTTGAAGAATTTAGGATGACTGCCAGTTGGGCGTGTTGGTCCTCTGTGAGTGGGTGAATCATGAGCTTGAAGCAGTCAAGAAGGGCTGCCTCCTAGTTCTCTCGGGTAGAGTTCACTTTCGGGTTGAGGCGATCGGTTGACAGGCATGCCCATAAAATGTGGAACATGCCCGAGGACTTCTCCGTCCAACGCGGGCATTTCCCTATACAGGCATGAGTGAGATATTTAAAAGCTGTCAGACACATCACTATTTTGCTTTAAAAGCAGAGGAGTAAACGCTCCTGTGTTTTTGCAAGGCCCTTACAGCCGATAGTTATAGCGCGAGAACAGAACGACGACAAAGAGACAAAAAGGACGCGTCTCTTTGTCGTCGTTCTGTTCTCGCGCTATAACTATGGTCATGTCATACCAACTAGCCCAACCTGTCTCCCTTACAGCGTTTACACTCTCAAATGAGGACTAAAAAAGGTAGTAACCCCAAATAAATAGGTAGTAACTGCAAAACTTACTACCTTTCTTGGACCGTTACTAACATTTTGCAACCTATTTACTACGTACGTTAGTAAAGAGTAGTAACTGGAGTGAAACTGCAGTTGTTACTAATTTTCATGCATCATTACTACCTTTTTGGTACCCGGCCATAAACTATTTAATATAAATAATAAAAATTGGCCGAGCCCACGTACAGCGGGAATCGATGATATGCGAAGCACGAATGAGAAAGGTTGATATGTCACTTTAAAATCAGCACAACGTTACGAGGTTGAGGTAATTGATGCCGTACATGACTTCCGTGTCATGATTATCATGTTTTGATGTGTCCTTTACCTTCGTCATCTATTCACATCACGTGATACCAAATTTAGTATATGTGGAGCTAGCGAAACGACCTCAAGCCCACTATGAGTGTGGTATGTTGTCATGTTATTACATGACACGCGTGTCAGGATTATGATGTTTGCGCCAGTCATACACTTTTGTCATCCATTGACGTCATGTAACACCAAATTTCGTTTATCTGGGGCTAGCAAAACGGCTCAGAGCGCGTCATGAAGGGCCCAATATATCCCAAAGTAGCTCTGACGCGTGCGCACGCTGGGCACGATCAATCAATCTATAGGCACCCGCGATCAATCTATAGGCACCCGGCGATGCAGTTTATGATATCTGATTATAGCGCCAGAACACAGAGCCTAGCGAGTGTACGCAGCAAAACCGAACTTGCACGCGCATTTTCTTTTTTTATTGTGAGCGAGGGGGTCACGGCTGAATATGTAAGCGCCCATGAAGCGTTCTTTGAAAACGTGCCTAAAAGGGCGCTGAGACTCCAGCGTGTCACTGTGTTCAGCGAGCGTTCCATTTTCCTGGCGGTCGGTACCAAGAATGTCGAGGAGGCCCAAAGAGCTTCGTCGCGCCCTCTGGTCCACTGTCGGGTGCCTATAGTACGACGCCAGGCGCGAAATGCGACATGCTGCATTTCGCACCGATACGTTACCCAGACAACACTGCGCCTCCCTCTTTTCGTGACGGAGGGGCACTGGACGCGCTGAAACGCGCATGCGTCAAAGCAACGCAGCGCGGCGTGCGCCTGCGAGTATATAGAGAGTTTTAGTACTGCGGAATGGTGCTACGTACGCATCACGCAAGCGCCTTGCGTTACGTGGCGTCGTTTGCCACTAATTGGCTTTTAGTACGCCGTAGTACCCGCGTACGTAACGAGCGTGAAGCGTGTTGCGCCATCTGGTATATCAAAATAGAAGCACGTGTTGTTGACAGCCAATGTGAGCCAATCCAAGTGTTATAGCCAGATTATGGCCATATTTTAAGCCACAGAGCCGGTTGGTGCTTGCCTTCGATGCCGGCATTTTGCAAAACGAAGTCTCGCGCTGTCGCGAACTTGTTCGAGAGCAGCGCGATCACCTCATACGTACGCACGCACGCATCTCATGCGTGCGTACGTAGCGGCTGCGTACGTAATGCGATACGTGCGCGTTGCGGTCTGCGCATGCGCACTACGCAGAACGTGGCGTCCTTACGTACGCAACGCCGTCACGTACGCAGCGTACGCAGTACTAAAACTCTCTAATGGCAGGACCGTTGCCTGGGTGGCAACGCCGGTGTGACGCGACGAAATGAACGCCAGAAAGCGCGCGCACCGCGTCACGTCGATATGTATTGGCGCCTTGACTGTGGCATGTAGTCACGTTCTCACACGACACGCACCTCATGATTATCATGTTTGCACCAGTCACATACCTTCGTCATCCATTGACGTCACGTAATACCAAATTTGGCAAATGTAATGCTAGGGAAACGGCCGCGAGCGGATCATGAGTGTGGCATGCAGTCACGTTGTTACATGACACACATGTCATGAATATCGTGTTTGTATGTGTCATTTACCTATGTCGTTCATTCATGTCGCGTAATACCGAGTTTGGTACACGTGAACCTATCGAAACGGCTGCAAGCGCATATTGAGCGTAGCATGTCTTGTATAGTTACATGACACGCATCTCATGTTGGTCATGTTTGCACCATTATCATACATTCGTCCTCCATTCACGACCCGTAATACCAAATTTGGTATAAAGAAACCTAGCGAGAAGGCCGCCAGCGCATCATGAGCGTGGCATGTAGTCATGTTGTTACATGACAGCCATGCCGTTTCGTGACATGGGTGTCAAGAACTGATGACAAGGGTGTCATGACACCCATGCATGTCATAATTTTCATGTTAGGGTCTGTCGCTTGTGTTCGCCATGCAATCATGTGATACCAGTTTTACTACATACCATGTGAACGAAACCACCGCAAGAGCTGCAGGACCATGAAATGTAAATCATGATATTTATGACATTCATGTCATAATTTTCATGTTATAACTTGTCAAATATGTTCTTCATACAATCATGTTATGCCATACCAAGTTTGGTATGAATACCATCATCGAAACGGCCAGGAGAGCTGAAAGACGTAGGTGGCTAGATCGTTAGATACACGCAAAGTCACCGAAGTTCGCTAAGCAATGTTTCGCATTTAAAAATACAATTCTATTTATTTGTGCGAGGAATCCTCTCGGTGCATCATCTTTAAGCAGAAAAAATACGTGTCAGATATCTGCGGATAAAAAACGTTTATTTTAAATTATGCAAACGAAGTATGTGAGGTTCATTCTCCTATTATCAAAACGGAGAATTAAAAGTTAATGAACCATAAGCAAGTGCTGCACGTGGTATTAAAGGCAATGACAACAAACTTAGTTGATTAGAGCAAACTAACTTGACAGGCAGATAAAAGTTAACCAGACGGTCAAAATTAATTCGGAGTCTCTCACTACCTCGTGTCTCATATTATTGTGATTTTGGAACATAAAACCCCAGAAATTGTTATAACTTTCTAACCGCCCATATATTAGCGCAGCGAAGCATTCAAATAGACTGAGACTATGTTGATGAGTTCGGTACGTCGTTTCTGCCGCTGTGGATAATGCTTTCTTGTGGCTATTTTGTAATAAACAAATACAAGATATCATTTTTATAGGTATGGTTGGTTAAAAGTCTTGTGCTGCGTCCCCAAACACACGTTATAAGATGATATAGCGATCTAGACTCACATTTTTTATAATTCCTCCTGACACACAAAGGCTCAGCTGTGCCAGACATGCATCTTAAAGTAAGGGGTATATATACTGCGCCAGTCATTGACGTTTAGCAGTTGTGTAGTGCACTTGTTACGGCTATATACTCTTACCTGGTGCCGGGATTACCGTGTTTTATTTGTACCTTAGTTGGACGACTCAGTGCTCTCCCATAGATGAGTTCGCAGTACTCGAATTCATAATACGTATTTTCTAAACACTCTTCGCGTTCACGACATACCGCGCAAGATTACCCGAAGTTGTGTAGCAATTAGACGTTAATTTCCCATTACTAACAATGAAGTAATGATGTGGCAAAACGAGCACGGTAGTACCGCTTACTACTTTTTCTTAAAACCTCTAAGTTGACTACCTATGGTTAGTAACAGCTAGTGTAGTAACGGCAAAGGTAGTAACTGTTACCACCCATGCGGTTGCTTACTGCACTTACTACCAGGATTGTAACATACGTGACGAACCCTTTCTACCCCAAAGTTGGCAAGTACTACTACTTTATTTTTTTTTAAGACTGTAGGATAAACTGAGCTGCCGAAGTGGTACAATTCAGTTATTTCTCGGAATGTTAAGGCCAGATTTGGTTCGAGATCCATTAGAGAAGGGTATCAAGGCATTACCGGGAGAATCAGCACGTGGGCGGAGGCGTCAGCCATTTCATCGCATTGGTCAAGTGTGCCTCCCGTAGCTCCATGAAATTGTTTAGCATTCACCGACCCATTGGGAGCTGGTTGGACGTTGTTATTGTGAGACCCGGGCACACTTGTACATCTTCCTGAGAATAACCTCGAGGGCGTTCTCGTCGAACTTGCGCAAGCAGAGATAAGGAGCCGAGTATCGGACTTGACATGGTTACAAATGCATGGGCCAGCCGCAAGGCGCCTCTGCAACGCAACTCTCCGCGCTTCTTGGAAACCCGGCAGACCCTACGGCCCATCTGGTGTATATGCTGTTTACACTCGCTCACTGGTTTTCGTGCCGACCGGTTGGGCCCCCACGATCTCAGACGACAGCGCAGCTCTGGCCGACTGGGCTCCCCCTATGCCATCTCCTGACGCCGACAAGAGCTCTCGCCGAGAGTTGCCCTGTCCTCGGACTCCTGCGACCGTGTCCATCTTTCCCATCTCCTCTTTACTTCCATCGTTTTCTGTCATTCGCTGTCCCTGCGCCTCGCTCTCTCCTTCCTCTTTCTATCTATTTACCTTTTAATCCTATCTTTTTAATCCCTCCTTTACCCCCCCCCACCTCGTGAGCTACTGTTGAGGTGTTCTCCTTTTGAGAGAAAGTTACGGGGCTCACTTTTCTCTTCTTTTCATTTAAAATCACTCACCTACATATGCTGTTATATTTCCACGTAATATGCCTGGAATAAAATAAGAGGAGCTAGAGCATGTGGCGAGTCTTTAATTTCATAAGAAGTTCTTTTTAACTGACTTAAGTATTTGGAATAGCATTTATTAGGCTAAAGCACGTTCACTTTTGTTGAAATATGAAGTTTTGCTTTCAAAATTGTTGAGATCCGTGAAAGATAGGCAAAAATTTTTAAAAACAAAATTCAGCGAAACCTGTGACATTCGTGGAGGTATTGCAAAGTAACTTATAGGAAATCAGAGCGGGAACCACGCTTTCTTTGCTTATACGATTTCAATGACGCATAGTGTTCAGCCTTAGTAGAGTACCGAGTACTCTGAATCGTTAACTACTTTTTCTGATCAATTGTCGGTTTCTTTTACTATCTTACAGGGTCTCATCAAGAGTGAAGCCCACGGTACGTTATGATTTCACATAGTGTAGTACTCTATATTATTACTTACTTTTCCTAAACACATAGAGTGCTGCGATTTCATGCCTGTCGCAGCTTGTTGGCTACACAGCGTAATTTTTGTCGACTCGACGTCGTTAAATGTGAGGCCAATGGGACGGCTGTTTGCTCTCCCATTGTATAGTATCATGTACTCTAAATCATTTACAACTTTTTCTAAACACATATTGCAGTACACAGTGGGAATTTCTGTTGATGCAGCCTCATCAAGCGTGAGGGGCACGGGACGGTTTTCAGCTCTCCCATTATATAGTAGAGTACCATGTAGTCCAACTTGTTAACCATTTTTTCCAAATATATGCGCATTTTGTTCATTTGAAATTCACTGTATTAAAGTAATTGATATCCACTGTTTGTAAATAAGCTTTTCTCAATTCATCAAGTTTTTTTTTTGCTGTTCCATAGTAATGTATGATGTGCCCTATATCATAAACGACTTTTCTTGAACAGAGTTTCTCTTGTAATCAGGACGGCTCACTGCTATCCCGCAATTATATACGAAGAGCTCGAAATCGTTCAACACTTTTTGATGACACATTTTTGTGTCTTTGTTAGTGTGAAACATCGAATGTTCATGTTCATTTTACGTCATCTCATACCTATGTTCATGCAATTGAAGTCAGTTGTGTCATCATCATTACCTTACGTCTACAAAAAAATGTTTTGTTGAAATGTTATTGATGTTTATTCTAAACAAACGTATTTAATGTTTAATTGTTACTGACGTTGGCGGTCTCTGAATTTTTCCAGACTAGTGTTCATCTATGACAGATGTGCTGCGCTAGCCATTAAGCCTGCCTCGTTTTGGTAGGCTGAAGTCTCGCTAATGTGCATGTCTTGCACATATGTTTACATCATTTTTTACACAAATGCGTGTTTGTGTGTGTTTGTCTGTGTGTGTTTGCGTGTGTGTTTTATTGTACGTGTCCTCCACGTCATTCCATGCTTTGTGTCTATGTGACAGAGCTCTATTGTCATTCTCATAGACGGACGTCTATGAAGCAAATTTTTAGTTCAATTAATAATAATGTTAGCCGTCTATATTATATATTACTTTTCAAAACGTCCCGTGTCACCTGAAGGGAACAGCTAGTCTCAATTGAAATAAGGTTTATTCATTCATTCTATACACAGGTATCACTCTTTATGTTTGCCCCTAAAGCTGTTTTGAGATTACAGTAAGGCTCATTTTAGGCTCCGTAGTTGTCCACCACCGCGACCACTGCCGGTGTCCGTAACCACTATCACTCGAAATAAGAAAAAAATGAAAACAAACAACAAACGCCACGGACAGATTAAGAGACGAACCCGGGCCCCCCTACGTGCCAGCTCAGTATTCTAAATTGAGCTGGGGCGCTGCTTGAAACTCCGTTGGAAACTGACCATAGGCAGGCTTCCTGTCGGATGAAACTTCGCTTTATTATGTGCAATAAAGTGCTTTAGAACATCAAAGGAACCACCAGGCGTCACGCAAGGCAATCTACGTGACGAGTATGCCGTCGAAATATCTAACGTACTACAAAAGCCTCAGGCATAAATCTGCATCTCCGTCAGTCCCAGCATCAACAAAATGGACGTAATTCCTTGCAATTAAGTGTGTAGTGGGTACAACGCTTCTCCGAAAAGTGACCAATAATGGCAAAGTTAAGGCCTTCCTACTACACCAAAATTATGATGATTTATGGCGCAGTGGGTACCCTGCAACTTTGCTTTTATCAGTTACCCAAGCAGTGCCTAAAAGGGCTCTAGAAAGGCTTGTCTTCAAGCTTTCGCTAGGTCTTTACTGAGTGCTCCACACATGCCTGGTGGTTTTTTATGAACATTCAACGGTACGGAACAGGGACGACACACGTGCTTGCCCATAATAGCGTACAAATGATTCAACGTAAAGGTTTTTTTATTCCTGTTGAACAATAGACCGAGGGGGAAACCATTATAGAGTACCCACTACTCTTAAACGCTTGAAAATTGTTATAAAATCTTACATTACACAAACTATCATAGTCAATTGTCGATAATTTTATCACTATAATGCTCGAAAACCGTTCCCATTTTTCGATTGAAACACATGAAGGGCCACTTCGACACTATTTGATCATGTATTTTTCATCGGTTCTTCTGGTGCTGTCTAACACGCCAATATCGTTGCGCACATGGCAATGCCGAAATAGACGCTGTTATAATTTTAATTCACGGGAAACACTACCTTGATTTCAGACTACGGCGACACACATCGGCTATTTTCGTTATAGGAAGGGACGTCATGTCATGTGACGTGACGACAAACACTGTTCGCTTTTTATTGACTTGACGCGAGAAATAGCGTGCAATTGCGTGCAATATACATATATATGGTGGTAGCTAGGTCATACGAGTAAATGCTAAAAAGAGCAAAAACGTTTTTTTTATACTTTCCAAGAAAGAAATCATTCCTGTTTCTTTATGGCGTATCTTCAGAACAACGAACACAACACTTAGCCTGCGAAGGAGACGCCAGTAACTAAAAGTGGAAACGCATGCCATGTTTTTAGCGAGCCAAAAATGTGACAGGTGGCGCACGCCAGCGTTGCCATATATAGTTACTGTATATGCTCTAAAGGTAGCATATACAGTAACTCTATTGCCATAGCATGCGTCTTGCATGCAAGCCGAGAAGTGACGCCGCCCAAAGCGTATGTGTGACCTTGGGAACGTCTGGTACCCGACGCACGTGCTTCGTAGTAACCATGCTAAATACGCCGTCAAATAGAGTGGTAGCGAGGTGTGTCAAGGCCACCATTGGGTGACATTTCCGGAATGTCTTTTTTGTGAGACGCGCCCTGTGATTGGAAGTGGTCTTTGACGTCAGCAGGTGAGTGAAATGCAAAAGAGAACGTTTCTGGTCGTCGTCTGCTCGAGTTTAGAACTTTGAGGAGCCCTAACTTCCCTTTCCGTGCACAATTTTTTATCACTCTTGGTGCATTCGTTTCAATAATCGTCGCTAGACGCGTTTCAGTGCCAAATAAGGCTGTCCCAAAAGGGTCGCAGGGCCCCTTTAAAACAGCCGAAGTAATTCCAACGCATATGGCGTTCTCGCCGTAGAAAACCGGTATAACATTTTCCTACGTCGTATGTAAATTTCGTATTCATGTGCGTTAAATGGGCATTTATTTGTGTATAAGACGGCCGAACACTCAGACTTCTCTTTCAGTCGACCAGTCGTCAGACACGCATGACGAACAGCTATATAATAATAAATGCTTGAAAACGAAATAAATTTGGTCAGTGCAGTTGGCTGTTGATACAGCTTACGGAGCCACCCTCAAAAGCTGAGTGCCTTACCGACTCGGTTTAAAACCTTTCCTATTATGTGACCTTCGATTATGATTATGAGCGAAGTTTAACAAAATGAACGAACTCCAAGCTTGTTTGGACTACTCAGGCTTCGACTGTTTAAACAGTAGAATATCTTTCACTTCTTCAAGACATTCAGGTGCGTTTTGTCGGATCCCTTGTGAGCAAAGATGCACTAACCTACTGCAGGCGTGGATTTTTCCCTCAAGCTTGAAGACAGCAAATATATCAGAGCCATATCAATGATGCGAAGAGGTAATACGAAAGAGTGATAGAAAAAAAGATCTTTTCATCGGAGTCAGTTCGTCCATATATCTCAGGTTTGAGTGGTGGAACTGGACATGAGAGACGTTTAAAAAACATGCAATTCTTTATCTTCTATACTTTTGTGTTTTCGCTTAGTCACTTCCAGCGTTCCCTACATCCCGCAAGCTTCACGCGGGATTTCGCTGATCGACGCAGATTGATTGCATCTGACATCCCTGCAGTGATGATGAATCTCCGGTGGTCTTCATTTTAAGAAACTTGCGATCAATGTTCTTCATCACATCATACTCCAGATCGTTTCACCTTATTACCAAAAGTGAAGAGTTCAAATGAGATGACGAGGCGTGCTGGAGCACTGCGGGACACGCTGCTATGCGGAGATGAATTCTCTTTGCAACCGGTCTAGTTCGTGACGTAGTAGTACTACAGAAGGTCCCGTGTTTAACCGTGATACTCCCGGCGGGTGACGTGAACACAACCATACAGTGCATCTCATCATCTTGCTGTTGAAGCATTGCCTAATCACTCAAAATCATACTGTTGCGTGGAATCTTGTGATACAGCATTGCTGAGAGACCACTTTCACAAGCAGGATTGCAGCCTCGTTTTTATTTTCCCGCATACCTCCAAAGGTGTCAGCTTTCGTTTTTTTCTTTTTAACAGCTGGCCTCTGTAGTAAACTCGCATAATCAGAGTTGTCTCTCTCTTTGCTATACAGGAAATAAACACTTTTTTTTTCGCGCTCTGTTTAGACATGTTCTCGGTGGTCAGCCGTGGAACAACCGGCAAGTCGATGCAGTCCCAGCCTAAGTTCTCTCTTTGTTCAAGGATTCAAAGCCTTCATCTAAACCAGAGTGCTTGTGGCCCTGTATCCCGCTGAATTTCACAGAATATCTTCAATACAGTTTTCAATACTCGCTTTGTGAACCGGGCACTCAAGATGTCCCGGTTCAGAGTAGTTGCTTCGCTACACTGGCCTATTTTCAATGCTGACTTCTTCAAAGCTCTGGTTAGTTGACTCCTTCCATATTATCTGGCCAAATGGTCCAATTCTTCCCTATCTTGATGTGAATGCCTTGTCAAACTATTCACGACAGCATACTTTCTCGAGTTCCGAAAATGTTGCCACGCACAATTTTTAACTATAAGTGCTGAGGAACTCTTCCTAACTTATTTATAATTGTCATCTTTGATACAGACACTGAAAGAAATTACGTTTTCGACAACCTCCCACTGAAGCACCAACCGTCGCATGAAACTAATAATGTCCCCTAGTGCCAGCACCAGTCTACTGCAGAGAAGAGAAAGTACAACGCCCAAAGAGTGCCAAGAGTTGGCTTCCTCGAACCGCTTTTCCGTGACGAAGCGTCAGGCACCAAATGGCTGGGCACGTCAACAAAGTGAACCACTCAGTGACACTTTTTTCTTCTCCGAGAGGCGACCGCTTTGTCACCTGCACCGCTCCTTGACTCAAAGGCGACAGTGAATTAACCCGTCGCGGTCAGCTTTCAAATGCTTCGCAGCAGCCACTCTTCTCTTTAGAACCGTTCTTTTCTACAAGCACCCATAAAGGACTATAATTCCCCGATTTCTCCCTCTCCAAACTTCTTCGGAGAAACTGCGGTGGCCCCACGGAAAGAGCATTCTTCTCTCGTCTTCTCTGCACACAAACTCGCGTAGCACATGTCAGCAGCATGCATGCCAACTGTCACCTCTCTGCGACGTCAAAAAGACGACTACAAGATTTTAGGGCAGAAAAAAAGGCCAAGTGGCGGCGCTATCAAAAGTTTCAGGGTGGTCCTTCTCGGCGAACGGGCCCGCTCTATTGTTGCTCACTTTCGAGGCAATTTTCCGCGTTCTCCGGCGCATTGACGCTGCTGTCCCTTTCGAACTGCGGTCACGCCGGCTGGGGACGGTCGTCGGGCTGACGTTTCTTTGCGTCCCCTAGCTAGCAAAGGCACGGGCGCGAGCGGTAGTGAATGCATGGAGGAATAAGGAGGGAGTGCGCAAGTGGTAGTTCACTACGGCTGTTGTAGTTCTCCCACTGAGAGCGGCCGCCTCACGTGGTCCGCCCCCGAGATCACAGCTCTAATCCCATCCGGGCTCTCTCTGTAGCTCTCGTCGCGGCGGGATTAAGAAGGGATAATCTCCGCGGGGCTTCTCCTGTGTACAAAACTGCTGCGGTGGGTCCGAGCCTTGCCGTGTTGTACGCGCTAAACAAGTGGGGTGGGCAGCGAGGGGCGACAAAGGAAAAGGGGCGATCGGGAAAGGGAAGCTGCATTGATGGAGGGAAAAATTTTCTCGGATGCCGTCGTACACACAAGCACATGGCTATGCTCCTGTATTGCCTTTGAAAGCAGCGATCTTCTCGAACAGGACTCGGTGGTCGTTATGTCCCTGCTGGGAAGGGGGGAGGAATCCAAACCCTGACCACGGCTGCGCTGTGTGAAGCACGCAGATGTGTCTCTCCTGCGTGTATTGTCGATCACGATGAATTGAGTGAGCCAGACAGACAAACAAAAAATAAAAGCGTTTGTGAAAGGAAGCAGCAGGACAAGACGCACGTCCGTCTGTGTTGTGGCAGTGGGTGGGGTGACGAGGCCCTGTCACACAACGCTGCGGTTTTCCCGAAAGAAGGCGCTGGAGTGGCACGCGTGACTTGCCACCCAGCGCTCGACGCACAACAGCGAGTTTGCAGCGCGTGTATGCGTGGTGTGCCTTTGAAAGTGCAACACTGAGGTCAGAACAACGACATAATTGGATTAGGGTGACGCCGAATTCCGGAAAACGCGCAAGAAAACGAGCATGGTCAGCGGGCTTCATTGGGTGCGCTGTGTGTGTCGTCATTCGCTACTTTGCGGGCTCCGTTCGCAGCTGTGCGCGTGGTATGCACGTCTACGAAGTGGCACACAAATGCTCCTTTGGCACTGTGTCAATACGGCAGCGACAGAAGGCGCGGACACGCAGCTGAATGGGTTGCCTACGTTCCTTTTATTCACTACGTAGCAACTCGAATCTCAGCGCTTGTCTCGCGTATAGCCCGTCGCATTTTTTCGACTTCTTGGGTGGCATCCGCAGTGTGCGTAGCACTCACAGTTCCCTGAAAAGACGTGCGAGTGCGTATGAGTGGCCCGGGTTCTCTATAGAACCTCATGAAGTCAACAGACAACGAAGCTGTAGAATGTATAAGCTCCGCTGATTGGATGTTTCAACTGTAAATACAGTCATTTTCACGTAAATAGGAAAAATTCGAGTTAAAGAAAAGTGGACTTGCTGTCGGTGTATACGGGCCGACGTTCCAATTATTCCACTTATTCGTTGCGAGGCCCTCGTTCCAACAGGCTTGATGCCTTAGGTAGGTTCCGACGTCTTATTGGTTATAGCTTCGAGCTCCTAAATTTACGTCCTCCGTGACGCAAGGGCGCACAAGTATTGTTTAACACTCGCCGTCATGGCTGCGAACGACGATGGCGAACACTCACAAGATTATAATATACATTCACAAAATTACCCAAGAAAGAATCGCCAGGCCTGCGCAGAACGCCCCGCACTGTCACACTAAAAGCTGGAAGAGTGGCCTTCAAGAATTTCTGCGACAATGGTCGTGCCGCTTTCTGTCCGTAGTTGACATACGCGTTCAATTAGTTTTCCACCTGGCCTGGTTCCTATAGCCAGGTAACCTGTCAATGTCTGATTGGTGCATGTAATCACTATATGCTTACTATTTTTATGTGTTTGTGTGTGTTCCATATGGATGTGAGCTCTCCTATATATGCACTTCATTCTAACGCTGTAAGTTATGTAACCTTTATGAACATTGATACCTGTTGTACATATTTTCTAACATCTTCACCAAGTCTTGTAAATTCTGTACATATATCATCATGTACATTGTCCATATTGTGATTAGTGCATTTACGTAGTATATGTAAAGTTATTAGTACAACGGACTATGGACATCCTACGGACATGGACACTTTAGTTTAAATGTGTAGCGTATGTTGTGCTTTGCCTTTTGTTTGTTATTGTGCCTGTTATACAGACGCTTGTCTCTTAGGTTTGTTGCGTCCAATGAAAGAATAAACTTTTTCTAAACAGGTGTTCAAGTATCCCAAGAAAAACTATCGTCTTTGAAAGTTTGTGGGTATAACGTGGTAGCAGAAAGCACAGGACCGAGTTGACTGGCGGAGCATGTAAGAGCGTATTCAGGCTGATAATGATGATTCCTTACTGATCCTTGTCAGCTCTCGGTTTCATTGGGTCATGTTTTACGAGTGATATGAACTCTTGATACCTTCAATTTTTTTTATGCAAAAAGAACAAAGCATTGTACATAGTAAGTCTACTTTTACGTTCGCCTCAACAACGATCAACTGTGCAAGCATGCAGCTGTGAGGGCTCTTTCTCTGTATCCAAAAGCGGTGAATTGGTTCCGTTGATTACGGCTTTCACAGATTTTCGCATGCAGGTGTTTTATTGGATCATACGCAATGCTGGTAAGTGTGCCTACAGTACAAAAAGTAGGCACAAAAAGCCGCCGCACCTTGGAAGCTGTAATAAAACTTAAACAGTACTCTCGAATCGAAATGTAGGAGCTCGTTCAAGTTGTCAGCGCAACCTCCAACTGGAAGCCTTTCTCGAACCATTTGGAGGCAGTATCTATAGATGGCTACGGTGGAGCAGAAAAAAAAGCTACGTAAAATTGCACCTATGTTTGGAGAGTGTAAGTCAATGAAGCTACAAAAATATTACTAAAGCACAAAGTCCATTCACATAACTGAAGCAAGCTCAGGCAGTTACGGAAGAAGGCATAATCCGCACTGAGGAGACTGGGGTAGTGAACGAAAAAACATTAAAGAAGAAGTTAGGAATGGCGATCTAAAGAGTATTGTCTGTTGCTTATTATGTGTGGTATTTTGAGTCTAAAGATACCACATATCCAATTGTCTTGTTCTGCAACGTTTATTTTCAGCACCGCAAATGTCTTCTTGGTCTTCTGTTTTTAGAGGTGTGAACTGGGCATGGTAGAGAAAGAGGAGGTGACCTTACTAATAATACACGCACTTACTCACTACTTGTTGCACGAGTTCATAAACTTATGGCACATAGCTAAATTGCTGAGGGGAAGCGACAAATGTTGAAAGCACAACAACTGAGAAGATACATAGAGATATATAGATATATATATATAGAGGTATATATAGCGATATCCTTCAAAAGTTCAAAACGTATTACGTACATTAGTGTTCATTTCATGAACCGATGAGCTGATTAAAGTTGATTACATTATTGATGAGACCCATTTCATTCTATGTAAATAAAAACAGAGCATTAGTGCGCCCCTGATTAGGAATCAACTACAGTAATGAATGGATGAAACAACTTTATTGAACAACTGTACAGGAATGCACGAATTGCACATTCAGCACCGCTAAATGAGCTACAATCCAGCAAATTGACTCTTCGCAATATAGTTACTACTCATAAGTCAGCCCGTATGTTGCCGCACGCGCAGCCTCTACCTCAAATTAACAAACTATTATTTTCCATTCAAAGTTCATTCCTGCCTTTGAATTAGTATTTCGTCTTGTCTTTTCTCGCTGTTCACCATAGAACGTAGAATGGGAGTGAAATTCATGCAGTAATTTCTGAAAAGCCTGCGGTGCTCAAGCTCCTTCGCTAAAATATGTAAGGGTGACCGCACTTATGGGGCGAAAAGTAATTTGTGGACGACAGTTCTCGTTCGAAAATACTCTCCCAAGAAAGCCACCTGACCGATTTTCGCGAAGAGCTAATTGCGATGGCACCTTTTGAACGTCTCCAAAGGTTGAAATCTTAGAATACGTCGCAATTAAAAAAATGGCCAAATTGATAAGCACACAAAACGCTAAGGCTCCGTCTGCGTTGAAAGCCCGGCACGTTACCTTACTTTATGGCCCACGAACAGGTGAACGGCAGAAACATACAGCCGTGCATTGGGGCAACGCTGGTTCGGAAAAAGGGGCTGATGTAACGAGGTGTGCAACAGGATTTTTATTTCGTTATTGGAGTCAGCAGGGTAGACACCCTGAGCTTGAGCACCACCCTGACCCACCCTATATTCTCAATGACCGCTACACTACTTCGTCCGCTAAGCTCAATATCAGCGCCTTCTGTCGGCACCAGAGAAGAGAATTCAAAGAGAGATCAGTGCATTCGCAAATGCGCAGGGGTAGGCATCAAGACGCGTGGTGGAGAAGGAAAACGATACAGAAAGGGAGAGAGGGAACAACCTCTCTGCGATGGCCAGTCGTGTTCGATTCCATTCGCATCGGTCGGCCGCTGTCTGCCGCGCAAGCACTCGACGCGACGACGTGTTTGTCCAGGGCACACATAGCCGCGTGGGAGAGACGGCCCGACAGGCGGTGCTGGTGCTCGCTTTATGTTTGTATTTGCCTGAGCGCAAGTACACACAGAGAGAACATTATAAAGGTGGGGGATAACCAGACAAACGGACATTGATACGCCGTGGGCAGCAGCCCTCGGGCAGGTCCCCGGCCGGGCCCCTTCTGTCAACACGAGAGGGCGGTGTCGACAGAGAGGGGAAGTCCTTTTCCTCTGTTCCTCACTAACGCCGAGGGAAAGCCTTTCAACGAGGACGTTCCGGACGGCACTCGAGGAGAAGGGACTTGGCGGCACTGTTTACGTGACACGACCCGCGTCCAGAGGGCCGCGGAGGCGAGTCGACGAATAGACTAAAGAGGCT
This sequence comes from Rhipicephalus microplus, assembly GCF_043290135.1. Lineage (NCBI taxonomy): Eukaryota > Metazoa > Arthropoda > Arachnida > Ixodida > Ixodidae > Rhipicephalus > Rhipicephalus microplus. The sequence goes on along the minus strand of NC_134702.1, from coordinate 154,446,183 downwards.
GGCCGTCTGTTCAGTTGACAGTGTTCGGTTGCGCCGAAGAGCGTGCTCGGAGTTACGAAAGCCATTGACGCCTCTGATGCATGCATGCTAGCACGTGCCTATTGCGCTATCTGTGCACGTGCTGGCCGCCGAGCTGTTCGAGTGGTTGTCGTTGCTTTAGTGGGTTCTTTTCTCACTGCGCGGCGCCACTTGGCACGCCACAGAACACGACAAAATGAACTAGTTAATCATGGCGAATGAAGATGACAGCTGAGCTCTGTATTGCCGACAGGCATGTACATAAAGTCGGGGGAGAGAAATGTCAAAAAGTGCGAATTATCTCCAAATTACCTGTTATGGGAATATGAATGTATGTATGCTGCGTACCAAAGTGTATACAATCGACACTCTATAGTTTAAATAATCAAGCTGTTGATTTGACAGGGGCAAAGTAAAGAAAATACGATGAGCGACAAGTTTTCTAACAGTTATGTTTCACCAACCAGTTTAACAATAAGTGCAAGCTATAGCTAAATATGCTTCGATCAGCTTTGCCCGTGGGCATCTTATCGATATGGACAAATAGCGCGATACATATTTGCATAGGGCGAAGTTCGCTTCCCTGAACTGCATATTTATTCGACTAATGGTGACGCCTGCCTGTATTCTAGTGGAGACGACTATAGATGCTAACTGCAAGTGCTGGGGCTTGTCTATGATGCGTGTTTACAACCACACAACCCACTATACGTTTTGCGTGCCATGATCCAACCAAACTGTGCTTGAACAAGGTGTTTTCAGTTAGTAACTAGGCATCACTGGCAAGACTATATGTATCGCAGGAAAGCTAGCTTTGAAATCATAAAGATTGTACATTTGTTTGCTCAATTCAAAGCCAGATGTTGTCAATCAAAGTGTTCCACCACGCTAGGAGCTAAAGTGTTAATCTATCGCCTGAAACTCTAACTGACTCTGAAGGGCATCATGTAGCCAACGCTATGCCCAAGTGTGTCACCCTGCATGCAGGGTCCTCACTGCTTCCACTTGTGAAGCGGCGTGGTTCGGGGCGCCATCTGTCGGGAGAGCATCTATGAGGCCCGAATGAGATGGTGCGCAGGGCCTTATTGGCCCTTTTCGACACGCCTTTACACGCTCGTCAACATGCTGAATCCCCAAGCCATCGGGCTGCCCTCTTTCTGATTCCAGGAGCGCACTTAGTCCACTCACTGTCCTTAAACCCTCTGGTTGACAACGCATGGTCTCACGGCGAAAGCACACGCCTCAGTTGAGTCAGCGTCCCTTAATAAAGCACATATGCCCTGTAGAGTATACGGCTCAACTAACGATAACAAGACAAGGATAAACTTGGAATTTTCACTTTTGGAATCACTGACATAGTATGGAAGTATGGCAGTATACTCTTACATACACATCTTGCACGTGCGTACTCGGGAGGGCGGGAGTGTACCAGTTTGCATGTGTAGTTTGTGTGTGTGTGTGTGTGTGTGTGTGTGTGTGTGTGTGTGTGTGTGTGTGTGTGTGTGTGTGTGTGTGTGTGTGTGTGTGTGTGTGTGTGTGTGTGTAAAAGAGAAGAGATGACTTGTGCGATCAAAGAGCAAGTTTGCATAGAGAACCACAAAACGCAAGTATGCTGCCCATAAGGCGAGCATTGCGGTGGAGCGCCGGGCTACCGAAATCGATCATGCTCGTTCGAGGGTAACAGGGAAGAGGAAGGAAAGGTGGGAAGGAATTGAGAGCCGAGATTCGTCCCCGGCTTTGTATGAAGCATGGGGGCACGCGTATGCAAGCACTATATATATATATATATATATATATATATATATATATATATATATATATATATATATATATATATATATATATATATATATATATATATATATATATATATATATATACCACCATTCGCGAAGAACCGCAGCGAGCCCTCTATACAACGTTAGAGGCGGCAAAAATAAATGTAGGATAACTAAACGGTCGTGGCATTAAAAAAAATTTGAAAAAAGTGTAGTAGTTATTCATCTCGTCGCAATTACACTCCTTCTTTCCTTTTTTCTTTCTTTTTTTCTTTGCCTGTTGTCCTTGCCCCAACAAACTAAAACTACTCCTCTTTGTTCGGTCCCCTGCTATTCCCTCAGCGGTGTATTCCAAACGCTCCTTGTCGTCTTGGGGAAAGGCTTCGCTCAAAGGTTGTCTTGCTTCAACGTTTTCTTCGAGACATTTCTTTCCCGTTTTCTATTAAATTTTTAATGTCGTACTTCAAATATTCTTTTTGGTTTACGACACGACATTTGCGCGTCGTATCAAGCCATGTGCTGCGAGTTATTTGAATATTTCTTTTGCGTCCTTTTGAATGCTTCATGCGTTTTCGGATTTGTTTCCAGCTGCCTGGACTTTGGGCTCCGAGCCAACATTGGATGGATAGATGGACGAATAATTTTATTATGGTGTGTTTCCTTTTTTTACGAGCATATCTTTTTCGTTATGCATTGAGCAACCGAGGGGTACCAGCATATTTTTTTCATCTAGTTCAACGCTTGCTCTCAGTTGCCCGGACTTTGGGCTTCGAGCCACCACTGAAGTGTCCCTTTTTTTTTTGAGTGCATATCTTTGTCGTTTAGTTCAACGTGTCAGCATATGCGAGAAGCCACACAAAGCCTCTCGATCCTTTGCGTTGACGCTCATGGCACGTATCGCTTCTCAGTGCGTGGCTGCAAACATTTATTCATTCATTTATTATTGTTACTTCGTTTTTTTTCTATTTCACCGCTTTGCGCATAATTCTGGGCTTTCATGCGCTGCAGCATCGTCATGCAAACTTTCCAAACTGTTTGCGGTGCTTGTGAACACGTTTTTTTTTTTTTTGTCGTAGTTATCGATTCTTTTTTTGTGGGCATTTTCTTTGAAGTATTTTCTTCCACTCTCTTGGGACTGAAGATTCGCGAAGAGCCAAGAGAAGGAGAAACGCGTGGCAGAGGCATTTGTAGGGGCGAAGCTCCTTATAGCGGCACCCGCTCGTTCCTCGTAGTCGTTCTAGTGTGTAACAAGTATAACATTTTGACCTCCAAGGTGGTGCCGGTGAGAGGTTTCTTATGTGCGTTGTTGAACAATAAAAGATAGTGCTCAATGTACATGCCGATGGCTGCTAAGGGGGAATGAGAGACTGGAGAATTCGGCTTTTAGTTAACGCACACGCAACAATCCCTATTACCAGCCTTTGGCATGTACACTGAGCACTATCTGACAAGAAAGGGTTGCTACGTTATACTCGCTGGGCGTAACCTCCTTGGTTTCAGAAAGGTTTAGCGAGCGTTGGGCCGCAGTGCCATGAATACAATGAACTAGTATATACCATGAACTCGAGGTGGTTAAAGGTGGGAAGTAGACCCGAAGCGCAAGCCGTAAGAAAGTGTCCGTGTGCCACCTCTCGTTTAGTCCTTGGAATGTCCACTGGATGGCGGTGTTTCTATATGGGGAATATATGCTGAAAAGATGTGAGATAGTGGTACTTGGAGTGTTGAATAGATGGACGAACGGACACACAGACAGATGCATGGATGGACGCATGAACGGACGCAGGGGCGGATGCATGGACGAACGCAGGGACGGACGCGCGAACAGACGTACGCACGGATGGGCGGATGGATGCATGAACGGTCACACAGACGGACGCATGGACGGACGGAAGCAAAAACGAATGGACGGACGAATGCTTCACCCCACTCTCCATCATTCACTCCGTGGATATGCTGCCATTTGTTTTTGTTTTTTTAGGCTTCACTTTTCGTCGTTGTTCGTGTCTCAAAGCATGCTGAATCGACAGCTACGAAAATGCTGGAGTGGAGACAGCCCACGAATACGTTATGTAGGACGGCATTTAAATAGTATACAGACAAGAAATATAGTTGCTTAGAAGAAACTTTAGAAAAAATACAAGCAGCATAATTGAAGTACTAATGACACCGACAATCATTGTCAATCCTTTTTTTTTCTCTTTTGCTCTCATTGATAGCATCCGTTACAAGGAGTTTTCATCCCTCAATGTTTCCATCTGGCCCTGATCTTCACTGTTGCTTAACTTTAAGTGGAGCTTCCTTCCTTTCTAAAATCGAGGGAATTAACACACACACACACACACACACATATACTTTGATATTATATGCCAACAATTTACAAATGATTATTCTATGATATTTTGACACCCATGCTTCTGGACAACTCAGTGAAGTTCTGTTGGGCTTTGGATATGCGCAGATGATGTATATTCGTTTTCTCAATGTTTATATACATGTCAATTTTTTCTTACACTGTTATAACTATAGACTTGTTATTTATTTATTTATTTACTTATTTCATTTATTTATTTATTTGTTTGTTTATTTATTTATTTTCAAGGCATTTATTTATTCTTAACGTCAGGTCTTTTCGGCATTACAGAGTGGAGTGGCTTCAATGAAAACAGAGGAAAAGGAGTGATAACTAGCACAGGTAACATAATCCTCGATTACTGCAAACTTTGCTAATCATAGACTGTTAGCTGAGTAAGTCAAAAATTGCGTACAAAGAGAACATAAGTAAGAATGTGTGATTTTTCGATAAATATGTAATACTAGGTGGGTATGTGAAATATAGTGATGGAACAAAACTGCAGGTTCACTTAAACGGTGACGATGATATTGACAGGTGCAGGATCAATAGCATGTCATCAAATTGGACAGGTTTCTTTAGTTCATACAAATGCTTGTTACCCTACGGTGTTGTCTAATGCTTTATGAAAGTTGTCGCTGTTAAGAATGCACACTATACTAACGACAAGAAAATATGAAGAGACCAGTGCACTCTCGTAAACCATGAGGAAATTTCGGTTGGAAGATCCAACGAAACCGTTCAGTAATCGCGTCTAATAATAATACGTAGCACGAGCTTCGCTCATATGGGATTTAAATGCCACTTGGTGAGTACTTTCCTAGTGAGTTATCGAAAGCGTGTTTATATCAAGATCTTAATGCTGTAAAAAATGTTCCCATAAGATGCGTATTCAGGTGAAAAGAAAAAAAGTATGTCTGAAAGAAATACACCTCCAGTTTAGCCGGCCACTAATAGAATTAGAAAACGAAAACGACGCCAACTTTTGTTATGTGTCCTTAGATTCAGTGGAAGCAATACCATGAAGTAGAGAACGTGCATTACGAAGACTTTTTATTTTGCCTACGTTTGAGCTGCAGGAACGTACGAATCATAAAAGGTTCTCGTTCTGATATATATATATATATATATATATATATATATATATATATATATATATATATATATATATATATATATATATATATATATATATATATATCAGAACGAGAAAACTGCACAGGGAGACTTCGCCTTACGTGCTGTACTTCCAATAAGAAAGCGCACGCCGCACCACAACCATTGCGAAAGAAAAAAGACCGAATGAAATGTTTGCAGCTCCAGTGGGCTCACGAGTGTTTGGCAAACTGGGTATCTCTTTTCAACACCCACCTACAGCTCTTTGAGCTCGCGCCGTCGTATCACTTTCCACACACGCCGCCCTTTATCGCTTTCTCTTCTTCTTCTTCTTCTTTCTTTCTCTTTCGTATTTTGCGACACAGTGTTTGCAGTCCGCCTCGATCCTGCCAACGGTGTGTGTGGCGGAGCCCGCGAAAGAAGCAGACGAGTGCGTTGTGCGTAAGCAGCAAACGCACGTGACGACTTCGGCTTGGCTTGTCTCTGTTTGCCTTCACCCACAGCCCGGTGTGTCTATATAGTGGGTACGCGATTTCGACTCCGACGCTGTAGCGTCTGCTCCTCTCGTGAGCCTGTGCGCACGTGTTGTTTGCCTCCGATTCGTTCGGGATTTCTAGTTCCCTATCACACCATTCCCTTCTCCCTCTAAATACACCCCCAGCCACATAGACAGGCACGAGGAGATCCGTACAGTATACGGCGTGGCGTCGCACCCGCTTCGGAGTTATCCCGATCTCCCCTCTCTTTCCGGGGTACAATTTTTCGCGGACGTTTCGTTATCACGTGTTTGTTTCACGTTTTTGCTTCTTCTGTGTACCGTTCGTTCACGTAACTTGTTCGCGTGTGTTGTCCGGAGAATCCCAGCGGTGCCGTACGGAGAACCCCAGCTCAGCGGGAGCGCTTTATTTGCTCGTCTATCGGAGGAGTCCTTCGTCGTTTCCCCATTTTCTTTTTTTGTTCCCTATAACTTTTTTAGGGAACGTCAGCCCGTCGTGGCTCACGTGCGCGTGTTTCGAAGACACCCCCGCTGCGGCGAATGCGGGCCGCTCTGTGCATGCGGAGGCCGCGAAGAGTTCCCCAAGGATTTCCCCTCCTCCGGCGAGACGAATCTCTGGGACGGTTGAAAAACGGGAGACTCGGGAGAACGTGTCCGCAGGGGAAAAAAAAGAGAGTGCCGGGAGGAAGGGCACCTGAAACATGTTCCCGGCCTTGTCGGGGCAAGCCTGCCTTTCCTTTTCCCCCGAAACTCCCTACACCGATCACCGCACCACCTTCAATCTGGAAGCTGCGCGTGCGAAGCGCAACAGATGTCGATAGCGTTCCTGCGGTAGTGATGGTGAGCGTTAGACCGGGGTACGCGCCGGCAAAGTTCGGTCTACGTGAGCTCACGGTCGACATGATAGGCGGAATGCGCTGGACACCGAAGGACGAAAGGAGTTTGTATGTGTGCAACGACCAAAGTAGCAAACTATCACGATCTTCTTTACTGTTATATACCACCCGCTTTGTGTTTTATATATAGCGAACTACGTTCTTTTCATCACACAGAGAGTACAGTGGTGATTTGTTGATATTCGATATGTAAGTTACTATCTAGCATTGTACGCGGAGCTTTTCGACGACATCTCTCGCTTGTTCCCGTTTCAACAACTGCCTTGATTCTTATTTTTACTATATATATAAGAAATACCTAGAAGCCAGAAATGCACACGCGTGCATTCAGCATTGATACTATACTTACCTACAAGCATATTACGCTTGTAAACGCGTAGCCGTTTTTATCTCGACCCTCCGCGAAAATTGCGTGTCCGTCCTTTCACGTCCTGCCACGAAAATTACTCGCTTTAAAAAGGTAAATTTATCTAAACGCATTTTTTGTATATTCTAGAGACGCCGACCAACGCTAAACACACAAACAAAATTTACGTTCCTCACACACTTTTACTGTGCCTACGAGATCAATTCAGCTTTGGCCATGAAGTGATGTCATCATGATATGCAACGTTATATGAAGACGCACATTACGCCGATCCAGGACGTCGTCATGTGGGGATGACACCTTCCGTTTCGGGTGTTCGACGCGGACATCACCGGTGGTCTCAATTTGTGTTTGATGACGGATCTAAGCTTCTCGCGTTAGAAAAAAATGGCAGCATATCCACGGAGTGAATGATAGAGAATGGGGCGAAGAATTCGTCCGTTCATTCGTTCTTGCTTCCGTCCGTCCATGCGTCCGTCAGTGTGACCGTTCATGCGTCCATCGGCCCGTCCGTGCGTGCATCTGTTCGTGCGTCCGTCCCTGCGTTCGTCCATGCAGCCGACCCTGCGTCCGTTCATACGTCCATCCATGCATCTGTTTAAGTGTTCGTTCGTCCATCTATTCAACACTCCAAGTACCACCATCTCGCATCTTTTCAACATATATTCCCCATATAGAAGCACCACCATCCAGCGGACATTCCAAGGACTAAACGAGAGGGGGCACACGCACACTTTCTTACGGCTTGCGCTTCGGGTCCGCTTCCCACCTTTAATCACCTCGAGTTCATGGTACATACTAGTTCACTGTATTCATGGCACTGCGGCCGAACGCTCGCACAACCTTTCGAAAACCAAAGAGGCTACGCCCAGCGAGTATGACGTAGCAAACTTTTTCAGTCAGATAGTGCTCAATGTACATGCCAATGGCTGCTAATGGGAAATGAGAGGCGGAAAATTCGGCTTTTACCTTCTTACGGCTTGCGCTTCGTATCTACTTCCCAATTTTAACCACCTCGAGTTCATTCATCGTATATACAAGTTCATTGTATTCATGGCACTGCGGCTCAACGCTCGCTAAACCTTTCTAAAGCTAAGGAGGTTACACCCAGCGAGTATAACGTAGCAACCCTTTCTTGTCAGATAGTGCTCAATGTACATGCCAATGGCTGGTAATGGTAATCGCAGCCTGCGCGTTAACTAAAAGCCGAATGCTCCTGTCTCTCATTCCCCATTAGCAGCCAATGACATGTACATTGAGCACTATTTTTTATTGTTCAACAACGCACAGAAGAAGTCTCTCGCCGGCACCACCTTGGAGGTCAAAATGTTATACTTGTTACATACTACGGGGGACGAACGGGTGTCGCTATATAAGAAGCTTCGCCCCTAAAAGAAATCGTATTCTGGGCGGCCCCACAATGATGTCATAGATCGTCAGACCTGGTGACGTCATTATGACGTTGCTTTGACGTCAAATGGTTACGTTTCCGCATGAAATCAGCGCTAGGTGAAATATGGGCCGTTCATGGCGGCAGCGACAAAGCCGTGGCCACCACGATATGCTCGGGCAACACACCATGTGTGTTTAGAAAACGTGGGACACGATTCAGAGTACAAGGTGCTCCACTATGGGAGAGCACAAAGCCGTCCCATGGGCCTCTGTGTGCTGGCTCTTTACTCATTAGACAACACAATCTGTTTAGAGAAATTTATTCTCACAGACAGTGAACATCAATTACAATCCAACAGAACATTGCGACAGAACACAACATCCACAGACACACCAAAATTTGTTACAAAAAGATATGTGTACATATGTAAACGGAACACAACATACACAACTTACCCAACTACACAGGAATTGTTACAGAAACAATGTGTACCTATGCACAATACATGATAAACGAAGAACACACAAATGAAATGTAGAGATCAATATGTCAGATATTTACATAGTATTTACAAGGTGTTTCTATGAGTACTAAACAAAGATTACCCTACCAATACCAGGCAGGCCTGAAAACAAGCCTTACACGTCTCTCAAAGATGAACACAAAACGGCAGGACCAGTGTCGAAGGAATTCCTCCTCACCCAGAAAGAAGAGTTCCTCCGACAACACAGATAGTATTTCTTTGTACAGTCGCTCGAAAATTGGGAAGAGAGCATGGCGGCGACGACCTGCTGCAACAGCTTCACAACGGTTACGCCAAAGACAGTAGCCACCAGCAACAATAAGAAGGCAAGCAAAGCGGCCTCGAGAACAACGTCCAGAAGAAACAAAGCGGTTTACTCCGAGGCCACAAAATCCTGCATGCACAGCCCTTCAGAAAACACGAGCAACGACACATTGCCTTAACACATGCTGATTTGTTTCCCGTAGGGAGCAGTTCGGACATGTTGATGACTGGACCATTCTCCACCTTTCTAGGCGGTCAGGGGTATAGGAAGAACGTCCCACCCAAGCTGCCACATGAAGTCCCGGAGGTGGCCAGGTAGAAATGATGCTGTCAGCGTGCTCCAAGACACACGACTAGAGCGGGTGCGGCGTGCTGGAGGAACTAACGGGAGCAACAACGCGGCTGTTGTGTCAACGATAGAATTGTCTAACACATCTAAATCAGGGCAAGTCGACTGGACATGACGAAAACGCGACAGCTGTTGCATAAAACGAAGGAAGTACTAATGATTGCGGGCCCTGATTAAGGCGCACATTAGGCAATAAATACCGAAGGTGAGTGCCTAGAAAATAATATGCCAGAGTTCGCGCGGGGGATTCCTCTCCTTGTACGAGGCGCAACAGAAAGCGCAGGGTCAATAGCCGGCAGCGTATTGATACTGAAGGGAAAGCAAAACCTCCCTGGGAACGCTGCTGTCTTAACGCCGCACGAGAAACCAACTCAGTGCCGCCAGACCAAAAGAAGGAACACAAGGCAGACTGCAATGACCGACCTCACGATGCGTAAAGGCGGCTGTTCCACGTGAGAAAGGTACGAAATGCGACCGCAGAACACAGTCTGCGCAAGGTACCTCCGCTCAAGAAGCGGGAAGTCGAATTCCCGGGCGTTCTCAATTTTTCGTTTTACTTCATCGAGGGCATTTGACCAAACGGAGTTACAAATGCCGTAGTGGTTGTATAGAATTCCTAAAATGCGAAGAGACGCAGCCGGCTGAAGAAGAGATGTGGATCTAAGTGTGGAGTTGGGATAGACGATGAACAAATACCGGGATTTAGAGAGGTTTAGTGCGGCACCTGAAATGTCCCCATACTGGAAGAATAAACGCAGGCTATGAGAAAGACTATCTTCATCTGAAAGGTACAGGGTTATGTCGTCAGCAAAAGCTGTGACTTTTACGGTACTGCTGCCGGGAAGCGCAAGACCCCGGACATGCGAATCTGCTTCTAGAGCACACAAAAATGTCAAAGGCTGAGGGCAAATAGAACAGGAGACAAGGGGCATCCTTGACGGACCCCACGTGTAATAGAAAAGGCAGCACTCTCCCAACCATCTAGAACGAGTGTGCTTTTTATACTAGAGTAGGTATGTCTAATTAATTCAACAAAAGTACCAGGAGAACCAAGCGCTGTGAGCACTTTAAAGATATACGTGGGCTCTAGTCGGTCAAATGCTTTCTCTTGGTCTAAAGACACAAGGAGACCACGCGCAGATCGCGACAGAGTATAGGCTATGATATCCCGGGTGGTAAAGGACAAACTGTGTATTTCCCGTCCAGGCATAGATGAAGCCTGGTGATGACCCACCAGGGTGTTCAACAGAGCCTTCAAACGTTGAACGATCACCGTCGCGAACATCGTATAGTCAACGTTAAGAAGCGTGATAGGTCTGCAATTTTTAGGATTAACAGAAGAAGCATCACCTTTTGGAATAAGCACAATGCGTCCATCTCGAAAACTTGATGGAAAGACACCATCCTCGAAACATCGCCGGATAACCGCGGTTAATGCAGTACCAAGCTCATTCCAAAATGATAAGTAAAATTCAACTGGAAAACCGTCTGGCCCAGGGGCTGTCCCCCATTTCATAGATTGTAATGTTGCCTTTACCTCTTCAACTGATGGAGGGACGTGCAGAGAATCAGCAGCTTGTCGAGGAATGCGAGGCAAACCTCTAAGCATAGGCGGTATTATATCACAGTTTGTCCGCATGGCCGAACATGACATCTCTTCAAAATGCGCCAGAAAGAGAGATCGATTACGCTTAGGAAGTGGCTGTGTAGGTGGTGTCTGCATGGTCGTAAAAACAGGTGATTGTGACTGCCCAAAACACGATTGCCTCGCATAGCGTAACACCTCGGGGTGGGCAGAAGGGTTGTACCTACAAAGCCATGCAGCCGCCGCCAGAGACGAGGTGGCAATCAAACGCTGGAAGCGTTCACGTAATTCATGTTGCCAAGCTCGCATCAAGGGAGACGGCGTTTCAGAGCGCAATGCGATGCGTAACTTCGCTGCAGTATCGGCCAGCTCCTCAGAAACGCGACGACGAAGGGAACGCCCTTCAACTGAGCAGTGCAGGTGCCACTGCGCTTTAAGCGCATCCTAATCAAATAAATCAGACGCAGCGAGTGACACGCGTATTGCATAGGACAAATTTGAGCGAGAGCGCGCGTCCTGGAGGACGCGAACATCAAGACGCCATGGTTTCTCCGAAAAAGAAAATGGAATTTTTAGTTCTAATAGAATCGGACGATGGTCAGAGATGTACACAGGCAAAGGTGGGATGGGCGGAACACGTAAGTCAGTGACAAACGTCTCTAAAGCATGTGGAATATAAGCCCGGTCGAGTCTGCTGGAGGAGTGTCCGCGGCGCCATGTCCAAACAAAAGTATTCCCGTGTATGACATTATGCGCCTCCAGCAATGAAAAATGCTGGACAAGGCGTCGCAGCTCACGTGACTTCCAAGCAGACCGACCCCAGCCAGGACCTTGTACATCGCATCCCGTATTTAGCACACAGTTAAAGTCTCCAATTAGAATCACATGGCGACCGTCTAGGAAAAAAACATCCAAATTTTGAAAAAAAAATTATTAGACTGTCCGGTTTGTGCAGGTGCATACACACATAGTATTGATTGATATGTGGGGTTTAACGTCCCAAAACCACTATATGATCCGGAGCCCTCCGCCGTAGTGGAGGGCTCCGGAAATTTAGACCACCTGGGGTTCTTTAACGTGCACCCAAATCTGAGTACACGGGCCTACAACATTTCCGCCTCCATCGGAAATGCAGCCGCCGCAGCCGGGATTCGAACCCGCGCCCTGCGGGTCAGCAGCCGAGTACCTTAGCCACTAGACCACCGCGGCGGGGCATACACACATAGTATCCTCATTCGAAAAAAAAAAGTAGGTACAATCTGGAGCAATAATTCTACCGACGCCGTCATAAACAACGTGGTGACCTCTCAATAAAGCCCGATTAAATATAATGATGCCTACACCCGTAAAACGAGTTGTAGCGAAAGAAAAATAGCAATCTAAGTTAAACTTTTGTTTAAAAGCCCTAACGTCGGATAGTGAACAGAAATTAGTTTCCTGCAGGCATAAAACATCACAATTTGCCGCACGGGCTACACTAATCACCTCGGCCTGCTTTACCGGACTGCGAAAACCTTTTACGTTGAAGGAAATAATATTCAATGCGGTAGCCATCGTAAACAATACAGACAAATTTGGATACTAGACTCACAGTTCTGACAGACGCGGGAGCGGGTGCCCCGCAAGCAGCTCAATCACTTCTTACGACCAGGCGACCCACAGGAAGCGCGGGGCTTCCGGGGCTGCATCGAAGTCCGCCGGGGACTTCTGTCTCTGCTGGGGGCCTCAGAGTCGCTGCTGGATATTCGGTTGCGCTTGGTGCCGAGGCTATTGAGTGAAGATGGCACAAATTCGTCAAAACTGTCCCGACTGATCTCGCTTGGAGTGCTGTCGGTGCCTATCTGCAGGGCCGTGTCGCTCGTAGTACTGCTCGTGTCCTCGTTGATGGAAACCTCGTCACCTTGAGACAAAGTCTCTTCAATGATAGGAGGACTAACAGACGACTGGGCAGCCATGTGGTGAGGAACAGATATAACGTCAGCATCTGCGACGCGTTCGCCGAGTGGCACCTCCTCTGGTGAGGGCTCGACCTGTAGTTCTGTGGGAACCACCACTGGTCGAGGGCCGCTAGATGGATCATCCGCACCTTGAGGGGCTGCCTGGTCGGGGCTGGCTGGAGACGCTGTGGGCGTTCGGTGTGGCGTCTGGTGTGGCATTGTGATGCACCCAACTTCGTCCTGGCAAATATCCGAAGACGTCCTTGACGTCGCGTCAAGGACGTCTTCGGGACTAGTCTCCTCGGGGACGACTACGTCGAAGGCTAGCGCCTTCTTCGGGGGCTGGCTTTCCATTACGGGCGTCCGCCAGCCCAGGGACGCCCTGAGACGCTAACGACGACAACGAGGGAACACGAGCACGGGGCGAAGCACACGCCGAATGTTAAGAAGTTAAGAAACAGATCACAGCAGGGCTGATGTAAACGCTTTGGCAAGCACAACGCGCCTAGTGTCTCAAGTTTCTTAGCCCCGCCGTGCGTGATTTCTCACGGCGCGAGTAAAAATGAAGAATGTGGCGTTACGGTCTCGTGAGCTGCTTTTAGCATCAAATAATGTTTTAGCGGGGCTTCCACTACGGCTGCTGCCACCTAATAGTGTATAACTAAGGCGTTGACAGAATTGTTTCTCCTAATCAAAATGCGCCAGACGGGATGGCTGGATCTACGGTGAGTTGCCGGAAAATTAGGTGCCTTTTCTTATCTTCTAACCACTACCACCACCACCTAATCGCATAATGGCGAATGTCACGTAACAACTATGTTAGGAGCAGGAAACTACCGGGGAAGCGAGGCTCATAAAAGTGTGAACAAAAGATGCGGGAGGTCCACGTCTACCCTCCCCTCTCTAGCGATCGGCAGGTTGTGCCAGGTCGGCCTTGAGTCTGTTCCATCTTTATTCACTGTCCAAGGATCTGGAGGTTTGTGACGATTGTGGTGGCCAAACGCCGGAAAGCAGAGAGCAGAGGCATGCCCTTCGGAAACATGTCCTCCGCTCCTGCGCTGCTTGAGAGAGGGCGCCATCATCACCGGTGCGCGCTACGCGAGAAGGACGAAAGAAGTTGCGGGAAAGCGCCACAGACGATCCTCTTCTAAACTGCCGCAACAAGCAGGAAGCGAATAAAGTGCATGAAAAGTAGTGAGCATGTTACCCGTATACACTTGTGGATCGCCCTAACAAGATTCTTTTTGTGCGGGGGAAACTCCAAATGCTTACCCGGAACGTTGTCGATGCCTTGGTAAACAGAGGAGCGTGGAACTACCAAAGGTAATCCTTGGTTGCCGTTGGTATACGGACCTCTTCAGGTTTCACAGTACTGAAGTTGTTTTCTTTTTTCTTTTTCAATTCGCTGTGAAGCATAAGCTCTTTCAAACTAAACGAACGGGAAACGCAAGGTGGGGAGAGGGGGGTCAGGAAGCAGGGCCACTGCGACTGTTACCCGAATTCCACCCCCCTCCCCTTTATTGGGAGCACTGTAACAGGAGAGGATGTCTAGTCGCGCACATGGGGTGACACGACACCCGGTTGGCACTTACGCCGTAATTCGTAAGAAAACAGAATGATTTTGCCTCTGCTTGGCTGGCTGTGACTGACACATGTTTTTTTTTTAGGAGTGAAGCCCATTAGGCTCGCAAGACGTCCGTTGTCACCGTAGTCGCAGGTCCATGTCGGCTGTCCGAAGGTTGTTATTCAATGGTCGCCTGCTCAGATCGTACCACCGTTGGCAACTCATGCATCTTTCGGTCTACTTTTGTTTTTCTTATTTATGCCACAATTACTTCTACTACCATCCCACAGAACTTCCCTGGCATTATTATTCGTTAGGTGCCATTAATGTTTCGTCTAACAAAGAAAACAAGCCCCTAAATTTACACTTTTCTACATTCACGGCGAGGCTCTCGTTCTGGCAGACTTTATGACCCGAGATGGTATGTCAGAGTTTATTTTTTAGCTGCCATCTCGTAATAAGGTCACGTACTACGTGCCGCCAAACAGGCTAAGTAGAGTGTTCCTTTCCACACTTGTCATAAAGACAACAGATGGCACCGACTAACGCTCTCGCGTTTAGATGCATATGTATATATCTTCAGATCCTGCTGGTGGCAAGTTACGTTTCCGTCGACTTTTCTTTCTGCACGTTTACACTTCACACTTACTTCAAACAACATTCCCTATACTTTCCCTAGCAATATTGTCTGCTAGTTCTCATTAATACTTTCTGGCACTTGCGAATTGCGAGGGGGGGGGGGGTGATTCTTAATTTTTCACATTTGCAATCGCTGTTGCATTACTTTCAGCACATGTACCTAACTACGGACAGACAGGATAACCGCTGGTCATTAAGGGTAACTAACTGGATTCCCAGAGAAGGGAAGCGCGTTAGGGGGAGACAGAAGGTTAGGTGGGCAGATGAGATTAAGAAGTTTGCGGGTATAAATTGGCAGCAGCAAGCACAGGACCGGGTTAACTGGCGGAACACGGGAGAGGCCTTTGTCCTGCAGTGGACGTAGTCAGGCTGATGATGATGATGATTATGATGATGATGATGATGATGATGATGATGATGATGATGATGATGATGACCTAACTACGTGTGTATGCTTTATTACTGGCGGGTGCCTACGCCTTTTTTCTGTATTTCCGATTAGCTCCATGTTCGGTCAAATATATTGATCACCGTTTTCGCTCCCATGAAAAGGGCTCGACGTAGAGACACCCGAACGGTCTCCCTCTTCATCATGCCGTTTCAGTAAAATTTAACCCGTGCCACGTCACCTCATCGTCCTTCCTATACTTTCGCTCTGTTCGTCCCCATTGCAAGCCTCCTGGTTAAGTTATTTCCCATGGAGACACTGCTGGGTGAATACACTTCGTGAGCGTATAATTGACGCACTTATGTGCACTAGAAGAGAAAAGGTATCTTTGTTTCAAAGAGCAGCAACCACTCTGGGCGCTCATGATATGCGCGCGCATGCGTAACTGTTACGACGACAGAATTCCACGTCCCCTCAGTATTCAGCACATAATAACGTCGCGTTACAGATATATCCCCTTCACTAGGCCCACCTGAATAACCCAGACTGTCTTTAACTGGAAAAAAGCATGAAGCAGAAAAAATTCTCAAATTTTTTCACAGCCTTTATGGTTTATTTATTTATATATTTATTTATGTACCCTTCGGGCCAGAGGACATTACAGAAGGGAATGGGTTACCTTTTTAACATAACATGCCTAAAAAGCAATAAATTGGGGTTACGTGGATACAATGAAGGAAACCAACAATAAATGGTGTACAGCAAAAGAACAAAAAATGTATTTAAGAAATACAAAGCATAACAAGGTCTATTAAAAAAAGTGATTAACGCAAACTAAATAGCACTAAATTACAACCACGTGCCTATGAACCAAACAAAAAATGCATCGTTGCAGCTGCATATGTCAAGATATAGACATGTAAAAAATGAGAAAAGGAGACAAACGTGGTACTCAAAAATGGAAATACTATAATCCTAAAAAGTTATGACAACAAGTTGGTTACAGCAGCCATAAACTTGGAGTTATTAGTAATCTCGACTACAGATCGGGGAAGGTGATTTCAACTTGCTATAGAACGTACGGGATGATGATAGTCGATGCGGGCGGATACATAAAAAGAACGTACCTAATGATGATAATTGATGTGAGCGGATATATGAGAACAAGGGGGTAATCAATTTATTCTTGAGAACCAGATTGTCGCAAGATATCTTGTGGAACAGGCAGGGACGAGATATTTCTGTACGTTGTGAAAGCACAGGTAATGATGAAGTTGTGTTCATGGAAGTGACGCTGGAGGTGCATGGAATGATAGTTAGAAAAAATGAAACGAGCGGCCCTACTCTGGGTGGATTCAAGCTGATGAATGAGTGTTTCTTGACTGGGTCCCACACAGATGCAGCATATTCCAGTTTGGAACGTACTAATGATTTGTATAGAAGTAATTTTACCGGACAGGAAGAAAGATAAGAATTAAGGCGTTTAATGCCCACCGTGCGATTAGCGACATAAGTTACATGGGCTACATGAATCTTCCCGGAATGATCAGGAGAGATGAGTATGCCGAGATATTTGTAACATGACAGTGATCATAGGTTAGTATTAGTATGAAAATGTGAGGGCAGTGTTGTATTGCAACGCAGAATGCCCATGTTCTACTGTTTAAATTCAATTGTCCATGAGCTAGCCCACTCACGAACCCGGCTTATATCAGATTGAAGAATATCAACGTCAGAGTGACTGTTATTACATGGTATATGACGTAGTCACCAGAAAACGGGTTAATTGATGAGCATAGGTTATCTGGCAAGTCGTTAATATAGATTAGAAAAGGCAAAGGTCCCAGCACAGAGCACAGAGAATAGCAGTCGACAGTAGAACCCTTGTCAACAATACAATTGAGGTCATGCGTCAATGTCAAAAGTTGTGTTTCACATTAGAATGGCTTGTGAAATTCCGTTGATTGAGCATGATTTACTAAGTAATGCATTTAATCAGGCTGCGTAAGGTGACA
Organism: Rhipicephalus microplus; assembly: GCF_043290135.1. Lineage (NCBI taxonomy): Eukaryota > Metazoa > Arthropoda > Arachnida > Ixodida > Ixodidae > Rhipicephalus > Rhipicephalus microplus. The sequence continues at coordinate 154,428,505 of NC_134702.1, read as the reverse complement.
TTTAAATATTCTTGCGAGAATCCTTAGATTTAACAGTAAGGACGCGAAATCCTTGAAAGAGACTCGAGAAACACCTAGAGTGTTTAGGGAAAAAAATGGTTGTGCTTAGACTAAACGTTCGATGATTTACAGTATGGTGCACTCTATCATATGGAGAGCGTTGAGATGTCCTGGTATACACGTGAATTCATAGGTTGATCAACAGCAAAAGGGAAGATTTATTGTACACTAACATTCTGCATACACAGACGAAACATCAAAAACAAGTAAAAGCAGCGTATACAATTAAGAAATTAGCACCTAAATCCATGTTATCACTGTTTATCCAAATATTACAAGGTAGAGTAAACTTAAAATGGATTGAGTTATACCCTTGTCACACGGAAAATCTAATGTCGTTTACAAAAAATGACATTAAGTGGACCTAATGTCCTTTTACCTGCTGCTGTCATACGACGAAAACAAATGTCATTTTGAAATGATTACCATGACGTTAGCCCTCCTGAGCCGTGGATTTTGGGATAAATAGGGGGATAAACAACAAGAGGGAAGGCAGGGAGGTTAACCAGGCACATGCCCGGTTTGCTACCCTACGCTGGGGGAATGGGAAGGGGGCATAAAGATGAGAGAGAGAGAGGAAAGAGAAGAAAAAGAGAGAGAGAGAGAGATAAAAGCTACTAATAAGGGAGAGACAGCTGCAGTTTCCAGTTGTTCTGTACTAGCCATGCGCCCACTCTATAGTACACCTGCGTACGTGGTATTCTCTGAAATGTTATTATTACCACGGTTTCAAGGCAAATATAGTGTCTGTTACAGCGAATGTCATTCGTTTGTAATGTAATTTGTTTGCTATCACACGAGAAAACTAAAGTCATTGGACGGAAATGACATTTTCAGGTGAATGAGTTTCCGAAATACATCCGATATGATATGATATGATAAATAAAAATATATTAAAGCCCGCATGTAACACGCGTACATGCACAAAAATAATTTTATGGGTAAAAAGGTGCTCCTATAATATAAACGTGGCTCTTTTACACTACTTGCCACAGCACCACTTCTGTAACCACAACACATGCAATTGAACGATCAACATCCGTTTTACAAAACAATGACAACAGAGCAAAGATCAAACATGGTCGGTATCCAGCAACTGTATAGTTGAAAATAGCTTTTTTAGAATCATTTGCGCGTAGTATTGGTCATCATATTAGAAATAGTTTGAACTAGTCAAGAACAAGATACTTACAAATGATAAAAGTTACCTATACTTAAGTTAAAACTCATCCCCCTAAAAGGCTCTGGCGTCGAGACTACTCATTCGGTTCACTGTCAAATGCGGACGTATTTCAGAAACTCATTCACCCGAAAATGTCATTTCCATCAAATGACATTAGTTTCCTCGTGTGATAGCAAACAAATTACATTACAAACGAATGACATTCGCTGTAACAGACATTATATTAGCCTTGTAACCGCGGTAATAATAACATTTTAGAGCATACATCGTACGCAGGTATACTATAGAGTGAGCGCATGGCTAGTACGGAACAACTGGAAACTGCAGCTGTACGTCTCTCCCTTACTCTGAAGAAACGTATGTGCCATCATCCAAGGAAAGCCTTTTAATACGCCGTGTGTTTCTAGCTGCTCATCGAGGCGATTCCACACTATGAGTCGTAGTTTCTGAAGTGCAGGATAGGCACCTCAATGAGGCTTGTGTCGCGCTTACGCTAAACAGCGTCGCCACCACAGTACGTACAAAGTCACTGTAAAGACCAGTCTTTCAAACAGCTCATGTTCTATTTCCATACGCACTGGGCAAAAAGTACCGTCTGTTGTTGGGTAAGGCGCCGCTGTTACCACTGTTGGGTATCGCATGCCTCAGCTCGTGGCTGCTTCTGCGGAGAACTGATAGACGGAGCGGACAAGGTGACGGTCAGATACGGCAACATTTATGTACAGGATGAATAGAGGCGTTACATATTCAGCACTGGGGCTCACAGCAGCTTGCACTCAGGTGTGACGATGAGCCGGAATTTTTTCGGATGCTCTCCGACGCTCTGGCGCCTTTGTCTGCTCTGACGCTATCATCTGCTGCTGCTTGTCGTCGCGCTGCTTGATTCTTTTATAGGCCCTGGGTATTCCTAACGTCAGCAGCCTCCATCAGAAACCACCGATGGCGCTTGCGTCAGCAGCTTCCAATCAGGAAGCACAACTGGAATGCACCCATGGACGAGTGGTATCACCACAAGTTGCGTAAGACGTGCCAGTCTAGATGACGTCGACTGGATCATTGGGCTGGAATCGATCTCGTGGGAGGAGGGAGCTTGCCACGCGTTGCGTAAGACACACCATAGCCGGTGATAGCGTCAGCCTGGCTCGCTCGCTGCTTCTGATGCTGGTTGCCTTTGAAGAAGCAATGAAGTTCACATTGGACTTTAAGGCATAAGAGTGTCGATGCCTTTTGCGACCGAGCACTGAAACATGACGTGTTGGGCCGTCTCTCTTTTGCAGCAGTTTGAACAATGGTCATATGGAACGACTCCCCTATGTGCTAACCAGTAACCCGTAGGCAATGTCTTCCATCCTCTCAACCAGTCAAACTCCCACACCTAATTATGTAGGCGATTGCAACGCCATTATTTTCATTTTTGTGTGTGTGCACGGTGCTTTTTAGGGGCGAAGCTCCTTATAGCTGCAACCGGTTCGTTCGTCCCTCGTAGCCATTGTGGTAGTGTGTAACAAGTATAACATTTCGACCTCCGAGGTGATGCCGGTGAGAAATTTCTTCCGTGCGTTGTTGAACAATAAAAGATGGTGCTCAATGTACATGCCAATGGCTGCTTAGGGAAAATGAGAGACAGGAGAATTTGGAGAACGCACACGCTGCGAACTTTTTATTGTTCAACAGCGCACAGAAGACTAGAAAGGGTTGCTATACGTTATACTCGCTGGGCGTAACCTCCTAGGTTATAGAAAGCTTTAGCGAGCGTTGGGCCGCAGTGCCATGAATACAGTGAACTAGTATGTACCATGAACTCGAGATGGTTAAAGATGGGAGGTAGACACAAAGCGCAAGCCGTAATAAAGAGTGCGTGTGCCTCCTCTCGTTCAGTCCTTGCAATGTCCGCTGGATGGCGGTGCTTCTATATGAGGAATATATGATGAAAAGATGCGAGATGGTGGTACTTGGAGTGTTGAATAGGTGGACGAATGGACAAACAGACAGATGCATGGACGGACGCACGGATGGCTGCACGGATGGATGGACGCATGGACGGACGCATGGACGAAAGCAGGGATGGACGCACAGATGAACGTGCGGATGCACGAACAGACGCACGCGCGTACAGGCGGATGGACGCATGGGCGGCCACACAGGCGCACGCATGGATGGATGGAAGCAAGAACGAATGAACGGACGGATGCTTCGCCCCACTATCCATCATTCACTCCGTGGATATGCTGCCATTTTTTTTTCTTCATCTTTGCTCAGTGGGCTACTTCTTCTCGTTTGCCCCGCCACGGTGGTCTAGTGGCTAAGGTACTCGGCTGCTGACCCGCAAGGCGCGGGTTCGAACCCAGGCTGTGGCGGCTGCATTTCCGATGGAGGCGGAAATGTTGTAGGCCCGTGTGCTCAGATTTGGGTGCACGTTAAAGAACCCCAGGTGGTCTTAATTTCCGGAGCCCTCCACTACGGCGTCTCTCATAATCATATAGTGGTTTTGGGACGTTAAACCCCACATATCAATCAACTTCTTCTCATTTCACGTATCTCCTGTGATTAAACATTTTTCAGACTGCATGAACTTATTGATTCAACTGTCCATTTGAACCAAGAACCGGCGAAGCGGCGAGTTTTATGAGTAACAACATTAAACCGTCATTTTGTCTCATTCGTCCTATTTTATAGACACCAAGGATGTCTTGGTTGCGAGCCTGTTCTCTACAAAGTTGTGCACAATTTAACAATAAAGGAGCTTGTATAAATTTCAGTACGAAAGCACATGGCCTTCATCACACAATTATTTTAACAAAGCAAAGTTTCCACTATCTCTTTTCACGAGGTACAGTTTGGTATGCCGACTTCATTTCACCGGCAAAGCACCATGGAGTTAAGAGCTATTCCCGACATCATTCATCGTAGTTGATGTGCCGAACCTGCAGCCATTGTATTAGCCAATAAGCCGATCCGGCGAGAGCACACCCTATTGAAGCGAAAGCCTTATCCCTGTATTCAGAAGCGCTCCTTGACTTGAACTTGACTTGCGACCACCTTCGATGCAGTACAAACGCTTCACGAACGCTGTCCTGGGGTGGTGGGAAGCCAAGAAGTCAAGGAGCGTATTCCCAATACGGGGGTTTGATTGTTCTAGTTTACCTTAATTGCCCATCAAACGCGCAAATTATGCATCTGTGCCATCAACGTGAGTCATGCAAGAATATCATCGCGTGATCAGGAGGTCACCATCGCCAATAATTGTGACAGAATCGTGTCATGGTATTATCATGCATTCATGACAGCGTCACTTAGCTGGTTTGGTCAATTGTGCAGGCATTTCAAAGCCACGTTAGGAGCAGAAAACTTTCGGAGGGGGCCGGGAATCGATACAACAACTGAAAAAAAAGAAGGCTTCCGAGCCTTCGATTCGTCTTAGTAGAATGCATAAGAGACTTGGTTCCCCCCCCCCCTTCTTTTCGAAGGCGAAAATCTTGTGTGGCTTCAAGGAGATTCACAAAGAGTTTCTGGAGGGCGAATTATATCTAAAGATCGAAGCACGCTCTTCGTAAGATGGCTACCACTACCGCCATCTTACGTGGATCACGATTAATCGTTTGCGTTCAGCGAGTAAAATGTGGACTTCTTCCCCCACACATCAGAATTCTGATATATAAGTTTTTGCTGGAGCACTCAACGTGTGGCATTGTGTTAGTGGTTTCCTTCTGAAGCATCCAAGGTTCTGCAGATTTCATCGAGAATAAAATCAGCATTAGTACTTAATCTATGTTCAACGTTAGAAGTCCTGAACAATGCATGCCATTGAAAGTTCTGCCTTTCCATGACGTTAAATGCAGATCTCACGACGCTACATGATTAGGATAACAAATTAAAGTAAATTTAAAGTGAACTATTGTGGATAAAATGAAAATTAAGAGTGCATCGGTGTCGATTGATATGAATTGAGTTAACTAAGCGAACTAAATATCAATGAAAAGTGAATGAAGTGGATTGCCTGTCAATCAAGGTAAGTGAAAGTGAAGCAAGAGTTCATAGGCGTACAATGAATTGAGCGAAGTGCAATAAGAGTCATTCAGCGTAATTGAATGTGGCACAAGAAGGAAGCGAGTTATGTAAGTGTGAAAAAAGCACGCGTTAAAAGCGAAAAGAAATGCTACCTGTCAAGTTTAACTAGTTTGCTAGCCATATACTTGTGGCAACGCGATGAAAAATATTGAAAGATTGCGAGTAAATAAAGGAGAGAGAGAGAAGGATAGTACGCCACACACACACACACACGCACTTGTAACAAACCATCATTTTGGCGTGGAAATGGACATCACGGTCGTCCAAGTCTGTTTTCCTCGTAAACTTCAGTAGTTCCTCGGTCGCCTACAGCTGTGAAGTCCTCTGTCGACGACATGCAAGAATAGATTCAATAGACATTTATCTGCTGTCAAGATGTGTATAACAGACGCCAGTTACTTTCTCTGAAGGTTAAACACCAGACAGTCACACAGAATATGGCGTAGCGACTCCTCGCGACGAAAGGCATTGCAGATAGCGTTTTCAGCTATTGCATTGTGGAAGGAATTCGATTTCATGGATTCCACACCTAACCACACATAAAAAACATTATAGCCTCCCTTCGGTGGAATTCAGTCGGCATATAGAGATACATCAAGAAGCGCAGGTGAGGTTGATGAATAGTCCAGTTGGTATGCCTGCTTTGTGAGCACCATAGAGGCAGCTTGATATCCTGTTCAAGCCCCCGACGACTGCTGACAGCCTCAGACCTTGAAAGTGGTATGGTACGGTGTACCTTCAAGAGCTGCCCGAGCGGCATTATCGGTGCGTTCGTTTCCTATGACGCTGCAGTGAGTTAGAAACCACTGAAACGTCTCGTGGTGCCCTTTCTTGGGTGAAGTAGGAAGAAGACAACGAATTTTGAAAACGGTCTGCTCGTATAGCCTGCTACGCAGTGCTGATAGCACAGATTGTAGGGCTGCCTTGGATTCACAAAAAATCGACCATTGTTGAGATGGTTACCGATTAACCAAACGAAGTCAATCGGGAAGCCCAGCTAGTTCTGCTGTATTCTACGTCATCGGCAGCTGATGGCAACATTGTAACAGAAGAGCTCTTGCTGGGACGACCACTGCCCCTTAAAAATTACACAATGTGTGTGTGTGTGTGTGTGTGTGTGTGTGTGTGTGTGTGTGTGTGTGTGTGTGTGTGTGTGTGTGTGTGTGTGTGTGTGTGTGTGTGTGTGTGTGTGTGTGTGTGTGTGTGTGTGTGTGTGTGTGTGTGTGTGTGTGTGTGTGTGTGTGTGTGTGTGTGTGTGTGTGTGTGTGTGTGTGTGTGTGTGTGTGTGTGTGTGTGTGTGTGTGTGTGTGTGTGTGTGTGTGTGTGTGTGTGTGTGTGTGTGTGTGTGTGTGTGTGTGTGTGTGTGTGTGTGTGTGTGTGTGTGTGTGTGTGTGTGTGTGTGTGTGTGTGTGTGTGTGTGTGTGTGTGTGTGTGTGTGTGTGTGTGTGTGTGTGTGTGTGTGTGTGTGTGTGTGTGTGTGTGTGTGTGTGTGTGTGTGTGTGTGTGTGTGTGTGTGTGTGTGTGTGTGTGTGTGTGTGTGTGTGTGTGTGTGTGTGTGTGTGTGTGAACGTCCTAATACGATGCGGCTGTAGGTCTCAGCCTGACGGTCTTGTCGTAGAGGTCCGCTGTGTGCTAGGGGCGCACATGTTCCCACTTTTAAAGTTTTTTCCAACACAAACTAAACGAACCATATTATTTCCTCCTAGCAAGTTTACAACATCCTTGTTTGGTACATGCTTTACCGGGGCGGGTGACGACAGCTGAAGTCTTCACGAGTTATGAAGACAGAAGACACCGACCACCGAAGCGCATAAGGTGCTTCGCACATAAAAGGGCAATTGATGCAACAAATATATGCACATTCAGGCGCATCGGAATTTTAATATTGAGGTGAACATTTTACAAACGTACGGCTATTCTTGCAAGAACGGCCATCTTGGATACTCTCATTGAACGTGTGTCTTACGAAGTGTGGCCCTACCAGCTACAGATGCGTGGATCGCGGTTATTTTTCCTTTTAAGAAACTTCAAGACCATTGCCACCCAGAAGCTTGAAATGGGATGCAAAAGTAGAAGGTGGAGGAGACTTCAGTGCAGCAGACAAACTCCTCGCATTCTGGTGTACGTCTGAATCGACGTTGTTCGCAAAGCTGCGGCACCGAGGCGCTCCGAAAACAGACCCGGCAAGGCGCGTGGGCGTGCTGACCTTCGGCACTGCGGCCGCCGCCAAGCACCATCGTGCCGGGCATCTGACTGCATAAAACCCTAGTAGTGGTTGTATAGCGTAGGCCCCAAAGATACGAAAAGAAAAATGAAAATGGAAGAGTTAAGACAAAAGGATGCCGGGAGCAGAGGGACGTGCCAGTGCAGTGGCCATCCGTCGCCTGCGCAGTATATACCTGTCTAGCCCCGAGGGCGAAGCGTTAGTGAAAGCGGTGTGGCGTAGATCTCGGCAGTTCCTCTTGCATTCCTCTTCCGTGCTCCGTGAAGCACCGCAAGCAGTCGGGTTCGCCGCAGAAAGGGGGAGGACGCTTTCTATGCCCCCGTCGAGACAAAGAACCCCGGGGTGCCGCCGTGACCAGCGGGGGGCCCTGCTTCCTCGCCGGTCTTCTCGGAAACGCCGGCGGTGGACGCTCGCCGGGGGCATCCGATCACGACGGAACGAGCGAGGGGCAGCAGCGTGGCACAGGCGTACCTGTGTTATGTACCTGTCCACGTCGTGAGCGAGCCGCGGCGCTTGTTTTGTGTTGTGCTGCTCGTCAGCACGCGTACGTTTATTTGCGTGCTTCTGGATACCGGTACAGACGTAGTGTTTCCTGTGGCCGGCAAAGAAAGCCACAACCTGCGGGTGCTACAGGGTGAATCCGCGTGTTGCCGCGTCTTCCGCGCGGATGAGGTCCGACAGCGGAGGCTCTGACCGCTCCTTGCTGCAGTGGCGCGTCCTTGTGCATCACGCATGTGTGGTGGTTCCGCCCCCTTTCCCCAACCAGCCACCACAAACTTCGGCATGTTTCGGCGGAAGGCGGACCACGACGTGCGATGACGTACTACCGACGCTATAGCGATACTACAGACAGCGGCAGACTGCTTGGTTTCAGGGTCGGCCCATGACGCGGCCTCGGGTGCGGGAATAAATGGCCTCCTCTCGCTCGAGCTGTACATTCGTAAATTGTGGTCAGTAGATTGTTCTCTCCCAAGATTCATGCGCTAGCAAAAGATGTCGTGAATGAAATAGAAGCACATCTCAAAGAGTATATCACAGATGCGTCTTAGGTTTAGGTACAATTCTGTTCAGCCTGTATAAGAACATCGTTGTAAATAAACAGCCTCTTTGTTTTACGCCATCAAAGTCAGTCGCACTGCCTTTTTTTCTTTTTTTTTACAAGACCAGTAAACTTACTTCTAAACTGTGTTGTATATCTGATGAGGATGTTTCATAGTGCTAGCAGACATGGATAAGAAAGGGACCACGGGACTAGCGCTAACTTTCAACTAACTGTTTATTACTATAAACATTGGCATTTCAAGACTGTACACGGCAAAGGCGAAACAAACGCACATGAAACCAGCTGGACCAGGAAGCCATACATTACCTGTCAGTGACGCCGAACGGCAGCTGACGCTGGCATCAGCGGCCTTCACTGTCAGGACGAATTATAAAATGTCGCGTATTTATATATATATTCTTATACACAACAATGCACCGCGTAAACGAAAGCTTGCATCCGCAAAACTACAATGAACAGACAGGTGTTCATTCCTATGGGGACTAAGTTGTTTGTCGTGTTCTTTTAGCCTATCGCTACGGTATCTGCCATGCAGAATGCCCAAGGAAAGCTTTGCAGCAATAGAAACGGGAACCAATACACCAAATTTTCTACGCATGATTCACACAGATCGCGCTCCTTCAAAGGTCTTTCGGTTACGTTTTAAATGGTAATTTCTGCAGATCCGGAAATAGCCCATCTATTTTTACCCTCCGTCCATATTTTTTCTCTAAGAATGTAAGGAGCACAGTTATTATGGCATGAAAATATTTTACCATAACCGGGGGATATCCCACGCTTGTGTCATTCAGTTTTATTCAAAATTGTAAACGCACTTTCTGCTGCTAAAATAAGAACATTGCCTCGACAAGATGCATAGGAAAGTGGTTAATTTTCATTATAAATGACAATTTATGGAGCAGGGGTTGTTTGATGGCCAAATAACATCCACTTTTGTTTATCAAAGCTATATTCTGGACATTGTATAGGGGCACGATTTGTAAAAGGAATTGTCAAGGCGTACACTAGCAATGGCGCATTTACCAGCTTACAATGGTATCACTTTGGCTAACGTAGCATTTTAGACGTACAAGATGGGCTACTTGGGATGCAGTCGGTATTGGATTTTTAAAGAAATATACTTTCTTAGTGCGTAGGAAACGTTTCAGAAAGACTTCTGCGTGCTCTCCTATTTGTCTTTTTTCTGAAACGTTCGCTGCGCACTAAAGAAATTATATATTTTTATAAAAGTTTTTTCATGTGTGTTGGTATGCCGTACAGTAGTTTTTCAGCGCACGAAAAAAAAAACACGGACAAAGAAAGTCGGGACACAATTTTACGGAGACGGTATCTTACTGTCACCAGAATGAAATTCACAAGATGCATCATTTTCACGCAGGAAACATTACACGGCTAATTACTGGATTCTATTATTAACAAGTAGGTAATATCTCACCAGACTGTCAAAAAATAAACCCAGCAAAAAGTTGAGCCACTTAGTTTACATGTAAAGTGGCGCGTAAAAAGACAATCATCTATATATCGGCAGATATTGACGATCATCACCGTAGACATACAGTCTTCGATGTCTATCGCAGTGGGCCAAGAAAACGTCTCTCAGAACAGGAACTCGACATGACCCAATCCAGGACCCATCTATATGAATGCTAATTTACACTCTACACTGCCCACTGCCCACCAAAGAGAACTAGATTTTATCGTTCATGTTTTCATTTCGTTTTATTTATGTTTTCTAGCAGCACAGTACCAGGAGTTACGTAAAGTGGGGTAGGAAGAGGACAAAAAGCAGTGACTAAGTTACAGCAGTGACAAACGTAAAAAAGTATAAAGAAACAAGCATAAAATATATTATTAAAGGACCCAATAACTTCACAATGATGAAGGGACGGCGCGGTTAATGCTAATAGAATGATTAGACAATGCAATAATAAGAGGTTGAATAACTGCAACAAAAACATGGAATATTTCAAAAAAGTTATCATTATTCAGTCATATCAGGCTGTTGCAAAGGTGACACCGTGGCAAGATTTTACAATCTTCCCAAGGTCTAACGTGTATTAATTGTAGCATTTATTCCCCAGCGGCGGCTGTGTTCCAAGAGAGTATTTATCTTGACATAGCAGGGTCAAACATTCATTGTTTGACCTTGCACATGGCGACCAAGTCGTGCGCACAACTGCAATCTGCAGGCAGTGAAACTACACACATTCCACCAACACAGCTCCGCGAATTTTTGAATCATTTTAACTGTTGAAGCAGATATTTAGCCTTTACGCCCTTATGTGCATCATGAAATTTGTTGCATTGTTCTGTGCCTCTTTTCTATTCTGCTTTAGTGTTTTATTTTGCCATATTTGCAAAAGGCTTTTGCGACCATGCTCATCCATTCTTTTTTGTTATATCAAGTGTACACAACCTGTAGTGCCTCCACTTGGAATGTCTACATTATATGTACGTTCACATATTTCTGTAACTGAAGGGAGTTACTGTGCCGATTCTATGAATTCTGTTACCACCACTTCCTTTGCATGATGTAAATGGGGGCTGAAAACTTCGTCGCAAATTTAAATGCAAAGCAATTCTTAGCGAGCTTCGGCAACTTTGAACGTATCTATCTATCTATCTATCTATCTATCTATCTATCTATCTATCTATCTATCTATCTATCTATCTATCTATCTATCTATCTATCTATCTAGCCGCTTACGACTTATAGCTTTACTGGCCGCTTAGATAATGGTATTGATACCAAATTTATATGGCATAATACGACTGCATGACGAGCATATTTCACTAGTCATAACATGAAAATCTTGACATGTATGTCATGAATGTCATGATTTATGTTTCATGGTCTTGCTGCACTTGCGGTGGTCTCATTCTCATGACATGTTGCAAAACTGGTATGACATGATTGCGTAGCGAACACAAGTGACAGACGCTAACGTGAAAATCATGACAAGTATGTCATGTAAGTCATAAGTCATGACTACACGCCACACTCATGATGTGCTCGCAGCCGTCTCGCTAGCTTCACATATAACACATCAGACGTTACGTGATGCGAATGGATGACGAAGGTATGTGACTGGCGCAAACTTGATAATCATGAGATGAATGTCATGTGACATTATGACTACAAGCCACACTCATGATGCCCTCGCAGCCGTCTCGCCAGCTTCACATACATCAAATTTGGTATTACGGGACGTGAATGGACGACGAAGGGATGTGACTGGTGCAGGCATGATAATCATGTGATACGTGTCATGTAACAACATGACTACATGTTACGCTCATGATGCGCTCTCGGCCATTCCGCTAGCTTCACATGTACCAAATTCAGTATTACGTGACGTGAACGGACGACATATGTAAATGACATGTCCAAACATGGTAAACATGACATGCGTGTCATGTAACAACATGACAACATGCCACACACATGATGCGCTCGGGGTCGTTTCGCTAGATTCATATAGGCCAAATTTTGTATTGTATCACATGAATGAATGACGAAGGTGTGTGACTGGTGTAAACATAATAGTTATGAGATGCGTATCATGTGAAAGCATGACTACATGCGGCATTCAAGGCGCCGATACGCTCAGACGTGACCCTGTGCACATGTGTTCGTGTTCGTCGCGTCATGCGAGCGATGCCACGCCAGGTGCCGATCTGCCTGGCATATACAAGCAGGCACGCGCGGCACTGCGTTGCTATGACGCATGCGCGTTTGAGCACGCCTGGCGTCCCTCCGCCACGAAGCTAGGCAGACGCGGTGCATTCTGAGTAACGTCGTCGGCGCGAAATGCAGCATGTTGCATTTCGCACGGGTTGACGCTGGGCTGCGCCGACAGATGCTGGTCGCGTTTGGCGTCAGACTAAAGAATGTTCGCGTTTTGCTAGCGTAGCGTCGCTGCGCCCAGCGTGCACTCGTCAACGTTACGTTGAAGTATATTGGGCCCTTCATGACTCTCTCCCCACCGTTTCGCTAGTTTCACATATTTCAAGTTTGGTATTACGGGACGTGAATGGACGGCGAAGGTATGTGACTGGTGCGAACATGATAATCATGAGATGCGTGTTATGTAACAACACGACCACATGCCATGCTAATAGCAAGCTCGCTGGCCGTTTTGTTAGCTCCACATATACCAAATGTGGTATCAGGCGGTGTGAATAGATGATTAAGGTAAATGACACGCCTAAACATAATAATTATGACGTGAAAGTTATGTATGGCATAATTTATCTCCATCTCATAATGTTGTTCTGATTTTAAACTGACATATAAACCTTCCTTTCGTGCTTCGCATATCATCGATTCCCACTGTACGTGGGATATGCTTTTTTTTATGTTAGGGTCTGTCGCTTGTGTTCGCCATGCATCATGCCTTACCATACCAGTTTTGCAACATGCCATGTGAACGAAACCACCGCAAGAGCTGCGGGACTATGAAAGGTGAATCATGACATTCATGACAGACATGCCATGATTATCATGTTATGACAAGTCATATACGTTCTTCATAGAGTCATGTTAAGCTATACCAAGTTTGGTATCGATGCCATTATCGAAACGAACAGGAGAGCTGAAAGTCGTAGGCAGCTGGCTAGATAGATAGATAGATAGATAGATAGATAGATAGATAGATAGATAGATAGATAGATAGATAGATAGATAGATAGATAGATAGATAGATAGATAGATAGATAGATAGATAGATAGATAGATAGATAGATAGATAGATAGATAGATAGATAGATAGATAGATAGATAGATAGATAGATAGATAGATAGATAGATAGATAGATAGATAGATAGATAGATAGATAGATAGATAGATAGATAGATAGATAGATAGATAGATAGATAGATAGATAGATAGATAGATAGATAGATAGATAGATAGATAGATAGATAGATAGATACGCTCAATGTCGTCGGAGTTCGCTATGAATTGCTTCGCATTTAAAACGTGATTTTATATTGAAATTAACATTTATTTTGGACGCAAGTAGCACTACGAGATTTTTGAACCACTATTTTAACAATAAACCTCGAATAATTGCCTTCAGCGTCCCTTTACAGGAGAAAATCTGCAAAGCCTTAGCTCTGCGCTATAAATGATAATAGGTGCCTGAGCAACAGTGAGGGCACCTGTCTTCCAGAGGAAACATGGTGTCAGCTTTGAAAGAATAGATATGTTGTCCTCCCCTGCCCCGCTTGTGCACATGGATGTGAGTGTAACTAATTCTGTTAAAACGTGTCAAGCTTCGTTTTACTGAATGTCAAATAAATACCTATTTATTTATTTATTTATTTGTTTGTTTGTTTGTTTGTTTGTTTGTTTGTTTGTTTGTTTGTTTGTTTGTTTATAACATACGTGCACCACCCCAGTGGGCATTACAGCAGGTGGATTAGAGTAAAAAAATAAACAAAGTAACCGCAGTCGCAAAGTGCAGTAAAGCACGTTGTTGTCCAACTTTTCACAATGTAAGCCGGTTTAGCATTTCATTCTGTTATGGCACATGAAAAAAAAAGAAAAAGTACCTGAATACGTCACTTATCGAAGATGATTCACGGACTTTTAGTCATTTGAAAGGTTCAAAACAATAACGAGCATGTACAGAGCAAGCTCGTTATATACAACATCATCGCGTAGGATGAACTAGGAGAAACAGCACCGGGTTGTATCAAAATAGCTGGTTGGGAGTGGCGATACGATGTCATCTGCATAAAAAAAAAATAAGGTTATTTTCCACTGGACATGCCAGTGCGAGAGAGCAGCGGTTTCAGGCAGCCGTCGCAAACTGCAGCTGAGGTGCCTCCGTTTACGTTAAGAATTTGGTGGTGGCCGAACTCGATGCCACGCACTGATTTCTCTATTCGAGCCAAACGAATCCTCGCCGTGCTCTTCGTGGGAACGGAAAGCGACGCGCTCTCGGCCCTTCCACGAACTCGAGTCGGCATGGACGCCCGCCGCCCCACGTGGCTCCCAAAGAGCGTAAAAGCGGGCATCGCTCACGCTTCTGCTCCGATCCGCCGCGGTGATAAGAGATCTCTTGTACGCGGGCGCAAGCTCAAACGGGGCTGCCGTCTCCTCTCGCGCGCCGCCCTTACCTGGAAGCGAGTTCATCGGGTGTCCATCTTGCACCGGCACCCCCGGAGCTCCCGGGGTGTCCCGTAACGGACACCCGCGACTCACGAAGTGCCGCATGCCCCTCTAGCGCGGTCGGCCTAGTTTGGTGCAGCAGCGTCTCCTCCAATTACGACCGGAGCACGATAGCGTGAGCGAGGGTGATAGATTCGTAGGCCTTCCACGCTCTTCTCCTCAACGCAACATTCACCAATAGTTACACGTGCCGCCTTGATTTGAACACCGTGACGTTAACTGTGAACTTACTGTGACAACTGTGGTGCAATAGAAACAATGAAGAGAGAGAAAAAAAAAGCTTCAAAAATCAGGCATTCACGTCAGGCATTGCCAGTCACCGCTGGCCATTGGCCGGAATCTCTAAAGACATGGCATCACCATGCATTTGACTGTTGGTGTCTTGCGGGACGTTGAGGTCTAGGCTGCTGGGCAGGGCCTCCCACGATTCTACAGTGTGCACCTTCGTACTGATTCGGACATGTCCACACCATGTGGACCAAATTCGCTGTCTAATCACAAAATTAGCACTGGTACCGAAAAACTTCTGGGTGCGCGTTGCTGTGAAATTAAACAACGCAACACTTTTTGTGACACAACTAGGCAATACAGGAAAGAAAGAACTCGGCTTAGAACAGTAAGCTCACCTTTCCGAGTACCACTCTATACCGAAAATGTTTAAGTTCATGTCTCCTCCTTCTAAGCAACGACTAATATCAAAATATTTGTTCGGGTTCCTCGTCGGCGTCAGCTTACTAGATAAGCTATAAAATGGCTTACATCACTACAATTACGTTCCTACCTGTACGTAACATAATCATATTTTTGCTCATTACGTTAATCGGTTTGCCCATGCTCCTGCTTCAAGGGCCTTTCTTTTCCCCTTCCCCGAACAAGGTAGCATGTAATAACGCTTGAATATTTCTCTGTTCTTCTGCTTTCTCTCTTTCTGTTTGTGAGCTTCGAAGCTTCTTATTTTGCATCGTACAACACTTTGAACAGTGTTTATGCACCGTATTTGTCATTCTGGATATAACGGAATGCCTTCGGTCTGTTGCCACCCCTATTATGGGTCTCAGGCCAACAATAACTCTTTAAACTTCTCGCTTCATTATGTCCAACGCAGAGACATAATTAAAGCATAAAGTTCATATCAACGATGACTCGTGTACCTCTGTTCTAAATGTCATCTGTACTCCCCTTCCTATTTACCTACAGCAACCAATGTAGTTTAGCAACCAATGTAGTTAAGGGTAGTAACCATCGCATCACGTTACTGACAGCTGGTTATGCGCGGGGAACGCTCCTTTCTTTCTTTCTTTCTTTCTTTCTTTCTTTATTTATTTATTTATTTTTCCTTTCTTTCACTAATGTTACCCTCCTTTCCCTTTTCCTGTGCTGGGATAGCAAACCGTCTTCAACCTGGGTAACCTACCTGCCTTTCGTTTGCTTTTCTCTTGCCCTCTCTAATCGTATCCGAAGAACAAATCGAATTCATGTATAGTTCTTTGATTGCCTTGCTACATTCGTTAATTATATGGCCATATGTCTATAATGATTCGTCGCGAACCAATTTGCAAAATGGTGCCGAACGTATGCTTGTCACAGGAAAACTGTTACAGATGGACCGAACATTCCCAAATGCACTCGCAGCACTTCTTTCTGAGTGTCAAAAAGAGACAGCAATAAAAGGTTATTGTCAAAATTTATAAATTTTTGCCCGGTATCACCCTAAGGTAGGAGAGCTCCCAAGTCTAGGCTTCTACTGCGGCCTGGTGACGAGTCGGCGCTGCGCAGGTCTTCGAGGGTGAGCTTGGCCTCCCGCGCTTTGATTAGGTGGTCGTCGTTCGTTTGCCCTGCTTCATGTCCAGACCACTCCAATTGTATATTGTGGCTTGAATGATAGTGGATTTCGAGCAGCACGGTGTTTAGAGTGTCCGGTATGTTGTAGACCGGGCATATGCAGCTAACCAGCGTTGTACAGAGGTGGTGCATTTACGTTCTTTTTGTGCGTACATGTGTTACCTTGGAGGCGTCTGAAGTTTACGCTTTCTTTTTTAGTCTGTTTTGGCTGTGATAAACGGTGCATCCATCACTCAAGTCTGTAGCATAAAGTAACGCCTGATAGATATTTGGTACAGCTTCCTGTCATGTCTGCTATAGATCGGGTATCGTGTGGTTGAAAAACAACCCGTCTGACGTGCTTGCGGGCAGCGGCGTCGGCCGCTTCATTCCCCGGCAGATTCTCGTGTCTTGGCGCCAATATTGCGCAAGTGCATGAATGCAGAGTGTTTCATCATTTTATGATAGTAAGTGCATCAGCTTAGATGAGGCCCTTCGCATAGTTCTTTGAGTCGGCTTGCGGGTTGTCGAAAATCAAGACTGCGTCTGTGCATTTGATGGCGGCGAGAGCGATTGACGCTTCTTCCACTGCGTTTAAGTTTCAAGCCTTAACCACGGCTGACGCTAACTCGGTTTCGGGAGTCTGGTTTATTTAAAAAATGTTTCTAAAAAGTACTGCTTCTCTGTGTTGTCTCCAGCTGCAGAGCACTATTGCTTTCGGAGGAACTTAAATAAGTCAGTTGGTAGGTAGTTCACCTCAATGCGAGGAATGACTAAAACGCTCACGCTTAGAAATTTCAGCAACCACTATCCCATATCTCATGAATCAAGAGAACCAAGTTATTAAGAAGAGCACTGTTTTATGTCGCGGTGGTACAGCAACCTTCAAAATGCTGCCTACGAATATTCTCTGCAACACATGCCTTGAACAACACTTGTGATATCCCCTCGTAAAGGTTCTAACGACACACACAAAAGAAGGAGGAAGAAGGCTGGAAGGGGCCACCCGGGAGGGCGCAATGCCTCTCGGCTGCTTCCAGAATAGGAAATAGAATTAAAGGATGCGAAACCCGCGACCTACGAGTCAGCAGCCGAGTACCTTAGCCACTAGATCATTGTGGCGGGGCGTGGAAGAGGTACTAATAGCCCACGAAGCGAACTTCATTGAATCACGTTTTATCGACTGCATAGTGTTGTAGCTACAACATTTCTATAGATTTAAAGAACTTTTTGGTGGTGAATCGATATCTATTCACGTTGAAACTTCCCGTGTCGCAAAAACACGTATGCACAAACACCACTCACGAAGACAAGAGAGGCGCTCAGTCGTGTCGTCTCCTCTTGTAAGCAGTGTGGAAAGCTCACATGTCATGTCTCTCTAGAAAGACAGGTCATGTGAGCTTGGACTGTTAAAAAGGCTGATTTGATTCTTCAGTAAGCCTAGTTGTTATGCTGTGCCTGTTTGTTTCGCTTCTTCCTTCGTGTCCTGTTTTACCAATTAGTGTGGTGCCTCCATCCTTTGCGTCTAAAGCAGTTATGAGATGGAGCTTTCTGAAAACTTGCCTTAGAAATGTACGCGTGCTGCACGGTATAGTGCCGAAGTAACGCAGGACTCGCCACCTGGAAAAGACGGACGGGCGACGGCGGCTCTCTCCTGTCACGCGGTGATGCGCGCGTGCGACGCGCTCTCGGAAGAAAGAACGCAGGCCTCCGAGAAGCGCGGCGGGCGTGCCACCTCCTGCCGGGAGCGGGGAAGACGAGGAAGACGCGGCACACGACGTGACTAATCGACCCGCGAAGTCACTGGGTCGTTAACGGGGCGGGCGCTCTTTTAAGAGCCTCGTAAACAGCGCCGTAAGTCAGTGTTCATCTTGACACGTTCCCTCTCGTTAGGCCTCGTGTACTGCCAGTGCGTGCGGTGTAGGCATGCTCCAAAGTGTGCTATATATATATATATATATATATATATATATATATATATATATATATATATATGTGTGTGTGTGTGTGTGTGTGTGTGTGTGTGTGTGTGTGTGCGTTTTTGTGCGTGTGTACAGTCTCCATATTTACTTCCCAATCCAATCTTAATATTTTCTCATTATTTCCACATCTCAAGTTATAAAGGCTGATGGAAGAGATCAGACACTTATTTACCAAATGAACTATGTCTTCGTGGGAAGGCAGAGTTGCTGTTGCTTAAATTTGGGCCAGGAAGCCTTGAATATACTCAATTCCTTCGATCGACACTTTGCTTTCTCTGTCAAATTCCAACTGACTATGCCGGCTAAGCCCTTATTACACAGTTATTAGGTGTGGGTGGTATACACCGGCGTGCGCAACCCGGTTGTCTGTTCTGCCATTGTAGCACAATGTAAGAAATGTTACACGACTCACAAGAACGAACTATGACAGCCTGCTTTAGCTTTATTTGTTTGTTTGTTTGTGAGTGACCTTATAAACCCCTATTACACGGGGGAACTTAAGTGCGCTTTGAGGGTGTACACTTGACCCGCGGTTTCGTTCACACGCTATGGCACCGGAACGGTTAGTGAGACTCACTGCAATGTGCGCGTGCCAGCTAGTGTGTTTGCCAAACACACTTCGCAGTGACTAAGTGTCTCATCTCGGTAGCAGTGGTTCA
Organism: Rhipicephalus microplus; assembly: GCF_043290135.1. Lineage (NCBI taxonomy): Eukaryota > Metazoa > Arthropoda > Arachnida > Ixodida > Ixodidae > Rhipicephalus > Rhipicephalus microplus. The sequence continues at coordinate 154,409,266 of NC_134702.1, read as the reverse complement.
AGCAAGGTATTAACCGAAGCCGAGTACATAGCATGTTCTATATCACCGCCATCATCCTTAGCAATATCCTTATATAAGCTATAAAGCATGCTACACCACAAAAGCTGCTCAGCGATTCTCACTCTTTAAAGCTGCATGCGACTGCTAGGAGCATGTGCAGCGCACGCCGTGCAATGGCTACCGCCTCCTTTGCGCATAATGTTCATTTTTAGGCCGCTTTAGAGCTTTCCTTCAATATTGCTTAAAAATACTCGCCTGAATTAACAAGTGTATGTTGTGCGAGTACCTATCGCAATTATGATAATTTCCAAAGTAATCTTCCCTTGCTCGTGTGACAGCACACCGCCAAGGTGACATATACAGGTCGTAAGATAACTCCTTAAACATTACACACGTTTTGCAGGTGTGACCGGGGTATTAGTCAATGACCAGATAGTAGTCATGGCGCTTCACTGCCAGATGCTTCGTTACTAGCCACACTGGTGCGTAACACCACGCCCTCTGACTATGGTTAAAAAACCGAGTGGTGAAGTCCTTGCAGTTTGGCGCTATATATATTGATGTTTGCAAACACCGAATTCGAATAGGACCCGAGCAGGCAAGGGTTATGACGGTCGGCTCAGGGTGACTGAGGCTGTGAAAACACACACTCGTTGCGCAAATCACATGTTTTGACCCTTGGCGTCATTCTACCCTTCTACCGCGCAATCTTACTTGCGTTGAGGAGACTTCTCCCACCACGTGACATTCATATAGTGATTTTACTGTGAAGCTACGTCGTCCGCCTTGGTGGAGAAGCATGGCTACGGCTGTTGACCCAAAGGTCGCGTCTTCGACCGCGGCCGCAACGCTCGCATTTTGATGGGGGCGAAATGGTAGAGGCCCGCCCGCGTGCTGTGCAACGTGAGTGCAGGCACGCTAAAGAACACCACCTAGTCCAAATTACCACAGTCCTCCACCATGGAGTCTCTCATGATCATATGGTGGTTTTGAAATGTAATGATCTAGATATTATTATTGCTGAAACTACTTCAAGGAAGGCTGTCGCTGTGTAGTATATATAGAACACCTGCTTGCCATGCAGGAGGCCCGGGTATGATTCTCTTCGAAGCACGGTTTGCGTTTCTTTAATTTTATTTTAATCTTTCCCAATCTGTCAGTCACGGTCAACACTGATTTTCGACTCCCAGCTAACGACGCTGACACCGACCCTTGACGCCGACATCAAACTTCTGAACGCCAAGGCTTTCATAAGTGACTAGTAGAATTCTATATCAAGTTTCCGAATAAGTTAACGAACTGCTAAGTGAATGCACGTAAATCTAAGTCAAATAGGCCAGGCTTTTCGGCAATGCACCTTGTTCTCTCGTCGTATATACCGAACGTCTGCGAAGAGTTTCTTTGTGTGCACGCACACACGCACCCCCCCCCCCCTCTCCAACGACAAAACAAGCTGCTTAAGCAACTCTAGCGATATGGCAGGTAACATTGCAAGAAATGTTCAGAGTGAGTTGGTTCTCTTGGCGATTGGTCAAGGGAAGGCTGGCTAACACATACGGGACCGCATGTGGTACACCTCAGCCAACATCCTTGTTGGTTAGCTTTTCTTTCGGCTAATCTGGCATTACGCTTGTCGCGTAAAAAGAGGTCTTGTGTCTGAGCATGCATGCTGTTTTCCGACTTTCTTCAGTATATAACATGCTTGATTTAACTGCATTAGCTTTTTGCACATACCATTTCAGTTATAAGAGCTGACCAAGATATAAAATATGATCAAGTTGTCATGGCATTCATTGTTGTATCAGTCGTCCTTCCTTTGGTGACAATGTCGCGTTTTGAGCTTCGATAAAAGAGTGATGGATTCTGATAATGAACTTTAATTGTAAGTTAGCGCACGTCCTCTTGGTTGTTCCTCGCTTGTGTCGTCGTTGTTTGGTCTGTACAAGCTTTAACATGAATTCCCACAAAATAGCCCAGCTATGCGATCTCCTGAGTAGAATTATCCTACTAGGTAGAATCTTGTTTGGGAGATTCACACGTTGGGTTTGCGATAAGTGCGCCAGTTTTTAGTGCGCTATATCGAATTCCAGCTTTTACCCACAGTTGAGATACGAGTCGTTGGCAGCGATTACATTCAGGTGTGTCACCGCCGAGAGCCAGTGAGGAGAGAAATGTTGCACTCAACGAGGTGGTGGCATCCTCCCTCGCCCGGCGCCGGAACCAGCCGCATGTTTTCGAAAAGTTTCGAGCAATTTTAAGTTAAACATTCTAACTACTTCTTAATCATTTTTAAACAAAATATTTTGGATCTTGATCGCTCATATTACTCTGGTTTAATCGTATAGCCCTGTTGAGGTTTGTATTCAGCTCTTACTGTTAGCATGACCCCACCACATGACGTCCATGAATAGTATGAAATGCTGCACTAGTAGACTGCTATGCAGTTACGAAAATAAATAACTAAAGTTCATCGTGAAAGTCACGTCACGGGGATTTGATTTCCACGGCTAAAAAGTTACGCGGGCTAAAAGAAGAAATTATTTAAGGTGACGATCATAATCGTCTCTCTTACACTAAAGCTACCGCATCACGAGATAGCCTCGTTTGGCCAGAAATGAGTTTGTGTTCCACTACACTATTATTGCGGCTGGTTAGGGTTGAATTTGCTAAACTGCTCGTTCATAAGCGCGTATTCGCACTGGCCAGGTGAATTTTCTATAATGATACGTATTGGCTGAAATATTCTCCTGGGAATATGTTCAGCCTAAGACGTTTTAAGTGAATACAGGCCGTGATTCTGGGGCGATACTCACCTTTATTTACTCCTCGAAGCTTCAATTATTCACTTCGCTCGGATCAGGCCACCTAAATGCCACAGATGCCGAAAACAGAAAAAGAAAAAAAGCTTTGGCGGAAGGCAGTCATTGCAAAATTAAGCCTCGCAAGTGTGTACATAGATCTCCTTGAAACAAAGCCTCCGTGGAAAAGCTTTGCCACTCTGCCCAGGTGCGCAAAGGAGACCGCCGTTCTTTCTCGGCTTAAACGTTCGTGCGCGCTGCCGCGCTCCTGTAACGTGCACGCGCGGCTTCGGAAACAACAGCGGCGAACACGTATACAACGCAGCCTCGCATCCCCGCCGCCGCTGGCGAGAAGGGACACGCAGAGTGAACGGTGAGGCGGGTGGTTTTGCGGGCGTGGTCGGGGAGGGTACGACCGCGGCGCTTTTTCTCCCCGCCACGGCCGGCCGTAATTACAGGTTAGGCCCATCATCAATAACCATCGATAACCCATCGCGGCCAGCCCCCCTCCGCCGCAGAGCGAGCGCTTCGCCTCCGCAGCAACACATGCATCGCTACCGGTGCGTCCTTTTCCTTCATTTTCTCTTTAAATTTTTTACTTCGTTTCACATCGGCGGAGCTCCCACTGTTTCTGTCCCTCGCTGGTGTACGAGTCCGTTTTCGTCGGTCGCACCCGACAAACGCCACGCCAGGCCTTCACTGCGACGCGAGCAGCCAAACGTGCGCACATACATACACGTCCACGGGACGTGCCTCGGAGATCTCGGTTCGGACTCGAGAAGCGAAAGCTTGACAAGCGCCTTCTCACATCCCTGGCCCCCTTCAAGCGGGCCGCAGGCTGTCGGACCCCGTTGGAAGAGCTGCTCTGGATTCGGCTCCCACGGGCCGCCCCTGTAGTTTGTTCCAAAGCTGCTGCGGTAGCAGTCAAGCAAGGCCGCGCATGCAGCCCACCCTCAGACCTGCAGCAGGCCGCGGATAGTTCGACGTGATCGCTCTCCTTCCTTTTCTGCGCCACCGAACTCAACGGCGCGTTTGACTCCTTTCGATATGTTTACGTTTGACGTGAGCCCTTGGGCCTTGTAAGCGCCGTTGTTGAAACTTCTTTCCTTTTTTTTTTCTTTAAATAAATGCGAGCACGAATGCAACAAGTATGCGCGCCTCCGAGGAATCCGGTAGCCGCCGTTCCGCTCGGCCGATCGGACAAAGCCGCAAACTTTTCTTCTATTATTCTTATTTGTTTCTTTTACATTTTTGTAGAGAGAGAGAAAATGGGAGGGGATGAGATTTGGAACAGACACTGTGAAGGGCTAGTGGCCAGACGTGTAAAACTTTCCCCGCCATTTTCTAGGAACAGATCGCGTCCTTTGCGTGCATAGTCTCAGCGGAGCTTTTGTTCCCTCTTACCTTCAAATTCTCGAGTCTGTCTCCGGTTCGTATGTACACCACTTGTGTTAATATACTTGGACCAGTGTTCCGGATGTTGATTGATTGATATATGGGGTTTAACGTCCCAAAACCACCACATGATTATGAGCGACGCCGTAGTGGAGGGCTCTGGAAATTGCGACCACGTGGTGTTCTTTAACGTGCACTCAAATATGAGCACACGGGCCTACAACATTTCCGCCTCCAGCTGCCGCAGCCGGGATTTGATTCCGCGACGTGCGATTCAGCAGCCGAGTACCTTAGCCACTACACCACTGCGGCGGAGCGGTGTTGCGGATGTTCTCTCCTCTCGAATATGCATAGAATTTCGTAAACATTTCGCACATTCATACCACCACTGCTGCGTTCTTGTTGCTACGACATCATGGTTCCTCTATTAAGCACAACATACGTGATGATGAAAAAAAGAACCCTCACGTGGTCACTTATGCAATCGCCAGAGCTGAATCAATGCCGAAACTAAATTTTTTTTCTTCTCACTTAATTGTATTCATCCTCTCTTAACTATCGCGCCCCCCCCCACACACACACGCACACGTCAATTTCCTGCACCTAACGGAGATTTACACCGTCTGTACAGGGTGACAAACCCTGACACATTTCTGCTTTTCTGTGCCTCACAATGCTTTACACCGCTTCTAGTATCAGCCCGCTTTTGCCCAAAAGGAAACGTTGTGTAATTATGTCACCACGAGTACATCGCGAATTTCAGCCAATCTGTGACGTCGACGTGATGTTACATGGGGTCATGAGACCTTCAGTGCACCACCGGAATCGTACATGCACTTAAGTATGACGTCACTCTTGACAGATGCTTATTACGTCATTTTTGGTTGCATCAATAACGTTGACACCTCTGTTTCGCGACGACTTGTCGAATCTCGAAATTTCGTGACTCAGTGATACATGTAATACTTTCACCTTGATGCGTTCTACGCCCAAAACCACGATGCATTTGATCTTCACGTCTGCAAAAAAAGCTGTACCCCCTGGTTCTTCTTCAAGGCAGCAGGGGCAGTGGCAACAGGTGTGTGTTTGTGTATATGTGAAAACTTAGTCTCTTTATTCTTTTTTGCCAGAAATTCCTCCAAGAATAAATCATGCACAGCGCTGAGAAACGAAGACAGGAGCAGACACATAAAAACGACACACGCTGGCGCTGACTTCCAAACGAAATTTCCCTTGGAAGTCAGCGCCAGTAGTCTGTGTCGTTGATGTGCCTTCTCTTGTACTCGTTTTTTAGCGCTACGAAGACTTGGGATGCACACATGCACACAAAGCAATCCGTCATCAATTATATCGCCTGACTGCGATGAGTTACATCGCACCTACGCCTTTTTTTTTTGTACACGTATTAAAGTGAATTTTCGTCACCCACTGCAGCAGCAGCTATTTTCGTAACCAGAGCTGTTGTTACGTATGCAATAACGTTTCTTGAGTCGGGTTAGCACTTTCTCAGCTACTCTATTGTGTGTTTATTATAAGTAACCCTGTGGGCAGTAATAAAACGAGTTACTAGTTATAGTGCCCCGAATATACCGGCTAGCACGCCGTACGCGCACATCGCGTTGGCATGAACCACGGCCGCCTGGATCGGGTGACCACAGCGCCCGATCCAGGCTGCCGTGCATGAACAATTATGCCTTCCACCTGCAGTCACCAGATGGCGATAGCCGTTGCTAACGCGCAATACCAATGTAGTGTACCAAGCGGCGTCTCTAGCCGATGCATGCGCACACCCGCGGGAGACGCCAGGGAACTGTCCCTGCTCGTCCAGGACCAGATCTTGGATTGGGCCAAGGGGGTAGCGGAGACCTACGCTGGGTAGGCTCCTCTGACACTCCACCACCGCACCTTTCCCTCTTGGGATGAATAAAGTTTTTCTCCTCCTCCTCCCTGCTCGTTTCGCGATGCGGAACGTCCGTTGAGGCGCACAGGGTAATCGAAAAAAAAATGATTTTTAGCAAAGTTTCAGGCAATAGCAAGCACAATTATTAATACGCTATGCGGTATCCGGTGTTTTTTATAAATAATAATCATACATAAGTACGTGTTTTCCGAAGAATAAGTACCACTTTCTCTAACTAAGCTATATCATATGCGAGACAGCTTCGTGAGCGCTAAATTTTCACCAACTTTGTAGCTGATTACGAAACGTTTATTGATGATCAGTTTACTCATCGGACGACGCTTATTAACGACGGACGGTAATTAAAAGGGGGCAAGTTTCATGCGTGACACTAGCTGGTGTGCCAAGGTATATTACAGACTGTTTTGGAATCGTGCTTTTTTTTTGCAAAGCAATCTAGGAAAGCCGCTCAATTATCTTACCGGAATCAGTTATTCAGGTGGTGCGCATCGCATGACCTTCTGAATTCATCGCAGCACATCCGAATTGAATATACCGATCTGAAGCCCGATGGTGGACAAGCGTGAGCGCGAGGAGGGCGTGCGAGTCGTTTTTTGGTGTGCCCTCGAACGAAAGTAGGCAGCTGCCTTGCTACGCTTGTTCTCGGCTGCCTGTCGGCCACAGCGTGGTTCCATGGATTTCTCTACATGAACGCTATACATATTTTGCTCGAATAAAGCTGTTCTTACGCAATTGGTACCTCCTTCCGTCAATCCTTTAGGTACGTTCGTGATTTACGTGACAATATTTTGTGTACTCACCATATTTGATTTGTGTGACATCGGGGCTGCAGCAGTTTTGGGCTGCAACCCTCAAGACGGTCAATCAGCAAGTCCCCTAGGGACGTTCCTAACCTTCTTTGCGCCACTATGTCCTGCGCAATGGCGTATCGCCACAGCATGAAGCCTGATAGTTCAGAATTTTCGCTAGTTATTTCACGGCACCTGCGTGCTGCCATTCTTCAACATGTACATGGTGCTCCGACCAACCGTCACCCTGGCGTTTCACGCAATTTTTTAGGCCTGGCCTCTATCGTTCTGTATACCGCTAGTTCTGTCAGCGTCGCAGACGTCCCGCTCTCTCTCACGCTGGCCTGCTCAAACCTATCGACATTCCAACGAAATCATTCTTTGGCGTTGGCCTCGACTTGCTCAGACTTTTTCCTACATCTGTATCAGGCAACAAATGTATTGCTGTCGCAACTGACTATGCGACCACGTATGCCACAAAACGTGCCTTGTCCAATAGCTGCACTACAGACGTCGCAGATTTTCTGCTTAACGACGTCATACTTCGACATGGGACTTCACGCTGGTTATACTTACGGTGTGTGGCCCCCCCTTCATCGCAAAAGTCATCGACTAACTTCTCCGTAGCTGCTTTACCGAACATGACCTTGAATGAGCGGCCGTACAGATACGGTCGAAATTTGAGAACCGCCCAAACCACGGCGAGGCACTCTTTCTCGGTAGTCGAGTAGTTCTCTTCCGTGCGAGAGAGAGCTCTGCTGGCATAGGCTATCACTTTCTCGGAGTTGTCTTGCCATTGTATCAGTACGGCGCCCAGGCCTACATTGCTTGCGTCGGTGTGAAGTGCTGTTGGCGCTTCCTGGTCAAAGTGCGCCAGAACCGGAGGTGTTTGGAGGCGTTGGCGTAATTCGTTGAACGCTGTTTGTTCCTTTTCGCTCCAAAGAAAGGGGACATCATCTCGTGTGAGCCGCGTCAGAGGCGCCGCAATAGACGAAAAGTTGGCGATGAATCGTCGGTAATAAGCGCAGAGGCCTAAGAAGCGTCAAACTGCTCTTTTGTCATGCGGTGCGGGAAACTTTGCGACAGCGTCGATTTTGCCCGGGTCAGGTCGAACACCTTCGTGGCTGACCACGTGGCCTAAGAAGCAAAGTTCGTTGAAACCTAAATGGCACTTCTCTGGCTTTAAAGTCAGGCCAGCCGAACGTATAGCTTCTAGAACTGCGAATAATCGACTTAGGTGTTCCTCGAATGTAGCTGAGAAGACGACAACGTCGTCTAGATAAACCAAGCATGCCTGCCACTTAAGTCCTGATAGCACAGTGTCCATTAAACGCTGAAAAGTGGCTGGCGCTGAGCATAACCCGAATGGAAGCACTTTAAATTCATAAAGACCGTCGGGCGTCACGAAAGCAGTTTTCTCACGGTCTCTCTCGTCGACCTCTATTTGCCAATAGCCACTTCGCAGGTCCATCGATGAGAAATAGCGTGCATGCCGCAGCCGGTCAAGAGAGTCATCTATACGTGGCAGTGGGTAGACGTCTTTCTTCGTTACTTGGTTTAACTTGCAGTAATCTATACAGAAACGCAAGCTGCCGTCTTTCTTTTTAACCAATACCACAGGGGATGCCCAGGGACTCTTGGAAGGCTGTATTACGTCATCTTGGAGCATCTTCTGAACTTGCTTTTGGATCTCCTCACGTTCTTTCGGAGCCACAAGGTATGGGTTTTGACGGATCGGTCTCGTATTTTCTTCAGTGATGATTCGGTGCCGGGTCAGTGGTGTTTGCTTGACTTTCGACGTGCACGAAAAACAATTTTTGAACTGGTGTATCAGCTCTAGTAGGCGCTGTTTTTCCGAGGCTGACAGGGTTGAGCAAATGTTGACAGACAAAGGTGTCGAGGCTGGGATGGTCGCCTCGTCCGGTTGCAAAGCGAAGCAATCTCTGGCTTGGTCCACGTCGTCGTAGTAGGCAATCGCGGTGCCCTTCTAGATGTGACGACGCTCGTTGCTGAAGTTGGTGATGAGGACTTCTGCCCGCCCATCAATTAGTGCCAGAATGCCTCTCGCTATTGAAACACCTTGCGTAAGCAATAGCGTGTCTATTCGCTCCGCTATCACCTCATTATGGCACGGCCGTTCACACAACACCGACACAAGGCAGCAAAATCTCGGCAGGAGCATCACATCATCGGCTACACGTAAACGTTGCAGTTGTTCTTCAGTGGTGGCGTCGACGTAAGGATGGGCGGAAAAGGTGACGATACGTTCTGGGATATTGATGATAGCACCGTACTCTCGCAGAAAATCCATACCCAAAATCAACTCTTTACAACAGTCCGGTAAAATGACAAAAGTGGCGACGAAGTTCGAATCATCGATTACGAGCCGAGCGGTGCATTTACCGGTTGGCGTCATTAGCTGCCCACCAGCACTCCTTATGCTCGGCCCACTCCACGGCGTCTTAACCTTCTTAAGGCGGTCGGCGAGCTCTTGTCGCATAATAGAGAAGTCAGCACCAGTGTCAACCAGTGCTGTTACGTGGTGCCCGTCTATAACAACGCTGAGGTTGGCACGTACAAATTCATTGGCAGTAGTACTCGTGGTTGTTGTCGTCTTCGTCATCACCGTCGTCACGTCGTCTTTGTGTAGAGGCAAGGGGGTCTTTTTGGCGTCTCGGCGATTGGCAACCTTGCCCCCGGAGGTCGCGGCAGTTAGTTTCCCTGGCACGGGCTTAGGGAGCGGTTTCTGATGGCGTCCGCGTATCTTTGGCGATTCGGGGAATTCTGACCTCGTGCAGGTGACGGAGACCGCCAGCGACGACTTGGTGAAGACGCTTCGTTGGTCGGTAGGCGATCAGCAGCATGGTCACGAGGGTCTTCAGAATAAAAAGAAGCGGGCCGAGAAAAGTTTCCAACCCGGGTTTCTCAATGACGGCAGTAGCGCGAGATGTGGCCTGGTTCGCCGCAGTGGAAACAAAGGGGTCGATGGTCGGCGGTGCGCCACAAGTCGGTCCGACGTACTGGTGGTCGCCGGACAGGTTCACGCTGCCACCACGGCAAGGTAACGGGCCGTGGCTGAAAGGGTGGTTCTTCTGGGGCAGGCGGATGACGGCGGACGGCATCAGCATAGGTCAGTGGACGTGGTTCGGGTGGTGGCGCCGGTGAGGGAAAGGCTTGCCGTAGTTCTTGGCGCACGATTTCTGCAACAGAAGCAACTGGGGGATCGGTAGACAGAAGGCCGAGGGCCCGCAACTCTTCCCGCAGGATTTGTCGGATCATTTGCCGTAAAGAGTTTTCAGAAACGGCGGCGTTTTGAGCGGCGGCACCAACAGGCGTTTGGTCGGGCAGGCGGTCAAAGTGGCGGCATCGTTGCCGGAGCGCCCGCTCAATGACAGTCGCCTCTTTGATGAATTCATCCACTGTTGTTGGCGGATTTCGTACAAGGCCGGCGAAAAGCGGTTCCTTAACTCCCCGCATCAGATGACGAACTTTCCTTGCCTCGTGCATGTCAGGGTCAGCGCGGCGAAATAGGCGGGCCATATTCTCAGCGAACATGGCCACGCTTTCGTTCGGCTTTTGCATGCGGGCTTCGATCATCTGCTGTGCGAGATCCCGCCGGTCCGCACTCAGGAACGTCTCGAGAAGCTTTTGGCGGAAATTGTCCCAGGTTTGGAAAGTAGGCTCCCTGTTCTCGTACCATGTGCGAGCGCTATTTTCCATTGCGAAGTAGGCACGGCCAAGTTTTTCTTGCACGCTCCAACGATTCACCACAGCGGTCCGCTCAAACTGGTCGAGCCAGTCCTCGACATCTTCATACGGTTCTCCACGGAAGACTTCGGGAACACGAGGAGTCTCAAAAGTTACCTGGTAAGGGTGAGTCGTCTGGGCCGGGGGAAGATTCGCAGACGCTGAAGGGGCCGCCATGTTGGTAACAGGAGATGCCGTCAAGAGTTCTGGGCTTAGGCCTAATAGGCGCCGGCTGAATCGGTGTACTGGAGTCGCAACAAGACGTTGAGGCTCCGGACTGGGTGTACGGTCCCGAACAACGCTTTCTTGCATCAGGTTGCAGGCCCCAGCACCTCCACCAGTGTCGCGACGTCAAGAGAGAGGTCATACTCGAAGACAGTGAGAAAACAGCAGCGGGTCGGTCTTTTTGTTAACCGCGCGAGAGAGAGTTCCTCATCTTTCTCGTTGTTGCGTTCTGCATAAAAGCGTGCAGGTGCGCGTATGCGCTGTCGCCTTCGTCTTTTTCGCGGGACGCATGTGACATTATAGTATACAGCCTACCATCTACAGACCAACTGTCTTAACAAATGTCTCAACCGAACTCTATGAGATATGTTGTCAACGTTCGTTTCTTCTGGCCACCGTGAATGAGAAGCAATGCTACCACCCTACGTTATTTTCGCATACAATTCATGCAGACATAACACTACCGGCTACTCGCCATTTTTTTCTTCTGTTCGGCCACAACCCGACGTTGCCATTTGAAACACTCCTTTCCGATGATCGTACCAACCGTCTATTCTCAGGACATCGCTTCCCAGCCGTCGTCGCTTGCTAAATCACCCACACTAGGCCACGTGCTTCTAAGGCCTCACAAGAAGAAGGCTTGTGTGAGAAGCTCCTTCCTCTATACACAGATCCCGCAAAGTTATTCGCCATATCACGCACGCGGACTACCTCATCACTTCTGTTCATTCACCCACATCTTCTACCAGTGTTATTAAATCATACGATTCAATAACTATGGTCCTCTACTACACCACCAACTAACGTTCATGTCTCGCGCTTCAAACGTTATTACACTGCCAGTTGAGAATGATTTGAAGGCGCCGTGATGGTGCTTTGTCCGGCGGGAGTGATGTCACGGGGCATAGTGCATGAGCCCGCCGTGGCAGACGGAGAGACGTAGAAGAGGGCTGGTGTGCTGTTCAAGATTCTGGCGACTATTGAATGGCACAGTTGCTCCTAAGTATTGTAAATATATTCACTTCGGCCTCCATTGTCACTTCGTGTTTCCAATAACAATATCTATAGGCCTAATATGGTCACTGTGCATTGGCATAGCTTTAAATCGTGCGCTAAATGCAGCTTTATTATACTGTAAAACCTGGGCAAGTGCGTACCGTGACCACCCAGCAATTCCCGTTCCTGAAATTCCCACCATTTCCTTTACCAAACCGTCGATGACGTCATGTTTCAGGTAAGCATGTAGAGTTTGCCCCGCACGAGTAGATTCTTGTTAAGGAGGCTCACAAACCCAGTGCGTAACATGTGCGCAACTTTTTCGTGCACTTTATCGATGCCCTGCTCGTCACGGCAATTGAGATACATGTCGTCTGCAGAGAGTCAGGTTGAATTATCTCTCAAAGAGAAAATAACCGCCAGGTCAGATGTAGCGACGAAGGCACCACCGGTGGGTGGAGCAAATGCGCACTTCGCGAGGGTGTGAGTGGCGCCCCCTCTGGCATGGCGCCGCTGTCAGGCGCATATTTGCGAAGTTGTTTTTTTTCTGCGATTTTAGGTTCATTACTGCGATCGCATACTGGCCACTTCGGCTAATGGTATTATATTAAACCCAATTCGTGTATCTAAACCTGCTTTTGAGCTTTGTCGCTTCTTATAGGCCTTCATTCAACACTTGATTTTGCGCGTGATCATGCAACGTGACATCTACGGATGACCAACAAGCCGGGCGCCTACAACGTGCAACGCTCTTAAGAAGCGGTCGTGACGAGATTCGGTATATTTAAAGTGGGATGGCCAAAAACCGGCTCGACAGTGTGAATGGACGCTATAAATACTTGAACAGCAATGAAATTGTTCAACGTTGAGAACACGTTTTGCAAAATTGTTCCTCTCCTGCCCATACTGTAAAGAATCTAAAACATATATTGGTGATTCGGTGGACTGACTAACAATCAGGGTAGCGACAGCTGGCTACTTTTCGGCAAACAAGGGAGTTGGAGACGCCCGTGGCGACCAAAATTGTGATTGGCGACATGGCGAATTTTTTGCGATTTTCGGCTTATGTCTCGACTGAGTTATGCTTTATATACACAGTATCTTCAAAACAAACGGGTGTCAACATTTGTTCCATTTTTCTTAGTTTTACACCCACCAGCAAAAGCGGCACTTTACGTGCAATTTAGTACGTCCGTCATGTTTCTCGTGTACATCGACTAATTCACATATATCCTGGAGGCACTGGCTCATGCATACGCCAGCAACCTTTCAGCGATTTAGGTCAGTGCCCTACTTCCCGTGCATCTAGGCGGTGGTGTTACACAACATGTTTAGGTGCTTCGAGCGTCTTCAAAGTTTCGCGTCTGAAGTGGCTAATTGACGTTTAGGCCACGTGTTCCTACCGCAGCTGCAACAGTCGTGGTCGACATTTTCTCTGCTGCGGTACCACTTAATTTGGTACGCTGCATTTAAATTTGTTATTAATATACTTTTTACTGGGCCAAGAAGTCGGGCTTTTCTGGGCAGCCTTCAAAAACTACTGCGAGGCGAACGTATAGCGCAAAAATGACCACACGAGAAGCGTGGTGCAGGCATTTCGACGGTTACGCATTACTTTCTAATTTAATTCTGCTGCTTTGTATTTACGTTGTTCGATTATTGTACTTATGATTCCACTGCAGCGAAATTATCTGAATATGCAGGAAGTCTATGCACGGTGTCGCTCTCTTCTTGTAGGGACTGCTTCATCCTCTATTCCTTAAGACGGAAACCATCACAAACTTTTGTTATGAGGCGCTAGCCTTGAGGCACGCTGCTGGTGCATGCATGTTCTTTTTCAGTGCTCCCATTATAAAGGGGGTGGTGTGAGTGGCAATTAGTAACGCCAATTTCATTTAGGATGTTTAGATAATACCGTAACTTTACTGGGCTATATATAATTCGGAATTTCGATCGCTAGGCACCTGTGTATACAGTGGTGACATTTTTTGTGAAATTTGAATAAAAATGGTGACTCTTGGTGAAATTTCGCTTGTAGTTTGGGGAATTTCACTCGAAAGTCAGTGGCAACCCTGTTAACAATGTTGCGCTAAGCTGAACCCAACATGCACCTATATCTTAAGTGGACTAAGAAAAATCACTATTGTCGCATTTCATGCAAACATCAGAGAACAGTTAACCAAGAACTTTGACGGTCCTTTTTCGTTCTGGTGTTCATGAAACACTCCGCTGTCATGGGTATGGTACTCACCATTTTTTTCACTTATTTGTGTGACCTCTACTCACTCTGAGCCCGCTGATGTTATCACCTTTCTTTCTTCTTCGAATTCCCGCTTTTTTGTTGTTGGTGAAACCATTATTCAATCTACAGCCAAGGCGCGTTCCCGCGAAACACCACGTTAGGGGAAGACAGAAGTACAGAGTTGCTGATAAGCCGTTGAGTGCCCACCCAGCGTGCCACCGCAACCTTCCGCATAGAAGAGGACGAGAACCTGCTCATCGCTCTCTATTACTCTTCTCAACCCTCGGATCGTTATCGGCTGTTCTTGTGAACAAAGGCTTCAGGAACTTCAGCAGCTGATGATCACGATCTCTTACTTTTTTCATAGTTTCTGCTTTCTTAGCTAATTTGGGCTGCGGCTGGTCCTTTTATTGTGAATCCCCTTTGCGCGTACGTTTTTTCTAAAACTGTGTTTCACTGCAAAATAAAAAAGAATAAATAATTAGCGTATATGTGCTATCGAACCTTCATTCTCCTTATAGTCACCGATTCATTTGTTGCAATACTTCATTTATGTAATCACTTATTGGAGCTCCTACGCTGTTCATAATATAGATGACAACTTTTGTATGCAAGAGATGTACCGGTTACGTTATTGCAACATCTGAATATCAGCCTGATTGGCTCACAGGTAATACTAAATGCGCACATTTGGCCGGAAAGAAAAGTTCACGCATAAGCAATCACTGATTATTATTTGAAGGACGTCTTGTGCAAGTTAAGTGTGATAACTAGGTAACACACGATGACTGGTGTAGTGGCGTCGGTAAGGGAGCTTATTCTGTACCAGTAGAAAAACCATCCGCTCAATTATTCACGCCAACTGGGTGCTGGTCAATGGCTGCTTTCTAGCCAAATAACTACTGAAGTCGTACTACTGAAGTCGTATGCACTCGTGCATGTTGAACTAATGGTTACATGCACGAGTTAACGAAATGTGCAACACGACATGTCTAAATCGTGTTGCGAACCAAACATTCTTGAATGAAGTTTGCAGCTTTACATGTCAATTCATGATTTGATCCGAGTATTACTGGTCAATCTACTGTGACGTTTGGACCCTTTGGTCATTACTGAGAAAACGGTGCCACTGAGCGTAGGTGTCTAGGTAGCACAGTGACCGAATGCTCAGATGTAGCACAGTGAAATAGAAGAGAACAGGAAATGACACTCCAGCAAGGTTAGCTTCAATTGTCACCTTCACACATAAACACTGCCTCTGTTGATTCCTATATGAAACGAGGCAGAGTCGTCACAGCTCTCATATAACATTGGTGATTGATTGATATGTGGGGTTTAACGTCCCAAAATCACCATATGATTATGAGAGACGCCGTAGTGGAGGGCTCCGGAAATTTTTGCCACCTGAGGTTCTTTAACGTGCACACAAATCTGAGCACACGGGCCTACAATATTTCCGCCTCCATCGGAAATGCAGCCGCCAAAGCCCGGATTCGATCCCATGACCTGCGGGTCAGAGGCCGAGTATCTTAGCCACTAGACCACTGCGGCGGGGCCAGCTCTCGTATAACTTTCATAAGCCAAACGAGGTCTTACTTTGCTTAAAAGCATCAGTAGCTCCCATGGCCATGTACAGGATGCTCATGCTCTGGACTTTCGAATGAAGGTTCTCACATCGACGACGGCTACAGTGCGAAAATGGACAAGGTACCGACACAAGCAACCGAGGTATATTCTCAGTTGTTACTTTCCGTTACTTATCTGCCTTCTCACTGCCCCTTTATGAAACATCCGCTACCCCAATCGCCTACTTTATCCTCACAGCTATGAGACACCGAACAAGTAAGCGCATTTTTTCATGTAAAGGTACGTGAAGGGTGCGAGATAAGGGATGGTAAAACATGGGGCTGAGGATGCAAGAGAAGACCACGCCACGCCTGCCTTAATCTGACATTGTCTTTTTTGTTGTTGTTGTCGTGGGTAGAGTGCACCTATTGGATGCACACATTCATTTACATTTAACATAATTTCGTGCACCTTGACCGAATGTCAATGCCTCCTGACAGATGAGAGAATAAAGTAAAAAGACTTTCCGCTTCCAGAAACTTCAACAGATTACCTAAACGTAGCAGTTTCAGCATTTTTCCCCCTTTGTGGTTGTTGGTGGTGGTCGCCCGTAACTTCAACCGCAACCTTCACAAACAGCCGATGATACCATAAATGGGTACGTAAGCCACAAAAAATTTCGCTACTGATTTACAAGGGCGCGCGGTAAAAGTCTGATGTTTCACTTTAACCTTGAAAAAGGTGTGATTTCTTATCGGGATAATCTAAAGCGTTAACACTCCAGCCCGGGAGCAGAAGACTCATGCTGCACACCACTATTTTTAAAGGCGCTATCTAAGATATGTGCACCACTGCACAAATATGGCAGCAAGGTGAATTTTTCGGTCTCTATGGAGTCTGCTTCCTTGAGAGATTTCAGTGTGAAATGACCAGCTGAGAATCCTATAAGGCAGGAAGACTGAAAATCAGGCACGCTGAATTCAGACAATATGTGTAAGGTTTGCGAGCAGTGTACAAATTGTGACAAAGCCCGTGCCATACAAATCAAGACATTTAAAGCACCCATGGCAATTGAGGAACAGAGCCCGATCCCCACACAGTAAAAATTTTTACACCCAGAAGGGTGTAAATGAGCTTGTCCCGTAGACGACACCCTAAGGGTGTTAATTCAGCACCTTCCAAAAAGGGTGCTTTTTCATGCACCCTTAGAATAGGGTGTACATGTAAAAAAACTGTAGGGTGTTAAAAAAACACCCTTAAGGAAGGGTGCCTTCGATGTCCATCACTTTTTTAGCACCCTCTGAGGAGGGTGCGAGAAGGGTGCACAAGGGTGTTGAGTGCCCATGGCAGGGGTGCCAGTATTCTTTTAGACTGCACTAATAGATATCAGCATGCACTGATTACACACTACTTGAAGAAAGTGGTCCTCATTATCAATGGTGCGCCACCTGTCGAGCTCCATTCATTGCGTCTGGGCAAAAATATAAACGCGTGCCATTGTGTATGAACTTGTGCTGGATCTATATATACTTCACAGTATATGCATAATGCGCGTTACAGAAAATGAAGCCTTGCTGCCCTTGCATATTGCGTTTATTTAATAGGCAAATAAAACAAACTTTTCTTCTGCCACACAACTTTTTCACCAGATATACGTTCACGTATACGTACACTACACATGCAACACCTCAAATGTTTATTATATTTATTCAGTTTCACTTCATTGACAATTCTTTGCAACATACAATTACACTGGTTTCAGTTTAGTATACTGCTTCAAGTACATAGAGACTACAAATGAAATATACGCTAATATATCCCTATAATTCTTTCAAGTATCTACAATCCCAGTGGTTTCCAGTTTAATACTCCTTCATGTACACAATCGGTTAATAGGAATGAAATACAAGCATATATATACTTATGATTCTTTCAAATATATACAATCACCATGATTTCACTATATATGCCTTCATGTACACAATCGTTCCCAAGAAGTGATGCACACAAAAATATATATGGATAGTGTTTTCAAATGTATATAATCACAGTGGATTAAGCTTTGTATTCGTGGATGTATAACAATTGGTTATGAGAAATGATGTACATGCAAACATATACGGGTTTTTGCACATATAACTTTAGCGAATACTTAAGAAACCAATACAATGATCAGAAACACAATAAGCTAAAAACGAACACAAAACTGAGTCAAAACACACAAAAAACAAAAGAGGTAATGCATAATTAAGGCTAATGACACAGCTGGGTCACTTTATGCCAAATGTCCCAGCCATTTTGGCAACCATCTCAAATGTATTCGAAAAACTCGTGCTGCATTGAAAATAGTGAATTTCTGGAATATTTAGGAGAGGAAAAATATTTGGTCACGTGGCTGCCTTCTGAACTTTCTGGAATGCCGTCTAGGTGTTGTATGTGAAAAATTTTATTTTAAAAGCACCGCTCCTTCTTTTCATACGAAACTCGGTCTACGTGTTACGTAACAAGAGCTTAATTTGGGAGAGTTCGTTCATCGTGGTTGTGTGCTAGTCACAGCGCGACAACTTTCGGAAGAGACAGAGAGGACAGGAAAGAGCACCGACTGTCAACTGAATTTAATGAATGTGCTACGAGCGCTTTTATACGGAGTACAAGAACCGTGTTCATGCGCGACGACACGTGTGAGCACTACAAAATAATCTTTAACCGTGAAAAGAATACTCCCTCTCGGAAAGGATAAGTGAACGTGTAGTGATGCACTGATCATTGGTTTACCTGATAAAAAATACTTCTACAAACATTAAATTGGCATTAAGTAAACCTATTCTCGTGACGAATGGGGCAAGATTGACTATTCCTGTTGCTGTTTATTACACACACTTTTGAAAGCTTGCAAGGGGTGGAAAACAACACGCTAATATCATATGTGCTGGCTATTTTTTTAATTGTGAGACACATGATGTGGTATAACATGCAAAGGTTTTGGTCATTGTTTTTTGTTGGTCCTGTCTAACTTTACTTTCTGCAGGAGGGTTTTGCAAACGGGTGTGATGATTCTGTTGGGATACCCAGCATCTTTTAGTCTTTTAATCTGGTTTTTAAACCTGACCTCACCCTTGTGCTAACATGACTTCTGAAGGGTGGCCTGAGTACATGAGGTATCAATTCCTCTTTCTACTAATTTTGAATGCCCACTATCAAAAGGCAGAACATTCTTAGCACTCCTGGGCTGATAGCACCAGCCAATACCCCAACAGCATCATCACACTTGTTTGTGAAACCCTCCTGCAGAAAGTAAAGTTAAAGGAAGCAGGACCAAAAGAAAAAGAGAATGACCAATCACCTTTGCATGTCACACGGTACTACGTACATAAGGTGTCTCACAATTTTAGGAAAGGAGCCAGCAGATATGACATTGTTGTTTTCCACCCCTTGCAAGCTTTCAAAAGTGCATGTACTTACAGCAACAGGAATAGTCAATCTTGCACCATTCGTCACTAGAATAGGTTTACTGAATGCCAATCTAATGTGTATAAGATACCGCTAACATGTGGAAAAGTAAACAGGACAAACTGGGCAATGCTTCAATGATCAAGCAAGACGGCATGCTTTAAATGTTAAGAAGAGCTATAGTAATCTCATGGCCGGACACCGTAAGAATGTAAGTGTAGTCCTAGGTTTCATAAAACACGGTTTTTGAAAAAAAAGCAAGCAGAAAAATGAGAGATTTTAGAACTCTTTATCAGGAAGGCCAAGGATCAATGCATCAGTACACCTTCACTTATCTTTTCCGAAAAAGAGTATTCTTTTCTCGGTTAAACTTATTTTGTCATGGTCACACATGTGTTGTTGCAGATGAGCCCTGGTCTTGTGCTCAGTATAAAAACGCTCGTATCATCTTCAATAAAATTCAGTTGACAGCGCTCTTTCCTGTCCTTTTTGCGATAAGATTTTTATTACAGAAAGAATTTCATTTTCTTACAATTTAGGTATAATAATGAGTTTTCATTGTGTCACAACATGGAGCAAATTGCATCTCAATACGGACAAAAATCACAATTTTGTGAAATTCGTGATATTTTCTCGTATATTTCAGCAGCTTGAGAGGTCTAAAGATATTTTTTCCTCAAAATATACCTTCTGTGGAGTAAATATTCACTGCTCAGATATTCATACAAAGTGCAATATTGCAATAAAAAATGCAAACATAACACATTTTGGCTTTATTCTTGGAAGCGAATGTGGCTAAAAAATTGCACTATTACTATTGAGCTTCAAATACCTTACAGAAGCACATTTACTTAACAGGTAGACCGAATTTGCTTTAGAAAAAATAAGCGGTAGTTTTAAAACAAAATTTTCCACAAACAGCACACAGACGGCATTATGCCAGGAAGTTATAAGCCAGCCACATGAACAAAACTTTTTTTCTCGCTGAAATATTCTAGCAGTTCACTGTTTTCAACGCAGTAAGTCAGCACTTTTTTTTTTCAAATACAATTCAGATGGTCGCCAAAGTGGCTGGGACGTTTGGCATGGAATGGTCCAGTTATATTTAAGCAAAATAACTTACACAAATAACAATGTTTGTTCATCTACCATGACCACACTAGAAAAAGTTGTTCAGGCATTGTGACACTAAAATTTTCAGCGTCGTACTGCCTGAACAACTTCTTTGATAAACTCCAAACTCACGCCGAGAAAAATCCGCTCAATCACGGTGGTTGTTAAAGGCCTTGCGGTCGTAGACAATGTTGAAAATAAAAAAAAATCAACTCATCAGTGCTGTCACTCCTTCTTCGTCATTACTGACACGAAAGATGTTTCGGTTATCCATGTGGAGGTTCAGGAAGTAGGCTTGCTCTAGACTGGGGCCGGGGGGTAGACTACGCAGGACGTCAGCGGCACCCTCTCATCCTGTAATAAGAGCAAATATGACTTCTCTTAAAAGGATGTTTGTGCTGTTCTGGCAGCACCATATATAAAGAATGTGTAGTGTATATCCTTCGAAATGGCGTGTAATTGACATTACACTGAGCTCGAAGCATACAACCCATACATTCTAGTAATTTCGTATGATAAAGATAAGAGTTTTCCAGCATACAGCAAATTCCCGAAATGAGGTGAAGTGTAAGACTACAGCTCGAAAATGGCACTTACGAAAGCCTGAACTCACCTAAGAATCAAATTCCTTATAGGGTAGTGAGCCAGTGTGAAAAACAATTCCTAAAGTACAACGCTCAGAACATGTAACATTAATCAAAATGCACAAGAAACTCACCTCTTCACGTACAAACAGTGAAGACATCTCTGCTTTCTCTTTTACATGAGAACAAATGATCTTGGGCGTGGCACTAGCGAAGAGGTCTGCAAAAAAAAAAGTAAGAGATTTACTGACTTTAATCACGCCTCTAACAATCTGAGGAATTATTACAAGTCACCAATCAGTGCAATTCTGACTGCGTCTATAAGGGCTTCAAAAATGAACAATTTTCTCGTTCTTTCTACCCTCACAAGACGCTCCGTCAATGGAATCTAATCCAAATTTGACGCTGTGCTTCCTATTTGCCTGCTTTCTAGACCTAGGGCTCCGAACATGTGTTTTGTGCACCTAATCTAGCACAGAAATTCGTCATCTATAATTCAATCTTCTTAATTCATTGTAATTTGATAAAAGATGTGATAGCTCGTCCAGTTTTTAAAGAGTTGCGGGCCTGCAATAGGCACTGCCTTGCACGTATTAAAGCACTTCTTTAAAAAAAAATTTCTAAGCTTGCTTTCAGAAAAAGCGTCTGGCATATTTCGACAACCAAGCCCATCCTCTGATGGCAATCAGGGGCACGCTGTTAGCGATTATTGACTACGGGATTTACAAACGTAACCCGTGCCTAAATACTCAGTTAAACACAATCACGCAAGTAAGAGCGCTCGAACGCGGCAACGCGCGCGGACGCCGACTACGTTGCAGCAGCCATGGCTTATGCTAGAGCAACCGCACATAGCTCCAACAGTCACGTATATACTCTCTCGATTCTGTTATAACGCCGAACATTATCGCAGATGAAAGCGAAGCACGAAAACAGCAAACCGAAACGAGGGAAAACAACACACGGCGATGGCCACAACAACGCGTTTTTGCAAGTCTGCTAGATCTTTCCCTGTTGCTGGTGGCACTTGTCCTAAATAGCTTAAAAGACCGAGGCGCACGTGCTGGGAGCATCGCGGCATATCAGCACCTCCAACTATACCGTCTTTAAGCAAAAAAAAAAGCCATTTCGTACAGTGCGCCTCTGTACATAATTTTTGCTTTTTCTTTCTTTTTTTACGCTTACACCTACAGAAGCACGTTGCACATTTGAGTAATAATAGAATTGTTATTACGATGTAGCCCAAAGCACATCTTAAAACAATATCAATCACTTTGTTCAGTGTAGAGACAATGTGCGATCAGCAACTAATCCCGCCCTTGTTAAGTGATCACATCACTCACTGTATGAGTGATGCAGGCACTTACACAACATCGCGCATAGCAGTGTGAACTCGTTAAGTCACACGTTTAATCGGGCATCTGCAACAGGCCCGCGAACGCATGCTGTTGTAAATGGCTGGCAGCCTACTTCGGCAGAGCTGCTGCAGGCGCCCAGCTAGCGCTGTATGATTACTACCTACGAAAACAGTACACTCACCGTTAATAGGCCCACGTTGTCCGTGTCCGCCACTGCATGAATATTCCTTAATCCGAGCGTCACTTCGAACACGGTGTCATGCGTGACCACCATTGAATATGCGCCTGTTCGCTAGAATACACACAGCGACCAAGACCCCAGACCAACGCAACGCATTTGAAAGACGATGAGACAGAGGGAGCAACGTTGAGAGAGAGAAGGAGGAGGCACTGGCGGCGGCGTGGCGGCGCCAGTGCCTCCTCCTTCCTCCTCCGCAGTTGTCCACGCAGGTGTTCGGTGATGCAACTCTTCGCTTATCTACGCCGCCGTTGTGGGAGCAACGCTGGCCGGGGTGAGCGTGAGCGGTGGGGGGGGGGGGAGCGAAAACCCGCCAAGGCGGCGCCGAAAGGCAAACGCTATGGCGCATACGGCGGACGGTCGTTCGGCGCGGAATGACTCCTTGTAAACGGCAACTCTCCTCCCAGCCAGTCGCACAGCGACGCAGATTCTTTACCAGCCTCGGGTTCTTTGAGTATTTTGACGGAATGCGATTGCAGTGGGCGAAAAATAGTGAAGCAAATCTTGCGGAAAACGAAGTGCACAATGGAATGGCCAGAAACAATAATTATTTCGTCCTCGGTGGCATTAGCGGGAGAGCATCGCCACACCTTTTTCCAGAGGAATTTCTTTTCGCATTGTCTGTGTCTGGCTATTCCGCGTATGGTGCCGCAAACACTGAATGCGTAGTCGAAGCTGGAACAAATTAATCCACAGTCGCGGATGTTTATTACAAGGCTTGTCACGCACCATGAAACGTGCCGAGGTTGTTATAACAAACTTTTTGCTGACCACATGATCAGCACATAATTCCATATGGTTGCCCAATGAGCTAGCTAAGCACCTGTAGCAAAGGCAGGGCACGTTCTTGTTAAACGTTGTTAATATAAACGATGGTTGTGCATAAGTGCAGTGACGGCTTTCCGTGTGAATTGGTCATAACCCACGTTTTCGAGCGTAGAAGCGCCTCAGCGGACCTAATCAGCTACCACAGCAAGTTCGTAAGCAATAATTTGGTACGAAAGTGTGCAGCTGTTTTCCATGTACTGAATAGTCCGTGTACAGTGCGTTGACCACCGCCATTTCTTAAGCCACCTCCCATATAGACTCCCAGTCTGAACAGGTGTGGGACCTTAAACACTATGAAGCAGTGCCCCCCCCCCCCCCGCACACACACACGAAATTTGAGGGCGCACGGGCTGATACACACGCATACTTATTCACAGGCGCACACACATACACGTATACACACATACGGCAACACACACACGCGACCGTAAACGCACGCATGCATGGGCGTACACATGTGCACAGGCACGCTAACACAAGCACGGACTCGCACATCACGCGCACGCACACATGCACGGGTGTACACACAATCGCGCTTACACGGGAACACATGCGCAGGCTCACGCACACACACCCATACTCGGGCGAACATTATGTTCCTGTATATAATCCACAGCAAACATGTAGCTTATAACCAACGCTAAGGAAAGCTTTCGTAACATGGATTGCAGTTAATTGCCATTATAGATGAAACGCGCTTTGCTTCTGCTGACATTCTGCTGTATTCGGAGAGCACCTTCACACATTCTAAGTCAATTAGGCCGTCATTTAACGCAAGGTCCACATATTCGTGCAGTAGCTGCGCTGCTCAGCCACCAATCCGAAGGTCGCGGGTTCGATGCCGGCCGTGGCAGTCGAATTAAGGCGGAGGCGAAAATGTGGAAACCTTTGCACTGTGCGATATGAGCGCTCATTAAAGAACACCAAATGGTGAAAATCTGCAGCTTTCCACTACGACGACCCTCATAATCATATCGAGGTTTTTGAGACGTAAAATCCCAAATATTATAATTATGTGTTCTTCTTATGCTGCATATTCCATCCGATGAATCGGCACCTACACCCTTCTCAGGCACAAAAGCACCCTTAGAGCCTATTTTAGGGTGCTATCGAGGCAAGCACCCAAACAAAAGGGTGCTTTTTTTTCAATCGACCATTTATGGGTGTTAAAGGGTGTTGCAAAGGGTGCTTTCTCGTAAAAGCACCCTTTTTACACCCTTTTGGGTGCAAAAATTTTTACTGTGCACAGCCGTTATCCACTCCACATG
Source organism: Rhipicephalus microplus (assembly GCF_043290135.1). Taxonomy (NCBI): domain Eukaryota; kingdom Metazoa; phylum Arthropoda; class Arachnida; order Ixodida; family Ixodidae; genus Rhipicephalus; species Rhipicephalus microplus. The sequence goes on along the minus strand of NC_134702.1, from coordinate 154,384,749 downwards.
CCGAGGCGGGGTTGAATATTGCCGCGGCTATAAAGGCAATAAGGCTTCCCGTGTAACACTCTATTGCCTACAGCGATCGCTTCCGCGATTCACCGGCACCGGTGTCGATGAAAAGTGCGCCCAGTCTCTTCTTCGATTAGGCGGTTTCTTCCTGCATATCTATTCCTGATTCATGGAGGCCGCAATTTATGCTAGGGAGGAAATGGCGCTACGGTTGTAGTACCACCTTGGGGATGATGGAAAGTACAGACTTTGGATAGAATACCGTTAACTAGCGAACTGTTCACATATATTTTTATGCAGTTTCCGTTTCATACTTAACGCAGCGAGAGTAGAAGGGTCTGGTGCAAAGCACTCAACAGTGCCTTTGTTGGTCAAAGTGGTCTGCCGCCATAGGGTAGCGAGCAGGGGCGTAGCCAGACTCTTTTTTTTTTCTTGAAGGCACCCTCTTGAAATGGTCTTTTTTTTCTCTCTCTCTCTTTGCCATGGCGAAGACAAATTTCAGAGAGAGGGAAAACAAGGGCCAGGCGTGCCATCCCTGGCAACGCTTTTAGTAGAGAGGTGTGATAAAGAGGGGTGGGGGAAAGCCCTCAAGCAGTGCCTTTGTTGCTCAATGCGGCTGAACGCCACTTTAAACAACGAAGGCTTTGAACAACAAAAGCTGCGACGTCGCAAGAAGCCAAGCTGCAACGGTGCAGCTTTACAAGTTGTATTTGACAGTTTAAGAAAGCGTCGTGCACTCACTGCAGCTGATATATCTGCAGACCTCCAATCTTACAGCTAAAGATAGCGACATGGCACTGAGAAGTTTTAAGCTCCCTGTAAAAAAAACACATATTTTCTTCCTCTTGAATAGATATGTGGCCCAGCACTGATATTTGTAAGGAAGAAAGTGTCGATAATCTCAGGTACTGAGTTCTTGTATGGTGTTGTGATTTCTTGGCACCACACGATGAACGTGAACAGGCGACCACATGCTACCGCTCTCTTTTTCTATTTCGTTTTTTTTTCTTTTTATATCGTTTCTGCATTGACAAGAGTGTGCTCAATCCGTGCGCGGATCGTCATGCTCACGCCGGCCACGACGGTGTCGCTTCTTCCGTCACCCCCAACTTCCCCGGTTTTTGCGCAGCCGAAACATCCGCTCAACCCTCCCAGACACGCGCGTACACGTAAACATATAGGACCCACCAACGCACACGCACGCATGTATGCACAGTCCTTTTCGCAGCGAGCGACGCTCGCCATGCGCGTAATGAGCGTGACCCATAGCGGCAACCACGCTGCCGGCGCGCCAACGCCGGGGGAGTGCCGTGCGTCGCGCCCATTGGGGTGGAAAATTGAGCGCGGAGGCACAACTCGGAAGAGGAGACAAGAGTTCGGGGTGGCGTGATCCACAGTACGGGATGATAATGTAAGACGGGGAAGGAGGCACGAAAGCATGGTCTGCGTATCCTACAAAAAAAAAGAGGAAGAATAAAAGAGGTCTTCGAAGCTGGAGATGAGGCTTGGGCAAACGTTGCCACGGATATTCGCAACTCCGATGCCAGACAAGACGCTGAAGTGTGTTGCGCAAACAGAATGTCCACACCGAAGCCAAGTTACACAGGCAGCGTTCATTGGTTGAGGAAGTTGAGCTGCGTAACAAACGGGCGAAAAGATTTGTGCAAAGATCGAAGGAAGCTGTTTTTCGTCGATAAACGTGCATGCATCTATAATTGTTCAGGATCTTGAGTCCGACATTTATTTGTCGTCAACGCAAGGCCGAATCACAAAGTGATGGTTTCGCACCACATTACTATACATTAATGGCTTGCAACTTACTCATACGTAAAACGGGTCAGGAATAACCGGTGTGGTGAGAGTCAGAATGCCAAAAGTATTTTAATCGTAAATTTCAAATACCTTTCTCACGGTAATACTTTTCACAAGACGCATAATGAAGGACACCTAATTCACAAAGTTTCTCATCCATCACATTTCGGCTTCCTTGTCAATGTTCTCCTATGAACATTGTTGAATGCGAAGCATTTCCTGGCGAACATCAGCGATTTTGACCGTATCTGTCTATCCATCTAGCCGACTGCGACTTTTAGCTCTTCTGGACGTTTCCTAATGGTATCAATACTAAATTTGATATATCATAACATATCTCTATGACGAGCATAGCTGACCAGTCATAACGTGTAAATCATGAGACGCATCTTATGAATGTCATGATTTACTTTTCACGGTCTTCCTGCTCTTGCGGTGGTTTCGTTCACGTGACACATTTCAAACGTGGTGTGGTATGACATCACTGCATGGCAAGCATGGGTGACCGACCCTATAACGTGAAAATCAAGACATGAATGTCATGTAAAAACATGACTTCATGCCACGCTCATGATGTGCTCGAGGCCATTTCGCTAGCTTCACATATACCAAATTTGGTATTACTTGGCGTGAATAGACGACCAAGGTAAATGACACGTTCATACATTATAATCACGATATGCGTGCCATGTAATACATGACTATATGCTACGGTCATAGCGCGCTCGCGGCCGTCGCGCTAGCTCAACATATTCCAAATTTGGTATCACGTGACGTGAATAGACCACGAAGGTAAATGACACGTCCATACATGACAATCATGATATGCGTGTCTTGTAATACAAGACTACATGCTACGCTCATAGCGTGCTCGCGGCCATTTCGCTAGCTTCGCATATACCAAGTTTGATATTACGGGAATTAACGACGAACGCAAATGTCAGGCACAAACATGATAATCATGAGAGGGAAGTGATGTACGGCATAATTTACGTCCACCTCATTACGCTGTGGTGAATCTAAAGTGACATATTCACTTTCCTCACTCATGCTTCGAATATCATCAATTTCCACTGTACGTGAGATTTGCCAATTCCTTTTAGAATAAGCCATTATTGAAGATTGCACCTAAGCTTTAAAAGTCCTGAATTCTCACAGTTTTCGTGATTTCTTGTGTACCACCAACACTCATAAGGCTGGTTCAAGCTGAAAAGGAAATGGGGGAGGGGGGAGGCAGAATTTTATTCAAAGCCAGGTTAGCGGGAGCACTCGAGTGGCACGACCAGTCGTGACTGTTCTAAACAGAAAGAAAATTATTATATACACAGGCCGGAAGAATGAAATGCAAATACATGCATGGTATAGCAGATACGATACCACACTCTCAATGCGACATAAGCGCGTCTATTGAACATTCTTCCCTCAAATTCACAATTTTTACGACTCAAACTTTGCGTGTATGTGGAACCACTTCATTCCCGAAAAGTTCGATCAATAATTCAATTTCATTGCCAGGTAATCCTCTTTCTTTTTTCTCACTTAGTGTTTACAGCATTACCATTTTTTTTTTGCTTACTTCCACTAGAGCGCGCCGGTCATTTTCACGCCCCGAGCATGCCCTTTATAGGCGCCTCGAAAGCCTTTAAAATTGAATCGAACTCTCTTTTTCTCACAGTTCAGCCGTGAGATGATAGGCCAGAGAACGTTCTGTTATAGTTTTGCTGTCCCCGCGCGGAGCCCTTTTCCGAATGTTCTGCGCAGGCATGCTTATTTTGTTGCGTTTTTCTTCACCGCCAATACAGCTCTTAAGCCCTTCCTAGCGTCGCGCTTGCGGATATCTGTCATTTTCAGAAACGGAAAACCCTGACGCTTACGCCGCGTTGTCCATCCCCTCGAAGATGGTGGAAAGTCCTTCTATTCAGCACCGCGGAACATAGCTTTGGATAAAATCTGCGGAAGGCGTTTTCATTCCGTCTCAGCTGAATCTTTAGATAAACAGCTACAAAAATAGAGGTCATCAAACAAGGCGAAATAAACAATTCCCATCATTCCTTAGCTGAGCCTTCAAAAAGCCTTTCAAAGGAGCTATAAAATCCGAGCCTTTGGCAGTCTCGTACCTGCTTCTTCGAAACGTTTACGCTATCTTCAAGTTCAAGTTTTTTTTGTTTTTCGCCCAAGCTTTAAAGTGGTGTTAAAGCTATACTTTCATGAAACAGCAGCTTGACTTTGTCGTTAACACTCACGTAAATGTTTATCTCGTGAATTAAGCAGCTCTTGATGTACAGCATTTCTACCGAAGGAAATTATGCGTGTCAAAGGTGTGCACTGGAGGACGAACAGTTGAAAAAAAAAAATCACCGGTCACTACGATTCTGGCTAATACGACCTCTGAGAGCAGGTTCATGTTGAGGCAATGCCAGTTGTGTTTGAAGTTCTGGCTATCTGCAGGTGTAGCAACGTGTCATTCGTTACATATTACCATGGGAACTGCCAGCGCTCCAGCGCTACGCACATCACTCTATGCATCGCAGGTGCCGCGGACAAAGCGGCACGTTACGACAAGCGGAGCTGGCCGCAAGGCACGTGCCAACGCTGCATGCGAACGAGCTCAGACCGAGGGGCGAGCGTGTGTGATGGAGGGAGCAAAGGAGGTGAGGTATACGGACACACTCCGCGCACGCTCTCTTTCGTCTTCGTTCGCGCATCATTTACGCTGACTCCGACGCTGCTTAACGCCGACACGGACGCCTACAGCTGCTCTCTAAAAAAAAGCCTGGGTCGCCACACGACCCTTCGTAAGGTATCTAAGTTTCCAGAGTCATGTTGTATCACTGGCGTTACCGGAAGCGACACCATGCGATGTCAACGACAAGATAAAGAAGAAAAAATATCAGAAAGGTAGGAAGGTTAAGTAGACTAAGTTCAGTTTGCTACCCTACACGGGAGAGAGGGAATGAGGAAAAAAGAGAAAGGAGGAAGAGATACATCATCATCATCATCATCATCATCAGCCTGTCTACGTCCACTGCAGGACAAAGGCCTCTCCCATGTTCCGCCAGTTAACCCGGTCCTGTGCTTGCTGTTGCCAATTTATACCCGCAAACTTCTTAATCTCATCTGCCCACCTAACCTTCTGTCTCCCTCTACCCCGCTTCCCTTCTCTGGGAATCCAGTTGGTGACCCTTAATGACCAGCGGTTATCCTGTCTACGCGCTACATGCCCGGCCCATGTCCATTTCCTCTTCTTTATTGCAGCTATGATATCCTTAACTCCCGTTTGTCCCCTAATCCACTCTGCTCTCTTCTTGTCTATTAAGGTTACACCTACCATTTTTCTTTCCATTGCTCGCTGCGTCGTCCTCAATTTAAGTTGAACCCTCTTTGTGAGTCTCCAGGTTTCTGCTCCGTAGCTAAGTACCGGCAAGATACAGCTGTTATATACCTTCCTCTTGAGGGACAGTGGCAATCTACTTGTCATAATTTGAGAGTGCCTGCCGAATGTGCTCCACCCCATTCTTATTCTTCTAGTTACTTCAATCTCGTGGTTAGGCTCTGCGGTTATTACCTGCCCTAAGTAGACATAGTCTTTTACAACTTCAAGTGCACTATTACCTATCGCAAAGCGCTGCTCCTTTCCGAGGTTGTTGTACATTACTTTCGTTTTCTGCAGATTAATTTTAAGACCCACCTTTCTGCTCTCCTTGTCTAACTCCGTAATCATGAGTTGCAATTCGTCCCCTGAGTTACTCAGTAACTCCGTAATCATGAGTTGCAATTCGTCCCCTGAGTTACTCAGCAATACAATGTCATCGGCGAAGCGCAGGTTACTGAGGTACTCTCCATTAACTCTTATCCCTAACTGTTCCCATTCTAGGCTTCTGAAAACGTCCTGTAAGCACGCAGTGAATAGCATTGGGGAGATTGTGTCCCCCTGCCTTACACCCTTCTTTATTGGTATTCTGTTGCTTTTTTTATGAAGCACTATGGTAGCAGTTGATCCCCTGTAGATTTCTTCCAGAATGTTTATATATATTTCATCTACGCCCTGATTCCGCAGTGTCTGCATGACGGCTGATATTTCTACTGAATCAAACGCCTTCTCGTAATCTATGAAGGCTATGTATAGTGGTTGGTTATACTCTGAGCATTTCTCTATTACCTGATTGATAGTATGAATGTGGTCAATTGTTGAGTAGCCTGTTCTAAATCCTGCTTGTTCCTTTGGTTGATTGAATTCTAATGTTTTCTTTACTCTGCTAGCAATTACCTTTGTAAATAGCTTGTATACTACAGAGAGCAAGCTGATCGGCCTGTAATTCTTCAAGTCCTTGTCATCTCCTTTCTTATGTATTAAGATGATGTTAGCGTTCTTCCAAGACTCTGGTACTTTTCCCGTCAGGAGACACCTCGTAAATAGAGTGGCTAGTTTTTCTAACACAATCTGTCCTCCATCTTTCAGCAGATCTGATGTTACTTGATCCTCACCAGCAGCTTTGCCTCTGTGCATGCTCTCCAAAGCTTTTCTGACTTCTTCTATTATTACCGGTGGGGTGTCGTCTGGGTTACTGCTAGTTCTTATAGTATCAAGGTCGTGGTTGTCTCGGCTACTGTACAGATCTCTGTAAAACTCCTCCGCTATTTTAACTATCCTATCCATATTGGTAGTTAATTTGCCTTCTTTGTCCCTTAGTGCATACATCCGCCTTTTGCCTATCCCAAGTTTCCTCTTCACTGCTTTGACCCTTCCTCCGTTTTTCAGAGCGTGCTCAATTCTCTCCATGTTATACCTTCTTACATCGCATACTTTACGTCTATTAATCAGCTTCGAAAGCTCTGCCAGTTCTATTTTGTCTGTTGTACTTGACACTTTCATGATTTGACGCTTCTTAATTAGGTTCTTCGTTTCCTGGGAAAGCTTGCCGGTGTCCTGTCTAGCTACCCTGCCTCCAACTTCCACTGCACACTCCGTGATGATACTCGTCAGATTATCATTCATTGTATCTACGCTAAGGTTGGTTTCCTCGCTAAGAGCAGAGTACCTGTTCTGCAGTGACACTCTGAATTCCTGTACTTTCCCTCTCAGTGCTAGCTCATTGATTTGCTTCTTGCGTATCAGTTTCTGTCGTTCCTTCTTCAAGTCTAGGCGGATTCGAGCCCGTACCATTCTATGGTCACTGCATCTTACCTTGCCAACCACTTCCACATCCTGCACGACTCCTGGGTGTGCAGTCATTATAAAGTCTATTTCGTTCTTATTTACGCCATTAGGGCTCCTCCATGTCCACTTGCGGTTTTCTCGTTTTCGGTAGAAGGTATTCAAAATACGCAGATTATTGCGTTCTGCGAATTCTACTAGTAGCTCTCCTCTGGCGTTTCTAGTGCCGATGCCATAATCTCCTACTGCTTGGTCTCCAGCCTGCTTCTTCCCTACCTTTGCATTAAAGTCGCCCATTACTATAGTATACTGTGTTTTCACCTTACTCATTGCCGATTCCACGTCTTCATAGAAGCTTTCAACTGAAGCGTCATCATGTCTGGATGTAGGCGCGTAAGCCTGTACTACCTTCATTTTGTATCTTTTATTCAGTTTAATTACAATGCCTACCACCCTTTCATTAATGCTATAGTAATCCTCTATGTTGCCAGCTATGTTTCTGTGAATTAGGAACCCTACTCCCAGTTCTCTTCTGTCTGCCAAGCCCCGATAGCAAATGACGTGCCCATTCTGTAGCACAGTATAGGCCTCATCTGTCCTCCTAACCTCACTCAGCCCTATTATATCCCATTTAATGCCTTCTAGCTCCTCGAATAATACAGCTAGACGTCCCTCACTAGATAACGTTCTAACGTTAAACGTTACTAAGTTCAAGTTCCAATGGTGGCCTGTCCGTATCCAGAGATTCCTAGCACCCTCTGCTGCTTTGCAGATCTGACCGCCGCCGTGGTCAGTTGCTCCGCAGCTGGTGGGGACTGAGGGCCGTGAGTTAATTGACGAATGCCTACGGGAGGGGGTGGCCAGATACTGCACCAGGGTGGCCAATCTTTTTCTGGTGAGATCATCGGTGCGTACCGGCTTTAAGCCGGTACGCACCGTACCGGCTTAAAGCGTCGGTGGTTCAGTGGTAGTGGAAGAGATACAGATTGCACGTAACACACACACCACACGCACAGTTGAGGTTACACAGGCTGACGCGCAGTGACGTTGCCTTCACGAATTGTAGAAGGGCTTGTGTGGCTTTCTGAGCTGATAATACGTAGAAGCTACGCTCCCAAGATCCCAAGCTAGCTTTAATGCTAACCGTTCAAGAGTGGCGAGGCTCCTTTCGACTATGGCAGGTACGCCTATCCATACGTCGATCATAGGGTCTATGACATTTTTCCTGTGTTAACACAACCTTTATTGCGAGGTTTTCGAATGCTGTTGGTGCAAATATGATGTGCATAAAAAATTGGCAGCATATCCACGGAGTGAATGATGAAGAGTGGGGCGAGGCATTCGTCAGTCCATTTCAATCTTGCTTCCGTCCATCCATGCGCCCGTCAGTGTGACCCTCCATGCGTCCATCCGCCCGTCCGTGTGTGCGTATGTTCGTGCATCCGTCCCTGCGTTTGTCCATGCATCCGCGCCTGCGCCCGTTCATGCGTCCATTAATGCATCTGTCTGTGTGTCCGTTCGTCCATCTATTCAACACTTCAAGTACCACCATCTCGCATCTTTTCATCATATATTCCCCATATAGAAGCACCGCCATCCAGTGGTCATTCCAAGGACTAAACGAGAGGTGGCACACACACACTTTCTTACGGCTTGCGCTTCGGGTCTACTTCCACCTTTAACCACTTCGAGTTCATGGTATATACTAGTTCACTGTATTCATGGCACTGCAGCCCAACGCTTGCTAAACCTTTCTAAAACCAAGGAGATTGCGCCCAGCGAGTATAACGTAGCAACCTTTTCCTGTCAGATAGTGCTCAATGTACATGCCAATGGCTGCTGATGGGAAATGGGAAACAGGAGAATTCGGCATGTACATTCTTACGGCTTGCGCTTCGTATCTACTTCCCACCTTTAACCACCTCGGGTTTATTCATTTTATATACTAGTTCATTGTATTCATGATGATAAGGGGCGCGAAAAAAAACGACACACAACAGAGAAGAAGTACACGGGACGACGCGCTACTAGCAACTGGAATATTTTATTCAGGAAACACCATTTATACCGTTCACGCATCTGGCGATGCATTGCAGAGGGTGCGATCAGGGTAACTGTAAGCCGGCATTTGAGCAGACAACTGTAATCTACAGGCACAGGGGCTCAGCGGAGAGGGAGATTATAGAAGCCCTCTTTATCCAGAGGGAGGGGCCCGATTGCATCAGCCACCCCTCTATCAGTCTGCAGGAAGGGGAGATAGCCTATCTGCAACGTTACTTGTAGGCATGCTGAGCATGTATTTTTAGTTTTTGGTCGATACGTTGGGTTAAATTTGATGTCACTGCGGTATAAATGGTGTTTCCTGAATAAAATATTCCAGTTGCTAGTAGCGCGTCGTCCCGTGTACTTCTTCTCTGTTGTGTGTCGTTTTTTTTCGCGCCCCTTATCATCATGAACCAGCACCAACTCGCCCAACTTTTCACTTTACTGAGTATAGTTCATTGTATTCGTTCCGCTGCGACTAAACGCTCGCTAAACCTTTCTAAAAACAAAAGAGGATACACCCAGCGAGTATGACGTAGCAACCCTTTCTTGTCAGATAGTACTCAATGTACCTGCCAATGGCTGCTACTGGGGATCGCAGCGTGCGCGTTAACTAAAAGCCGAATGCTCCTGTTTCTCATTCCCCAGTAGCAGCCGTTCGATTGTATATTAAGCATATTTTTTATTGTTCAACAACGCACACAAGAAATCTCTCACTGGCACCACCTTGGAGGTCAAAATGTTATACTTGTTACATACTACGAGGAACGAACGGGTGCCGCTATAAGGAGCTTCGCCCGTAATATCTTGTTGTATGGTGTGAGAAAGTACCCACATACTATATTCATACATTATTCGCAAGCGGCCGACGTGGCGTGTATGCCGTCGTCTTTCCAATTACCGCAAGAAAACAGAACCGGCAAAGCAAGAGTGGTGAGGATGACGTCGTATTGTGAAATCGCAGGCGCGACTGACCGGGAACGATGTGTGGCCGGTGCCGAGGGGCATAAGCGTGCGCAGAGTTCCCTTCAAGAGAGGGGGGGGAGGGGTGAAGGTTAGTTAGATTGAAGGTTAGATTGACTTTGCACACCCCCTGTGACCCCCCCTCCTATTATGCCAATTGAAGTGACTGGCTTTGCGCTCCCCTCTCACCCCTTCCCTTCCCTGTTCGAACGCCTCTGCCGAGCAACCAACTCTATCACCAGCAGCTCCACATAAGTGTGCCATGGCAGGGCTTCCCTCCCCCCCTCCTCCACTTATCTTTGTTTACTTCTAGCAAGAACTATATAGACTAATAACAATATATTTATTCAAGTACACAAGTACAAAAGGACGTAATAGAAGCAAGAAAGCTGACAGCTGCCACCTAAAGAGGCACAAAGCCTAACCATGAGCGCTGTTTAGAAAAAAAAGTGAATAAATTGAGCGAATAACAATGGCAAGAAAAGAAGAGAAATAACCAATCAACAAATGATTGAGAAAACTGACGAAAGTAATATGGAAGGATAATTGTGAAAAGGGGACCAGAAACGCTTTTGTATACGAAGAGCGTCTAGATTTTTAAGGAAAGACGAAAGGTAAATTCTATTCTTTTCTTTTTTAGCTACTTTACCAATCTTCGTAGTCCCTAGTACAGGGCAACCAGATGTCGTTATTTCGTGGTTAAACCCCTTGTCTTTGAATTACTTTTTCTTTTATTTGACAAAACGACCCAGTGACATGCAAGAAAAAAGTAACAGCTTTTCCGCAATGGCGAAGCAATGAACGCGATAGCAACAAATTGGAAAGTCACGCGCAGAATGGCAAGCAGATCGAAACGTGCTCCACGTGTCTCACGCACAAAGGACGCACGAAACGTACTCACAGGTACAGATTAACGCGATTAAGCGTCTCATTTGTTACTTCGCAGTGTCTGAAAAGCGCACCCTTTTCGCAAACGGTGGCTTTGCAACCATTGCAGCGACCTACGTGCGCCCGGTAACTACAACAGAATTGTTCCGACGCAACTCAATGGCTAGCCAAGACGTACGATTCTCCCCACTGCAAGATAAGGGTGCGCGATCGAGTGTACACCCCCTTATTCTGTACGCGGGCCAAAGTACACGTTAGATATGAGAGCCGCAGGACAAGGTTACACGCAGGACAAGGTTAGACTAAGAGGAGCTTCCTCCCAAAAAACCTGGACCACCTCCTCGAAGGGAACCCTGATGGGATCAGGTGGCGTCACGGGTTGAATAGCGCTAACGTAGGTGCTGCGGTGAGCGCTGGAAGATTCGTTTGAAGCGATAGATAGCGTAGGTCTTGTAGGTGACACACATGGACATGTTTCAACGCGTAAGGTAGGCGCGCGTCAGGTTTATTGCGTGTGAACGGAAGAGTCAGCGGTGTAGCGAGTGGTGGTCGCGGCAGGTGTTGCGGGCGACTGGATGAGCCAACAGTTGCGGGCGCAGCGGTGATCGTGTGGCAGGTGAGGGCGAGAGTGACGTCAGCACGCACAGCAAGGGGAGCGTGACGTCAATACACAGCAGCGGCGTGACCTACTTGGCACCGCGCCAACATCTGCGGTGCACTGCGCTTTCGTATGGAGGGACAGCGTTACACAGACTAGTCAAAGAGCTGCTTCGCATCTAATTGTGTAGTTCAAGGTGTGGAAGCCCCATCCTCACAATGCTACCAGATAAGCCACTAAAGTGACGTGCCTTAACACATTCCGTGTATTCAGTCATCAAGTTCAACACCTGCCACTTCGTAACACTTTCACGTTAACATATATCCCCACCACCAGGCCAAACTAGCACGGATAAAGCGACTCTGTCAGTCAGAAGCACCCAAAGGAGTGAGTGAGTGAGTGAGTGAGTGAGTGAGTGAGTGAGTGAGCGAGCGAGCGAGCGAGCGAGCGAGCAAGTGAGCGAGCGAACAAATGAGTGGGCAACGGGGCGAACGACTCATTCGCGGAAGTTGCCAGTGCTTCACCGACTACTTCAGTCCCCAGCCACTTCTGCTGGGTGCACGCCATCACGCTTCGCCGCTGGACGCCGACGTCCAGACGAATAGCCTAACGCGCCGGGAGCCTATCGTCCAGCTAGCAGAGGCAACGATGCGTGTCGGCAGGCTCGCAAAGGTTTTAGTCTGGAGACGCGCCTCTGGCTCAGTGCTGGCGCGGCATCGGAGGCCATGGGACAGGAACCACGTGTGAGAGAAACCCGGAGGGGTGTGCGCCTGGCAGAGGCGGCCCTGTCTGATGAATGAGCGTCGAGACGGGGGAGGGAAACGAGTGAGATACTGACGCCATATTGATGGCAGTTAATTGCCGGGGCCGCCCGCCGCACCATTTGTAGCGCGGTGTGACAGAAAACGCCGCGCTACCGATCCGCTCCACTGGACGTCCGCTCGCACGCGGTAGCACGCTTGCTGTTCGTGCTACTGTCTCGCTGCGAGACGACGACTTCATTTATCAAAGTCCGGAGCGGCCTCGGGCTGACGTGTAATCGCGTTTAGAGCGGTGTCTCGATGTGGCGCTCACCGAAGATGGTTTGCTTCCTTTAGCACAGCCGATTTGGACGCTTCTGCGAAGACGTGCGTGCGCCGTACGCGAGATCGAGGCCTACCGAGCGCTTCATCACGCCGTGCTCAAATTGTTACCGCTACTTGATAGTTCTCATTAGTAAGCTTTAAAATAATAAATATTAATAAACAATACTGCCGAGCCAGTTCACGTAGTCACTAAACTTCTATTCCAAAGCAAGGCAATGATATTGAATACCCTCGAGCACTTATTTCCAAGTCATTTAGTTTCTATCAGGTTCATGCGACGTGTGTGTGAGAGAGAGAAAGAAAGACAGAAAGGCGCCGTATGTATTTATGTGACTAAACTATCTGTAGTCAAACAACTGAGGAACCAAAGCTTCTTACTTCAGTATGGGCATCGCGATATAACCTAATTTGCAGACTGCTATATGCATCTTGAAATCTGACACAAAGACCCTTCGGGAACGACAAAGTTAGCTGCCATTGGGTTCCACCCTTCCTCATAGTTCCGGCCCTAGCGGGATCACATTTCGCGGAAGCTGCCCGCTAACTGACGGGAAGTGGAGACTTCTGGTCTGATAGGCCACTAAAATGCCTTACAGAGCGCGCGAGGCATTGTTTAAGAAGCAAGCGTTACCCGGGGCACTCCGGCAGTTTTGGGTGGAGGTTGAGAGTGTGCACGAATAAAATTAGAAAAATGGAAGAATTTTGAAAAACAGCTGGAACATATCTTTAAATTAAAGATATGTGTTGTCCTCTATGTGTTGTCCTCTATAGTGTTGTCCTCTATGTGTTTATAGTGTTGTCCCCTACGTGTTGTCCTCTATGCTTTTCATACCTTGCCTTTCGTTTCACGTTTCTTCTAGCACCTTCGTGCTCGCGCTGCAGCCCTTATCACCATTTATAGCAAACGTTTTATGGAAAACTATTAGACAGTGCTACTGGCACCATAGTGAAATCGCACCACGCACACGGCCACAATAGCCAATCGGGGCGTGGGCTATGTGCAAATTATCCTTGTCCTGTTAGTTGTTTTTTTGGTTATTGTACTTTTCCGCTGTGTTTGAACTTATCAAATTTAACTATTTTATTTCACTTTTTTTCTGCATTTCGTTTTGATTGTTGTACACATGCTTCCTGTTTTCCTTTCTGGACTTCCTGTTAACTATTATTAACCAAGCGTCCCGCTACAGTCTTCAACTACGGGACCCTCGTCTGGATATTTTTCTGGAGCGGCATTTTATTGGGTAATAAAATAATAAATGATTTTGACAAAATGTTGAATAATGGCGTATTTACGTTGTCAGTCCAATACAGTATTATTATGAAATGTGGTTCCGGCAACAGTCGAACCTGACAAAGCATCATTGAGAGAAATTTAAGGGAAAAGAACGCCATTCCGAGCAAGAGGGTACAGACAAAAACAGAAGTAAAATATCTTCTCTTGCAGCTATTATGATCATCAGCTTCACAAGTTACCATCCACCGCCATGGAACTTTGAATTGTCTCAGTACATTGCACAAGTCCGACAGGCCTATAGGTTACACTTATATCTCGCGCTTCATTGGGAGCCTTCGCGCTTAGGCTGTTTGCGTAAAAAAAATGTTACCGCAGTGACTACATTATCTAGACATGCTCGAGACTCTTCATCAAACTATTGCCAGTTTACTGACTAACGCAAGAGGAATAGTGACCGTACCATTACTAACTACTGCTGTGAAACGTTGTCCTGTTCATCTGTTCAGTGAGGTCACGTTGGTAGGCGAATTGCAGAGTTATCTAACTTCCCCGTGTAGATGATCTGGATTAGGTTGGGCAGGACGGATTTACACTCCCAGTGAAACCATTGGGGGGCTCTTAATAAAGCTTCATATGTCATCAAAATAAACAAAGAAAAAAACTGAAGATTGGGGATGGATAGAACTTTCTGCAAAGAAAAGGCAAGACCGAAATCCGTGGCTATTTTTCATATTGATAGCCCATCTGAGGTGAAGAACCGTATCGAACGAAGTGGTGCAGTACACAGAGAGTGGGGCACTTTATTCTGTGAGACTCATTGAACGTTTTTTTTTTTTTCTCATAAGGCTCTGGCGGTGAGCGGGCTCCCTGCTGATGGGTGCTTTCCAAGCCGTTCTGCTAATGGCATGCACTTCTCACCATCAGTGTCCGTGCACACAGCGGGACTGCGACACTATAGTTTCGCGGACATTACGCCGTGTCCAATAGTCGACTGGACGGTCAGGTTTGCTTCTACCCACCAATGTTAAGAAACGCCAAACCCTATCAGACCTCCTTTAATTCAGGCCTGTGTGGTTCGTTCGGTACTGGCAGCGGACCACCGACGCATTTAAAGGCGCGACTGTTATAACGCAGCAAGCCTGTCGGCCACTTCCGCGAACTTATGTGATAGTTCGAGGACCATATGGAGCAGGTTCTCTTGTACGCTATGCCTTCGGTACGAGCTCCGACTATTTAGTCTATGAAACATACATTATCATTTATTCGTACATGTCCAAAAATGATTTTCTGGAATGCCATGGTATCTCGAGTTTATCGCGCTTACACCGTGTTAATACTAATTCGTCGCTCCACAGTCGTTTCCTATGGGTCCGAAAACTCTTTGCGAGTCCTTGTTCTTCTGAAAGGCATGAAAGAATTACGGGTCGCTTTAAAGTACGTGTCTAGATACATGCGAGTGAAAGAAAGCTTTGTAATATGAGTAGGACTAAACTTTGTGACAATTACCAAAAATATCGCTCTACTTTTATACTACTCATTTACTCATCGACGCGTGCAATTATGTATAAGAAAATTGAGACCATTTATGCCGCGTCTATGGTGATAGTCTATTGGTTATAGAGCTCGAATACTTACCCGAACGTCACCGGAGAGATTCCTGGCCCCGGCGGTATAACATATCGATAAAGAATAAATGCTAGATGCTTGGGCACTTAAATTGAAATGCACGTTAAAGAAACCCAGCTGGTAGAAATTAACAGCGCCCTCCATTACGGAGTACGTCATAATCAAATCGTACTTTTGAGACTTAAAACTTTAACGATGATGAAGACGATAATTACTATCCATCTTATACTATCATGTCTGTTTGATTGTTTATTTTTTTCCTAAAGAGTGCACATTCACATCCTGTGCTGAAACGCAAATACAATTTCGGGTAGACTCAATATGTTACATAAGTAGGATCAACTCGAGCAAAGAAACGAACCTATAATTATACCAGTTTTAACAATACATCGGTTCTAACAATAAAAAGCTGCTGAACTGTCCGCTTTTGTGTGTTTTGCGTCGTTAAATGGCCTGTTTACAGCAAAGCTCGCATGCAGCAAGCATTATTGGTTATAACAACGAATTCTGGTTGTTGGGTGTGCGCGCCGAAAGGTAAGGAACTGCCAAATCTATAAATGCAAGAAGAAAACGAAAAAAATCCCCCTCCTGAAGGGCCGCTCGCAACCCAAACGTCCCTCAGCACCTCTTTAGATTCACTGTATGATATACGCCATATCACTGTGGCGTTGCGGCAAAACCGACTTTTGAAATCCGGTACGGCGCAGTAGCTGCGGTAGCTTCTGTTAATATGTTTTCAACCATGCCCGGTCCGGCCCGTCATTCTTCGAATACAGGTATGAGCCTCCTAACTCAACCCCGCATACGCGGGCGTCCATATGAGAGCAACGTCTTGCGTGGGAGGATGTTTATTCAAAATCGAAGGGGCTGTTTGTGAGATACGACCTGCACTGAAGTTATGTATGGCAGTTTTCGAGTCACTAACAATCCCATTGATATCAGGGATGAATGGATCTAATGCAATGGCAGCCTCCTTAGCCTCCTTCGAGGAGTTGACAATGATGGATACCGTTGTGAGCACTCTGCAATACGAATTGACCGCAGGGAGGGCATAGGATGAAGAGGATGGCTATTCTGCCATATCGACATGGAGCATGTCATTGGCCCCTTGCTTTTTTTTTTTTCGGAAGAGCTTTCGCTCCTTGGACAAGGCGTTTAGTATGATAAGCTGGGTGGACGTTTTTAGGAAGAGGCGGTATCAGTAATTAGTTGTGTAGGTGACGGGGAATGTTATATTAAGCATTGGTGAGAGAGGTGAAGTTAAGGCGGGTTGACTATAAAATGTGGTGGCCTGCGTTAGTGGTCGCGAGCCTAACGCATTGAGCTGTTAAGTGGGCTTCACGGATTTCAAATAGAGTATTTATGATTCCTGTCTGGTGGAGTCGTTCGTTCGAGACATTACAAGCAATGCCTAGCGCGTATTTGTAAACTCTGCAGAGAAGGGTGTTGACGAAGTCTTCCTCTGCTAATTTAGGGTGAAGGGAAGGGAGAGTATATGTGATTTCACTAATCACAAAAGCTTCTTTTACACGAAGTAGCTCTGACTCTCTGAATCCTCCAGTTTTCCCTGAGATTCTTCCTACGATTCTTAGGGTATTTTCAATGGTATTGCGTAATGTTTTGAGTGTGTGCGTATTAAGTAGATCGTTTTGGATAAATAAACCTAGCACACAAATGTATGATACTCTAGAAATTAGACACTCATTTATGTGAACTTCGATCACAGGAACGTGTTTGTTCCGACGATGAGTTAGTATAATGAGTAATTCTTATTCGCTTGGGGTACATGGAGCTTCATCTGAAATGTTAGTGCTGCTGTTATGTCTACAGCTTTTTGTAGTGTGTCTTGAATGTGTCAATCTAAGACTCCTTTCACCCATCAGGTAATATCATCGACATAAATGGAAAAGTTCAAGTCAAAGACACGTTGAAGAGCGGAGTGTATAGGTAGCATAGCCAGGTTAAAAAGGATTGGAAACAATCCTCTTTTTAGGCGTTCCGAAGCTTCCCCGTGTATAAGGCGAGGATTGTTCTGGTCCTAATGTTAATGTATCTGTGCGGTCTGGGAGGAAGCTTCTCATGTAAGAGAACATTCTAAGGCCACAAGAAATGTGATTTCGGCCAGCATATATAGCTGAGTGGGCTACGTTATTGAATAATGCACGTATGTCCTGACCAAGGATAACCTCAGTATCTTTGCTCTGCTTAGGAGTTATGTTATGTTAAAAGCGAAGCATCGCATCTTGCGCTGAGAGAGAGGATCTAAAAAGCCAATCATTTCAGGATGCAGTAGTCCATTATCCCCCACTTGTCTCTGGAGTCGAGGAAGCATAATGTTGATTGATATGTGGGGTTTAACGTCCCAAAACCGCCATGTGATTGCGAGAGACGCCGTAGTGCAGGGCTCCTGAAATTTTGACCACCTGGGATTCATTAACGTGCACCCAAATCAGAGCACATGGGCCTACAGCATTTCCGCCTCCATCGGAAATGCAGCCGCCACAGCCGGGATTTGATCCCGCAACCTGCTGATCAGCAGCCGAGTACCTTAGCCCCTAGACCAGCGCGGCGGGGCAATGCAAGCATAATATGCTCCACAGCCTTTCTGAGGCCCGTTGTTAAGGAAACGGGCCTCCGATTTTCTATTTCGAGAGCTTAGGTCAGTTAGGGTGTAAATATGACTCTGCAATCTTTCCACGAAGATGAAAGTGTCGCATGTCAAAACAGTCGTTAAAGTACACCGCCAAAGCTTTAACTGAAATGGGTAAAGATGTTCAAGTAATTTGTTGTCAACCTGGTCGGGGCCTGGATCCGACGTGATACGGAGTGTTGGGAGGACGTGCCTGACTCCTGCCTCAATAATTGGTGCATCTAGTGACTCATTAGGTTTCCTCTATAAGATGGCATAGGATACTTGCGTGATTGAGGTAAGTTCAATGTGTGGAGGTTCTGAGAAGACGTCCTAAGTAGTATCTGTACTCGGGTAACACTTATTTGATAACGTAGCAGCCTGGTGCGTAGAAGGTGTTGGGGTCTAACAGATGTCGAAGGAGTTTCCACATTCGTGTATTATTGAAGTTGTCATGCATTCCTTCACAAAGTTCACTCCATTGTTGCGCCGCCAATCGAGTGGGGTGGTCATTATTGCACACCACACACTTACGTTGACATGCGATATCGAGGAGTGGCTTGGAATGTCCCACGTGGGACACGAAGACTGAGGGGCGCCTGGGCAGACGTCTTGTCTGTGGCCACGTTCGCGGCAGTGATCACAGGCGTCTTCCTTATGATGATAAGGTAATCATTGGGTGATGCCGCCCTGATATCTTATGTAGAAGTGCACGAGCGTACCTCTGAAAGTGGCCAAGGTGGACGTTGTGGCACCCATGTGACGTTCGGTCAGAATGAGGCTAACCTTCGTATTCAGAAACGCTACTTGACTTGAACTTGACTTGAACTTGACTTGAAACCGCCTTCAATTCAGCGCGTTCACAACATGTCTGTGCGTTTGTGCTGCCTTGGCACTGCCTCATGACAGTGTGTTTGAAACGCGTTTGTGCTACATAAAGTCGGTGGCAAGTCAAGATCAAATCAAGCAGCCTTTCTGAATACGGGGGTTAGTCTTTGATAGTCCAATAGACTTGACTAGACGGTTTCAAGTATGTGTTCCATAGGAAGATTACGGATCACCCCTCTGGAGGTATTGGATGTACTTGCGATGTTGGTGATAACTAAAAGGCTGCGTTCGTCCGTCTTGATGGTTTTACCATGGTGGTACGCTCTGGTGCATCCAAAATTCGGTGTACTTATGAGCAGAATGTTTCCTACAGAGTTCATGCGGTATTGGTCATGTATAGAGGTTGTGAGCGCTGTCGCTTTTAGGACGACATGTATGAGCTTCAAAAGTGAGATTTCAGCACAGGTGAGGCGTCAGCGTATTCGCATGACTACTTTGTGGGGTCTGTTGGGAGTTGAAGTTATCTAGGGGGCACTGCGACGAGTCGATGGGAGAGCTTTCTATGGCTGTTCTTGCGAACTGTTGACGGCAGGCGTCGATTTCATCGTGGGTGAATCAGGCTTTCTGTGCTGCCATAGACATACGCTAGGTGCCATCACCATCGTCCAGAACGTCGGCGAAGAGAACTTGCTCTCCCTCTACTTAATGGACGATCATGCAGGCAGGCCTACCCGGTAGGCCCACCGAGTTAGTGGAACGACGCAAACGAAGTAAATCTTCATGGACGAAAAAGCGCAGCACTCACTTGAAGCCACTGGGACTGATGTGGTCAATTTTGTAGAAAGCTTCGCATTTGTAAGTGGCCATTGAAGGACTTGCGCAGTCAAAAACAGCAGGTGTTCTGGAGCGCTTGCAAAACGCGTCCAATCCTGGTGGTGTCTATGGTACGTCCTCGATATTCAGAGACAGTCACTGGAGTCTGTTCTAGAGCACCATTGCAATACATGCACAGATGTCTGATGAGTGTATTCTTCATAGGAAATCGCAGCTGACTGTGACCAACGAACTCTTGAAGATTTTAAGAAAACTAATTTGGACAAGCGGCTAGCTGTGACAGCGATGTCTTGTGCCACGCGAGCGTGATGGGCATGTAACAGACTGCAGGTTTCTGTGTGTTCCGTGTTATGTGTTATCTTTCTCTTTCCACTCTTTCCATTTCGCCTTTCCCGTTCTCACGGCTATAGGATAGGGAACCAGCTCTCCTGGATTTGTTAACCTTCCTGCGTTTCCCTCTATGCCATTTCATCTCTCTGGTGACAGATCATTAGTTTATGAACACGCGAGGAACCCATTTTATTTTCTACTAGTATTTCCTCTGAGCAAAGTCTCATCATTACACACATAAGCGGTCACATTTTTCTGAAGCTTACCTTAACTACCATAATTGTTAACATTATTTCTTGTCCATTCAACTAGTAATTCGCGTGGCATGACCAAAACGAAAAAATGTACAGTTTATTTTTGATCTCGCAGAAGACGCTGACTATCTCCGACACAGACTGCGATCAGATGGGTGCAGTCACTCGCGCTCTATCTTCACAGAGATCACCAGATGGCTCATACATTTGTGCGTGCTGTGCTACGACCGTACGCTTGACTTTAACGACGATTATTTCTTCTTTTTTAAACCGATTTCCCGTAAGTCTTGTGGCTTACGTAAGGAAATCTACAAACTGCGAAGGGTTGCTTTTGGGTAGCGTTATATGAATAATTCGCGTGGTCATTCTTGTTGCACGTGCTGTTTATGGAGTGCTTAGGATACAAGCTCCGTCCACGTAATATATCTAATTGATATGTGATCATAAATGTTGATTGGTTATTAACGCAACCGAAATAATAATGATATGAGTGAACGAGACCAATTCGTTATAATTAAGGAGCAATTGTACACAATACCTTTCATCTGATATTAGCTGCTTCATTTGCATTAAAAGGATTACCGAAAAAATATGCACAAAGGACACTCGCAAGACAGGCTCGTGTGCAAGCTTAAGCGAGCTGCCAGCTTTGCTATAAGGTTTCACAATGAAAGTAATCAGAAGCAGTGCAGTCGTTTCGAGTACATGGGGTACTTATAAGTACTTGAAGGATTCGCATCAAGCAAGTTAATTTCGGCATCCGACAGTGGTGTTGTGCGTGTTACTTTGACACAACTACTCGCCCAGTCTCATCCAGCTCTCAAGGGCTCCAACAAGCAGCCAATTTCTTGACCATAGCAGTCTCCCATGAAAGCATCACTCCCAATTATACATCCACTTTGCTATGGTGCTCACAATGGAAGTCCTTATTCTGCCATGCAGTTTGACCATGTCACAATGCTCTTAACGTACACACAAATCTTTAACCGTTGATTGAAGGGTTAGGGAATTAGCCTGTGTGAACGACTCTGAGTGGATAGTTTTTGTGCGTAGCATGTGTGTGTCCGTGTTTAGTTTTTAATTATTTTATCTCTCTATCTCTCCTTGAATCCCTATATATCTACCCCCGTGCAGCGTAGCGTATACATAGCGGATCCTAGAATCTGGTTCATTTCCCTGCCTTCCTCTTTTCTCTCTATAAGCAGCACTCTCTAGGTTAGACTTTCAAGACCATCTATGGCTAAGGCAATGGGCACAATGGCTGGTAACTCCTGCTGAGCTTCTGGTCATACGGCTGTCTGCTTGTTGATGAGTGAAGGAGCAAAACACGTTTTTGCATTCGGCTCCTGATTCGTAATGTCAAAATAATGTTCAACACCTCAACTACACTAATAGTGAACCAAACCTATACTTCCGGTTCTTACACCTTGATGTTAACGTTCTGCTCCAATAATGTACATGACGTAGGTCGCCGAGGCCCGCGGGTTTTAAACCTAGGGGCACGTTAAAGAACCCCAAGTGGTCGTAATTTTCGCAGCCCTTCCCTTTGGGGTCTCTCATATGGATAAAATGGTTTTTGGATGTTAAATCCCAACAAGTATTACTAGGACGTACGCCATGGGGACTGCGTCAAGTAATAATGGACACCTCATATGATAGTCAGAGGTTATCAAGCATGTTGATCTTAGCGAACCCTCCCGTGCTTCAGGAAGTGCCAAAGAACCCCCCTCCCCCCCCACGTTTTTATACAAGCATTCTTCACTGGTTGCATGCTACAATCACGTGCAATAAATTCAAAATCAAGGGTACTTGAAAAATGCATTCACAGACATTTACCCCAACTCTGTGTTCTTCCGTTCACAAATCGACACTCGGTTCAGCAACACTCTGGGCCAGCGACATGTCAACTGCTAGATTCAGCCAATACCTATACTTGTTTATCAGATGGCCTAGAGTCGAGAATTCTTGCTCTCGAGCATACTTTGTTGTGAAGGGCTGCAACATGTCCTCTGCCTCATTTATCGTCAGCACCTACCTTCAAACAGGAGAGTGCGTATAAGGTTGATATATGGCTTTCGAGATTCAAGGGCAATAGCTTACCCACACGGCCCGTTTTTGGAGTTTGACTGGCTACTAGCTGCTGGCGGGATTACTTGCGCAGATCACACCTTTTCATTATGCTCTGAGCTTACTGACCCTCAGCCGTGAGGAATAGAGGTTGCTGAGATTGATTGCACCTCGTTTTCACTGTCTAAGGGATTTGGTGAGTGCGGAACCACGCGAAATTCATCAGCGGCTCGCGGAACCCCGAAAAGGGGCCTGCGGAACTCCTAGTTTCCGCGGAACCCACTTTAAGAAACCGTGCTCAAGAGTATACAAGTCACGTTTTGAAAACCGAGCAAAGCGCATAAAACGCTGCAGTCCCGCTCATTCTTATATAACCCCGACGAAGGCGAAGCACGTTCGCTGTATTTCCACACATTACGCACATCTTGCACAATGCTCAACAGACGTCACGCAACTTATGGCTCTCTCATGTCTTTATGTCCTTGTATGCCTGACTCATTCAAGCTAATCATCAACTGAGGAAAACAGGAAAAACCAGCCCGCATATGTAGCCTCACATATCGAGCATGTAATCGGTTCTAAAATGACCTTAAACTGCTGCTTCTCTAATCGTCCAGGTAGCTTTTGGTCGAGGCGAGCGCATTTATAATCAATTAATGAAACTCAAGAGAACAAGGCAAACACATGTGCACGCTATACCGCATGTATGTATGTATGTATGTATGTATGTATGTATGTATGTATGTATGTATGTATGTATGTATGTATGTATGTATGTATGTATGTATGTATGTATGTATGTACGTATGTATGTATGTATGTATGTATGTATGTATGTATGTATGTATGTATGTATGTATGTATGTATGTATGTAGAGAACACGTGCTAATGTTCGTAGCTGCGCAACAACCACAAACTTCATTTGCGAATTCATGCGGCGAGCGTGGAGTGGCCCGGCGTTCCTATTGGTCGTTCCGACACGTCCCGGGGGTGGCCTGCGTGGCCAATGGTCACGGCACGTGGTTCAGGTAGACGCAGTCCCCAAAGTGTCTCCAGCGAGGAACGCGCGCGTCGCGAATATCGAGCGCGACGGGCTATGCCGCAAAGCACGGGCGTGACCCCCCGGAGTTAATTACGGCGCAATCAAATTATGAGGTCCTGATGGGCTCGCGCGTGGCTTCGCTGGCTCGCCGCAGCAATCGCGACGGACCCCATCAATTTTTGGAGACGCGCTGCGTGCGCAGAGGTGCGCATCGTGCTTACCTTGCCACCTCACGCAACAACCGGCTTCCCCCACACCAACAGCATGCCTACCTTCGTATACAATTCGGCCATACCGCCGCTGCTTGGCACAGACCGCAGATTTTGAAAGCTTTGTATATCAAACGGGCGTCGGCGTAAAGCTCGCGCATGTGAAACGCGCGGCTCGTCGCATGTCGCGTCATCACCACACGCTTTCACTAATGAATCGAGGTTGGCTGGCCGGAATGTTCCGGGATCACTGGCTGTACCGGGCCACAATAAAGGTGATTTAGCCCCTCCAGAAAGGGACATTCCGGGCAGGTCTCGTGCGCTTACCGTACTTGTACAACTACTGTGGATAAGTTGAGAAGTTCTTCAAGTGAAGTTTAGTAAATATTTAGAACTTTGAGCTGAAGGCCACGCAGGAAGACTATCAAGACTGTTCGCAATTCTAGCTAATTTTTTCCGTAGGGTTTGTAATGAAAGATGCAAGGTATTGCATAATCTTCTGCGATAGTTTCGAGACCACCACATGCAAGAAAGCTCTCGGTGAGGTCTCCGACCACCGAGAGACCTCTCACGTGTTTCGGAAGCGGGAACAACTACATAGCTATGATGAACATGGTGATGTCACTCTTTCTAGCCCTGTCTGCTCTTCTGCGTCATGTATAAGGTCAGTGATGTGGGCCCCGTTGGTCCATTTCACATGTATGAGGATGATGCTGTGCACTTTCACCTCCTTTACCATGTTACTTTTCCTACCCTTCATTCCTACCCTTCAGCCACATTTCTGTATTATCTTGCCGAGCTTTTTGACGTTGGCCCACCACGCCCTCAATGTCGAGATGCCTAGAAGTCAAAAGCATGAACACTCACCTGCAACGCCTACTTGTTTTGCAAATGCTCTTGTTCCCGTATCTTCTGCCTGCTTACCATGAGCATACTGGTAAATAATGGTGAGCTTTCGGTCCCCCTGCCTCGACAACCACTCGCATCTTGTTTTCGACGCCGCAACCACGGCGAACAACTATCGGCTGCGACACTATTAAGCAGTTGTTTCGCGCTGGCATCCCTTTCGGTATCCCTAAACGGCGACGTTCTACCTGCCTATTGGGCATTCCTGTTCACCTGATTTCGGCGCATGTGCAGCCTGAGTGGTCACAGGCTGAGGAAGGGGGGAGGGGTCATCACACGACCATTTTCTTTGGGATTCCACAACGGCTTCGATGCATCTTTACCTCTGCAACTTCGCAACCACAATTGCGATTGCCGCCCAACGTACATTTCCCGATAACTAATCTGCAGCCAACCACCCTCTCACTGCATCGCTGCCTTATAACCACGGACAGACGTCGCGCGACCTTCTATGGGCTCGGTGGCACTGCAGCGAAAAGCATGCACGCTCACCGTACATGCGTTTTCGTTTTGCACGTAAACTATCAATAATGATTATTTTCTAGACGCACTTTTCATGCTGGATTGTTAGTGCTACTGAGCCCACTGACCTGTATTGGGGTTGCTAGATATTGTACACTCGCTGTTGCGCAGTTCTAAGTATTATCAAGAGATTTCGAACACAATACATGCTTAAAATTTTGTGGTAACGAAACCACAAATATCATGAAGGCACTCAGGGAAATTAGCTCCGGGCAGACGTCACTGATAAATGAAATTTAGTCGATTTTCCTCATTTTAACCCAGAGCGACAAAATTTTTGATGATATCGGGAAGTGCTGGACTAAAATAGAAAGAAACTGCTGTTCCATCGCTGCTGTGCAACAATAATACTAACAAATTTCCATATTTTGCAAACACAACCAACACTGCAGAATCTATACGCTCCTCGCTGGTTTGCTTTCATTTGGCAAACCTTGTGAAATTGAAGAGCAATAAGCGGATGGGAAAAAAAAAGAAGAGAAAGATATCAAGTGCAATCCAATTTATAAAATAGAGGGCAGCAAAT
The DNA here is from genome assembly GCF_043290135.1 of Rhipicephalus microplus. NCBI lineage: Eukaryota > Metazoa > Arthropoda > Arachnida > Ixodida > Ixodidae > Rhipicephalus > Rhipicephalus microplus. Next base: position 154,359,194 of record NC_134702.1, on the reverse strand, counting down.
GCTTGTTTGATTGATTGATTGATTGACTTGAATGATTGATTGATTGATTGATTGATTGATTGATTGATTGATTGATATCTTTAACGTCCCAAAACCACCATATGGTTATGAGAGACGCCGTTGTGGACGGTGCCGGAAACTTCAACCACCTGGGGTTCTTTAGCGGGCACCCAAATCTGAGCACCCAGGCCTACAGCATTTTCGGCTCCATCGAAGATGTGGCAGGTAATGCTGCCTGTTGAGAAATCACGTTAGCATGTTGTGGCAGAACTACAGCATGCACAAAGGGTCACGCTTGTAACACTCTTGCAAGACTTCGTCGATAGAAGGGAGGAAGGTTAACCGGGCACATGTCCGGTTTGCTACTTTACGCTGGGGGAGTGGAAGGGGGAGATAAAGGTGAGAGGGAGGGAAGATAAGGTAAAGAGACAAAAACAATTGTCATTCAATGGGCTGACGTGTATGCACACACAAAAACTAAAGCCGTTCATGTAGAGTAGCAGGCTAGAGCAAGCTATCACTCAGGCCGACCTCTCTGCCTTTCTGTAAATAGACTTACCTCCTCCTCCTCCTCTCCTAAAGCCGTTCACATATAGGCCCGTAGTCCTCAAAAAGCACTAGAGGGCTTTGACGGCCTTTTGAGACGATAAAAGACGAGTACGGTGCTTCAGTAGCATCTGCACCGAGATTGACGAATCGTTGAATTGTCGCGACGCGGAAAGGTTTTGTCCCTTAGAGGCAAATCGAGCGAACTGGCACATAACAGATCGTCAATGTCTTCTTCGGTGCCACAGACGTGGCATTCCGCACAGTCGGTCACTCCACTGAGGGTTGTATATTATGTTGCGAAGGCAACCCCAACCGAAGCCGACAAAGAAGCGAAGCTTCAAGTCGATGAAGTCCGTATGGAGGTCGTAGTCCCAGTTGAGAATTGATTTGATGGGGTCTTGTATGTATTATGCTTGGGGTGTTCCACTCCAGCAGACACAGACTACGTGCTAAGTGACGAAGTTGCCTTGCACCGTCTTTTCTTGAGATAGGAATCCGAAGGGTGTGCTCTCCTTGGTGGGATGTGCAAGCCTCGTTGTCTGTGGAATCATAGCCACTGATCCCACAATGACAAGGTAGCCACCAAGAATTGACCTCATGGCCTCTTTCTGTGACGTGCTGAAGAAGCTTGACAACTTTGTACGTCAACTGTTCACGTCAAACTAGTCGGAGAACTGAGTGCATGCTCTGTAAGGCCGGTTTAAAGTCGGAAAACACAGCTCATTTACTCGGTCTCTGGGATGTGATGTACTCTATAGGGCGCCACGCAAAGCCGCAAATTCTGCCTCCGTAGACGTAGTGACATACTACAGCTTGATTCGCAGGGTTGTTTTTCGAGCTAGTATCACCACCGCACCGCCAGAACTCTAGACATTGTGGCTGAACCACTGGTGTATATGTGCACGTGGTTACCGTACTATTCGTGCAAGAGGAGCAGGTTCAATTGTTAGAGGGCTGACGAAGGCAAATATAATTTCTTCTGCATTCTGGTAATTGTAAGACATATTTGTGGAAGGCTGAGGCACCAAGGACGATGCACCGGTTTCTCTGCAGGCGTATAACCTTACGTAAACGATGCACGATGCGCACAGGCAATTGCACTAAACTTTGTGCGGGCCTCTCAGCAGCGAGGCTCGCCAGGTGGTGACAAGAGTGCGGCGTATATTGCCTAAGGTATGTACGCATCGTTTCAATGGTGATGTGCGTCATGATTGTGTAGCCCTGCGCAATGACAATATCCGTCGATGCGCAGCGGGGTAAGGCAAGGCATTTCTTAAATGTTTGAATGTTTTGGAGTGTGTGCAGGTTAGTTTTGCATGTGTTAGATATTACAGGTATGCAGAACCAAAAAAATGCAGTAACACCTTGTACAGCTGTAACATATACTCGACGGGCACTCCCCAAGTTTTACCGGCCAGGAACCTAAAAGAGTAACAACTGGCTGTCAGCAGCTTTTTCTTGTTGTTTACGTGTGGGGTCCAAGACAGGTTTCGGTAGATTATGAACACCAACAACCTGCGACTCTGGCTGGATGACACCAATTACCCGTTAATTGATATACCCTAAGCGGAAATTGGCTTTTTGGTTAATGTCGTGACTGAACACATTCCACTTGTGAACTCAAGCAATTGTGTGTACGTAGATAGGGCTATGCCACTGATGCTGCCTTCTGAAGTCGAGCGCGAAGTTGAAGTCGAGTCACACGTTACGTTTACACACATGTGTCATCTGCATAAATGGAAAGCCGTCCGCTGCTTGGCTGCTTGTCAACTACTCCAATGTTGGGTTGAACAACGTCGAGCTTAGCCCACCAGCTCGCAGCACTTCTCAGTTATACCGTAATACTCGATGTCAGGCCATTCTCTGTCTGCACGTGAAATCATCTATTATGTAAGTAGCTGCGAAGCCGGATATATACCTTGCCACCGAGTCCCACTTGTTCTAATGCGCTGAGGATGGCTCCGGAAGTGACATTGTCGTAAGCCACTTTAACGACAAGAAACAAAGCAGCAGATAAAGTTTACAGTGCTTTTGATTCTCTACGTGTGTCAGCAAGTCAACTACATTGTCGATTGATGAGTGGCCTCGTCTGAACCCTGATATGGAATCTGGTCATATTTCGAGAATTCTAAGTACTATTGAATACGCGTTAAAATCATTCTTTCCATAACTTTCCCAACACATCTCGCGAGGGCGATCAGGCGGTAGGAGAAAATGTCCAGAGGTGACTTGCCGGCTTTGAGAACTGGAATCAGGCGACTTGAACTCCATTCTTGTGGAACCATGCCACTTTGCCAGGAGTCAAGAGAAAGTGATCAATAGAAACACTCGGGAGCTTAGGCGCTCATGTTATGCATGTTTATTGCACGGTAGATGTGGAACGTGTCAAACCGGCATAGACACCATCGGGATCAATAAGTAATCTCTGTTTGTTCAAGGTCTAGTAAAAAGAAAATTTCAGTTCAATGAGCCCAAGACGCAGCAGAAAGGCTTGGTCTTTCTGTTCCGACGTGGGAGCGGCCCGCAACGTGCTAACGCGCGTTCCGAGGGACCCAATAAAATTCATACATCCATCCATCGTTTGACCTGACCATGATTTGGATATATATCGTGGCAAATAGCAACGAATTGATATCTCTGCAGCGCTAACAAATACAGACTGAAGAACGTATATTTTACTTATATGGTTGTTCCTCGGCGCTACCATGACTTCATAACATACAACCAACGCGCTCCAGACGCTTTGCAAATAATAGATAATTCATGAAAAATGGTGGCTTTGTCGCGCATAAAAAACACTGCAGGGAGTCGGTCATGCTAAGAACCGGGTATAGCTTCAGCCGGAGATGAACCTTTCTAAGGAGCAAGAAGCCCGACCCTGCCCAGGACCGCAGGAAAGACGCACCAACGAAAGGAGGCCAGAACACTATGTAAAAATGGTAGATATGGAGAGCCGAAACTCCGGATGACTATAGCATGCTAATGGATTTACTCACACAAAGACAAAATATTTCTGTTTGAAAAATAGCGACTTATTTCTCACAAAGGCGTCTTTCTCACAATGATAATATAGGCCTTGCCTATGCAGCATGGCGTCGCATTTTTGTGTTCAATAAAAAAATTATAAGCAAGGAGTTTACCAAGACTTCAGTAGCCGCCATCAGGTACAAAGATTCGATGTCGTTGCTTGTTTCAGGATCAAAAGAACATACCTCTCTCTCAGTGCTTGTATATATATATATATATATATATATATATATATATATATTAAAATGAGGTGTTTTAGAGCGGCCCTCTTTTATAAAAGAGGAGACTGGTCACGACAAGTCAAGTGGTAATATATATATATATATATATATATATATATATATATATATATATATATATATATATATATCAGCAACCAACACTTGAAGCTACTTTGACGAAGCATGCACGAAAAAACGCGTGGGTTTGGACGCCCTTAGCTCTTTGCGTATATAGGGTTGTATTGAAGAAACTTATTTTATTCAATATAAGATAGAGCAACGACTGCAGTGATAAGAGAAATCACAGGATATCCATGAGGTGAATGATGACGAGTGGGGCAAAACGGACGGACGCACATGAGCATGGACGGACTGACGGATGCTTCGCCACACTCATCATCATTCACTCCGTGGATATGCTGTGACACCATTTTTATTGACATGCAATGCAATGCAACTGCCTACTACGACGACTGCGACTACACGGCACACACGGCCCTCGATCAGCGTAAGGAGCTTTGCCCCTTAAAAGCTACGGTGTGCCCTGTATACAGTAAGCACTCGGTAAACCTGACCCCCCTTTTTACCCTTCTTTTTGTTCTTACATATATAATTACAGCGAGGGTCATGTCCATATGTGGCACCACAGTTGATCCTCCTCTCAAGCATGTTACTTTTTCTCCTTTAGGATTGTCAGGTATATAGCTCAAACGATTGGTAATAGGACACACTTGTAGACTTTCGCATACTCCAAGTGCGGGTACTGCGATATCAGTGTTCAGGCAGTATAATTGTTCATACACCATAAATGTCCCCAAATTCATGTCCACAAAGAACAGATGTCCGCCAACTCTAAATGTGGTACTTCTCAAGTGACGTGTTCGAACGACAAGTCGAACACTCAGTTCACACCAGAAAACGCGTTCCTTTCGGTCGATAGCAAACCACGTTAGGACATCGCGACAAACGCTGCACCCATCGACGTGCCAAGCGATTCCTCCGTTCGCACCAGCATTCCAGCGGCAACCACTACGCCCCCAACGCGTTCCGGCCACGAGTGCTCGACTCTCGACATTGTTCCGCCGCGTCTTTTCGAGAGTCGCAGCACCCGAGTTTTCACGCCGGAGCAGCTACTTCGCATAGCCGAGAGTGCGGTGGAAGCATGCACCCGCCGGGCGGGGCACGTTATACATTCAGCGCTACGCATCGCTGGGCACAGATTCCCCCCTCTTCGCTATAGCACGCTTCGCTGTAGCTGAAGGAGGCTGCGTGGGCGAGCCACCACTCGGGGTCCCGCCGCCTGTCGGAAAATCATTCATTAGGTACGCTATCGTGGGCCGCGCTTCCGAGCGATAAATCGGCTCCCTTCACTCTTGCTCTACCCGTTTGCTGGAACCCACTAGGGAAAAACAGGCTGGAACGGGGGGCACCAAAGAGAGAGTTTACAAAAGCAAGAAACATTTCCAACTGAGCGTATGCTCACGCACTTTACCCTTCGGTTTCATCGTTATATTTATTTATTTTTTTCACTCTCACATCGCATCACGCCAACTTGGCATGTCTCGACAACCCCATTTTCCTGTTTAACTAAGGAATTACTATCCACTCTCTCGATCCTTCGAGAGACCCCTTCTGCCAATCACGCACGCCTTGATTGTGATAAAGAGACTGCCACCAATGGTCCCGTTTCCAAGTTCCTGGCATTGAAACACTTCTTCTTGTTAGCGCTATCAATTCTTTCAATTTTCGAAGCTCATGTAACCTCTGCAGAGATTGTTCATGTCTTAGCAACCCCTTGTCGCCCTTGGAGCATCGCTATGGCAAGCAGTATGTACCTTAGATGTTTGTTTCCTACGTACGGTCTGATAACATTCTGCACAACCGTACACATTGGTGCGTTGTTATTTATTACCGTCAAGTCACTGCAGATGGTGACAGCGGGAATACAGGAACTCCAGCGAGAACCCTTCAGTGCAAAGAAAAATGATGAAATGTAAGGGCTCGCAATTCTTTCTTAGACACAATAATAATGAGAATCAACACACAAGAGGGCAAAGCAAAATATAGATGTCACTAGCAGTAACTGTAAATTTAATTGTGAAGAAACAAAAGTGAACGAAAAGATGGTTTGCCTCTGGAAAGGGCCGAACCCGTGACCTTGAAATAACGCTTCCGATGGTCGTCAAATTGAGCTATACAGCGGCGGTCATTCCTCCGTCTACTTCACGTGGGATGTATGTATATTTAAATCTGGGAGTGTTAGTCAACGCCGGCAGTACAAATTACTTAAACTTGTCTAGGTGTTAGCCCGTGCTCTAAGCAAGGCCAAATAACAGTTTTACGGAAAGATGACAACGTTTTCTTTTATTTTATCCTTTGGGTAGGCCGGATACATTGTATTCGCGCTTCAGTCCGCTTGACGCAAAGAAAGGAGAAAGCGATAAATTTAGAAAACTCACTTTTTATGGACACCCGCGATATATCTAATCACGACTAAAGAAGTTGATTCGTCTGGTATTCCATACGCAAAAAGTGTGTAATGGTGTTCCAGGGCTGTGTCTAAAGAAGGCGCCTCGTTTGATGCGAAGTCCAGTTTTTGGTGTTGGTTACACATTTGGGCGCATCCGCGAATTTCGAAGTTAGAGAGCCAGAGAGTGTTTGTAAGTTGGGCGAAATCAATTGTCTTGCTATATCTAAATTTAATAGTGCTTTGTCTGGACTCCAGTTTTAATCGACTCGCTTTATACCTTTGGAGACACATGGAGGCTGTTGATAGTTTACACCTGCAGTCGCACGGGAAGCATCGAGAATATATACCTATTTTCTTAATTTGTAAGTACCCTTCTCTGAAGTGTATCTTTGCTAAGTAATGACGGCACCTGTCGTGCTTCAAGCGGAGATGCGGTGTTCCATTTGAACGTGCTGGTGCTTTTCTATTATGAGTTTTTTTTTAAGATAGGTGACTTTAGATTTTCCGCGTCATTGCATAAGTGAAGCACGCTTGAACAGGCTATTTGCAGTAAGTGACTTGCCGGCATTAGTTTGTTTGCGAAGCAGGAAAGCTAACTTCCTGATATTGAGAAGGGTTTATTGAGCACCTATAAGGGCAGGTAAGTATATATCTGCTTATCTGTGAAGGTATCAAATGAAATCAAAATTCGCTTCGTGAACACGAAATTACAAAGAACGCGTACAAAATATTTAGACCAATAGCTTATGTGGCTGGCAGGATTAACAAAGACAGTACATAAATGGATTGATGCTTGGTCATGAAATGATTGATATTATGCATAAGCCGAATCTAGCGATGCAGAAATCTACGTAAAAAAAGTTTTGCAATTTACAAAACAAAAAAATCAGCATATTTATGGGGTGAATGAGGATCAGTGGGCGAAGCTCCGGAGTTAAATCCGTAAGCCGTGAATCCTCCATGATTTTTGCCCAGTCGATCATCAAAGACGTGACAAATACTGTATAAAATTACGCCATATCGACGAAGTGAATGATGATGGAGCTTGCTCCGTCTATCCATCTGTCTGTCTGTCTGTCTGTCTGTCTGTCTGTCTGTCTGTCTGTCTGTCTGTCTGTCTGTCTGTCTGTCTGTCCGTACGTCCATCTGTTCGTACGTCCGTCTGTGCGTACGTCCATCTGTGCGTACGTCCGTCCGCCGTCCGTCCGTCCGACTTTTATCACCTTATAGCACGCATCTCATATGCATCAAAGTGGAGGGTGTGCCGCAGCGTCATGTAGTGAGCACTACGAGTACTAGGAGTGGCTACGACGGTCGACGAGGCACTAGCCTACAACCCAAGGATCATCGCCCCTGAAAGTGTTAAGTAAAGTTAAAGTTACTTGTAGCTTATATTTATGGAAGCATAGTTGTCGTAACAGTTCCGTATAATTTCAACAATCATATGAAAAATCGTGTACTATTGAGACAGATTATGTGGAATTTAGAGGCTTAATAGCAAAGAATTGGGTGTCCTTCCTACCAGTCCTGGAATTCTTTCCACGGTGTAAATGTTTTCATGAAAGTACTGCCGCAGGATGTGAACCATGAAAATGACAGAGAAGCGTGAAAGTGGTTGAAGAGAAATAGCTGTTTGCTTTTTCGTGCCGTTTTTGCTTCTCTCTGAATTGTGAAATTAGACGAGCTGCGTGAGTAACTTGATCGGCTTATTATGCATTTTACGAAACACTTACTACTTCTATAGTTACTAAGGTCATTCTACTTGAGCGTCTTTCAACAGGAATCGATGCAACTATATGGTGAATTTAGAAACAGCAAAAGACTAAAGGGGCAACTTTCACAGTGTTAGACAATTTTTCTTGCATTGCGAAAACTACAAAGATTCTTGGAGTACGCCAAATATTGGTTATGCTAGATTTACAATTGTCAAGACATTTGCACACTCAAAAACATAACAAGAAAATGCATCGTCTTCAAGCTTTATGAATACTCTAAGTTATCTGGTCATCTCAGCGTATTCCAATCGCAATCAATGTAAGAACTAGGAAGTGCTTTTTTGCTTCAAAACAAAAACATTATTACGATTATATGAGGAAACACTACAGACGCGTGAACTTTTTTGATGTCATGTCTCATTACCAACAGCGATACTCTAGATCTCGAACGGCTTTTTTTGTTATGTTTGTAACATGTCTTGGGCAGTTAATTCTATGGCCAATCGTAGCTCTTTTCTTGTCCCTAGGCATAAGAAATTGTTTTATGGCTTAAACGTGGAGGTGACGCTACGTAGTTTTGCGTGGCTGCAGTTGCGTTACTTTAGTCGGGTGATTACGCCAACACTTAATGCTTCAATACAAAAGTAGAGCTATAATTGACGTCAGTCATAAGGATAACTGCCAGCAAAAAGCAATGCTTTGACAATTTTCTTGCATAATGGCAGGCGTTTTAATTTACAACCGAAATAAAAGTTAAATGTAATAATTTCCGCGTTTACTTAAGATACGATGCAACCATCTTTTCAATTTCATCGCCAGAAAACTTGCGCTTGGTCAAACAACAGGTTGAACGCTGAAGGTGAGTCACTTCACACCAGCAAATTATTGTTTTAGACTTTGATCATTTTTCAGTACCCCTTAAAAATGTCTGTTAACAATTGTGGTATTTGGCACTGTGGGCACGTTATTACTGTTTTAGTTAGAACTGCAGTAACAACAAAGCCAAAACTTGCCATTTTAAGTGCATGATAAGCTACATGGACACTGGAGATACATTCACGTCAGCGATATAGTGTACATTAGCATGTGCCGCGCCTTCATGGGGGGCGCTAAGTGGCCTCCAGAGATAACAACAGTAGGATCGGGGGTTTGGTCCTAAAACCATGATATGATTACGAGTGACGCCGCAACTCCGGAAATTTGGACTATATGGTGTTATTCAACGCCCACTGACGTCACACAGTGCGCTGCCTCGATAATTTCACCTCTATTGAAACGCGACCGCCGCGCGACCTCCGGCTCAGCAGCCGAGAACCCTAGCCATTGATCCACCTTGGTGTACTTGGCCGTCAGAAAAAAAAAACAATACTGGCTGCGTAACTGGCGAAGCCTCCAAATAGACACATTATCTGGCTCTATTCAATAAGCTCTGTCAGTCACATCTGGGTTGCTACCGCAGGAATGAGTGCATCCAAGCTGATCTCTCAGAAAATCACAATTAAGTGCGAGACTATATACAGGAAGTTTACGAGTAGTACTCCGTGTAGCAGTGAACAGAAGACCGAAGGGTCAACGATTATAGTTTGGGTTGCCACGTGAATCAATCATACATTGGCCCAGAATGACGTGACAAGCAATACCCAATCATACATTATGGTTCTGCAAAACCCAATTTTATGCCTTCATGACCTGCAGGCAAGACCTCTATATTAAATATCAACACATACTCAAAAGGTATCCGGTATTTTTACGCAATGCACCATTTGGCGGAAGTGCATGATCACAATTTGAGTGCAGAGGTCAAGCGACATTTCTATGGATTAAAGAGGAGCGAGCTGCTGTATCGATCTCGGCAAATAATAACATAACCTATCAACAACCTAAAAGTTAATTGCTCAATGTCCTGTCTGCCAGAGCTTCTCACTCAATCATCCATTCACTTGCAAACTCACTCACCCACTAACGCATTCACTTACTCATCATTACTCATCAACGCACGCTAACTCGCTACTACTCACCCACACTCGCTCAATTACGCACTCACTCTCACTCGCTAACTCACTAACACACTCACTCATTCGCTTACTCACTCAGAGATTCACTCCCGATAAGGCACTCACACCCATACACTTCACTAACTCACTCGCTCACTCAGTGCCTTTTCGGAGCGTACGCTCACTGCAAGCTGCTTTCGCATCGCCAGTGTGAAAAAGCAATATCAAGTATTCGCAATGATACAAAAACTGCGAATCCTCTAGTCGCTTCGTGAAAATTAACCCGAAAGCATATTCGCCTTTTTGCTGCCCCTCTAGAACTCGCGTTTGCTATCGCGCTCGCCGCAGGCCCCCGAATACGGAGCCTGCGACTGCAGCAGCGGCCTTTTGGGCAACGACCACCACCACCCACGCTGTTCGCGATGCATGCTCTCGTTCGCAACAGTCATAACTCAAACGAGCCACGCGATCGCCGGCCGCGGTCTTGTGACGCCGTCGACCCGACCGCACTGTGGTCGCCCACCGATGAGCGTCCATGGCGTAAGTATAGAAACAGCAGCGCACCGCGTTTATGAATATGCCCTCCCCAGCGCCGAAACCACGCCACCACCCGCCACCGACTCGCTTCTTGGCATGGTTGGTCGAGCACAGAGACCAGTGCGCGCTAACGGCAGTCTCGCTACGTAAGAAATTGCGTGCAGCAGAACTTGCCACTGTAAGGAAACAGTTAGGAATCATAGCCCATTACCGATCTGCAGTGCGCAGAAATAGGCTGCCGGTAACGGCTTTGGAAAAAAAAAATGTCAACAACGTTACACACGATTTACAATTGTATAGATATTTAAAGAAACAATGACACTGTCACCGTGCTATTACGGTACCATAGGCGCATGCGCAACCTGTGCGTGCACGTTTAGAATGTCTCAATAAATGCGAGAGACGCGCCTGTTTCCATTTAACGCCACTCCGTGGCACATTGATCCCTGGCACATTGATCATTGATCCTTGATCATTGATCATTGATCCGTGGCACATTGATTTAAGTGCTGTAACATTTCACCTTGAGAATGATTTGCTCCCATGCATGTATAATCTTCATAAGGTGACCTGTGATAAATAGCTGTAGAAAAATACTTTGTAAGTAGATATTTACAGTGTGGCTATACTGAGCAACTTTAAGACAGATATGTGGGGTTGAACGTCCCAAAACCACCATACGTTTATGAGAGACGTCATAGAGGAGGGCTCCGGAAATTTCGACCACCTGGGGTTTCTTAACGTGCACCCAAATCTGAGCACACGGGCCTACAAGATTTACGCCTCCATCGGAAATGCAGCCGCCACCGCCGGGATTCAATCCCGCGACCTGCGGGTCAGCAGCCGAGTACCTTTGCCACTATCACCGGGGTGGGGCCTGAGCAACTTGAAAACAGTAAAAACGGTGACTAGGTGGGTTTACCTTTATGTGACGGAAGTGATCCTCCGCGGGTTGTTGTTCATGAACGTAAACGAATCTTTCTCTGTAAGGAGAAAGACTCGTTTACCTTGGTATTTAACAACCAGAACACGTAAAATAGTTCATTAAGTATTTATTTGTTTACTTATTTAGCCATTGTTAAATAATTTAAAACTACTAGTTAGTTAGTTAGTTAGTTAGTTAGTTAGTTAGTTAGTTAGTTAGTTAGTTAGTTAGTTAGTTAGTTAGTTAGTTAGTTAGTTAGTTAGTTAGTTAGTTAGTTAGTTAGTTAGTTAGTTAGTTGTCCGTATTGGTGGCTCCAGTCGTTTCAGTCGTGCTTTTTATTTTTTTGTTCGGGGGTTTTTCCCATATTCGTTTAGCTGCAGCAGTATTAGATAATAAGAAAATGGAATAAACAGGATGGCGCGCTTTGAAACGATTTAGTGTCGACATTTAGAAGCCTAAATCTATGAAATGTGATTAGCGTAACCTTTTTTTCTTTTGTTTTCAGGTCATACTTACATGGACATGTTTTTCTTTCTTTTTTGAACAGAACAGTGCATTGCACTTTTTTGAATGGTTGACGAAAGTGGTGCTCGGAATAAAGTATTTAAGCTATTACAAAATGAGCTCCTGCCAGTAAACGAACTATTCATTGCCCCCTCTTTTAGTTGTTTCTGTTTGCTGTATGTCTTTTTTATCACATTTTTATGTACCAGGTGACTTTTTTTTGCACTCTACTGATCATACAAAAATAGAGCAGCCGTACTGACAGAAACATGATACTCGCAAAAGCAAGCTAGCAAAAAAATGCAAGATAGAAATAGAAGTATTGTTTTGCGATAATTGAAGTATCGCGAACTTTACCCATGTTGCAATTCCATGAATTTGCAGGACGTCTTAGATCACGCACAGTTTTACGGTAAAATACGCAGTCATCAGGTAGGGTTAAAACTGTTAGTCGACATCGTTGACTAGATTGTTTACGTAGATAAAATTCAGCATGGGGAGAGGCATGCTGAATCTCGCTGCAGAGTCGAAGAGACGTTCACTTTCTGGGATTAGTTATGACCCCATATTTACCTTCCGATATAGCAGCTGTTTTTGTAAATATGATCTTAAGTTCTTTTCGCAGTGTAAATTCTTAACCTGCTGCCACCTGCAAAAGTCCTAACCCTTCAATAATCCTAACCCACGTGACGTCACCATAATTGGTGACGTAGCATGGTGCAGAAGCCGCTGTCGCAACCAGACAACTGGTACTTATACAAAGGGATCTAATGAATTCCAGATATAGTTTGATTAGCTCGTGCCATTCATAATGTATCAGCAGATGTGTCCCATACTTCCTAACCCAAGCTTCACAATGTATAGTTTTTAAAAAATTTCTTGCTGCTTGGCGACATGATCGCAAAACGTATGCCATTGCACATTCGGAACCACGGCCTTCAAAATAACCCACAACGCCACCGATGCGTTTGTGGTGTCTTGACTTCCATATTGTGTCCTTGTTTAAGAACCCTATTTTTTTTAAGGTCAATACGTACCGATTAGATCAGTCCTCTGTTATTCTAAGGCATTCAAAAGATTTGAATTCTTTCTTTTGCACATTACCTGTGGTGCAGTTGATTTCTTTAACAAGCTTGAAGCTTGCTAGTCGGAAAGCTACCACTGCGGCGTACGGTAGCATAACATTGAAAGGAACTGTTTCGGTTTCTGATACCATCAGAGGACAGCCACACATATATGAGGCTGTGTTGTTCGAGTGACCGTACGGAACTGCACCCTCGTCCGCTATGCGCCAACCACCATCTGCACGACTTGCGCGGCCGTGCTGTGCGGCGAAGCCAACTTCTCTCTCACAACGGCGGGCCGACTCATACACACGAGTGCCGCGCGGTGGACCAAGTTTTCGGACGGCGTCTCAGCGTCCGACGCGAGCGCATGCAGACCCGTGATAAGAAGCCCACCCCTCCCGTCTACCACCTCATCACTCCTCCCTTCATAGCCTTTGGAGGGGTTTTTTTCGTGTATTTTTATTATATTTTTCGCCTCTGTGTACTTCGCCTGGTGGGCCGGTTGCCTCCGGTGCCAACCGCAGACCGCTCGCGGCTCAAAACCACGACGTGCGCGGACCACGCATCGCTGGCGACCGACAAACCGCGGCTCGCCTGTGACGCGCCTGATCTAGAAAAATGAAAAATATGTACCTATATATCAAGAGAGAGGGGGGCCAATCGCGGAGACGGAGAGCGGTGGAAATATGAGAGTGCGTGTACAGTTCTGGAGAGTGGAGCGTTTCGCCGGGTGATGAAGAGGCGCACCGGCGCGTATCAACCGCGAAAACCTCAGCGCCCGCGCCTAGAGTCGCAGAAAAAAAAAAAAGGACGAGCAAAAGTTGACGTGTGGGTGCACTTGTTGGGAGGGGGCGGGGGGGGGGGGGGCTGCATGGATGCAAGGAGGCCCGGTGAGCGAATGACGCGTCTTCGTCAACGGTTTCGGGTGCGTCGCGCGCCAGGCGCGTGAATGTGGCTCGTGAGATACGAGCGTCGAAGCTCGCGAGCCAGCAGACCGCAGTTGGAAATGCTTTTCAGTGAATGGGAGCAAGGAGAGGCGTTGTTTTCTGCGCGACCGATCTCGGCCCCACCGAAAAGAGCCGCCAGCCAGATGCCACGTGTGGCGCTTCGAGCGCGACTGTTGCTTTTGAGTCGTACATTAGCGTTGAACGAAGTGATTGATTCCGTCGGATAAGTCGTCGGCGGGTGCCGAACGTGTGCTAAATGCGTGGCTACGTGGCACGGGCGTCGTACATTACACTCACAGCCACTCTGTAATGGTTGCAATTTCCTGGCTTTCATACGCTCAACGACCAGGATGCTTTACCGTATAGTTAAGTTGCGCACTTTTTAACAGGAACAACAGGAACCACCATCACTCACCAACTAGTCCGGATCTCAACCTTATTGAACCTGGATATTATCACCACCAGAGATCCACGCCTTTTGAATTAAAATACCACGGTGGGTGACAACGCAGGAATTTCAAATTGACGCCTCATTTGGTCACTAACGCGATCAGACTCCCTGCCTTCTCCCTTCCTCCTGCTTTTTTTTTCCTTCATGAACGAGCTAGCTGAGCATGAAATCGTTGTACATAAAATCAACTAGCACAAACCAGCCAACCAATGAACGAGCAATAAAATAATTATCTCAAAAGATGGCGTACGCACACTCACAAATAAACACCAACCAATTTTCACGGATCCCCCAAGGGCGTTTACGTTCGCTCATTTATTCCATGAAAATGGTGCCCTGGTTTCGGTGCCCTGTTGCTGACCCGAAAGGCGTCGGTTCGATTCCAGCCGCAGCGGTCGCATTTCGAAGGAAACGAAATGTTAAAGGTCGTTATACTGCGTGATATGAGTGCGCGTTAAAGAACGCCACATGGTTGAAATCTCCGCAGCCATCCACTATGGCACGCTTCATAATCATATGACGGTTGCTCGGCGTTATTATAGACTCGTTCATCTCTGTAAACAAGCACTCTCCAGCAAAAAGTAACCTCTTTTGAAAACGCCAAAGATATACTGTGTCACACCATTTACCAACAGAACTTCAGCGTCAGTGCATTTGATATATTGACCTGGGTGTTTCGCGAAAGAGAATATTTTAGCTAAAAATGACCCAACGTTTTTTTTTTCTCTAATACTGCGCACAGTAACATCCGGTTTTCGTTCGATCTTTGTCAATATAAGTCTACCACCTATATTGACAAAAACAAAACACTTCAGCTTGAAAGACGCTAAAGAACTGGCAAAGCTATCTGTACACACTGACAGATGCTTAATTGAGCACAAATCGAAAAATTTTTTTCTTGTTGTTGGAAGCAGCCCGCTGCGCACTCGGTCACGCACCTCGGGACTTTCAATAATAATATGCACTCATTCGACCCCCTATTCTTGTTGTGGTTATCCCACCATGATAAGTTTTATTAATGGAAAATTATGATCACTGGAAATCCGCTAAGAAAGTACACTGCCTGCAAAGAACTGGCTCGTTGAGCGAGTGCTCAGGGCCAAATCAGAAGATTGGGAATCGTCAACAACGACCAGATCTCTTAAATTATGTGACCTGAGAACAGGCGCAGTCAGTAGGCCTGAAAACGTCACCTTTATATATATATATATATATATATATATATATATATATATATATATATATATATATATATATATATATATATATATATATATATATATATATATATATATATATACATATATATATATATATATATATATATATATATATATATATATATATATATATATATATATATATATATATACTGATCGGCCATTCAATGCGGCAGAAAACCCGTTAAAATTGCTTCTGAATTATTATCCATACACAGTTCCCCTTCGGAAAAATTATATTGCAGAGATGAAACGATAGGCAAGGAAACTGCACTGATAGATTGCATTATTCCGAAGCTTTTACGAAACTATAAAAAAGTACCAATTAAGAAAGCCTTATTATACTTGATTTTAATAGTTTCGGGGTCAGCCTGTGGTTTGGTGGCTTAACCTGCTTGTGCCTCATGTCTGTCATGTCTTCCTCGAACAAAGTAATTAGTATCAGTGGCATATACGAGATCATCAAACTTCAAGATAACCAGTGGGAACATAATACTCACCTTTGAGTGGTTGCGTTAAATAAAGATCCTGAACCTTGAAGCCCTATGAAAAGAACCGGTAGGAAGTAGTTAGTCAGAACAACAACAACAACAACAACAACAACAACAACAACAACAACCGTTGCTTTCTGCCACTGTTTCTTGCAACAGTTCTTGCAGTAGTCAGTTATAGTTTTGCTCGGAACATTTTACTGGTTCCGATTTCCCAGCATAAGTGTCTGTCTTTACTCTGACTTACGAGGCATGACTCGCACGCGAGTTGAGTAACGCGCCACTTTGACACTGCTTCCGGCCAGAGTTTTCATGTAGAAATCTGGCTTCGAGGAAAAGGCGGCCGCTGGTAATCACAGCAGAGCGATGCAATCTGGCCGATTTAAGTGGCGAAACCGGAACCGACGCCCCAAACAGCGCATCTACCTGTTCGCTTCGGCAACACCCTCAATGACGGCACTGTTTCCCTCGCATTATAGAAGCATAAGCGAGCGTCGATAAGCGGCCTTGAAGCGAAGTGTCTAAATTGACGGTTGATAACGGCGAGATAAACAGTTTCGCCATTGAGGGTGTCGTCGAAGTGAATGGCCGATGCGCGGTTTGGGACATTGGTTTCGGTTTCGCCAGCTAAAGTGGCCAGAACTCATCACTCCACGGTTATTACGAATGGTGGCGTTTCTGAAATTTCAAAGTGGCTGTTTACTATTCGTACGAAGTGCTGTAGTTCGCCCATTAGTTTCGATCAGCTATTTCCACTGGTTAATAAGGTAATTGTCATAATTTCTCTAATTACCGCCGTAATTAATTTTGAACACATCTGAAGATGTCTTCTGTAAAAATAAAGAAAAACCGAAGGTATAGTCCACAGGTGTCTCCTTTCTGTGATATTTAAGTCATATTAGACATAATTCTTGAAACACCCTGTACAATCTAGAGCTATGTATATGTATATATGTGCCATGTTTTGTCATTTGCCAGAATAACAAGCTTATGTCCTAGTTGGTTCATACTGAACTAGCTATTCAGGTGACTTGCAAACAGAAAAAAAAGGAACAGCCCTCTAAGCCCTGCATTTCGTTAATCTAGAAGCTCATATACAGGCGTGAATAAGGCCGCGCGTACCCTTTCTATTTCTTATGTTACCGTACCATTACACGAATAACTACATCATTGCGCAAACTGTACCGAATGAGAATTTGCCGGAATACTGTATTACCTTTGGATAAGGTTATGTCCACAGCGTGAACATTCGAGTTTATTCTGGTAGTTATGTGGCAAAAATTGCGAACGCTGGAATTTTTGATGGCGCATATAAAAATGTCGGCGCACTTCAGCGCTTGGCAGGATGCGGCTGACGGCGGTTCTCGCCACCCGCAGCGTACAGCGTGAATCGCTTGTACGAGGACTCTTCATTTGCCAAGCATGAAGTCGCCCAAATAAAAAGTTACGTATTTCTCAGTCTTCCTGTCGACACATCACGTGAATAGAAGTGTCAATCGTGTTCTGCTTTTCTGCCCCCGCTGCTCACAACAACAACAACAACAACAATAACAATAATTTTAATAATAATAATAATAATAATAATAATAATAATAATAATGAACTCGCCAATACGAGCTACGCTGCAGAATCAACATGTAGGGAAGGAATGTTTCAGCTGAACTAGCGTAAAACCTAAAGAAGGGCAAAGCATATATAGTATACAACGCTGTTTCGCACCGCAAAATATTTACTTTTTACTGGCTTACTCGCGACCAATGCACTATTACTATCCATATATGTTTGAATAACCAATGTTTTAACTAGATAACTTTACCGTAATGACGTACGTTTGTGTCTCTGGTTTCAGGTAAGGAACTCGAGCACCTTGGTCGTTTTCGTCCATAATTCTTACACCACTCTAGGCCCCGCCGCGGTGGTCTAGCGGCTAAGGTACTCGGCTGCTGACCCGCAGGTCGCGGGTTCGAATCCCGGCTGCGGTGGCTGCATTTCCGATGGAGGCGGAAATGTTGTAGGCCCGTGTACTCAGATTTGGGTGCACGCTAAAGAACCCCAGGTGGTCGAAATTTCCGGAGCCCTCCACTACGGTGTCTCTCATAATCATCAGTGGTTTTGGGACGTTAAACCCCACATATCAATCAATCAATCAACACCACTCTAGAACCAAACAGCGTTTTAGGCGTTTACGACGAACCCTTAACTCGTTGCATTCATTGGACGGACCAATGGCGAGCAGGGAGATATACCTAGTTTTTCTGGCGTGTACCAGTTTATGATCAACTTTAACGACATGATGCGCCGCAAACAGCTGAAGCCCGAAGATGCTTCGCCCCTAAAACACTTAGTGGTTGCACTTGTACGAAGCACCAAGGAAGCGAGGGAGGGCGATCCCTCTCCCTCCGAATACACTAAAGGGGTGCACATGCACGCTCTGCATAACTTCACTCAGACTGACCGGTCCCAATATTCTTCAGAGTGCAGGTTTATGGCCACGCAGGTGTTTCACAACAGCGGCAGCCGTAGGCCCCAGTTGTATTCCAAGAGCATTTTGCTCTCCATCTATATCCTGAAAGAGAAGTCTAAAGCCAGACCATCGTCAATAGCGCCTCCTCGTTTCATTTTAACTCTTCTCATCCGCTGCAAAGCTCGTTTTCTTTTTAATGCGACTAAAGAGAGAGCGAAGTCACTGCGATAAAACATTGCCCACCTACAACGTCATGCGGAATTCTCTGCACGGATATCTTCCCTTTCCGGTAATTTTCTCTTTCGATGCGTTATCTTATATGCGCTTCCTGCAATAGCCAGTGTGTATAGCAAACTACGCTCCTGATGGTGTCTTAATTCATTGCCACTTTTTTAGAACAAACGAAGCAGCCCAATAGACTACCGAGCGAAGTGGGGCGCGCCGAGAGTCGTCTTATAGCAGCCTCATGTGACCATAGCCTGCGCGATGACGGCATGGAACGTAAACCTCGTTGTAAGTAAATCACTACTTCGTCGAAAGCCTATCAAAGCAAATGGTACATGGGACTCACAAACATATCGCAATTTTAATTATATTCCGGGTCCGTCATTATGAGTAAAAATGACATGAAAAAATTGTAGTTCCGGTGTAATTGTTCGTTTGATTCGTTGCTCAATATTCACAGTTGACACACGCTTCGACAATGTAAAGCACGTCGTAGTTTGAAGGTTAGGTGCCCTACAGCTGTTATGCAAAAACATAACAAAACAGATCG
This sequence comes from Rhipicephalus microplus, assembly GCF_043290135.1. Classification (NCBI taxonomy): domain Eukaryota; kingdom Metazoa; phylum Arthropoda; class Arachnida; order Ixodida; family Ixodidae; genus Rhipicephalus; species Rhipicephalus microplus. The sequence continues at coordinate 154,339,837 of NC_134702.1, read as the reverse complement.
ATAGAGTGTTTCCAACAACAACAAGCCTCAGCGTGTCTTTCGTTTCCTCGACCGCTTTCTCGAGAAGCCTTGGTACGGCCGTCTGCGTTCGACCACGAACTCATGGCCCCTGCGGTGGACGGGCCAGAATTTATTTCGTGCGTGCGTCGAGACGAAGAAGAGGAGCACGTGCCATCTACGAACCCTCTCCCTCCTCTACCAAAGGGATCCCGCAAACCTCTCTGTGTCAGAAAGAGATGAAGGAGACACAAAAAAACGAATGAGAAAGATGGAAGCTAACGAAAGATGAGAAGCGTCAGACATGCGAACAGGAAGGACGAGGGGCACTGAGCTACGATGGCACACGCACTGCCGGTGCTATACGAGGCATATATGAAAGTCAAACAGAAAACAGCCTATAAGCATAGACGCGTTCGAGGAATGAAAGGAAAGGGAAAGAAGTTCGGAAAGAATCCACGAAGGAAGATCTATAGGAGAAGCTGGCCCACCACCGAGGGCCTGCGGTCAACCCTGGAGCTCCGGCGCAACCCTCAAAGAACCGATGCGCCCCGTGTCTTCTTTTCATACATCTGTCCTCTTTATTCGTGTTTTTCGTTCTTTTTTTTCTTGTTTGCCCCATCGCCCTTTCGGCGGGCAAGCCCTTCCCGGAAAAAGTCAATCTCTCACGCGCCGCTGTCTACCTGGACAGCACCCGGGCTCAGCCGGCCAGAAAGATGGGGCCTCGAGGTGCGTCCTCGGACTCGTCGTCTCTCTTCTTGCAGGCACCCTCTCTGCGTCAGTGTTGTTGTTGTTGCTGCTGGTTGTGCTGCCGCCCGTTGCTGTCTGCAGAACCACCGGCTAACGCGTGCCGTCGGAACCGCCGGCCCCATGCGGTGAGCCCTCTTCCATCGCCGAATACGCGAAGGACGCCCGTACACGGCCGCTGCACTTCTAACCCTCTCCGCTAGTCTTCTCGGCAGCGGCTCTCGGGGCAGTGTCGGCGTCCCGTCTGACCCCAGTAGTAGATCGTTGGCTGTCGTGGACAGCGCGGGGGTGAAAGAGATAGAGAACGAGTCTCTCGGCGAAAGTGAGAAACGTCCGCGGCAATCATGCGGAAAGTAAGGTACGAGAAAGATAAAGAAAAATGTGAAGGATGAGACCATAAGAAAATAAGAGTGTTGGTCGAGGATGACATCGTCCAGTAGAATGCAAGCGCGGAATACTTGATGCCCGTCTAAGGTACCTCGTTCTGAGGAACATCGCCTTTTCTTTTTGTGGGCAGTGTCTGCTGCCTTCCAGGCGTCCGCTAGGCCACCGTTACTTCTGGAACAATTCGCGCCTGATATGCTTAGAGAGCTATACATGCCTTCAATGTTTTACGAAGAACTGCGACCCTCTTTGAACACTTTTTAGGGGATACAATTGTATGTAGCAGTGAAACGTCAGTGGCAAGTAACGATAGTAATAAACAGTGGTGCTTATGTATGAATGCTGTAAGTTCGCTATGGTTAGGCAATGCGTCTAAACTTGCTACGTCGAATGAAAATCTGACAAGGAATACGTATTGTGTGCTTTTACACCTCACGTAATGCAACAGCAGCTTCTTCTTGTGATTTTTTTAACGAGACAGCGTTAAAGAGTCCGTTTCGAAAAAGTGCTGCCATCGGTGTCGGCTTCGACGCTGATGAGCGAAAAAATAAAAAATATTTGCAAATAAAATAAGTAATAAAAAGCTTTTGTCCTAATCATAATACACCAAGAGCTTTTGTTTGGCAAGAAGTTGCCCTGTCGTAAAGCTACACGTTTATTTTTCATTGCATTGCAAAAAAAGCCTCTATAAAAGTTGTGTAGTAAGAGGACTCGCTTTTACGCGTGTAATGCTGCGCGGCCGAAGCGTAGAATTGTGCTAGTGGGCAATTCCGCAGAGTGGGTGTTTTAAAGGCTCACCCATTTCGAAGCACAGGTAAGAATTTCTCCCACTCTCTTTCTTTCTGCCTCCTTCTTTGCCTCTCTCTCTGTGCGCTACTTTTACCTCTTTTCTTTTCATCCCTACTTCATTTCTCATCCCTTGGTATGCTATACTATAAAAGGAAGACTATGCTATACTCTACCAGAGTGCGCGGTAGCCGAGTAATTATGGCACTCGTTTTCGGATCATGGGTGCGCAGATTCAAATTTTGCCTCCAGAAGAAGTGTTCTTCGCTAGGAATTCTCTTTCTATATCGTCTTTATATATCTCTCTCTTTGTGTCAATTTATCAGTCCTTGTTCTCTCGCCCATTTGAATTATAGAGTTCCACGCTGGACAAATCGACGCACATGGAAGACCGCCAGGTGGCGCCGAGGAGTGCACACGCATTCACATCGGCTCCGTCAATCATCGTACCTAGCAGCGGTTAAAATCATGTGACTACCAGTGAAACTACGGGAATTGTGCAGGAAGACGTCAGGTACACGCTGACACCACCTTTTTGGACAAGCGATCCCGGTTTCCTCTGGGAAGTGAAGACCTTCGGCAGAGCATGCCAACCCGCCACGCTAAGCCTCGCGGCGAAGCGGAACGCGGAGTCCTGGCAGTCAGCTCTCGGCCGACGCGTTGCGCTGCACCTGCCCGAACCCCAACGGACAACGACCCGGAACTAGCCCAGGCACTTATGGACATGGATGACCAAGACATCGAAACCCAAGTGAGCTCTGCGGTGGACGCCAACGAAGATTTCCTTTCACCTGACGAGGTGCTACAAGGGGAATCTACTAGCGACGCCGCGAACAAGGAAAAAGACTCTGCGGAGGAACGCGACGACGAAGCCAAGAATGGTCAGTGGCAGGTGGCTATGTCATTGCGACAGCGAAAACGCATCAGAAAACAAGAACGCGCCGCGAGAGATGACAGCGTTGCTCGAGGCAAAACTGAGAGCAACAGCTCCGGCGCTAGAACGCTTGCAGAAGAGCAACGCGGAAGAGCATCTGAAAGGGGCCGGCGACGAACGCGCGCGGCGCCGCTGCCCAAGTAGTAAACAACTTTATTAAGGCAGCTGACGGTTTCCTAAGTGGCGAGGGCTGTCAGGCCATGCCTGGTCGCCACCTCGTCAGCGCGTTTGATGGCCCGGAGCTGGGTGTCCAGGCTTGTGGTCGTGAGGATTCTCTCCCAGGCCTCACTTGAAGGTGACTGTCCTAGGAGGTTTGGTGGGGGAGGGTCCTTGCTGCATCCCCAGATGATGTGATCCAAGGTTGCGGTCTGGGTCTTGCAAAGGGTGCACGTAGATGTGAATAAGGCAGGGTATATGTGCCTGTATATGTACGGGGAAGGGAATGAGTTCGTTTGAAGCCGCCGCCAAGTGATTTGTTGAGCTTTGTTTAGTTCCGGGTGCGGGGGTGGTCTGGTTTGCCTTGATAGCTTGTAGTACTGTGTGATGTCGTGAAAGGTGATGAGTGCTTCAGTTGCTTCGATATCGTGGTCCGAAGTCTGGCCCACCGCTCGGCATACGAGTCCTCGAGCTTGTCTGTGGGCGGCTTCGTTACCCGGGTTTCCTGCGTGCGCTGGGACCCAGATGAGTTGGATTAAACGAGGATCGTCATCGTCGGTGCTGCTGGCAGTAGTGTCGCCTGAGGCGTTGCGTGCCGCTCGGGGCAGAGGACGGAGGATGCGCGCCGTGGTTGGGGAAACAGTGCCCCGGGCAAATCGGATGATAGCAGATTTGGAGTCACTGATAATTGTTTCAAAACCGGCCATTGCGGCGAGTGCTATGGCAGCTTCTTCGGCCTCGGTTGGGTCTTGTGTGCGTATGGAGCCGGCGCACCTCGTGGTAGGCTCTATATCGACTGGGGTACGTTTCGACGAGACGTTGATTGCAAAGGCTTGTTTGGGGGTTGGGTAGCTTGCCGCGTCGACGTGAGCCACTTTTGTGTTCGTACCATAGGTATTGTGAAGGTTTCTGGCGCGGGTTGATCGTCTACCGTCATGAATGCCGGCCAGCATGTTTTTCGGCAACGGCTGCACAATGAAGCGCTGTCTGAGGAGAGGCGGTAGCGAGATCAAGTCTTGTCCGCTTGGTGACGAGGGAATTCCGATACGTTGAAGTATCCATCTTCCGGTTTTACTACCACGCAATCGTTCAATTTGTGCAGTTCGGTGAGCCTCGATAAGTTCATCTATTGTATTGTGAATTCCAAGGCTGAGGAGGTGCATGGTCGATGTGGTGCGGGAGAGGCCCAAAGCGATCTTGTGGACTGTGCGAATAAGTCTGTCTACTTTTTCTTTTTCAGCCTGGAGGAGTCGTAGGTACGGTAAGGCATAAGTTATTCTTGTGGTTACGAAGGCGTTTAACAGCTGGAGAAGTTCCTTTTCTTTCATGCCGTGTTTCCGCGCAGAGATTCTTCCTAACAGACGGGCAGTCTGAGTGACGGTGACCGCAAGCCTCTCTAGTGCGACGGTATTGCCCCTGCCGGCTTGTACGTAAAGGCCGAGTACCCGCATGTGCTGCACTATCGGTATTTCGGATCCGGCCATTCTGAGAGTGATGGTTGGTAGTGGCGGGTGTTTAACCTTACGGTAGTCAGGAGGACGAAGAAGGAGGAGTTCAGATTTCTCCACTGAGCATTCGAGACCTGCACACGCGACGTATCCGGCCACTGTGTCCACGGCACGTTGCAGTGCCTCCTCGATCTGTCCGTCGGAGCCAGTAGTGGTCCATACCGTCACGTCGTCCGCGTATAGGGTGTGTCGGATATTGGGTATGCAGTCTAGTAACTGTGGGAGTTGGCTCATTACAAGGTTGAAGAGGAAAGGTGAAAGAACAGCTCCCTGTGGCGTGCCTTTGTTGGATAGGGCAAGTCTCTTCGTGGCGTTGCTGTCAATCAGGGAAAGTTCCACAGTACGGCCTTGTAGGAAAGAGCACACGTAGTTGTAAATACGTTCCCCAGGGTTTGTTGAAGCCAAGTGCTGGGCTATCGCTTCATGTGTCACGTTATCGAACGCCTTGCGTAGGTCTATGCCTAGCATTGCTCGCGTGCCCGCACGTACGGGGTCTTTCAACAAATCGTGGTAGATTTGTACGAGGGCGTCTTGAGTAGATAAGTGGGCGCGAAAACCGAGCATGGTTGGAGGGAAAAGGTCTTGCTCTTCTGCAAGTGTTTCTAGCCGAGCCAAGACCACGTGCTCAAATAGTTTGCCAAGGCATGAAGTTAACGAGATGGGGCGAAGATTTGATAAGTCTGCCTTTTTTCCGGGCTTTGGTATAAACACTATTTTCGCGTGCTTCCATTCTTCTGGTATATTTCCGGCATGCCAGCAGTCATTGAAATATTCAGTAAGGGCAGTTACTGACCTTGCGTCTAGGTTGCGGATTGTTTTGTTCGAGACGCCGTCTGGACCTGGTGCCGAAGTTGTGCGAAGCTTTAGAATGGCTGCATACACTTCGGCTTCTGTGATGTCGGCATCAAGAGTTGGATTTGGTTTACCTTCATAGGGTGGTAGCGGTGTCGCTGGTTGATGGGCTTGGTTGATGTATTTGTCCGCCAGTTCAATTAGTAGATCTTCGTCTGATCCGGGGTGTTGGTGGACAAGTCGCTTAAGTCTGTGCCGTGCGGCTGTTTTCGAGTCGTCGGGATCCAGTAAGTGGCGTAACAGGTGCCACGTCTGCTTGTTGCCTAGCTGTCCGTTGAGTCCGCTGCACAGCTGGCCCCATTGTTGGCGGGCGAGGTAGGTACTGTGTCGCTCAATTTCTTCAGAGAGGGCCTGTATGCGGCGACGCAATTTCTTATTGTAGCGCTGCTTCTGCCATCTGCGCAGCAGGCTTGCGTGTGCGTCCCACATGTGGAGAAGACGAGAGTCTGTGGCAGGCGTTTCCTCTGCTGCTTTACTTTCGCGCGTTGTGCGTCGCACGTGGTCGTTTAGGGAGGCTGTCCATTCCTTGAGGTTTGTTATGCGTTCTGGGGCTTCACTTTCACGGACGTCTCTAAATTTTGGCCACTCCGTGATTTGAGCGAGGGCTTTGTGTACTCTCTTGCCAGCGGACGTCTGTACCTGGATGGCAATGATGTAGTGGTCACTACCAGCGAGTTGACAGGTGTTCTCCCATCTGGCCTGCGCAATATTCTTGCAGTATGTGAGATCGGGTGACGTGTCCCTACACACGCTGTTTCCTATGCGGGTTGGTGACTGCTGCAGGTCATTTAGTAGAGTGAGCCGGAGGTCCTGACCGAGTTGCCATAGCTTCTTGCCTCGTTTGTTCGCCTGCAGGTAGCCCCAGTCAGGGTGCCTGGCGTTGAAATCGCCCAGTATAAGCAGTTGTGCGCCTCGAGAAAGCGATGTGGTTTTCTGGAAGAGCAGGTTGAAGTCGTCGGCGCGTGCCCGGGGTGCGCAATATACGTTGAGGATGAAGACTGATTGGTGCGAGCGTTTTCGCGGAAGAATTTCAACGACCGTGTGTGGAATGTCCGAGAATTCTAAGTCGTGTTGTTTCGCCGTGAGGCTCTTGTGGACGAGCGTGCCTGTACTTGGGGCTTCTTGGTTGTGCGAGTCGGTGAATTGTTGGAAAGCGATGTAACCAGGGAGTGAGACAGAAGCCATTGTTTCTTGTAGTGCGATGACGTCTGGAGGCGTTTGGCAATTGGGCAGTTGTGTTTCTTGTACGAGTAGCTGCAGGTGGGCTTTCTTTTTACGAAAGCCCCTGCAGTTCCACTGCCATATAGTCAAGTGGGTGCTGGCCATGATGCATCAGCTGGAGCATTACTTGAGGCCGTCGTGGGTTCGCTGTGCTGGGTGGAAGAGTGAGAGGTCACTCGGGTGCGTGTGATAGCTGGTGCTCTGGCCATGCTTTGTTTGATTACTGCAAAACTGGTGTCTGTGGCAGTTCTGAGTGCTTCTAATCCGGCAACGGTGTTGTTTACGGTGGCTTCCATGTTTGAGAACCGTGTCTCTATGTTCGTTAGGCGTGAGTCTACGGTTGCGAAGGCTTCTGTTACGGCGGCACGAACGGCGTTGACGACCGTGGTTTGGACTGTCGTGCGGAGGGCTTCAGCAACGGATGCGTTGACCATTTCAATAATTCGCGCCGTCATGTCCTCTTCGGATTGCAGCGTTTCCGTGGAAGTCGTTGCTTTGCGTTTGGCTGCTGCGGCTGGTTGGGGCTGTTGAGTTGAATTATGCACGGACTGGCTGGCCTTTGCCAGTTTACTTTCTAGGGAGCGGTTCTGCGCAAGGAGCACTTCGATCTGAGCTTGTTGCGTCGCCATTTGGGATTTTAACGCATTGATTGTTTGCGTAAGTTCCTTGACGAGCGGGTCATGCGTTGAGGCGCACGATTTCGATGGCTGCGGGGGAGATGATGGCAGCGGAGACGCTGCGCTTTGCGCCCATGCCACACTAGGGTTGCTTGGTGGTGCTTTGGATATATCAGCATGTGGGATGCGACTTGATGATCGGGTTCTTGATTTGGACCTAGAGTGGGAGGCTGCTTGACCCTGGCGAGATCGTGACTTCGATCGGCTGTCGCGTTTCGTCGGCGTTTGTGATGTCCCGAAACTGGGGTAGTTACGCTCGTCCAAGGCAGGCGGGCTATCGTCATTTGAGGTTTGCTGCGTCGCTGGTGACTCGGTTTGTAGCGTCTTTCCTGCTTGTGCTGCGTTAAGTGGTTCAGACTTTTTGGCGAAGCGGTACTCGCATCTTGAGCTGTTCGTCATGTGTCCTCCTTGACAGACGATACAGCGTGCTTGGCATGTTGGTGGCGTTCCTTGCGGCGGTGGCTCGTGGTCTTCTCCGCAACGCGGGCAGCGTCGGCGCCTAGGTTGAGGGCACACATCGGAGCGGTGCCCGGTCTTCCGGCAGTTGAAGCATGCGTCTACTTTGGGATGGAAAGGGTATACTCGAATGAGACCTCCACGGTGTAGAAGCCATCTAGGTAGGTGGTCCCCGAGCAGCGTTATAAGTAAATTCTTCGTTTTTCCCATGCGTCTGCCACCTACTATTTGGTAGTCAGGGTTGCTGTCTTGAAGGTCCTTCAGCGTCTCATCATCGGTGGGGAACGTGTGGGCGTAGAAAGAAATGCCTCGTATCGCGTCGTCTGGTGGCGGGGCGTACATGTGTAGCTCAATCTGCCGGTCTTCTCCGAGGAGGATTGATGTGATGCGTTGGTACGCGATTGCTCGGTCGGTGGTTGCCACACTAACGGTGAAAGTGTTATTCCTTGGGTGTATGCGTAGTTGATCACGCTTGGCTGGGTCCAGGTCACACAGAGATGCCGCTTTAAGCAGTGCTCTCTGCAAGTCTCCGGGTGATGTGCGCGTGAGGTCAATGGGTGTCTTGGGGCGTCCCACGATGTGGTACGTGTGCGACGGCAGTCTTGGCAAGGGATGGCGTTTCAGTTCCGGCGGCGGCCGGGGGGTTGGTGGAGTTTTGGGGGCTTTGCTTACTTGCGCGTCGTTCATTTGGGCTTGTTGCTTAAGTGCCTGGTGACGTTTCGCCTGGGCTCGGAAACCTTGAGGTGGTGTCCAGGAATCGTCTGACCATTCTTCGAGAGAGATTTCGACGCCGTCGACCTCGATTTCCATGTCGGCTAGTGTCCCAGCGGCCGCGACAGCGGCGTCCGGTGTAGCGTCGCTAGGCTTAGGCGTCCAGTGGCGGATCTTGCCGGCGTGGCGTGAAAAGATGAAAAGCTTACTTGAAAATTGTGACCAATATCGGTCGGAAAGTTGTATCCTCGGGACCGGTATGATTTGCAGAAACCATTCGTACAAGAAATCTTGAGCTAAGGCACGTCTTCCTACTGAAACATCGGAAAACTCCGGAGCTCGGTGCAGACGCGTCCGATCGCGTCGCCGTCAAGAAGGTCTACTCCCGCTGCCCAAAAACGATATGAAGATTATCATGCGGCCCAGACCAGGGTTAGTTGTGAAGGAACTGAAAGCATACCAGGTTGCGCGAGCGATAGAACTTGCGAGCGGTGACCCGGAGGCCTGTAACAGCCACAAATTTCTGCTTCGCCTTCGGAACGGATCAAACATAATTATTGCAAGCACTCCGTACGAAGATGTAGCAGAAAGGATCTTGAAGATAAAGACACTGGAGCTCAATGGCACCAACTATCCCGTGAACACCTACATATCTACTCCTGCTGGATACCTGAAAGGAGTGGTACACGGATTAGAACGCGAAACGCCAGAAGCTGAACTCCTGAGCCATCTCCGAGTGCGCACTCAAGGAGTGACAATTGTTCAAGCCCGCATGCTCGGACAGTCACAAACTGCAGTGATCACGTTCGATGGACCAATACTGCCGCGCTTCGTGTATTATTACGGTGGCGAAATGCCGTGTGTGCCTTATCAACCCACACGGCAGTACTGTAAACTCTGCAAGAGCCAGGGACATAGGACGGATGTTTGTCCCACACCAATGACAAAGGCGTGCAGTAACTGTCGCCTAAGAGACCCACCTGAGGACCACACTTGCGATCCGGAATGTGCCCTGTGCGGCGGACGCCATCCCACGGCGGCATCGGAGTGCACCAAGAAACTCAAACGCGTCCCTCAAAAGGGCCGGTCGCTGCTGTCGCACCAACACAGCACACCAAAAACCACTGGCATACTCAAGAGACGCTGGTTCAGCACGGACCGCGAGGACTCTGCACCGCCAAGCAGGGCCCGTTCCAGTTCCCGATCCAGATCTCGATCTACATCCCGATCCAGGTCCGGCTCTCGAGACTGCTCCAACTCCAGGAATGGTGGCCACAAGCAGGCCCAAGCAAAGCAACAACAGCACAAGGGCAAGAAGGCGCAGAAAAAGGAAGAGAAGAACCAGGTGAGCTGGGCAGCAAAATCCTCCCAACACTCACACCAAACACCACAACTCACGCGCTTAGAACGTGAGTTAGAGATAATGCGGGTGAGAATAGGTGACCTAGAACGCGAAAATAGGGAACTAAAAAAGCAACAAACGCAGCACCCGCAACAAAACTCTATACCCACCCAGAGTGGCCAGAAATCGCAGACGCAACCGAATGCAGGAGGTGACTCAATGATTACGTCGTCGATGCTGAAAGAAACATTAAAGGAAGTTATACCGACAGTTATAGAGCAAGTAATGATAAATGTAGATAGAAAGCTCGAGATTCTGGACAAGAAAATCCAGGCACAACACGTCGAATTCACGAAAGCCTTGCGAAAGCATGCCACAGGCATCAACATCAGAGAAAAAGCTGAGAAAATTTACAACAGGCCCGGATTGTCGGCCATGAACCAGGAGACGCATAATGGCTAATCATCAAACGCAGCGGTCAGAAAAGTGCGAAATATGGCAGTGGAACTGCCGTGGTTTCCGGCGGAAAAGAGGGCAACTGTTGCAGCTGGTGGCGTCGCAACAAAAGCCACCTGCTGTCATAGCAGTCCAGGAAGCCGGAACACAACCAAAATTACGGGGATACGAAACTTATAGTACCGGGGACGCAGAATGGAAAGTTGCTACATTAGTCGATAACTCAATTACAGCAATATGTCATCAGCCCATTGAAGAGGCGGATATCCCGCATATCATAACAGAAATAACCTACAAAGGAAGCCATGGAAAGAGCGCCTTCATACTTAATATCTATAGTCCCCCAAGACAAAAGAGAGCAACGTTCGACAAGCTCTTTCAAGAGACAGCAAAACTGGCGAAAGGGAATCCATTAATCATAGTTGGGGATTTTAATGCCAGGCATGCAAGCTGGGGATATAAGATGCAAGACACCAAAGGCAAGAATATCGCAAGACAAATAGAGAAACTGGAAATGACTCTGTTAACTGACCCTGCAATACCAACGAGGATAGGCAACAGCGTATCCATGGACACAAGTCCGGACTTGACGATAGTACAAAACTGCCACAGCGTGGACTGGTACAACACCCTTGAAAACCTGGGCAGTGATCATTACATACTAAGCACCACAATCCGCACCGGCCGAATCCGCAAACACATCGGCACAGCCAAAATTACAGACTGGCACGCATATAGAAAAGCGCTAAAAGCGCACGTGACCGCCATAGACGACTTGGACGAGTGGTGCAAAGTAATTCGAAATGAAAAGCAAATGTACACCAAAACTGTCGCCAGAACAGATGATACCCCCGAAGTAGACGCTCACCTTCTCCACCTGTGGGAAGCAAGAAGAAACCTCACTAAAAGATGGAAAAGGCAAAAGCGAAATAAGAAACTCAAAGCGAAAATTGAAGAAATAACGCAGCAAGCCGAACAGTACGCTAATCAACTCGCGACAGCCAACTGGAAACAATTTTGCGATTCACTAAATGGAACCCTAGGAACAGCAAAGACATGGAATATCCTAAGAGCCATGATTGACCCTCTGAAAACTAAACGCGAAGGACAAAAATCTCTAGAAAGATTATTGCACGCATATCCAGGGACAAGAGATGACCTGCTTCAAGACATCTATATTAAGTGTTTCGGCGCCCGAGCCATCACAGCCCCTTACCAGGCTAAATACACTGGGCTCCCAAACTCAGAACTGGATGCACCTTTCACGCATGCCGAGATCAGAGCGGCAATCGTCAGCATGAAACGCAACACAGCGCCTGGGGCGGACCAAATCACCAATGCCATGATTCGCAATATGAATGACGAAGCCATAACAGCGCTTCTAAACTTCATAAACAAACACTGGGTGAATGGCACTATACCACAGCAATGGAAGCATGCTGTAATCATTATGATACCCAAACCAGGAAAGAAATTGGCAATAGAAAACCTCAGGCCAATCTCTCTTACCTCGTGCTTAGGCAAAGTGTTTGAGAGATTAATAAATGCCAGACTTCAACGGCACCTTGAACAAAACAACTTGTTGCCGAACACCATGTATGGTTTCCGCTCGAACCTTTCGACACAGGACATCCTTCTGCTTTTAAAGGAGGAAGTACTAACAAATGTTCCAAAAGCAGGAGAAAACATTGTCATGGCCATCGACATAAAAGGCGCTTTTGACAACGTAAGCCATAAGGCCATATTAGATGGGCTAGCAGCGACAAACTGCGGTCAAAGAACGTACAAATATGTACAGAACTTCCTTACTAAAAGAACCGCTGTTATCAGATTAGGAGAACACGAATCCAATGTCTTCCACCCACCGAGCAAAGGCACACCACAAGGCGCTGTGATCTCGCCTACGCTTTTCAACATAGCCATGATTGGTCTAGCCAAAAAACTGGAAGGTATTCCCGACATCCGACACTCCTTCTATGCGGATGACATCACTGTATGGACAACCAAGGGTAGCTTGGCGGAAAAAGAAGAGCGGCTTCAACTGGCAGCTAAAACTATCGAAGATTACACTAAAGAAAGGGGGCTTCAGTGCTCAGCAGACAAATCGGAACTCATCCGGTTCTCCAAGAGTAAAAAACAAAGGACAGACCCGAGCCTCCGCCTTGAGGTCAAGCTAGACGGCAATATTATACCAGAGAAAACAACTGTTCGGATCTTAGGGATGTGGTTACAGTCCAATCAGCGATGTCTTCACACACTGAATATGCTTAAACGAACAGTTCAACAAATTGTTCGTATGATAGTTCGAATAACGAACAATCGTGCTGGACTGAAAGAACAAGACGTGCTTCGTTTGGTAAAGAGCTTAGTCATCAGCAGACTAACATACTCGCTACCCTACCACAACATGAATAGAGAGGAGAAAGAAAAAGCAGACAAAATAATAAGGATGGCGTATAAAGCAGCTCTGCGACTACCACAAAGCACTTCAACTGCGAAGCTATTAGCGCTCGGACTTCACAATACATTTGATGAGTTGGCTGAGGCACAAGTAACCACCCAGATTAACCGCCTGCTACAGACGACAACCGGCAGAAAACTTCTTCAGAGGATCGGCCTCGGCGAACAAGTACAGGCACATGGAAGAGCTAAGGAACTGTCGTGCTCAGTCAGAGCCTGGTACAAAATATGCCCCCTACCGAAGAACATGGACCCAGTTTTACATGCTGGAAGACGTAAAGCAAGAGCCGCTTACATAGATAAACAGACAAAATATCTGAATACGGCGAGATTTACTGACGCTGCACCATATCAGGTAAATGCAAAGAACATGGTGGCCGTGGTCACAGACCGAAAAGGAAACGTCACAAGTTGTGCCTCCATAGCCCAAGCCTCTATCACAGAAGCGGAGGAGATAGCGATCGCGCTGGCAATCAAGGAGGGCAGGGAGCGAAAAACCCCAATGACAATAATCACAGACTCGAAGGCTGCATGTAGAAATTACGAAAAAGGTAGAATATGTATGAAGGCCTTCCAAATTCTAACCAAAGCTCACAAGGACTTCCCAATTGAATACACCCAAACTATTATCTGGGCGCCAGGGCACGAGGGCGTCACCGGGAACCAGTTTGCGGATGAGGCGGCTCGAGGCTTCACAGATTACCGAGCTTCCTTGCACACTGCAATAGAGGATCCAACGCCCCTAGACCCTAACTTTGGTGCAATTCTTCAGTATTACAGGGACAATAGAAAAGTGTATCCAGCACCGCATAAGAAACTTACAGCAATGGAATCGGTGGCATTACGCAGAATCCAAACAAACACATACACGAACTTACACAGGCTGCATGTATTCTACCCCACAGCATACAAAGATATATGTCCGTGGTGTGGGGCTACACCAACTCTGTTTCACATCACGTGGGAGTGTACGCATCACAATGAAGAACACCACAACATGAACAACACAGAGGAACAATGGGAGGCGCTGCTGTCCAGCTCGGCCATTGTTGATCAGCGCTGGCTGGTCCAACGGGTAGAGATGATGGCTAGGGCCAGCGGAGCCCTGGAATAGGGGCCCGACCATTTGGAATGCTCCGCGTTATGCGCAAATAAAGTTTTCTCTCTCTCTCTCTCTCTCGACGCACATGTTCTGAGAGTGAGTGAGAAGAGAACGAAAACTGAATGATGACGAAGAGTGCATGCCGCCCCGCCGCGGTGGTCTAGTGGATAAGGTACTCGGCTGCTGACCCGCAGGGCGCGGGTTCGAATCCCGGCTGCGGCGGCTACATTTCTGATGGAGGCGGAAATGTTGTAGGCCCGTGTGCTCAGATTTGGGTGCACGTTAAAGAACCCCAGGTGGTCTAAATTTCCGGTGCCCTCCAATACGGCGTCTCTCATAATCATATAGTGGTTTGGAGACGTTAAACCACACATATCAATCAATCAATCAATGAAGAGTGCATGCCGGTTCCAGATGATAATAACTGTCTCTCTACGACACCCTGCAAATCATGAGTATATTAGCTATACTGTAAAAGAATACAAAACGCTCGTTTGTCAATGGACAAAGGCTTCGCCCGCGTATCGAATATAAAATCGTCTATAGACCAGCGCCATATTCTTGACACCAGTTATCGCCTTTACACATTACCAGGGGGTGGGGAAGAGTTTGGTTGTATACGTTGCATACATAGCTGAATGCGAGCGAGCACTGGCGATCGACAAGCACGCGATAGGAATAGGCAGCACCCGATAGTCATAGATCATTCACAGCACTACAAAATATTCCGCAGTCCCCGGCCAATAATGGTCGTCGCTCATCATCATCAGCGTGAGTACGCCCACTGCAGGACAAAGGCTTCTCCTATGTTTCCCCAACTAACCTTGACTAGCGGTTACTGCACCCACGTTATCGCCGTAAACTTCGTAATCACATCTGTCTACTTAACCGCAATTGCTTTCAGATGGCTTTTCCTCCAAGAGATGTAAATTTTGGTCGATAAGGAATATCACGCGAATAAAGTTTCACGTGGAGTTTTCACCATGAATGCTTCATAGTGAAATTTTGGTTTCGCATCGTAAATGACTTCCTAATCTTTTTTTTCAGACCGGAGCCGTGCAGGCACTTGCGTGGCTGGTGACAAGCACTAGTGCTATACCGTGCACTAAACTTGGTGGCAACTTTAACAGTTGCGAGAAATGGCTGAGTGATTGTATGTGGATTATTATGTGCTGATGGGCGAGCTGGTGAACAGTGATTTTCGAAGAAGTGGTGTACAGGAGAAGACAAAACAAAAAAGACGCATGCGTTGAGAGTGGTTGGGGCACTTCTGTTTACGCTCTGGCAGGCGGGGTTAGCCTGGCAGACCTGACAGCAATTTTCCCTCTGAGTCTCCTTTTCCTTTTCACCGAAAAGAGAGAGAAAAAAAACAGAACTTTATAAGTGCACTGTAAACCAAATTACACCCATATAGGTGTAATATACTGTCTATAACTCACATCCCTACACCTCACGAAAAGGGTGTAACAAGCAGTGCTACACCTGTACCTTGGGTGGATTTCCTAATTTACACCTTAGGCTACGAACATTTTTGGTGTGTAAAAGCACATGTACACCCAAGTGGCCTTAAGGGAGTGAGTGTGTAAAAGCGAATGTAAACCCTAGTCATCTTAAGGGCGTAAGGGTGTAATCTTGCTATAACACCCTAACACCCTTAAACAACAAAAGTAGTGTAGGAGTGTAATTTACCCAAACAGCAAAAAGGGTGTGGGGGTGTTCATGCAGAATTATGCCCCGACATCCATGCGAAAAATACCATAATTCGAGTGTTACCCCTTTCCAGTGGGACCCCGTGGAAGCACGTGAAAGCTTACCATTTAGCTATAGACCTTTCATGCGCTGATGTCCTATTGTAGTGGCTCCTGCCACAGTGTGGTAACCCTGGCCCTAGCACTGCTTTTATGGTGCACATACGAAGCACCGCATATAAGGCTCTCACATAAAACATGTAATCCTAGCTGAATGCAAAGGCATCACTCAAAATTAGCTGTCACACATAACACAACGTTCACAGAGTGATCCCATAGTGCAAAATGAAATCAAGCTTTATTTCATTAGACACATGGCACATACAGGCCTTAGAAAGAAATTGTAGCTTAATCAAAACCCTTTTTCAATTGTGCAGCGCAGAATTCCATTGCTACAAAAGAAGTTTGGAAATCAGATGTCAATGGTATGACATAAAGCTCTCACGACCAAGGCATTCATATCAAAGTACAACAGAAGAGCCTTTACTTGCACTTAAAAAATAAAAACTAATTTTACCATGCTTCAATTCAACACAAAAGCGCAGTGCAGTGAAGAATACAAACAGCAGGAAGAGTAGTGCAATGGAGCATGCCTTATTTCTACAATATACTGAAATAATACATCGAAGCACACTGCGATTGCCACCTTGATACGCCACAGTTTGCATGTGTTGTGGCACGCCTTATGCATAATATGCAAGGCCAGTGGCATTCTAATGAATATAATGACAAAACAGTCTTAAAAAGGCATTTTCATTTCACAATAACCTTTGTGTGTTCAGACATTCAGAATACTGGAGAAACAATAACACAGGAGTGAAAACAATAGGCAAAATTACGATGGCTTAACAGTGTCACTAGATACTAACCTCACAGAATACTTGATATAAAGATGTAAAATAATAAGCACATTATATAATAACATGTTGCCCTGAAACAATGCAACATCAAACAACTAAAAATGGACACACAAAAGCAGGGTGAAAGAGTAACCACTTACAGCTAGCAGAGGTGGAACAGCCAAGATCTGGAGCAATATTTTGGAGCATCATATCTTGTTTTTCCAGGAAGAAAATTTAAATTAAGAGCAGGTTTATGAGGAGCGTCGTAGTGAACGGCTCCGGAAATGTTGACCACCTGGGGTTCTTTGACGTGCACCTAAATCTGAGCACACGTGCCAACAACGTTTCCGCCTCCATAGGAAATGCAGCCGCCGCAGCCGCGATTCGATCCCGTGACCTGGGGGTCAGCAGCCGAGTACCTTAGCCGCTAGACCACCGCAGCGGGGCTCCAAATTTACAGTAGTACAACAAATTAGACTGAATCACACAAAAAGAAAAATATAGGTAGAAATTATTTGACATCCGCTAATTCATTCAAAATTCACGAGAGCGCGCCTATTTCAATAAAAGCAGTCTCTTGAACTGTCCCACAGCGCAAACAGTGCTAACCCCCGTATTCACGAACGCTCCTCGACTCGAATCTTGTCCTTGACTTGAACTAGCTGAGCACAGTGCCGCCGCTTGTCTAAAAATGACGCTGCATTTCTCGAGAACCGCTGCAGATTATCCCTGATATTGGGTGACTTACTCTGCCTAGAGACTGCGCTGGAATCAATTTTCTCAAGTCAGGGTGAAGCATTTAGTGAAGGAATGTTCTAAAATATGGGGGTAAAACTCACAGTAGCATTCGCCGAGCTTGTCAAACTGTTTGACAGGCGACCCAGAAATTCGAGATATTCGTAAAGGCGGAGCTCAAGGGGGTGGCTAAAAGAAAGAAAAAGTGACATACGATTTTCTTTATCGTCGCTTAAGGCTGCAAAAACCTCATATATCACACTGAAAGACGTCCAGCACTCATACTAGCACTCGTTATTGAATGGTACCTGCATGCGAGAGTAACAGAGGAAAAAAATATTTTGTGTCCTATGACAGCGAGTATTAGTAGCCCCTTCCAAATCATAAAGCACTTTTCTGCAGAGCAAGAATGTACCGTGGCAAAAGCAACCTAAAAAGCGTTATGGACGTCATAAAAAGGGGTGCGGAACTTTCTTTCAAACCGCTCTACTCTTTTCTTTATTTTACTGTGAGGTTAAAATATAGTAATTTAAAAGTTAAAATTACGGTTGGCGCATCTGCATTAGATTGGATGATGATGACCTCGCCTCAGTGGTTTAGTCGCCAAGGTACTCAGCTGCATTTTTGATGCAGGCGAAAATGCTGTAGGCCCATTTGCTTGGATTTGGATGCACAAAAACCCCAGGTAGCCGCAATTTCTGGAGCTCTCCACTAAGGCAACTCAGATTCAAATGGTGGTTTTAGGACGTTAAACTGCACACATCAATCAATTGGATGGTGATGCACAAACCTATGGTGATTAATGACTTTTATATTTCTCGATAAATTTAGCAATACTGAGAAATAATTGGGGCTGGTTGGGCATTTTATAATGGTTTTGTGTAAAATTAAGAAATTGCATCCAATTGACACAATTGGCGCAGCTGTTGTTCTCTTGAACTTGCAAATATGAATACGAAAATAGCATGTAATATTGTGCTACAGACATTAAACATGTGCTGTAAATAGAGATGAATGCCTGAATTGAATAGTCGATGTCGCGACAAAACCACGAACACAAACAAAGAAAACACATGGACAGGACGGGTGCTCACTAGCAGCTGTTTGTACCATATATTCATAAGGTTACACACAACCTCAAAAAGGTGGCGAGTCGGCATGAAGTACTGATGGAGTTTGTGCCCCTAACAAACTAGCAGACTTGTGCCTGTGCATCGCTGGAAATCATGCTCAGCAGCTGAAATGCTGTAAAAAGAAGCATGTATGGTCGTTAAAAAGTATGCCGCTCAAGTGGTTTATAAAATACCCCTATTGTGCGGAAAGAGACATGTTAGCCAGACGACGGGGCGCTGCGCCAATTATCGAGCGAGGGAACATGCCCTTACGGTAAAGAATAGCGACGGTGCCTGCCCTTTCAAGCGCGCATGTCACTTCATGTGGATTTACACCAAGAGCGATTTCGAAGGCCTTTTAGAAAAGAAACGGGGTATCAATCGCGTTAGCGAAACGTCACTCCTGTATGAGCCGGAAGCACTCAATCTAGCGATCATGTCTGCTATAGCGTGATTATAGGTAAGGGACGGCCAGAGTAGGTTGCACATGCGTTGATAAAAAGTTGGTTTATATCAGCCTGTTTCCTCAGGAATAAACAATTGCAAATGAGCACCCATCCCGTTTATGTGTTTTCTTCGTTTGCGTGGTCGTCATTTTGGCGCAAATTTGACTAATATTTAATGCAAACATGCACCAACTATCCCAACAGTGAGTTCTACTAGATATGAATGCCACTGCTGCACATGTAAACAACAATAGCACGTGCAGCCGCCTTAGAACTTTGAAAAAAAGCAGTGTTATACAATGCCTCAGAGGAGGCACTTTCAATATATTTCTTGGTGAATAACGGGCTTAATAAGCATAGGACCTTTTTCTGTGTTCATGGCATGCTGTTAGGGTGATTTCATGCCAAACGCCCAGTCATTTAAGCGACTATCTCAAATATATTCGACAAATATTGTGCTGATTAAGTGCATTGAAAGCAGTAAAACTTTCGTATATTTCCGAGCGAAAAGATGTTTGGTCACGTGGTTGCCTTCAGAACTTCCCGGAATGTCGTTTGGGTGTTCTTTGTGCAAAAATTTATTTTAAAAGTACATTCTATACCATACTTGGTCTACATGTTGAGTAAAGTTTCTTGTGTAAGGTGTTTGAAGCTCAGTAATATTAGTGCAGTTATACTGGCACATATGCCTCTAAGAATTTATCCAAAATATGTCATGTTTGCAATTTTTCTATTGCAATACTGCAGTTTGTACCAATATCTGAGCATTGAATGCTTACTCCACACAAGGCATATTTTGAGAAAACAAATATTTGAGACCTCTCAAGCAGGTTAACTTTACGGGAAAAAATCACAAATTTTACAAATCGTAATTTTTGTCCATATTGAGATGCGATTTACGCCATGTGGTGGTCCAACTAAAAATTACCTTTATACATAAATTGAAAGTAAATAAACAGTTCTTTTCATATATCATCTTACATTTTTTTGTTTTAAGGAGAAAATAATTTTTACTTTTCCCATTGGTGCCTATCTTCCCATTTGGTCATACGACAGCTGCCGCCTTAAAATTCTTAATTGCAATCAATGGGAAGTTCAAAACCTATTTGCATCCTTAAAACAAAAAAATGCATAGGTAACAATCGGCATATAAAAATAACTTTTTTTTCTTTCGATTTAGGTTTGAAGGTCATTTTTTATTTGGACCACTCGACAGTGCAAATCGCGTCTTAATATAGACAAAAATGATGACTCTGCGAAATTTGTAATTTTTTTCTCGTAAAGTTTTGTATCTTGAGAGGTCTCATAATATTATTTCCTCAAAATATACATTTTGTGTAGTTAGTATTCATTACTAAGACATTCATACAAAGTGCAGTATTGTCATAATCATATGGTGGTTTTGGGACGTTAAAACCCACATATCATCATCATCATCATCATCATAATCATCAAAGTGCAGTATTGCAATAGAAAAATGCAAATATATAACATTTTGGCTAAGTTCTTGGAGGCGTGGCAGATGGAGAAAGTGCTTAACAGCGCAAACGACAAGAGGGGATAGAAGAGACAGGAACAGAGCACCGAACTTACAACCAAAGTCTATTGCAAACCGACTGCAATATATAGGAAACACAATGTGCGCATAACCACGCAACATAAGCAGAATTGCACATACATGCGTCATAAGGCATACCTTATCAACAACCGGTCATATCAGTGGACCCCAGATAAGTAACTTCACAGACGTGAAAAAAAAATTGAGGGTACTCTAACACATGAAGCACCAAGCTGTTGAATATGCAAGGCTTCACTAATGTCGTGCTCGCGCCAATTTTTATATCGCCCCACGATCAAACACTTGTCAAGAATTGGCTGACAACAACACTTCATGTACGTAGGGAATAACAGCCTTGCTATAGAATGAGGCTTGTTGAGTTAGCTGTTGCTTTGTCTCTTATTAAGCACTTTGAGTGACGTTAGGAGAGTCTCGGCAATGGAAGTTAGCAGGGGGTTAGAAAAGCCTGCTTGTTGAAGGCAGTGAACTAGGAGCGAGAAACTGCACTCTATCTGGCGGTGGCAAGAGCAACTTAGAGTTGCCTTTAGGCAGGAAAATGCGATTTTTCACTTGACTAGCTTAGAATGGGTGGACGTAAGAAGAAGGCTCTTCCTTGAGCAAGGTTCGTACTGCCAATATACATGGTCAACAAAAAAAAAGCATTTCCAAGTCTAGAAATCGTAGCTTGTCGTCAGAAATAAACTCCGACTTTAATTCCAGTTGCTTCATTTCATGCAGAAAAACGTCAAAACGTCAAAAACGTCTTGCGCCATGCTCAAGAAAGAGCCTCCTTTTTATGTCTACCCATTCTAAGCTAATCAAGTGAAGCATCGCTTTTTCCTGCCTAAAAGTAGCTCTAGCTCGCTCTTGTCACCACCAGATAGAATGCCGTTTTACACTCCAAGTTCACCGCCTTCAACAAGCAGACTTTCGTAATCCCCTGCTAACTTCTATTGCCGAGACTCTCCTAACGTCACTAAGAGTGTCTGATAAGAGACAAAGCAATAGCTAACTCAACAAGCCTTATTCTAGCAAGGCTGTTATTCGTTACATACACTAAGTTACCCATAGACTAAAGAAGGTCGCTGGCAAAATAGGTGTCAGAGTTGTGTTCTGCGCACGCGACAAACTCGCTGGGCTATGTCGCATGAGACATTTCTTTGCTTCATACCTCCGGTCTTGATAAAGGAATACTATCTCTTGAATGATTTCATATCATATAGAGCGATGCATATATATATATATGTATATATATATATATATATATATATATATATTTAAGGGCAAGGAGGTTAACCAATGGAAATCTACGGCTGTGTACTCTGCACTTGAGAAGGGAAAGACGGGGCGAAAGAATGTAGGAGAAAAGGAGTCGGTGATGACACTGCCAAATGTTCTCACAAACATCCTGATCATCACCATCATCATCATGACCACCCTAACTACGCCCACTGCAGGACAAAGCCCTCTTTTATGATCCACCAGTCGACTCGGTCCTGTGCTTGCTGCTGCCATTTGACACTCGCAAACTTCTTAATCTCATCCGGCCACCTAGCTTTCTATCTCCCCCTAAGCAGCTTGCCTTATCGGGGAATCCAGTTATTACAATAGCTCCGTCCAAGTACGACACATGAGATTGTGTGTGAACAGTTGCGTTTTGTCGTTCATTCCTGCTCTTCGAAGAAACTGCAACAACACCCGCATAACGACTCTTCGTTCCCGTCAGATCGATGAATGCAGATCACCTAATGAACACACAGTCATGCTCGCTCACAATTAAGCTTCGAGCTGAACCTGCTGAAACCTAGTGACGCCAACGCTAGAATGACTCCAGAATAACAGAAAATTACTACAGAATAAGAGCAAACTAGATACAGCAAAAAATTAAAATACCACACTGTCCTTTTTGTATCCTTTTTTTTCTTATTGCGATATTGGTTACGCACACCATCAGTGGTGGCTGCGGACAACTACGGCGCCGCACGTGACCTGTGTTCTGATCTCATAACAGCTTTCTCGCTGTAAAAGTGCGTGCTCGGGCTTCGCAGCACTGGCTATGCAGCCACAGAAAGTTGCCGCGAGGTGTAGTGCTGTTGTCTTCTTTGACAGGGAGCTGGCATAGTGTGGCTCGGCTCTTTCATAGTTGAAGCGGCAGTTATAAAGGCTTAATTGCTTGCTACATCCGTATACAGTTTACACAACGGGCTATATCAGCTATTCCAGCAAGAAATATTTAGGCAGTTGATAAAGTCACACCTAGCTACGAAATGACCGGCAGGTTTGAGTCATGCAGTGTGACCAGTGACACGTTGAAAGTTAGGATTCAAGGTACGGAACCAGACACTTGCAAACGAGGGGCGAATTCTCCTTCTTCTCATTGCAAGGAAGAACCACTCGTAGGCTAGGCGAAACACTCGATAACAACCGAGTCACTGCGCTCCCTGCGCAACTGAGAACTAATGTAGGACTCCTTAACATTTACCAGGACGGCAAACTGTCTTTACAATAAAGAGCCTATGTGGCTTTTGCCACGAACGGAGACATGCAACGCACTGTTGCCTTGGAGAGCTGTCGAGCGAATGGAACTCTCACAGCCGGCTGCTTTGAGTGCGCTGCATTCACAAGAGAGGCGGTGCATCTGATTTATCGTTGCCGTAAACACTACAACGAGCGTCAGCAATTCACTGTAACGTTATCTTCCCGTTTTTTTTTTTTTGCCCACCAAAACCAACAGAAGTAGAACGATGAAAGAAAACAAATAAATGAATTACTCACTGCAAACGAGACTCGACCTAATTTATACATCATACCATGACAAACGTAATGAAGATCGAGGTTTTGTTTTCAAACTTCACTCCTGTCTCGGCACGTGGATGTTAGATGTACGACATGGATTTGACGAGATTATTTCGTGTTTTCCGTAATATTAGGCAAACAAGGTTCCTGGAGACACGTAAGGTGTCTGGCCCTTTGCGAGAAGAAAGTGCTTCATTTTCACCGATGACAACTCTGTAGGCCTCAGTGAAGTCAATTAAAATCCTTGAAGTCACGGCAGATGGTGTGGATAAGTTCGAAGTGACGTCTCCACATTCGCGTTGTTTCTGCGTGTTTTACGGATTACAACAAGCGTCTTCTCGCAGCAAGAGTGGGGCTTTCGATGTCGTGGAGGCGTTATTTACGAATATAAAAAAATGTTTCCTATATTTCGTGCGCCTATAAAGGGACCCTAAATAGAAACAGTAAGACTGAAGTGATAGATATTACCTAACAACTCTAGTGCCGTAAGTATACCACGATAGGTTTAATATAACAAGGGAAAGCAACTCTGCAAAGATTCACTTTGAAACACCTTTCGGAGATCTCCGATCGTGATGTCATTATTACACAATTTTTTTTTCGTGTTTTAGCCGCATTGGCTCATCTAGAGAGAGAGATAAAGAAGCAAGGAAAGGCAGAGAGGTTAACCAGACGCACATCCGGTTTGCTACCCTGCACTGCGGAAGGAATGAAGGGGAGAAAAGAGGTTGCAGAAAGATGAGAAGGTACACACAATCACGAGCACACTCGGGGAGGATTCGCTCGCAGGATTTCAAGCTGGACGGTTGTGCCCTCGCGATCTCCGACTTCAGCGTAACTCCCGCCGACGGTTCGCCCTCCGCGGTCTCCTGAAGCCGTGCAGCTCTCGCATTGTGGTGCCCCGCCCTTGGACTGCTTCGACCGGATCCCCACTTTCCTATCTCCTTCTTTTTTCTCTCGTTGGCTGTCTTCTTCTCCTTCTATTTTCCTTCTATTCTTTTTATCCCTCCTTCCCCCCACCCCTATAAGGCACTGCGCCGTGTCGCCTGAAGGCAGACAGAAATTAGGTGCCTTTTTCCTCTTTATTGTAACCACTACCACCTACCACTCGGGGAGCACACACAGTCTACAGACGGTCGCTCAGGTTTGTTGACTTTAGGTAAAGTAGCAGTGCTTTAGTTGCTTTCTGCGCAACTGAGGCAGATGCCCAAGGTCCTAGTATCTTCTGCACACAAAATGGTCCACACAGCGATGCCAGCTCCGGATGGTTTTGAATCAAATTGGCTCATCTAAACTTCTAAAAAAAAAACAAGATATGGCGAGTCTCTGGCTGTGTCAGAAGACGCCGCACTTCATTGTCACTTTCACGCTTTCTTTTGGGCCAGTTGGTTTATACTTCGAATATAGACCGAAGGGGCGGATCAGCGGCGCTTTGCTGCTGACCCGAAGGTGGCGGGTTCGATTCCGGCCGCGCCTGTCGCAGTTCGATGAAGACGAAATAGTTTAGGCCAGAGGGCAGCGATGACGTCAGCGCACGTGTTAAAGAGCACCGCATGGTCGAAATCTCCGGAGCCCGTCACTACGACTTCTCTCATAATCATATCGTGGTTTCGGGACGTAAAACCACATGCAATATTATTATTATTATTATTATTATTATTATTATTATTATTATTATTATTATTATTATTATTATTATTATTATTATTATTATTATTATCTGAACATATTGCATGGCTGCAAAACAAGGACTAAGTAAACATGTACACAGGACAAGAACGCTGAAAGTTTTCGGCCGTCCAGTGTACATCTCTTCTTTGTCCTTGTTTTTGAGCGCAGTCATGCATTGTGTTCCAAGTATATTTACCCGTTGAGAACTACAGGTTACTCCTCGCAGGTGATGTCGAAATCAATGACGTCACGGTGACCTGTGCGAAAGCATCATTGTGGCGTGATAGCCATCATTTTTCTTCGCGCATTTTTTTTTTGTTCACCAAATGTTCTCGCGCGGTGAGTGTGACGCTTTTCGTATTATGAAAGGGCAATTGACTAATACGAGAAGTATTAATGGTCTCTTTGTGGACCTTCAAAATATGTCCGAGAACATCTCTGATCGTAGATAAACTAATGTGTTCCAGTTGAGGCGTATAAAATCTTACTTTTTCTAACTACCTCCGAATTTTATTGCACCCGCCTATGGCTAAAACGTACTCATTTAGCCATATTTGCATGTCTTCTGCCAGAACCATTTTACTTGGATTCGCTAGTGTCATTTGAATACACATATCGAGTTTTTGATAGTTCCTTATTTTCTGTGTATTTTCTTTTTTTATTCTACCTAGTGCACAGTTCTTTTTCGGAAAAATTAAGTCTTGTCCAAAGTTTTAGAGAGGTACGAAAAGTCTTACTCAAACGATTTGTGCTGAACAACCAACACGGCTGTAGATTACCTTTCCTGGAAAGAAGCCATCGGGAATCACTTTATGCGAAACCATTCATGCTTCACAGTATTTAGTATTGATTGTCATATGAAATTAGGATCATTCGGCAGCAACTTCTTTCAATGCCAGCATGCTTACTTTTTTTCGTAATTTATTTCTGATGTTATATAAAGTGAGAATGACTTATTTTGCGATGTACGCGATCCTGAACCCATTTTTTTTACGATTACCTCAGTTTGCTAGCTCGTTTGTTTCCCTAATAATGACTATTGTCTACTACGGAGAATAAGCTAAGAATAAGGCTGATGTAAGGTGCAAATTGTAAAATAAAAGAAACACATTGTTGTAGCTTGGTGTGACTTTAAGCAGCTTTTCGGGGCTCTGAAAGCTTGTGCCCTATAAAATGATTTTGCCTCACCTATTAGATACGGAAGAATTGACAGCTAGGCTAGTTGAGAGCAGGTCTTCGAACAGATAGCACCACAGTTTTATCGAAAACAGGCACGCTGCTGCACTGCCAAACGTGTTGAATCCCACTCAACTAAAGATTCCCCCGCAGAGAACGCTCGCGCTCTAACAACCTAACGTTAGCTCACTGACTCGCCCGACTTATATATATATATATATATATATATATATATATATATATATATATATATATATATATATATATATATATATATATATATATATATATATATATATATATATATATATATATATATATATATAGGCGAGAAATAAATCCAATGGTTCCGGTAGGAAATGCAGTCGAAAAAAGGAAGACGACAAACGTACGAAACGCAGTTTTTTCTAACGTTTCGGCAGGTGGGCCTGCCTTCGTCGGAGTAAATGATGAGAGGCCGCGCAGGGCCTATTTGGGCGGCTGGCTCCAGTATCACGAGCATGCGTCATTTTTCGATTTTCATGCTAAGTTGCAGATCAAGAATACAAGTGAATCGATAGATGTGATTGTATGAAATACTCGTGACATTTCACAATAGTCATATGGCATATCTTACATACATGGTAAATTGTGTGCATCGAAGCAGGTTTATAAGACAGCACTAAAAAATAAAAAATAAAATAAAATTGGATGAATAGAAACACGCGCTGCGCAGATTCATACAGGGTACCAAAGGACACATAATTCTTGCATGAGAACACAAATCTCTAAGGATAATCTATGAAATGAGCAAAATAAGAAATGAATAAACAGAAAATTGAAAAGGCAAAGTTGATAAAAAATTGATAAAAAATAAAAAATATATAATAACTCAATACAAGAATTTTCAAAGGTATGCATGACATAGACAGGAGACAATGTGTACGCAATAATACGAAAATAGCTGAACAAGCACGGCAGACATCCACCAGTCATTGTTAAGTGTATCAACGAACTAAGGCAACATGCTAGTAAGTGTTCCCGGGCTTTCGTTCAATCCGTTTGAGAGAGTTTGGAATTTATGAATAAGGAATGACTCTCTAATTTCGCGATCATGGTGTGTCTTGAAACCTGATTCAATTATTGTGGCTTGGATGTTACTGAAGGAATGACCTGTGTCGGTGACATGTCTTGAAATTGGTAAGTGAGGAAGGGCATGTACATGAGCTCTATGATTGTTGAATCGGTACCTAAAAGCAGTTTCAGTCTGACCGAGATACTGTAGATGACAAATTGAGCACTCCAGCAGATAAATGGCGTTCTGTGTGTCACAATCGAAATTGCCTCTGATATTTATTTTGAAATCAGTCGCTGTGCTGGTGACACAGGTTGTCGTAGTCATGTGAGCGCACACTTTGCAGCGAGGTTTTTTACAAGGATGGCAACCAACCAGTTGAGTGTTATCATCACATTTGGTTTTAGACGAAGTTAACAAATCGCGTAGATTTTTGCCTCGTCTGTATACAACTCGTGGTGGTTGTGGAAAGGCTCTTGTAAGGCGTTCACTCTGCTGAAGGATGTTGTGGTGTTTTCGGAGAATACTTGTGACATTAGGCGCCGATGCATTGTGTGTTAAAACTAGGTTTACTTCTGAATGACTATTAAGATTTTTCTTGGTTTTGCAGAGCGCTGTGCGTTCTAATGCGTCGGCCCGCCTCACCGCATCATCGATTAACATAGCTGGATATTTCTGTTTAAGTAGAGCACTGCGTAGTTCTGTACAGTTGGCGTTAAAGTCGGACTGTTCGGAGCAAATTCGCTTAAAGCGTAACGCCTGGCTATATGGTATGCTCAATTTGCAATCCCTCTTGTGGCTACTTTCAAAATGTAAGTACCGGTGCCTGTCAGTGGGCTTGCGGTACAGTTTTGTGGTCAATTGCGTACCATGGATACATACTGTAACATCGAGGAAGTCAATGGTGCTTGGTGAGTAGAAGTGTGAAAAGGATATGGAGGGATGCACATTGTTAAAAGCGGAAATAAAAGACAAAAGTGTCGCTTCTCCGTGTGGCCAAATTATGAAAATGTCGTCAATGAATCTCTTGTAGTAAAAGGGCTTCAACGAACGACTCGACAGGAAGTTGTTCTCGAGGATTCCCATGAAAATATTTGCGTAATTGGGCCCTATTTTTGTACCCATAGACGTACCGCTGACTTGGACATAATGCACTCCATTAAACTCAAAGTTATTGTATTGTAAAATCATTTGCAACAGTATAGCCAAAGTGGAGCTATCAATTGGCTTATCAAGAGTGGAGTGATCATAAGCCTCAGTCACGGCGCGTATCCCATCCCGGTGAGGTATGTTCGTGTAAAGAGATGCAACATCGAGAGTAACAAGAAGAGCGTTGATAGGTACAGTAAGGTTGTTGATGTCTGACAGAAAGTGGGTCGTATCACGTAAAAATGATTGGAACGTGGGAGGTATCTGGCTGATCAGGCTATCAACGTAACGCGATAAGCTTTCTGTTACGGTGCCTATGCCGGAAACAATTGGGCGACCAGGGTTATTTTGTTTATGAATTTTTGGTAACAGGTAGAATCTACCCGCGACTGGATCAAGAGGAATCAGGGAAGTTGCCTTATCACTTATTTTTTTATCCTTTATCAGTGCTTTGATTGTGCTACCTAACGTTTCTTTATATTGCGCAGTCGGATCAGTATCGAGTCGTTTGTAAAACGAACTGTTATTTAACTGGTTGTCAGCTTCAGCGATATATTTAATTGTGTCCATAACCACGACGGCGCCACCCTTGTCCGCAGGTTTGATTGTGATATCAGTCCGTTCACATAGATCTGCCATAGCTTTCAGTTCTAGATTCGATAGGTTTTTCCGAAAAGAACGTCGCTTGTTATAAGCTTCAATGATATCTCGCGTGACCGCTTTAATAAATATGTCAAGGTGTTTGTCTCGTTGAGACGCAGGTGTCCAGCGTTTAAGCGACGGTAAAGCTGTTGGATTATCGGCCGGAGTCACTTGATCGAA
This sequence comes from Rhipicephalus microplus, assembly GCF_043290135.1. Lineage (NCBI taxonomy): Eukaryota > Metazoa > Arthropoda > Arachnida > Ixodida > Ixodidae > Rhipicephalus > Rhipicephalus microplus. The sequence continues at coordinate 154,310,939 of NC_134702.1, read as the reverse complement.
GAAGTATTCATGCAATCTCATATTCCGTGCGAAGTTATCTAAATCTTTATACAACTGGAATTCATTGTAGCTGCCACTTGCAGGACAGAAACTTAAACCACGAGATAAAAGGCTTACTTGTTCTTTGGATAAAGTGGCGCTTGAAATATTGACAATGTTATCGGGAACAGGGGTGCGCGTGATTTCCCGGATTGGGGGTAGGGGCGTTGAAATGGGGCGTGTTACACCGTCTCTAAGCAACTTCTTGCTTTTATGTGTATCGAGTACGCAGCGTTTCTTTTGTTCATACGTGTTTAAAGACGATGATTCCTCGGGAGATAGGCTATACTGATTGAGCAATTGTTGCTCCCTGTTTATCAAGGATTTCAGCGAAGACCGGTAGTGGTTTAACACAATGCCTACTAGCTGAAGTGAAGCATTCTTTAGTGTTTCACGCCATTTCTTTGCATTGCACTCAGATAACTCTGATGTGGCAGGCTGCAGACAGAGACTTAAACCCCTAGGTGGAATAGACGCCACTAAATACGCTTCTAGAGTGGACACATGTAGCTCATAACGTATACGTTTTTCTACAGATTTTCTAATTTTTTGAAATTCTTTAGAACACTTCCAAGGCGCATCGTTGGACAACGAGCGCTGTAGTCAATTATTAGGTTTTCTCTTTAAAACGTCCGAGTATTGCTTTCGAAGAGGGTACCTGAATCCCGTAGAAGGAGTGGCCGCTTTTCCTGGGGCTTGCAGGGTAGACTCAGCTGGCGCCGTGTTTTTTTGGGCAGCGGAGGAGTGGTCTTTCTTGTTGCGGGACGCGCAAGCACGACCAGAAGCTTGCTGCTTGGTAGAAGTTGTAGACTTCAAATCGGCGAGCATGGTGCTGGTTCTTGACTCTGCCATAGACGGCTTGATGCCAGAAGAGCGAGTATTGGTACTCAGATTGTTATTCTTTTATTGCGTACACATTGTCTCCTGTCTATGTCATGCATACCTTTGAAAATTCTTGTATTGAGTTATTATATATTTTTTATTTTTTATCAATTTTTTATCAACTTTGCCTTTTCAATTTTCTGTTTATTCATTTCTTATTTTGCTCATTTCATAGATTATCCTTAGAGATTTGTGTTCTCATGCAAGAATTATGTGTCCTTTGGTACCCTGTATGAATCTGCGCAGCGCGTGTTTCTATTCATCCAATTTTATTTTATTTTTTATTTTTTAGTGCTGTCTTATAAACCTGCTTCGATGCACACAATTTACCATGTATGTAAGATATGCCATATGACTATTGTGAAATGTCACGAGTATTTCATACAATCACATCTATCGATTCACTTGTATTCTTGATCTGCAACTTAGCATGAAAATCGAAAAATGACGCATGCTCGTGATACTGGAGCCAGCCGCCCAAATAGGCCCTGCGCGGCCTCTCATCATTTACTCCGACGAAGGCAGGCCCACCTGCCGAAACGTTAGAAAAAACTGCGTTTCGTACGTTTGTCGTCTTCCTTTTTTCGACTGCATTTCCTACCGGAACCATTGGATTTATTTCTCGCCTATTACCCTGCTATGGAAATCCGGCAGACAACGTCGAAACGCACTATTTGGAAATATCCGAAGGTCCCAATATCTACAACGGTGTTGGGCGATTCACAGACCAAGTACTTGTTCCAGTACTTCGACCCTCTGCTGCAAGGAACTCCGGCATTCGTAACACAGCCGGGTGCATTTATAAGTGATGTTGAGTCACTGCTCGACCTAGTTCCTTCCTCGACAAGAACTCTGGTTCTTCATGTCGGGAGCAACGACCTGACAAGAAAAAGTGGGCTAGCAACGTTCCGTTGTTATCGACACCTCCTTGACGTAATTCACGAAGAGCGTCCAGAAATAAGCCATGTATACGCCACGCTTGTCCTGCCACGAGCCACGAATCGACGTCGAAGAAACAACAACACAGTGTTCGTTCACTGTTTCAACCGAGAGGCAAGCCACTTCAACAGCCTATTGCGAAGTTTCTGCAAAGGCTTTAGTCATTTGTCTATTTTGGACCACATGTTCGAGTGGCTACCACCCGGGCGAGTACTGGCCGCTGATGGACTGCACGTGAGCTTTGAGGGCGTCGCGTTGATGTCAAGTCACATCAGGCAGCTGTGCTTCGACTCCCCGGGTGAGGCGAGTTCAACGAGTTGGAGTGACTGTGTTTCTTCGCCCGAGTGCGTTCGTGGGCAGACTACGCGAATCAGCCACCAGACCACATCGAAGGCCGTGAATACACGAAAAACGCAACGTGACACAAGGCAATCAAAGAATAACAATCTGAGTACCAATACTCGCTCTTCTGGCATCAAGCCGTCTATGGCAGAGTCAAGAACCAGCACCATGCTCGCCGATTTGAAGTCTACAACTTCTACCAAGCAGCAAGCTTCTGGTCGTGCTTGCGCGTCCCGCAACAAGAAAGACCACTCCTCCGCTGCCCAAAAAAACACGGCGCCAGCTGAGTCTACCCTGCAAGCCCCAGGAAAAGCGGCCACTCCTTCTACGGGATTCAGGTACCCTCTTCGAAAGCAATACTCGGACGTTTTAAAGAGAAAACCTAATAATTGACTACAGCGCTCGTTGTCCAACGATGCGCCTTGGAAGTGTTCTAAAGAATTTCAAAAAATTAGAAAATCTGTAGAAAAACGTATACGTTATGAGCTACATGTGTCCACTCTAGAAGCGTATTTAGTGGCGTCTATTCCACCTAGGGGTTTAAGTCTCTGTCTGCAGCCTGCCACATCAGAGTTATCTGAGTGCAATGCAAAGAAATGGCGTGAAACACTAAAGAATGCTTCACTTCAGCTAGTAGGCATTGTGTTAAACCACTACCGGTCTTCGCTGAAATCCTTGATAAACAGGGAGCAACAATTGCTCAATCAGTATAGCCTATCTCCCGAGGAATCATCGTCTTTAAACACGTATGAACAAAAGAAACGCTGCGTACTCGATACACATAAAAGCAAGAAGTTGCTTAGAGACGGTGTAACACGCCCCATTTCAACGCCCCTACCCCCAATCCGGGAAATCACGCGCACCCCTGTTCCCGATAACATTGTCAATATTTCAAGCGCCACTTTATCCAAAGAACAAGTAAGCCTTTTATCTCGTGGTTTAAGTTTCTGTCCTGCAAGTGGCAGCTACAATGAATTCCAGTTGTATAAAGATTTAGATAACTTCGCACGGAATATGAGATTGCATGAATACTTCTTCGATCAAGTGACTCCGGCCGATAATCCAACAGCTTTACCGTCGCTTAAACGCTGGACACCTGCGTCTCAACGAGACAAACACCTTGACATATTTATTAAAGCGGTCACGCGAGATATCATTGAAGCTTATAACAAGCGACGTTCTTTTCGGAAAAACCTATCGAATCTAGAACTGAAAGCTATGGCAGATCTATGTGAACGGACTGATATCACAATCAAACCTGCGGACAAGGGTGGCGCCGTCGTGGTTATGGACACAATTAAATATATCGCTGAAGCTGACAACCAGTTAAATAACAGTTCGTTTTACAAACGACTCGATGCTGATCCGACCGCGCAATATAAAGAAACGTTAGGTAGCACAATCAAAGCACTGATAAAGGATAAAAAAATAAGTGATAAGGCAACTTCCCTGATTCCTCTTGATCCAGTCGCGGGTAGATTCTACCTGTTACCAAAAATTCATAAACAAAATAACCCTGGTCGCCCAATTGTTTCCGGCATAGGCACCGTAACAGAAAGCTTATCGCGTTACGTTGATAGCCTGATCAGCCAGATACCTCCCACGTTCCAATCATTTTTACGTGATACGACCCACTTTCTGTCAGACATCAACAACCTTACTGTACCTATCAACGCTCTTCTTGTTACTCTCGATGTTGCATCTCTTTACACGAACATACCTCACCGGGATGGGATACGCGCCGTGACTGAGGCTTATGATCACTCCACTCTTGATAAGCCAATTGATAGCTCCACTTTGGCTATACTGTTGCAAATGATTTTACAATACAATAACTTTGAGTTTAATGGAGTGCATTATGTCCAAGTCAGCGGTACGTCTATGGGTACAAAAATAGGGCCCAATTACGCAAATATTTTCATGGGAATCCTCGAGAACAACTTCCTGTCGAGTCGTTCGTTGAAGCCCTTTTACTACAAGAGATTCATTGACGACATTTTCATAATTTGGCCACACGGAGAAGCGACACTTTTGTCTTTTATTTCCGCTTTTAACAATGTGCATCCCTCCATATCCTTTTCACACTTCTACTCACCAAGCACCATTGACTTCCTCGATGTTACAGTATGTATCCATGGTACGCAATTGACCACAAAACTGTACCGCAAGCCCACTGACAGGCACCGGTACTTACATTTTGAAAGTAGCCACAAGAGGGATTGCAAATTGAGCATACCATATAGCCAGGCGTTACGCTTTAAGCGAATTTGCTCCGAACAGTCCGACTTTAACGCCAACTGTACAGAACTACGCAGTGCTCTACTTAAACAGAAATATCCAGCTATGTTAATCGATGATGCGGTGAGGCGGGCCGACGCATTAGAACGCACAGCGCTCTGCAAAACCAAGAAAAATCTTAATAGTCATTCAGAAGTAAACCTAGTTTTAACACACAATGCATCGGCGCCTAATGTCACAAGTATTCTCCGAAAACACCACAACATCCTTCAGCAGAGTGAACGCCTTACAAGAGCCTTTCCACAACCACCACGAGTTGTATACAGACGAGGCAAAAATCTACGCGATTTGTTAACTTCGTCTAAAACCAAATGTGATGATAACACTCAACTGGTTGGTTGCCATCCTTGTAAAAAACCTCGCTGCAAAGTGTGCGCTCACATGACTACGACAACCTGTGTCACCAGCACAGCGACTGATTTCAAAATAAATATCAGAGGCAATTTCGATTGTGACACACAGAACGCCATTTATCTGCTGGAGTGCTCAATTTGTCATCTACAGTATCTCGGTCAGACTGAAACTGCTTTTAGGTACCGATTCAACAATCATAGAGCTCATGTACATGCCCTTCCTCACTTACCAATTTCAAGACATGTCACCGACACAGGTCATTCCTTCAGTAACATCCAAGCCACAATAATTGAATCAGGTTTCAAGACACACCATGATCGCGAAATTAGAGAGTCATTCCTTATTCATAAATTCCAAACTCTCTCAAACGGATTGAACGAAAGCCCGGGAACACTTACTAGCATGTTGCCTTAGTTCGTTGATACACTTAACAATGACTGGTGGATGTCTGCCGTGCTTGTTCAGCTATTTTCGTATTATTGCGTACACATTGTCTCCTGTCTATGTCATGCATACCTTTGAAAATTCTTGTATTGAGTTATTATATATTTTTTATTTTTTATCAATTTTTTATCAACTTTGCCTTTTCAATTTTCTGTTTATTCATTTCTTATTTTGCTCATTTCATAGATTATCCTTAGAGATTTGTGTTCTCATGCAAGAATTATGTGTCCTTTGGTACCCTGTATGAATCTGCGCAGCGCGTGTTTCTATTCATCCAATTTTATTTTATTTTTTATTTTTTAGTGCTGTCTTATAAACCTGCTTCGATGCACACAATTTACCATGTATGTAAGATATGCCATATGACTATTGTGAAATGTCACGAGTATTTCATACAATCACATCTATCGATTCACTTGTATTCTTGATCTGCAACTTAGCATGAAAATCGAAAAATGACGCATGCTCGTGATACTGGAGCCAGCCGCCCAAATAGGCCCTGCGCGGCCTCTCATCATTTACTCCGACGAAGGCAGGCCCACCTGCCGAAACGTTAGAAAAAACTGCGTTTCGTACGTTTGTCGTCTTCCTTTTTTCGACTATATATATATATATATATATATATATATATATATATATATATATATACGTACACATGGTCACAGGAAAAGAGCAGTAGGTAGACAGCGACAGTTTCGCTGGTGTACACTTCTATATTCCCTTGTCTTCTCCATAGTTTGAACTGGTTTAGGCGTGTTTAAGCCAATTATCTATGTCGATTTCACTCATCGCTTCGATCACTTTCGTCACCCAGCCTCGCCTTTCGTTGCTTCTTCAACTGCCTCTTCATCTTCGCGGAAAGGTTGTTTGTGAGTATGCGTTTCTGACTAGTCTCCACCTTCGCTTTCTTTAAAGCATAAAATCATTTATTGTGACGTTTCTCAAAAGTAATGAGGAAAGTTGGCCGTGTCATGTCATTAACGCACAATAACTATCCTATCCCCCTTACCTACATAAAACTATGTTGCATTGCCTTTGTTCAGACGCGCAAGTATGCCTGTAAGAAGTTTGGGCGAAAACGTCAGAAGTCGAAATACCTGCAAAACAAAAACGACGCTAACCAACAAGAAAGAAATATAGAAATGCGAACAGCCTTCTTTCGCAGAAGCGATGTTGGGGTGAAGGCTATATTCCGCCCCTCGCTCACTGCACCTTCCATTTCATCGAGGCGGCCCAGGCGAGGCCGTGCAAGCATCGATTTCGTTTGGGGGAGAACTCGGCGGCGCAGGCTGAAAGCGCACCGCCCGTATATATATAGCTAGAAGGGGGCGAGTCACATCAGGGGCTGGGATCTCGGCGGGCCCATCCTTCATGCCGACAATCAGGCTCGGGTTTAACGGCCACAAGTGCCCGGATTGTGTGACGGGGCACGCGAGCAAAGAGAACCGAGGAAAGGTCATACGATCGCGTAGTATATGGCAGAGGCAAGCAAGAACATCAAAGCGCCAGCGGATTTCGGGAGCGAGCCCCGGGTCTCAAACGGAGGTCGGCGATGATTCTTTCCCTTGATTTCTGCCTGCTCATTTTCCGTTCCCTCGACGCTGTTGTTTCCCCTGTCTGGTCCCTTTTCTTTTGTATGCGCTATTGATGTCCGAATGCTTGCTATCGCATGAGAGGTCTTGACTGGAATAGCGGCAACCAGCTGCCGCAAGGCCAGTGCTGGAGCCTATGCTCATTGCGCGTGGTGGCAATGGACCTGTTGTCTCATTCCAATCCGAAAAGTTCGCAGCGGAGTGTGGCATAATATGTTAACCGAGATTATTAGATTACGGCTGGCTAACTGCAACCGTTCTTGAGTGAACGGTGGATTCACGAAAGACAAAAGTACCGAAAAAGTTTGCAAATCTCTCGATACCTACTTTCAATCCCCTTTATAGTGTTCAAAATTTCTAGTGTCATTCGTAAACGTGGTGTACCTTAATTTCAGATTGGGATTGTCACTTGTCTGTACCCACAATGATTTTCAAGTGAATCACGTTACAACTCTGGAATTTATATGGACCAATGTTGGGGCTGTCACCATCCTATAGCCACTCTTAGTCATTCGCCTGCTGGCTGCAAGAGTGATATGCCGGCAGTTACGATTGGCTGAAGTTTTTTCTTATGAGCAACATATGCTTGAATGCGGGCCTAATTGGGTGAAAATGAAAGTTTGTTTATAGGATGAAATCTTTCTTCGTTTAAATTGAGAGAGAGAGAGAGATGAGCTAATTGATAGGTATCCATGCGGAAGAGACTGGGTGTGCAAGGGCGGACACAAGGGATAAAACATTAAAGGACACTTGGCACCGAATTCCGAAACTCAAGATTCTTGTTTTGTTTCATGATCCTGCATGTGGGGTTACTTTTGACCGATTGTTAGCGACGAGGGTAGCCTATAAGGTATAATAATTTGGTGTTGAAATAAGGGTGAGTGCTCATCCTCGTAGTCATGTCCAATAGACATTCTATGTGGTATGACGTAGACAGAGGCCCCCTCGTGCGGTTCCAGATGTTAACTAAGTATTGTCGGCATTAGAGAACATTTTCGGGGCACGGAAAATATCCGGACTGGCACCCGGCGAGGACTATTGTTCGTCGCCCTTCCTGCTCTGTTGTTAGCTAATCTCAACGTGCTTTTGGCTGATTACGCCAGGAATATATATGCGGTCCTTTTAGATGAGAAGCAGCTCTTTCACTCACGTGTGTAACGCCGTATATACGTGCGTCCGTACGAACGCGTCCCTCGCTGCAGGTGTTGGAGTGGTGCCAAGTAGGTCACGCCACAGCTGCGCGTTAACGCCACGCTCCCCTCGAACGCTTCCCTCCCAGGTGCGCGCTGACGTAATTCTCTCTCACCCGCAGCACGCTCGGCGCAGCGCTCGCAGCTGCCCGCTCCTCCACCCACTCGCAACACACTTCTCTCTCTCTCTCTTCGCCCTCATCACCGCCCGCAATGCTCGACCACGTGTCGAGTGGAAACACTCGATTCCTTTATCTGCGAAAAAACTTACACGAAACAACCCACCTCCCGTGCCTTTGCCTTTCAAACAAACGTTTACTCGAGTAAACGCTACACCGAGATTCACTCCAAACCGTTCATCCAGAACTCGCGTTAGCTCGTAACTCGTGATCCGTGAACGGTTCGTAACAGTGAACCCGTGACCAATTCGTTACCACGTAGTTGTATGACTCACTCAGCAGGTAGCGCTAGTGTGAGTGACAGACAGACAAAAGCATGGACAGACGGACGCATGAACGAACGGATGCATGGATGGATGGACGCATGGACGGATGGAAGCATAGACAAACGGACAAAAGCACGGAGGAAGCATGTACGGACGGAAGCACGGATGGACAGACAGACGGATGGACGCACGGATGAACGGAAGCATGAACGAACAGACGGCCGAATGAATAGATGGACGACCCACGGGCGGATGAATGGGCAGAAGCACGGACGGACGGATGGATTCATAGACGAATGAACGGAAGCATAGACGGACAGACAGACGGACGTGCAGATGGACACACGGACTGAGGCACGGACGTACGGAAGCACGCACGGACTGATGGACGCATGGACGCCCGGACGGAAGCAAGAATAAGCGGACGTACAGAAGCACAGACGCATGAACTGACACTGTGACCCACTCATCATCATTCACTTGTGAATATGCTGTTATGTTTTCTGTCCTCCTCTTTTTCATTTTTTCTTTGAGGACGCTTAAGTGTTACTGGCCATCAGTGATGAACTAATCAGGTTCATTGCAGAAGGCGCACATATTGCAAATTTGGGTAGCACTGTTCAAGCAAACCGTCTCTATCTCGATCAGAGAAAAAATTCTATTTTTTTTCATGGGCATCAGTTTTTCATTTGTTTTGCCTGTCTTGATAAAAAAATGGCAGCATATCCACGGAGTGAATGATGGAGAGTGGGGCGAAGCATTCGTCCGTCAATGCGTCCGTCTGTGTGACCGTCCATGCGTCTGTTCGTGCGCCCGTCCCTGCGTTCGTTCATGCATCCGCCCCTGCGTCCGTTCATGCGTCCATCCATGCATCTGTCTGTGTGTCCGTTCGTCCATCTATTCAACACTCCAAGTCCCGCCATCTCGCATCTTTTTATCATATATTCCCCATATAGAAGCACCGCCATTCAGTGGACATTCCAAGGACTAAACGGGATGTGGCACACGCACACTTTCTTACGGCTTGCGCTTCGGGTCTACTTCCCACCTTCAACCACCTTGAGTTCATGGTATATACTAGTTCACTGTATTCATGGCACTGCGGCCCAACGCTCGCTAAACCTTACTAAAACCAAGGAGGTTACGCCCAGCGAGTATAACGTAGCAACCTTTTCCTGTCAGATAGTGCTCAATGTACATGCCAGTGGCTGCTAATGTGAAATGAGAGACAGGAGGATTCAGCTTTTAATTTCTTACGGCTTGCGCTTCGTATCTGCTTCCCCCCTTTAACCACCTCAAATTCATTCATGGTGTATACTAGTTCATTGTATTCATGGCCCTGCGGCTCAACGCTCGCTAAACCTTTCTAAAACTAAGGAGGTTACACCCAGCGAGTATAATGTAGCAACCTTTTCTTGTCCGATAGTGCTCAATGTACATTCCAATGGCTGCTAATGGGGATCCCAGCGTGCGCGTTGACTAAAGGCCGAATGCTCCTGACTCTCATTCCCCATTAGCAGCCATTGGCGTGTACATTGAGCACCATTTTTTATTGTTAAACAACGCACAGAAGAAATCTCTCACCAGCACCACCTTGGAGGTCAAATGTTATACCTATTTCGGGTATGTGCCACTGGTGGTTACGTACTACGAGGGACGCACAAGCTACGCCATAAGGAGCTTCGCCCCTAAAATATTGAGAAGGAAAATACGCATATATGAGTATATAGTAGCTGAGTGAGTCGTGTGAACATCACTGTATACACTCGTGCGTCGGTTAGAATACACCATTTTGTTGAAAGTCAGCGCACATGTTGTGCGCCAACTTTTCGTCTGCATGTAACCTTATCGCCAAATGTCGTTTAATGTCTGTACACTTCGTTTTTTTACCTCGCAGTGCAGATACTTTGGGCGAACTTGCTGTGTTCTTCGGGGTGATCTTATAGCTCATGCGTGTCCTTTCCTACTGCGATCTTTTAGAGAACTAACGTAACGATCGACGGTTGCTGAGGGATGACTGTTCGTCTTGACGTTGCACATAGCCACATGTGCAGTGCCTCAAGGATGGCTTCTCCTTCCAAGAGCAGTCGCGAATCCTGCAGTCTCAAGCTTTGGTTTGTGTTCTTTTCTGTGCTTCTTTTCTGTTTTATTTACACTTACTGCAGTCAGCACTTAGTGGAGGAGGAGGAGAAAGAAAGTTTAAGTCGAAGGATAGGGAGGTGAGCCAGTTCTTAGACCGGTTGGCTACCCTGTGCTGGGAAAGGGGTGAGGGGAATAAAAGATGGTAAAAAGAAATGTTGCTAAAAGAGAGAGAAAGATGGATGGTGGATGAAAAACTTTTATTGGGGTCCTGAAGGATTCCACCCCCGTTTTATAGGGGTAGGATCGCGGGCCGCTCCCACGTTGGGACGGGGAGGCCCAGCCTCACTGCCGCATCGTGGGCCTTCTGGACAGCCTTGAGTTGTTGTATGAGAACCGGACTCGTGAGCAATAAATTAAAGGCGTTCTCAGAAAATTCTCCATTTTTTCTTTGTAAAGAGGGGCACCTCCAGAGCATGTGGTTAAAATCACTGTGATTCTGGCAGCCTGGACAAAGTTCTGAAGTAATGGCTCGGTTAATCGGAGTAATCGGAGTAATGGCTATAGGTTACGAGGCTAGGGTATGTTCCCGTCTGAAGCATGCGAAGAGAGATTGCCTGTGGCCTAGACAACTTTTCGTGTGGCAATGGAAATGACCTACGGCCTAATTGATAATGCTTCGTGATCTCGTTGAAGGTAGTCAAAATGTCCCTAAATTGAAGGCTGGTGGCTGACTCCTCTGTCTGAGAAGCACAAGTCCCGGCGCGGTAAGTGAAGCCTCGCGCCTTGGAGTGGGCTAGCTCGTTGACATTGGGAAGGCCTCCAACCCTCGAGCCAAGGTGAGCAGGGAACCAAATAATTGTGTGGTGGGTGAGTTCCTTGTGAGCGAGAATTCTCAAAACTTCCTTGCAAACGGAACCAGAATCGAAGGCCCTAGCAGCGGATTTAGAGTCCGTATAAATATCAGTCCTTTGTGGATCAAGGAGTGCTAGTGCAATGGCCATCTGTTCTGCTTTGTAAGAAGAAGGGGTTCGAACCAACGCAGAGGATAAAATCTGACCCTTAGTACCTACGGATACTACCGCAAAGCGAGCAGAAACGCCATACTGGGCGGCATCAACAAAGCATGACACAGACGATTGTTTGTGAGCTTGAGCTAAAAGAGAGGAGGCTCGAGCGACACGCCTGCCCACGTTGTACTGTGGATGCATATTTCGTGGAAGGGGGCATACTTTGATGCGAGAGCGTATATAATCATCGAGTGGCGTATTTCGCACTTCGAGCGTCAGGGGGTTGACTCCAGTGTCAATCAGAATCTTTCTCCCCGCTGGTGTGATCGAATCCTGGAAACCTGTGCCGTTTGTTGAGCCTCAATAACTTCTTCAAGCGTGTTGTGGACTCCAAGTTTCATAAGGTTCTCAGTGCTTGTGCGCATAGAAATGTCAAGAACTTTGTTGATGCTTTTCCTTATGAGGATGTTCAATTTATTTCTTTCATGGAGTTGCCACCTGTGCATAGATGCGACATAGCTTATGTGGCTCATCAAGAATGCATGAAATAGTCTGAGGAGGTTGTGCTCTCGAAGACCACCCCGACTGTTGGAAATGCGTGAGATTAGTCGGATGACCCCTTCCGCCTTAGAAGTCAGACGGTCGATCATGCGGCCGTTCTGTCCATTAGCCTCGATAATCATGCCCAGAACGCGTATGAAGTCCACCCTTGGAATACGCTGCCCCGATGCCGTGTGCAGCCTAATGTCGATGTCAGCCAGTGGTTGCCAGTTTTTGGGTTTGGGTCCCCGTCTCGTGGGTCGATATAAGAGAAGTTCGGACTTTGCTGGCGAGAGCTTGAGGCCAATTTCATTTATGTAGACTTCAACACAGTCTACGGCCTCTTGAAGAGAGCTCCCCACAGAGCCCTCCGAGCCACCGACACTCCATATGGTGATGTCGTCCGCGTAGATGGCGAACTTGATGCCCTCTTGGTTTGAGAGCTTTGCAGCAAGGCCGCACATTGCAATGTAAAAAAAGCAGTGGGGAGACGACTGAGCCCTGCGGGGTGCCGAAGGAACCGAGATCGTAGGGCTCAGATTTGAGATCCCCAAGCTGTATAGTGGCTTTTCTATTCCCGAGGAACGAGCTGGTGAACTTGTGAAAGTTGGCTCCTAAGTTGAGAGAAGAGATGTGATGCTTCAGCATTTTCATGACGTCCTGAGTAGATAGGTGTGGTCTAAAACCTACCATGTTGTGCGGAAACAGGTTAGTCTTCTCTATGTGCTTTGATATTCGATCGTTGATGACATGCTCGGCGACCTTGCCTATACAGGACGTCAGTGAAATGGGTCGTAAGTTGCTAAAACTGGGACTCCGGCCCGGTTTAGGTATGAGAATAACCAACGCCCTTTTCCATTGCTCAGGGAAAGCCCCGTCTCCCAAATACGATTGATTTCTTTGGTGAGGTAGGTGACAGAGCCATCGTCTAGATTGCGTAGTGTCTTGTTTGTAATGCCATCCGGGCCCGGGCTGGAGTTCCCATTAAGATTGTTTAAGATGGTGCGGACCTCTACTTCCTGGAAGGGCTTGTCCAATTCGAAGGCTGGTGATCCCGTGTATTGCGCGTAGCCAGAAGGAGGCCGGGTTGTGTCCAAAGGGAGGTATCTCTGTGCCAGACACTTCGTTATTTCCGTGTCCGATTTAACCTTCCTTTTTGAGTGCAGTATTCGGTCTACCAAGCGTGTCTGGTTGGATTTAGATTTGGTCTCCTGCAGCAGGTGTTTGAGGAGGTTCCATTTTCCCCCAACTTTCATCTGACCATCCACCTTGTTGCAAATCTCGTCCCAATGCTGTTTTTCCAGCGTCTGACAGTAAGTTGTTATTTCTTGGTTAAGACTTGCGATGCCTTTTCGCAGTCTTCGATTCATACGGTGTGCTTTCCACCTGGCTAGGAGGGCGCTTTTAGCCTCAAGAAGATGAGCAAGCCTACTATCCATTTTATTGACCGGTAGATCAGTCTCTATCGTTTTGGTGGCCGACTTGACGTCTTCGACCAGCTGAGACAGCCACTTGTCGAAATTCGGTGAGTCATTAATCTCTTCTGCGCTCTTCGCTCTGATCTTACGGAAGAGGTCCCAATCTGTAAATTTGAAAGCTTTAGGGGGCTTTGCTTGAATTTGTAATGTCGTACTCAAAATACAATGGTCACTCCCCAAGTTTTCTCCTAAGTTTAACCATGATACCTCCCCCGTGGTTGTGACAAGGGTGAGGTCTGGGGTAGTATCCCTAGAGCAAGAATTTCCAGTGCGGGCAGGAAACGTGGGGTCAGTGACCAAAGTAAGATTCAGATCCGATACCGCTTGCCAGAGCTCGGCTCCCTTGGCAGTGGTGCGAGGGTAGCCCCAAGCTTGATGGGGTGCGTTGAAATCTCCCGCTATAACTATGGGTGCGTCCACTTTCCTAGCGATCGTAACGGCTTTTGATAACAATGAGGTGAAGCGATGGTGCCTGCCTTTTGGAGAGCTATATATGTGGAGTATGAAAATGCTATTTTTAAGGTTGCTGCCAGGTATAATTTCTAAAAGAGAGTGTTCAATCTTGTTATTTGCCATGTGCAAATTGTGCTCAATGTAAGTGTACTTCTTGGACACAAACGTGCAGATACCGCGGCCATCTGGAGGTTTCGTGATGTGATGGGTGTAGTCTGGCAGGCTCATTGTTTCCGTAAGCGTCTCCTGTAGCATAATAACATGTGGTCGAATTGGCTGGGATTTAATACACTGCTGGAGAGCTGCCTTCTTTGATTGAAAGCCCCAGCAGTTCCACTGCCAAATTACGAAATTTTTAAGGTGTCCCGCCATTGTTGGGACCCTCAAAAGCTCTCTCCTGAGAGACGCTACGGGTTACCTCCTTCTGCACGATCCTGACCTTAGGTATTACTTGGGCCGGAGTAGCCTCGGCTGATTGTAAATCTTTAACTTGGTCAGCCTCGATCTTTGTGACTCTGCTGTCCAATACCGCAATCGACTCGACCACCGCCCTGAGAGCATTTTTGATATCATTCAAGGTTTCCTTGACCTCTGTTTTGAAATCTCTATCCTCGTTATTGGCCGGTTGTGCTAGCGCTCTCTTTTTGTTGGTTTTGCCCCTGGATGGACGTCCATGGGTACCTCATCGTGACTCGCATTCGATGTGGCCTCTGTACAAGGAACTGTGTTTGAAGGAGACGGAGACGAAACCTGCTGTGATTTTCTTAAATCGGCTATTTCAGCCCTGAGTTGCTCGACAATGGCTCTGAGGTTAGCACTTTCCCTTTGCATCTGCGCATATACATCTGAGTGTTGCTCTGGATTGGTACCCCCCGTTACCTGTGGTTGGGAGCCCTTGACCTTGGATGCCCAGTTCTGGTGCTGATTTCTTTGCTGCACACCATTGCGGACGGTAGGCACCCGTGAGTTAGAACGGCCCTTGGATCTAGAATGTCCTCTGGATCTCGAACGGCCCCTTGCTCTGCCTCTGGAACGGGATCGCCCTCGCGGTGGTTGTAGCTGTTGGCTGACGTCACGCGGGCGCCCGCTGCTGCTCGGGCGCTCAGTCGTAGCGCGGCCGCCTGCAGCGGCTGGTAGCGATAGGAAGTCTCCTCCGCTATCTGTGAAGTTCATGTCGTCGGCGTCTTGTTCCGCAAATTCCATCGTATATTGCATCCGTCGCTCTCGTCTTCGTCGACGGACTATGTAGGGCACTTGAAAACGATGCTTACACGTCTTGTCTGCCGTGAGATGTGGACCCCCACACAACTTGCATTCTGTAGTGCAGACGTGGTCCTCCGAAGGAGATGACATACCACACCCTCTACAGACGGCCTCCTCTAGATGGGGACAAACATCGGCTCGATGATCTAGCCTTCCACAGGCATAACAGACATCGGTCTGTCGACGATACAGGGTGCAGCGAACCAAACTATTTCCACATATGACGTAATTTGGCACTTTTAGTCCGTCAAAGAGGATGATTACCGTGGTGGAATTCTTGATTCTTTTCACTTGGAGTGCAGTCGGGTTCCTTGGGTGCACAATAAGTGAATAAAGTTGTTCTTGACCGATGTCGACGTCAACACCTCTGATGATACCTTTGCAGGTGTCGTCGGGGGCAGCTCGGTAGGCACTAACATCAAAACTGGTGGTACCGAGAGTAATGGCGGTGATCTTGGCATACGCTCTGGCGTTCCTCTCCGCTGGAGTGCTTATAACTGCAATGTTCTGCATCATATTCGGGCATACCACGTCTTCCGTGACTTCTTCCTCACTGAGCGCTGCGGCCACTGCGAGTGCCTTTGCGAACTTAATTTGACTCACAGTTCTCATGTCCAGGCCATTTCTAGGTCTCACGATGACTCGATGGTGATCTCTTGGAAGGTAAGGAAGTCTAGAAGCAGCGATAAGACGCTTCTTCACCGCAGCCCGGGAGCGCGGAGGCGACCACGCGTCGCCGTGCATGGAGACGCTTGCTCGCGTCTCGGTCCTGGGGGTATGCGTCCCACGAAGTTTACGTTTAGTGGTAGCCACAGACCATCCAGAATCTTGAAGATCATCGGGAGTGATATTGAAACGCGCTAGCGAAGATTCGACGAAGAGGAGGAAGAGACTCGACTGGCTCGCGAGCGACGCTGTGGATCCTTGGCTGAGCTACACCTCTGCATTACCCATATTGTAAATAAACGCGTTCCATCGTCACAATTGTGGTGGAAGGTGCTGGGTAAGCTAGCTACTACCAAGTGATACCGGAGAGGCACCGTCCCCTAACGACGGAACCGCTACACGAGCTTCGCCGCAGCCGTCGACTAGCGGGCTTGGCACCATTACCTCAAGAAATGAGCTCGGACGGAGACAACCAGCAACCAGCCGCAAGGACGTCGCCCTACCACTACAGGGAGCCGCGAACCTTCACAGGGAAACCCGGCGATGACGTGGACGAATGGCTAAGCCACTATCAGCGGGTGAGCCGTTCGAACGGTTGGAATGCGGCTAGCAAGCTGTCTCACGTGGGGCTCTTCCTCGATTTCACGGCGCTGGTATGGTTTGAGAACCATGAAGACACATTGACAACCTGGGACCAGTTTGTGGAGGAAATTAAGAAATGCTTTGGAGACCCAGCAACGAAGAAGAAACGTGCCGAGCAGACGTTGTCGCAGAGGGCTCAAGTCACCGGTGAGACATGCAGAACCTACATTGAAGAGATTCTGAAGTTGTGCAAGTCGGTGGATGCCCACATGACGGAAGAAGACAAAGTGGGCCATATACTCAAGGGCATCGCCGATGACGTCTACCACTTCCTCATTGGCAAGGAGAGCCTGGAATGCGTGGCCGACGTGATTAACCACTGCCGAACCTTCGAGGCTCTTAAAACTCGTCGCATCACATCGAAGTTCGGACGTCTGGCCAACGTCACGACTGTTGCCACCGTCGATGTCTGCCAGAATTCTCTACCTGCCGACCTTTCCTCCACCATTCGTCAGATTGTACGGGAGGAACTGCGTCGCCATGTTTCTGTTCCCATGCAAGCTGGAGACCCGCAGTGTGATACTCTATCCCCAAGCATCAATGCTGCGAGTTTCGACGAGCGCAGTTACTCCACCCGCAGTCCACGGCTGAGGGCTCCGCCACCACAGGCTACTTACGTCGAGTCGTCTTATGCGCCCCGCAGCAGTTATAGCTACGACAGCCAACCGCCTCCGTTTGTGTCCGAGTGGCAACAGTTCCCTGAGCATCCTCTCCACACTGCAGCATTCAATGTGCCTCGGGAACGCCCCGTGTGCTACCAGTGCGGTGTTCGCGGACATATCGCCCGGTTTTGCCCATCGCGACGTCGCCCACGCACGACGTTTTTTGACCGACCAGCGATGCTTGCACGGCGAAGTCAACAGCCCGATTACGCCTACTGGCCTTCGGATTCAACTGCCCAGAAGCACGGGCACCGGCCGAACATCCGCAGTGACTCGCCTGCCTCTGTGAGGAGCTTGACGCCACCTACCACGCGCCAGCGACGGTCCCCATCTCCCCGTCCCCGGCCGCGGCTTTCCTCTCCGCCACCGGGAAACTAGCCGGCGCGGCCGATGGAGGCGAGGTCGCTGGACGTACCGCTTTGCACACAAGTATGCCTCCATTAGTTCACATGCTTCACAACAAGGTTCATGTATTCATTGACGATGTTCCCACGATGGCTCTGGTAGACACCGGTGCAACAGTTTCTGTAATGAGTTTAGTTTTCAAGGAGAGACTTGGCCGCAAGGTTATGTTTTATTGGGATAAATCTTCTACTTTTCGAGCAGTCAGCGGCACGGCTTTGTGTCCAGTAGGTGTGTGCACTGTGTCTGTTCGTGTTGCTGGCAAAGCGTACAAGGCAGAATTCGCAGTGCTCGCTCATTCCACGCATGACGTTATCCTTGGAATTGACTTCTTGCAAGAGTGCCGTGCGACTGTCGACTGCGGGGCAGGCGAGGTTCTGTTGTCCGCCCTCGCCCAGCAGCCTCAGCGTAGCGGAGACGACAAACTCGTTGTAGTTAAAGACACTATTCTACCAGCATGGTCTACTGCCAGCGTGCCCGTTGCTGCTTCGAATGCCGACTCGAGTTTCAGTTCTCCTGATATTGTGATTGAGCCGTTGCCTTTGCCTTGCATGAAGAAAAACATCTTTCTGCCGCGCTGCGTTGTGTCTCTCACCGAGGGAAAAACTAAATTATGGGTAGTTAACTGCTCATCCGAGTCTGTTGTACTACCAGAGGGAATGCGCCTTGCCATGTTTGAAGGGCAGTGCAGTATCTGCATAGGAGCTCTCATCAATGCGGCAAATTCGAACTATGCTGATGTATCCGGCACGGAATACGAATTTTATAAGATGGTTAGCAAGTCTATTCCCTCGCATAAGCGCAAAGTGTTGGTTACACTGCTGGCCAGGCACGCTAAAGTATTTGATTTTGCACGGAAGTCGCATAGACCTCAGACGCCCAGCACACGCACTCGTCACAAGATCGACACCGGATCTGCGCACCCCCTCAGACAGAAACCTTATCGAGTTTCCGCGTCAGAGCGCAAGGTGATTTCAGAGCAAGTCAGCGAGATGCTAACCTCTGGCGTAATTCAAGAATCGTCAAGTCCCTGGGCCGCGCCTGTTATCTTGGTCAAGAAAAAAAATGGGTCCTGGAGGTTCTGCGTTGACTACCGACGTCTCAACTCTATAACTAAGAAGGACGTGTACCCGCTTCCTCGCATCGATGATGTCATCGACTGCCTGCATTCAGCGTCCTATTTTTCATCGGTGGACTTGCGATCCGGGTATTGGCAGATCCCCATGGATCCGGCTGACAAAGAAAAGACGGCCTTTGTTACACCCGACGGTCTGTTTGAGTTTAATGTTATGCCATTCGGCTTGTGTAATGCCCCCGCCACATTTGAAAGATATATGGACACCGTTTTACGGGGCCTCAAATGGGAAATTTGCCTGTGTTACCTGGACGATGTCGTGATTTTTGGCCGAACATTTGAAGAACATAATCATCGCCTTGACCTCGTTCTAACCTGTCTCGAGGAAGCTGCGCTTACACTGAACTCAAAAAAATGTCGCTTTGGAGAACGTGAAACCTTGGTTCTGGGACACCTGGTGGATAAAAATGGCGTGAGACCGGACCCGCAGAAAGTCGCCGCTGTCAGCAACTTCAAGCAGCCGCAGTCCCCCAGGGAGTTGCGTAGCTTCCTGGGCCTGTGTTCTTACTTTCGTCGATTTGTTCCGAATTTCGCTGATAAAGCACAACCACTGACCGACTTGCTGCAAAAGGATGTCCCTTTCCACTGGACACCGGATTGCGAAGCAGCCTTTAAGCAGCTTCGGTTCATACTGACTTCAGGACCGGTACTACGCCATTTCGATCCTTCTGCTGAAACGGAAATTCACACAGATGCCAGTGGAATCGGCCTTGGTGCAGTGCTCGTTGAGCGCCATGACAATGCTGAACACGTGGTCGCTTACGCGAGTCGTTCG
Organism: Rhipicephalus microplus; assembly: GCF_043290135.1. Lineage (NCBI taxonomy): Eukaryota > Metazoa > Arthropoda > Arachnida > Ixodida > Ixodidae > Rhipicephalus > Rhipicephalus microplus. The sequence continues at coordinate 154,291,309 of NC_134702.1, read as the reverse complement.
TTGAGCAAGGCAGAACGAAATTACACAGTCACAGAACAGGAGTGCCTCGCAGTTGTTTTCGCCGTGCACAAGTTTCGCCCATACATCTACGGTCGTCGCTTCTCGGTAATCACCGACCATCATTCTCTATGCTGGTTGGTAGGCCTCCGAGACCCATCTGGACGACTGGCGCGATGGGCTTTGCGCTTACAGGAGTTCGACTTCACAGTACGCTACAAGAGCGGTAACCGGCACGCAGACGCCGACTGCCTATCGCGCCTTCCTCTACCGATGACGGAGTGCGACGCTGACAACTTCGACCAGTATATCGGCGCTATTGCCTCTGAGTTCCCTGATCTCGCGACTTTCCGGACAGCCCAACAAGAGGACCGCTCCTTAGATTCTCTATTCGCCCCCGCAAATGAACACGCAAACCCAAGCTCTTTTGTGGTTCATGACGGCGTCCTTTACAAGAAGAATTATTCCGGACAAGGCGCCCGTCTGCTTCTAGTTGTTCCACGCGCTTTACGGGCTCACGTCTTTCGGTCCTTACACGACGACGCAACCTGCGGCCACATGGGCTTCGCCAGAACGCTTCAACGAATCCAGCAAAGGTTCTATTGGCCCAAGATGCGACACGACACGGAAAAATACGTTGCTGGATGCGAACAATGCCAACGACACAAACGTCCCACGGCTACGCCGCCAGGACTTCTCCATCCTGTTCCACCTCCTAACTCTCCCTTCGAGACTGTTGGTGTCGATCTGCTCGGTCCATTTCCACGATCGAGCAGTAACAATCGATGGGTCGTCGTCTGTGTTGACCACCTAACGCGCTACGCAGAAACTGCTGCAATACCTGCTGCAACGGCCATGCACGTGTCGCAGTTTATGCTTCGTTGTGTAATTCTCCGCCATGGTCCTCCACGCGTTGTCATTAGCGACCACGGACGTCAGTTCGTTGCCGACGTCGTTGAAGAGATCCTGCGTCTGTCTGCCTGCAATTTCCGCCATGCCACACCATATCACCCGCAGACCAATGGTCTCGTAGAGCACACGAACCGGACTCTCACGAACATGCTGTCTATTTATGTCGATTCTAAGCACAAAAACTGGGACGAAGTGCTACCTTACATCACGTACGCGTACAATACCGCGAAGCATGAGACTACAGGTTACTCTCCATTTTACCTGCTGTACGCTCGCTCCCCACGATTTTGTCTCGACACTATACTACCTTTTACACTAGACGTGGAAACCTCGACAGCCGAGACGCTCTGCCGCGCAGAAGAAGCCCGTCGCATCGCACGCCTCCGAACCTTGGCATCCCAGCAGCGTTCTAAGAAACGTTACGACGCCTGCCATCGCTCCGTATCCTATAGCAAGGGCGATCTTGTGTGGTTATGGACACCAGTCCGCAAACGTGGTTTGTGCCAAAAGTTCTTGGCTCACTATTCCGGTCCATTTGTCATTCTTGACCGCCTCAGCGACGTCACGTACGTAATCTCGAGCGTCACAAGCAATGGTCGCCGCTCTAGCAAAACACAACTGACACACGTTGCGCGCCTTAAACCTTGCCATCATCAACCATCTGAGTGACTCGCCCAGAGGGCATCGTCTGCGAACCGGGAAGTGAAACGCGCTAGCGAAGATTCGACGAAGAGGAGGAAGAGACTCGACTGGCTCGCGAGCGACGCTGTGGATCCTTGGCTGAGCTACACCTCTGCATTACCCATATTGTAAATAAACGCGTTCCATCGTCACAATATCCTCCCCATCGACAGCGACTTGCATAGACATTCCGTGCGTAGAGTGCTGAAACACCCTTCCGAGAAGGGCCGGCGGCCACTCCGCCGTAGCCTCAGCCTAGCGCGCTCAGCTGAGCAGATGGGCAAACAGAATAGTCTCGAAAAAGGGTCAAAAAGCTCACCCACAGTGAAATACTTGGTATCGATGTATTCCGTGTGGTTTTATGCGTCGACTGGCACCAAAAGACGCTGTTGGGACTCCGGGTCCTGCCGGTCTCGTTTTCGGTAGCTGGCCCCGTCGCAGGATCCATCGTCCAACAATTCAGCGAGAAGAGGCGCCCGAACGAACAACAGAGATTTATTTACATGTGGAGAAGTGGTCAACTGATCCAAAGAGAGAAGAGTGAGAGTGATACAAAACGTCTTCGGCATTTTATAGCGCCACGTTGTTGACACTGGGCGCCTTGTCCGCATCGTCAGCCAATACGGTGTCCCCGGCACCTCGGCCACGAGGGAGGGGGAAACACCTCTCACAACACATGGAGTGGCACAACCTAACACGATGTCCATATATGGTCCCGGCGCCCTAAAATGTTACCAAACATGGTCACGAACGCACAGCAGATTCCGGAGTTCTCCCGGCGAGAGGAGGAGCCTGAATGGGGAGGTGGGGGTGGACGACACCGTCGGCCATGAACCGGTTCTCCCCCAAACTCGTCTTGCTTGGTTCCCTAGGGCCGGTCGTAACAGTCTCTCGCGCGGGGGGGTGAAGATCTCGATGGGCTGAGGTTTGCAGCCACTGTCCGGAAAGATCAGCGCCGGCAGTCGGTTTGGTGACGACCGTCTTTGATGAAGTAGAGGGCAACACCTGCTTCATTGTGGGCTCAACAGACATCACATACGCACATGAAAACACAACTACTCAGCCGGTGTGCGCCGGACAATTCCGCCAAACTCCACCAGGCAATTTTCCCCTTTAACTGATATTAAAGGAAATACACAATTTATTCAAAATGTTACTCACACTTTAAGGTGACACAAAACAACAACACTAGAAGCACACCGAACCCGAAACCCTGGATAGCCGTGTCTTCAACTTTTTCAAACAAGTACACCTAAAAGAGTAAAAAAACAATCACTAGCTCTTGTCTAGGTCAGGAAAAAAATGCCAGAGTTCTCAAGACATCCTCTCGCGTCAGGGGCATCGACTTAAGCCATCAGCGTTGCCATGGTGTACACCCTTTTTGTAGCGTATTTCAAACGTATATTGTTGCAAAATGAGGCTCCAACGCAGCAGGCGGCCGTTCTTAGAGGACATGGTCTGTAGCCAGGTGAGAGGACAGTGGTCCACTTCCACAATGAACTTGCTTCCGGCAATGTAACAAGCCAGTTTCTGGACTGCCCAAACCAAGCACGCACATTCCTTTTCGCTAGCGCTGTAAACCTGCTCGCGAAGGGTGAGTTTCCGGCTAACATAGAGGACGGGATGCTCTTGATCCCCCTCATCCCTTTGACTAAGAACTGCCCCCATGCCTCTATCACTAGCGTCGCATTGGACTATGAAAGGCCTCGAGTAGTCCGGTGAACTAAGCAAAGGTTGGCTCGACAAGGCCGCTTTCAAAACGCGGAAAGCCTTTTCTTTCTCCTCATCCCAGTCGACCATTTGGGGCTCGGTCTTGCGCAACGCGTCAGTAAGAGTGCTGGCAATGTCGGAATATCTAGGGATGTACTTACGATAGTAACCAGCTATTCCAAGAAAAGCCCGAATATCGGTTTTCGTTCGGGGCTGGGGAAAGTCTCGGATAGCTGCCACTTTCATTTCAGAGGGACGGCGATGCCCTCGACCGATAACATGCGCGAGATAGAGTACCTCTGCTTGTGCTAGCTGACACTTGGGCGCCTTTACCGTTAAACCTGCTTCACGTAGGCGTGTCAGTACTGCTCTCAAATGCGCCAAGTGTTCTGGCCAGGACGAGGAAAACACGGCGACGTCGTCCAAGTAAGGCAATGCGAAGTCCTCTTGACCCCGCAAAACCTTATCCATTAAGTTTGAAAAACAGTAAGGCGCGTTCTTTAGGCCGAAACTCAACACTTTAGGGCGGAATGTCCCCAATGGTGAAGTAAATGCAGCATACCGGCTCGCCCTCTCGGTGAGCGGCACCTGCCAGTAACCTCTCACTAGGTCTAGCGTTGAGATAAATTCCGCGCTGCTTACCCTCTCGACGCGTTCCTCAATGTGGGGAATTGGGTATGTCTGATCCTTGGTGATGAGGTTTAACTTACGATAGTCTACGCAAGGACGCGGATCTTTGCCGGGTACCTCCACAAGAATTAACGGGGAAGTGTAATCACTTTCACACGGCTCAATCACGCCCAATTCCAGCATCCTGTTAACCTCTGCTTTTATTAGCTCAAGCCGGTGAGGTGACACCCGATACGTCTTAGATCTTACCGGTTCCGACGAGGTAAGCTCTATGTCATGAGCGAGGACGGATGTCCGGCCTGGCTCGCTTACAAATCTGTCCTGAAACTCGGTCAAAAGACCACGCAATTCCTGCTTCTGCTTCATTGTCAGCTGTGAGTTTGATACTAAATCCTCAACTCTTTTCTCGATCGGGACTTCGTCCGATTCGGGAGCTAATTCAGGAATTTCTGCCGGAACCTCTTCCGGAACATTTAAAGTCATGTTCACGATGGCTTCCCTCTCTTTATAGGGTTTGAGTAAGTTGCTATGATACACCTGGTGTACCTTACGACTTCCTGGTAATTTTACCACATAGTTGGTGTCAGACAATTTTCGAGTAATCTCGGCCGGGCCGACCCATTGCACTTCAAGCTTATTCTTTTGGGAGGGCCTCAACAACATGACCCTCTCTCCTACAGCAAAGAGTCGCGCTTTAGCTGTCCGATCGTAGTAAAGCTTAGCCTTCTGTTGTGCTTTGGTCATCGCCCTCTCGGTCATTTCTTGGGCTTTTGTTAGACGATCCAATAAGGTGAGGACATATTCCACTACTACAGGATCATCACCCTGACCTTCCCACGACTCTCTCAGCATACGAAGAGGAGACCGCAGTCTGCGGCCGTAAACAAGTTCCGCTGGCGTAAACCCTGTTGTCTCATGTGGTGCAGTTCTTAGTGCAAACATCGTTGCAGGTAAGCACATTTCCCAGTCAGTTTTTCGTTCAAAACATAAGGCTCTTAACACTCGCTTCATCACGGAGTGAAGCTTTTCTATCGAGTTCGACTGCGGATGGTAGACTGAACTATGCAATAATTTCACGCCACACCGCTCTAGAAAGGTTGTCGTTAAGGCACTCGTGAAAATGGTGCCCTGGTCTGATTGTATCTCGGCAGGAAAGCCTACCCGGGCAAACACGGACAGAAGTGCGTTCACTACTTCCACGGAACTTAGCTCTTTTAGCGGGACCGCCTCTGGAAATTTAGTAGCTGGGCAGATTAAGGTCAGGATGTGACGGTAGCCTGAAGTTGTCTTGGGCAAAGGACCTACTGTGTCAATTACCAACCGACGAAAGGGCTCCGTGATTATGGGTACCAGCTTCATTGGAAATTTCGCCTTATCTCCCGGCTTACCCACTCGCTGACACACATCGCAAGATTTTACAAACCTCTCTACATCTTTAAAGCATCCAGGCCAGTAGTATTCCTGTAAAAGACGATTTTTCGTCTTCTTTACGCCTAAGTGGCCTGACCATGATTCTCCATGCACCAAGCTAAGCAAATCCTGACGATACGCCTGAGGTACGACTACCTGGTCAAATTCTACTCCTCGCCTATCTAGATATTTTCGATAGAGTATGCCGCTCCTCTCTTGGAATCTCACATTTCGTTTGGCGATTCCCTCTTTCGAACTGTCCTGGAATTGCTTAAGCGTCGGGTCCCCCTTTTGTTCGGTTATTAATGAAGCGGGGCTCACCTGCAGCAGCCGACTGAAATTATCCGAAGTTGGCATGACACACAACTCTTTTGTATTTCCTAGTACCTGGAATGTGTCACCCTCTGTGCTATCCTCTGTACTACCAGAAATCGGCTTGGGAGCAACGGCTTTTTCTATTTGCTCGGTCAACGAGGCGTAATTGACCCCTTCCAATTCGGGAGGAGGTACAACGTCGCCTTTAGGAATGGTTGCCTCCGCGACTACGGCTTCTGCAGCCTGTTCTCGCACAAGTCGATTTGTTACCGTGGTGTCCAACTCGCAACCAGGCCCGTTGTCGATTTGAGGCTTGTTTGCCTCAGTGAATGATGCTCTCGCAGCCAGCGCACGTGCCTTCGATCTAGTCAGTGCCTGCACTATGCCTTCTCCCAACGTTAGACCTTTCTCCTTCAGCATTTGATCTGACTTATTTGAAAATAAGTAAGGATACTGAGGGGGTAGATATGGCGATACCGCGGCTTCCGTTTCCAACGTTCCAAATGCGCCTTTAAGGACAACTTTAGCTACGGGAAGGCACTGACTGTTTGCTTATACGGCTTGTCTAATCCAGACACAGTCTCCTGAATACTGTCCGGACTGAACAAAGGACGGATGAACTACGTCCATAGTGGCTGCGGAGTCTCTAAGAACCCGACACTGCTTGCCGTTCACGGTAAGGTCGTACATATAGGGCTCTAACAACTTCATGTTCTCGTCGGCTTCATTTATAGATAAAAAGGCCACCTTTTCTTTCGGGCAATGTTTCGCGAAGTGCCCTGTTTCGTGGCAATTGAAACAAGTCGCCGGTTTTTTCGCCTCAAATTTCCTTTTGCTTTCCTCTGCCGACGCCCCATGGTTAGATGCCTTGTTTTCCTCACCCTTTTGTGCGAGACTTGTCGGTTGTTTTCTAAACGGCACCTTATTCGGTAGTAGGAATTTTTCCCTTTTAGGCTCGCTGTTTGCCCCGAGGGCGCGGCGCGTAACGAATTCTTCAGCGAGCTCTGCGGCTTTCGTTACGGTGTTCACGTCTGGTCTATCCTGCACCCAGAACCTCACCTTTTCTGGTAACCTTTGATAGAATTGTTCCAGACCGATACACTCGAGCACCTTGTCATGATTCCCATACGCCTTTGCCTCTTTGAGCCACTCCCCCATGTTGGCCATTAACTTGTAAGCAAACTCCGGGTATGAATCATTGTTCTCTTTTACGGCGTTGCGAAATTTTTGTCTGAAACCTTCCGCTGACAACCTGTATTTCTTGAGAAGGCTCGACTTTACCTCACTGTACTCGTCAGCCTCCTCTTTCGTGAGGCGCGCGATTACTTCTGAGGCCTCCCCCGGAAGTAGGGACAACAAGCGTTGAGGCCATGTATCCTGGCTGAAACCTTGCCTTTCACAAGTTCTCTCAAAGTTGACGAGGAACAGCCCAATGTCCTCCCCTAGCTTGTACGATCTCATTAGGTCCGTCATTTTGAACCTGACCCGCTCTGCTGTACCGGATGCCTCGCTGCCTCCTGCTCTACTATTATGGCTAATCTCTAGCTCGAGGCGCTTCATTTCAAGCTCGTGCTTTCGCATCTTGTCTGCCTCGGCTGCCTTCCTTTCGGCCTCGGCCGCCTTTCTTTCGGCCTCGGCCGCTTGCCTCTCCTGAATCTCCTCGACACACTCTGACAGCTCGTCATCCTCCGCCCCCAATGCGAGAATCGCCTCTATCAGCTCTGGCTTTCTTTGAGAGTCCGACACCTCCAGATTCAACTCCCTTGCAAGTAGCAACAACATGGACTTTCGCAGGGATTTCAGATTCATGGCTGCTTCCAGTACCGCTGTCTCTGTTCCACAAAGATTCCTGTCCTGCAACTAATTAACCTTGACGGCAACGACAGCTCTAGATCCCTGCCTTGCCTCAAGTTTTCCGTTAACTTAGTCTACAAATAAAGCTTCAAAAGCTCTTACACGGAATCCTGCCCTCTGTCACTGTTAACCTTGACGCCACTGACAGAAAGAGCTTAACCAAGCTATCACACAATTTCTGCCTGACGCAAGTTACCTGTTAACCCAATGACCAAGACAGCCCCTCTCTACCAGCTTTTACTTAACACATAGAGTAAATGCCTGGTAAAATTAAACAGAGAAAGCCGGCACTCACCCAGTTCGCAGTCATGTATCCGGCGTCGTGCCTCTCAGAAGTGCCGTTCGATTCCCTCTGGAAGTCGATGAGCTCGTGTCATCCTTCTCCTGTCGTCCCGTTGTTGGACTTCGGGCTCACTCCGTCCTGTGGTCGCTTTCGGGGTTATCAGCATCCCACCGCTGCCATCCAGTTGTTGGGACTCCGGGTCCTGCCGGTCTCGTTTTCGGTAGCTGGCCCTGTCGCAGGATCCATCGTCCAACAATTCAGCGAGAAGAGGCGCCCGAACGAACAACAGAGATTTATTTACATGTGGAGAAGTGGTCAACTGATCCAAAGAGAGAAGAGTGAGAGTGATACAAAACGTCTTCGGCATTTTATAGCGCCACGTTGTTGCCACTGGGCGCCTTGTCCGCATCGTCAGCCAATACGGTGTCCCCGGCACCTCGGCCACGAGGGAGGGGGAAACACCTTTCACAACACATGGAGTGGCACAACCTAACACGATGTCCATATATGGTCCCGGCGCCCTAAAATGTTACCAAACATGGTCACGAACGCACAGCAGATTCCGGAGTTCTCCCGGCGAGAGGAGGAGCCTGAATGGGGAGGTGGGGGGGGACGACACCGTCGGCCATGAACCGGTTCTCCCCCAAACTCGTCTTGCTTGGTTCCCATAGGGCCGGTCGTAACAACGCTCACAACTGCACGAAAAACTGTCCAAAAACATTTTCGAACGCGGAGCCGATGTTTTCACATCCACACGAGACGGCGTCCCCCTGGTGGTCCCCCAGAGGGAGAGAAACTACAAAAAATAGCGACAAAGGAAAGGAAACATCAAAGAGTATAAGACACTAAAGTCTGTCACTGAGACCAGTTGTCTGCAAAAAGCGTAGTAAAGCTTTTAAAGCCTTCTGGGCTGAGGACGGGCTCGGCCAATGACCCAGAATCTTTTGTTCCGACAAAGGCCCATCATCCAGTCTATTCAGAGCTGCAGTCAGTTCTTGTCTTTGCGCGTTGAAATCGGTGCACTCACATAGAAGGTGCGTGATGGTTTTTTCGCAGCTTCAGTTAGTCGTAGAAGAGCCGGTCATTCTAATGAGATAGGAGTATGCGTTCGCGAAGGTGACTACAAGCCAGAGGCGGCACAGAAGAGTCTCCTTAGCTCGAGATATATCCCTGAAGGAAGACGAAACTGCAGATCGTGATCCAAGTTATGCAGGCGCGCGTTTGTGAATTCTGTCGAGTTCCACTGTATTAGCGTGAAATTACGTGCAAGCGAAGGAAGTCTTGTAGCTGCGTCGGTTCTTGAGAACGGGATGGCTGTGCATTGGGTACTGTCGTGTGCAGATCTAGCGGCCTAATCTGCACGAGGGTACCTTACGAGGGTACCTTACGAAATGAGCAATCGATCGGATGTGCTTTCAACTGGTTCACTTAGCAGCTGAATTGTATTCCGTTTTGTTTGCATTCCATTCTACTGTATTTTTGTATTGCATTGTATTGCAGTTCATCTGTATTCTATTCTATTGCATTTTATTCTGAGTGTACACAAAGTGTATTGCCACTTGTCTGAACACTATATATCACCATACTAAAAACCACCAAGTGGTGGTTTTAGATCTTGGCTCATGCCCATAAGGGCAATTGGCCACATTGTACCATATAATGAATTTTTACAACGCTTGCTAAAAAAGAGAGAAATTAGATAAAAACAATAATAATGTTTCTTTGAAAAAACGTGAAAAAATGCCGAATTCGACAAACTACAACATATAAAACAGATTACTGAAAATGAAGAAAGGGGACAAAGAATTGGATATATCTGGCAGTACCACTATAGCAGCGTATCCTTCCGGTTGCCTGAATGAATTTATGTAGCGCTGACCGAATAGCTCTGCGGCCCGCACCCAACTGACTGGCTCCAAATGATAAAAGGTGGATGTATTAATTGGCAATCCGAGCATACTAATCGGTCTCTCAAGAATTATTCGGCGCAGTGGGGCGAAGCGGTGGCATGTGAGAAGAAAGTGATCTATTGTTTCCGGTTCATTGCAAACTTCACGTAGGTTAGTTATTGAAAATCCTGATTTGTGGAGATAAAAATAGAACCGAGCAACTCTACAGCGAAAGCTTGTGAGGGTCACTTCACATTGACGGGAAAAGCATTTTGCGGTGTTCCATGTGAATTGCAAGTGCCAAAATTCTTCAGATTGTATACGAGTGATGTTACGTTTCTTACATTCATTTCTAAAATTTAGGGGCAACGCTCTTCATTGTCGAAGCTTTGATTGATATGTGGGGTTTCACGTCCCAAAACCACCATATGATTATGAGAGACGCCGTAGTGGAGGGCTCTGGAAATTTAGACCACCTGAGGTTCTTTAACGTGCACCCAAATGTTATTGTCGAAGCTTGCCCATTGGCTTTGGCGACGTGCGCCGTAGCCGCCGCTGGCGATGTCGATGATGCTCATGACGATGAAAAACAAACGCGTCCCAGACAATACATTCTCTTTTTGCCTTCATGGCACAACACATGCAAGTTACCTTATACGCCATGACGATGAAGAGGAGGACGATAATAATCACGAACAACGACTGGCTTCTGCAGTAAAAGACGTCTCGATGTGATCTACGATGCATTTTGTGCGAATGAAAACAACCAACAAGCACCACGGAAACGTGCCCAGACCTCGTCTTTGCAGACTTCGGGCTGGATTCGATACCACATATAGGGGTAATACTGGAGGCAAAACGAAATTCGCACCTCAATACAACACATCAGTTATGACCAATAAAAATAGTATATAACTGTATACCACTTAGCACTCGTTTAGAGGCGTGAGAGGTCAATGTCACGGATGATTTACGGTGACACTGAACGATACCACTTTGGCCCACTCATTATCATTCTCTTCGCGTATATGTTGTGATTTGTTGCTCTCGATCTTTTGTAAAAAAATTTCTTGTCTCTTCTCATGTCTATTTTTGTGAGCGTTTCTTTTGTCTGTACTCGTTTTCTTGCTCATCGTAGTTATTGCAGCCTATGCCAGGCAAATTGCCTCACTCGTTTCAGGAGCCAAGCAGAAGATGAAAACGAGAAGAAAGAGAGCACGTGCAGCCTGAGTTATTACTCAAGTTAATGACAGTTTTTTTTTTTTTACTCATCCGACAAAGTCTGTTCACATGAAAAATCTGAATTCATTTTTACTCGGCTGTGAAGCTTTCGAATGCCTGTGGCCACGCCTGTGGCACATACCCGACCGAGTCTTCTTGGCTCGCTGGATCAGAAACAATTTGCTAAAGAGCTTCACTGTTAAAAAAAATGGCAGCATATCCTCGGAGTGAATGATGGAGAGTGGGGCGAAGAATTCGTCCATCCATTCGTTCTTGCTCCCGTCCGTCCATGCGTCCGTCAGTGTGACCATCCATGCGTCCATCAGCCCGTCCGTGCGTGCGTCTGTGCGTGCGTCCGTCCCTGCGTTCGTCCATGCAGCCACCCCTGCGTCCGTTCATGCGTCCATCCATGCATCTGTCTACGTGTCCGTTCGGCCATCTATTCAACACTCCTAGTACCATCATCTCGCATCTTTTCATCATATATTCCCCATATAGAAGCACCGCCCTCCAGCGGACATTCCAAGGACTAAACGAGAGGTGGCACACGCACACTTTCTTACGGCTTGCACTTCGGGTCCACTTCCCACCTTTAACCACCTCGACTTCATGGTATATACTAGTTCACTGTATTCATGGCACTGCGGCCGAACACTCGCTAAACCTTTCGAAAACCAAGGAGGTTACGCCCAGCGAGTATGACGTAGCGAACTTTTTCAGTCAGATAGTGCTCAATGTACATGCCAATGGCTGCTAATGGGAAATGAGAGGCGGAGAATTCGGCTTTTACTTTCTTGTGGCTTGCGCTTCGTATCTACTTCCCATTTTTAACCATTTCGAGTTCATTCATGGTATATACAAGTTCATTGTATTCATGGCACTGCGGCTCAACGCTCGCTAAACCTTTCTAAAGCTAAGGAGGTTACACCCAGCGAGTATAACGTAGCAACCCTTTTTTGTCAGATAGTGCTCAATGTACATGCCAATGGCTGCTAATGGTGATCGCAGCCTGCGCGTTAACTAAAAGCCGAATGCTCCTGTCTCTCATTCCTCATTGCCCCGCCGCGGTGGTCTAGTGGCTAAGGTACTCGGCTGCTGACCCGCAGGGCGCGGGTTCGAATCCCGGCTGCGGCGGCTGCATTTCCGATGGAGGCGGAAATGTTGTAGGCCCGTGTGCTCAGATTTGGGTGCACGTTAAAGAACCCCAGGTGGTCTAAATTTCCGGAGCCCTCCACTACGGCGTCTCTCATAATCATATAGTGGTTTTGGGACGTTAAACCCCACATATCAATCAATCATTCCTCATTAGCAGCCATTGACATGTACATTGAGCACTATTTTTATTGTTCAACAACGCACAGAAGAAGTTTCTCACCGGCACCACCTTGGAGGTCAAAATGTTATACTTGTTACATACTACGAGGGATGAACGGGTGCCGCTATAAAGAGCTTCGCCCCTAAAAATGATCTTGCTCACAGCACTCACCAGCGACCAGCTGGCCCAGCAGCTTTGGGCTGTCCAACAAGCCCAAGATACCACCCTGGTCCAAGAACTTCGAGTCATCCAATGAGACACCACCATCATCATCGACAGAGGGTGGGAAAAGGACAGGAGTCTATCCCCTTTTCCACCCGCCTCACCCGAAGGAAACTGCTAGACATTTAATCAAGTTTATTATTTCATTCATTTGTGGCGGCGCGCACGCATCCCAGTAGACACTGATTTCTTTAATTCTCCAAAGAGATCACTTTCGAAAGGCTTCGACAACGTCCACGCCAGTACACTTACTTGTGTGTGCAGTTATAAGCGCTCATTCATGCTGCAGTTGTACTATCACTTCATTGAGGCTTCATTCTGGTATCCCGCACTAATTTTCTATATATGTGAAACTGGAACAGTGCATGTCACATTGTTCGTCCACAGTGATTTCCCACATTTCATGCAAGAAGCTTGTTTCGGTGCCCGTTCGAGAAGAGTGTGCACGCACTGTACGTATTTTGTAAGCCGATAGTTTCTTTAAAACAATCGCAGGCTTTTAAAATGCGAAGTTTTTTTAAGCGAACTGTAGGCATTTTTCAGCGTTTTTATCTCCGTATGTATTCGTCAATCTATCATGCCTACCACTTTGTGCTCTCGTGATTGTCTCCTGGCACTGTCTAGAGCAAAATTTGTAGGGAGTTGTGACTAATATAACTCTCTGGTCTGGACATGATTAACTAACGTTAAAAGCCTGTGGTATACACCGTCAAACCTTTCCCTCCAGACACGTGTCGTACATACCCGTATTATATCACGGGCCGCACTACGCGAGTATGTGCCATAGGTGATTGACAGTTACTACCTATCCCGGAATGATGATGATGATTATGATGATGATGATGATGATGATGCAGCATTTTATTCATGAAAGAAAGAGGAGGGGAGAATTTCAAGGGTGGTTTCCCCCTTCCAGTACACCAGTGGCCGCTGCAGCTCGACCGGCCTGACGCAGGAGACCTTTTTGGGTCTTCAGGTCAGGTCGGGTGAGGACGGCCTCCCAAGGCTCCCCAATCAGCGTGAGTATCAGAGGCGACTGAGCCTCCATAGGCTTGTTTCGGCAGTCCCATGTGACGTGTTGCAATGTCACTCTCGACTTGCACCACAGACATTGCATGGTTTAGATATGCAGTGGGGTTTATGTGATGCCATATTTCCAAATATGGATAGGTGCTAACCTGAATTTTTCTTATCTGGCGAGCTTTGTCAACTTTAAGCGATTTGTGAGGTGGTGCATACCGCTGTCTTTTCTTCCGTTGATGCTCGAGTATATCGCGTTCAGTGCAAGGTTTGTATTGATTATCGGTGTCGTTGATCATTCGGTTGCTCAAATCACGAGCGATACTGTGCGCCAGCGCATCACCCTAAACACCCTCGTGGCCTGGGCACCAAATTATGGCATGGCCTTGTATGAGAAACATTACTAACTTCAATGTGGGAGCATTAGGACGAACTGCCATCTGTAGACCACACCAGAAGAATGCGAAGATAAACAATCAGGACTTAAGCATTGAACCAATGCGTTTTTCGTAGATATAAGACATTCTAACACAGAGTCATGGTATGTCTTAAAACTGCTCTATAAGAAGACACTATATGCCGGCGTAAGGTCGGTGTAACTTCAGTTGTCGCTGCGGCAGTGGCTGTACCTAATTTTACAACAAAGCAATAAGCTATACATATTTGACACAGGCGTTCTGTCAGTGGCTCTGTCATACACGCTCTGGCATAATTGTAATTCTAGCGTTGACTGCATTGATTTGAACGTTGAATAAACTTGTGCGCTAACTGTGTATTTATGGTTTTCAGAACTGTATCTGGTTTTGCCCGAAGCCACTAAATTGTGGCTGCTTTTATACGTATTACAGCTGCCATAATTTCATCATCTGTGTCGTAGTCGAAAGCTATCCAGATGAAACACGCATATAACGTGGTATATGTTTAACCATTGTTTACCTTTCGATGTTGTACAGAAGCCTGTTAGACATTCTTTTGTATTCCTCCGTGGAAATTTTTTTTGCGTGTGCCGCGCACTATTTTATGGCCGGATCAGTTTACGCCACAAAACTTTCACAATGAGGTACTTTGAACCTGCTAAATACTGTCTTACACTGGCTGCTTTGTAAGAAAGGTTGGGCAAACACCACAACGCATCCATAAAGAAATTATCGAATTAGTTGTTATCATCACATCCAGCCAAAGTGCACCATCTGCAAAGGAAAGACATCTTGAATGTTGCTGAAGTAAAATAATAAAAATGCTGAAGGTAAAACTTCTTAATCTTATTTTCTCAATTAATTTTCTGTCTTCCTGAGGCGCGCTTGCCGTATCTTAGGATTCAGACTTACTTTCAATGACCAGCGGTTGCCTCGGCTTCGAACTGCATGCTCTACCCATATTCATTCCGCCTTTATTTTGACTATAGGGTTCTTATACACCCGTTTGTACCCTGGCCCACTCGGCTCTCTTCTGGTAGCTTAAACTCGCACCTATCATTTTACTTTTAAGCTGAACCTCCGGGTCACTGCCCTCTTGATAAGTACCAGTAAGATTTGCCATGACTTTTAGTTGCAGATGCGTCGGACGGCGTTTTCTCCGTCACTAACTCTGAGGTCCTGATGGTTCCTAGCTGAAGAAAGGCCGCAGGAGAACATATATTGAAATAAAAGGGGAAAGTGAAGTGACACGCATTAGTTTTTAGTTGAATTGTCTTGATTTGTTGGTGTCGGGGCTGCCGGAGTAAAAAAAAATTAAAAGTGCGAGCCTCGCAGTTTCATTGAGAATGGCATGATTAAGTAGAGAACATGATGGTCCTAATTTTATTGCTTGTGCATTTCATATGTAAAAAAAAAAGATGCGGTGGCACTCTCTGTTTCAGTTACAGTAACCGCTCATGCGCGTTGCTTTTCCCTTCCTCATCAGCTGCAGCGTTACGTCTTGCCCCTTTCCTGTTACAGCAACCACGCATTCGCGTTGGTTCACTTTCCGGTATAGCAGCCGCAGCGGCAACGTTACTTTCTGCGCGTGCCTGCGCAGGTTTAGACACAGCGTGCCAGAAGTCGTCATCCCTTGGCGGTGGGGGCGTATAATGGAGACGTGCCTGATTGATGGTTCGGTTCACAGACAGCCATAAATCTGTGTCCTCCTCCCAACGTGATGCCGGGATGCGGCCCGATGATTTCGCACGTCTCGGGGGTTCGGTGCACGGCGCAACTGAAATGGGAACGAAGGAGGGAGGGCAAGAGATGCTCGCGCAACTGCGCCAGCGGCTCTTGATATAAGCTTGGATGCGCCGCTCGCCTATATCCGAACAGTGCTTAGCAATGCATCCACAGGTCGCACACATAGGGGCAAGACCGTAAGCCTTTACCGACGATAGCGACAATAACAACACCCAAGCACTCCATACAAATGATTAACCAGCGAAAGCTGAAACGCGTTGCCCCGGTGTTAGACAGTGGTTTCAAGTCGACGTGGCACTTACGACTCTCACAATTATCGCTTACATGTTCTTGCTTCTTAATGACGTTTAACACATATTTGCTTGGTTAAGCACGGTGTTTCTTTCACATGCCGCGCATTGTGCCTCGCACGATCACGGAGGAGAGTGACTAGTGGTTAAAAACGCTCCGCAGTGCGCTAATAGGCACTTTTGGTTGAATGAGTGGAACGCTAAACGTTACCGGAGCGCAACACGCGTTTTCGGTTTAGCCAAGCGTCCTTCAATCAACGCAATCGCCACTCCGCTGGTGCATGAAATTTGGTGTAAAGGTGTGAAGGTTTATTAAAATATCATCATCCAATACAAATAACATGGTTCGCAAGTGCTACAGAAGGATGTCCCAAGGTAAATACTGTCAGAGGGACGTCCTATCGAGAATGGATCGATAAAATAGAGAGCAATCAAGTGACAACAAAAAGCATATTGTGAAGCGTGAATTTCTCAACAAGAACAGAAAAGCAATAGTGCAAGTAATTTTAAAGTTGCAAGGCATAGAGCATCAACAATAACGAAAAATTTGTAAATAACATACATACTGCAAAGAGTTGCATAAATCAAAGAAAATTAAGAAATACAAGTAAAAACGCTGAAAAAATGTTCACATGAAATGTTTCCTTAATTTTATTTTATATGTTGTTATATTATGACAAACTTTATTGATTAGGGGAAGTGAGTTCTATAGGCAAATACCTGAATGAAGCGCTGTCTCTTTGCCATAGCTTGAGTGTACTACCAACAACAGTAAGCCAAGATCAGGAAAGAATCTAGTCAAATTTGTGTTTGTTAGGAAACGGGGTGGGATGCTTTCTATAGTTGAATGTCAGGATAATGCACATGAAAAATGGGAATACCCAGTTTCATTAAGATGGAAGGATTGATGCGGAGAATGCCGAGATTGCGGTACATGGGCGTGACAGACTCCTTCTAGTGACTGGGGGTGATAATTTTCGTTGCTTTATTCTGCCAGTGAGCAATCTTGGAGAGATGAACCCTGTAAGTGTTTCCCCAGGAAGAACAGCAATATGGTAAATGACTATGAATTAAGGCTAAATATAAAGCTGCAGAAAATTGTGCAGTGGAAAGAAAGAGCGAGTTTGATAAACACGAACGCCAAAAGAAATATGGGGATAAATTGCCGCACTGTGTTTATTAGTAAAATCAAAGTAAAATAAACTTGTTCCTATGGTGCAGCAAGACAGAAAATTCCATGTTAAAAGAGTATGAAATGGTTTACTGTTGATGCATGAGCATTTTTTTTGTCACTTTCACTTGGAGGTGGACTACAATCGAAGCCTTCAAGGCGGCCCAAACGCCCTGTTCTGAGGCAGCGCCTTCACCACGTTGCCTTCTGTTAAAGTAAAGAGCTTTTCTGAATAGGTGGAAGAGTGGCTGCTGTTAAAAAGAATCACAGCATATCCACGGAGTGCATGATGGTGAGTGGGGCGAAGCATCCGTCCGTCGGCTCGCACTTTCGTTTGCCCGTTCGTTCTTGCTTCCATCCGTTCATGCGTCCGTTCGTGCGTCCGTCCGCACGTCTGTCCATCCGTGCATCCCTCCATCCGTTCGTCCGAGCACCCGTACGTCTGTCCGTACATCCGTCCATCTGTGCGTTCGTCCATGCATGCATCCATCCATGTGTTCGTCCGTGCATGAATCCGTTCGTCCGTGCGTCTGTCCATTCGTCTGTCGATCTAGTGAACACTGCAAGTACCGCCATCTCGCATCACTTCATCACATATCCATCATATATGAGTACCGCCATCCAGCGAACATTCCAAGGACTAAACGAGAGGTGGCACGGCTGGACCAGAGGAGTTGCACGCGCGCACTCTCTTACGGCCTTCGTTTCGTGCTATAGTTCGCACCTTTCTCCGCCTCTAATACATGGCCCTGGGGTCCAACCCACGCTAAACTTTGCTAAAACAAGGAGGTTATGCCCAGCGAGTTTAACATGGCAACGCTTTCTGATCAGATAGTGCTGAAAGTGCGCCCTTCTGTTACAACTTTTTTTTATGCGAAGCGTTTCTTAGTGAACGTCGGCGACTTTCAGCGCATCTATCTATCTATCTATCTATCTATCTATCTATCTATCTATCTATCTATCTATCTATCTATCTATCTATCGATCCGCTTACGACATTTAGCTCTCCTGGCCGTTTCAATAACGGTATCGATACCAAAATTGGTATGTCATAACATGACTGTATGAAGAACATATTTGACTAGTCATACCATTAAGATCATGACATTATGTCATGAAAGTCATGATTTATATTTTATGATCTTGCAGCTCTCGCGGTAGTTTCGTGTTCACATGACATGTTGCAAAATTGGGATGGTATGACATGACTGCATGGCGAACGCAAGCGAGAGACCCTAACGTAGAATTAATGACATGCATGTAATAGAGATCACGAATCATGACTACACGCAACGCTCATGGTGCGCTTGTGGTCGTTTCGCTGGCTTCACACATACCAAATATGGTATTACGGGACGTGAATGCATGACTAAGGTATATGACTGGTGCACACATGATAGTCATGAGATGCGTGTCATGTTAGAACATGACTACATGCCACGCTCATGATGGGCTCGCGGTCCTTTGGCTAGCTTTACTCATACCAAATTAGGTATTACAAGACGTCAATGGATTACGAAGGCATGTGACAGGGGCAAACATGATAATCATCAAGTGGGTGTCATGTAACAACATGACCACATGCCACGCTGATGATGCGCTCGCGGCCGTTTCGCTAATTTCAGATATACCAAGTTTGGTATTACGTGACGTGAATGGATGACGAAGGTATGTGACTGGTGCGAACATGATAATCATGAGATGCGTGTCATGTGAGAACATGACTACATGCCTCACTCAAGGCACCAATACACTTCGACGGGACCAGGCGCGCGTGCGCGCCGGCGTTCATTTCGTTGCGTCACGACGGCTATGCCACGCCAGGCACCGATCTTCCTGCCATCTACTCGTAGGCGTGCGTCGCACTGCGTTGCTTAGACGCATGCGCGTGGGAGCGCGGCGGGCGTTTCTCCGTCAAGAAGAGAGGTGGTGGTGGTGGTAAAAAACATTTATTTCAGAAAAAGTATACTAGAGAGTGCCGACGTGGCCCATCGGCGTGCTAGAGTGGCAAGACCCTATTCCGGGACGCCAGTGGAGCTGGAAGCTGCCCGTGCGCGCTCCACCAAGGAGCGTTGTGCAGCCAAGGTAGAGCAGCCGAGCAGGTGCTCCTCCCAAGCCTCTCTAGTTGGGATATGAAAAGGGGGTGAGAAAGGGACGGGATTAACTGGGCACGATGCTACGACGTGATATGTGTCGGCGAGGACATGACAGGTCGAGCAGGTGCCATTGATTTCCGGCAAAAAGTGCCTGGCGACCGCCGGACTGATAAAGGTGTTTGTCTGCAGGCGGCGTAGCAGTCGTTCGTCCGCTTTCTCCAAACCGCGTGCGGGGTCCGGGTAGAGGCGGCGCGAAGCCCGGTAATAAGCCAAAATTTCGCGAAAGCGCGTCAGGTTGGTATTGCCAGATTCCGTCTCGGGACATGGAGGGGCAACGGCCCGGACAGGAGAAGCGCGGGCAGCGGCATTTGCCGCCTCGTTGCCGGGCAGGCCCGAGTGGCCTGGGGTCCAGACTATACGAATGGGATGAGGGTTGAAGCGCCAAGAGGCTGCCTGTAGCAGGCTAGCCGCCAGCGGGGCAATGGAACCCTGAAGGTACTGAGAACAGGCCGAGCGCGAGTCCGTCAGGATGGTGCGTGAGGCAGGGTGAGAGGCGGCCAAAGCTATGGCAACCTCTTCAGCGTGCGTTACTGTGTCTGCTCGAAAGGAGAGGCCATCTACGTGTTTGCCCTCTGTAATCACGGCAGCCGTGAAGTGACCCGAGGGGGAGGGACCCGAGACGTCCACGTAGAAAACACCAGGACGATCGGAGTGTCGCGTATGAAGGGCCGCGGCGCGTGCTATTCTACGACCAGGATGGAGGTCGGGGTTCATATTACGGGGTAGAGGTTCCACCCATAGCTTTTGACGCCAGAGCTCTGGTACCGGCTGCAGAGGGTCTTGGTCAGATATCGGGTTAAGGCCAAGTCTGTGTAGAAGACGACACCCTGAAGGCGTCTGCGACAGTCGATTGATTTGGTTAACGCGATGAGCTTCGCGCATCTCTGCAAAGGTGTTGTGTACCCCCAGAGCCACGAATCGGCTGTTGGAAGTTGCAATAGGTAGGTCCAGAGCGCGTTTGTATACTGAACGAAGAAGGACGTCCAGCTGGTGCTCGTGTCGACGACGCAGGCGAAGGTAAGGCAAGGCGTAGAGGACGCGACTGGTCACAAACGCGTGGGCCAATCGGAGGGACTGAGACCCGCGGAGGCCGCCGCGCTTGGTAGAAACTCGCCGTATCATGCGGCTCACCTGTTCGCTGGTGCGTCTGAGGCCTGCTATTGTGCCCTTTGGATCCAAGGACGATGTGAGGTGAAGGCCAAGAACCCGAATGTTTTGCACTGACGGGACGGGCCCGGACGGAAGAAAAATTTGAGGCGGCGGTAGCGGAGAGACTGAAAGACGAGCCGATTTAGATGGAGAGCACTCCAGGCCGCATGAACCTGCGTAGGTGTCCACCAGAAGGGCAGCCTTTTGCAGGCGTTCTTCGATTTGCGCTAAGGAGCCGGTGTTGGTCCAGATTGTGATATCGTCCGCATATAGTGCGTGTTGTATTCCCTCGACCTCGCTTAGAAGAGAGGGGAGGTTCATCATCGCCAGGTTAAAAAGCAGAGGAGACAGGACTGCCCCTTGAGGTGTACCCCACGTGCCTAATAAGTACGGGCCGTGTTCGGTAGAATTAAGGCTAATGAAGGCGGTGCGATGTGATAGAAAGGCGCGAATGTAGTTGAAAGTCTTCTGCCCGCAGTTTGTAGTAGACAGGTTAGTGAGTATAGTGCTGTGTTTGACGTTGTCGAACGCCCCGCGGAGATCGAGAGCGAGCACGGCTTTATCGTTATGTCGCATAGTAGTCGGCTCTATGATATCGTGTTGAAGCTGGAGCAGGGCGTCCTGCGCCGACAGAGGCGGGCGAAAGCCAAACATCGTGTCGGCAAAGGTCCTCCTGGCCTCCAAGTAGGCGGAAAGGCGTTCGCGAACCATGGTTTTCATGAGTTTGCCTGCGCAAGACGTAAGTGAGATGGGTCTCAGTGCCTCAATACTAACGGACTTTGCCGATTTGGGAATGAATGTCACGACCGATGTGGTCCATTCCGTTGGAAGCGGAGAGCCGTCCCATATCGAATTTATAAGGTGGAGTAGTGAGAGGTGTGCTTGGTCGGGAAGATTTGCCAGGAGCGATACTGTGATTCCATCGCGTCCAAGGGCCGTGCCCCGTCGCATTTTCGTGAGTGCAAATCGTAAATCAAAAAGCGTGTATGGGGCGTCGAGGTCGGTGTTAGGGGCGCCGGAATACGTATATGCTGGGCCACGAAGAGAGGCAGACGCAGTGTTGTCTGCATAACGTCATTGGCGCGGAATGCTCTATCTCGCATTTTGCGCCGGTTGCCACCTGGCCGCGTCGATGAACGCTGGTCGCGCCGGTTGCGCCTGGAGTCAGATTATAGGCACCCGGCAATGCAGTTTACGAGATCTGATGGTAGCGCCAGAACACACAGCCTAGCGAGCAGGCGCAGCAAAACCAAACTTGCACGTGCATATCATTTTCTTTTTTAGTTGTGAGCAAACGGTCACGGCTCAGCGCCCATGTAGCATTCTTTGCAAACGTGCCAAAAAGGGCACTGACACTTCAGCTTGTCGCTGTGTTCAGCGAGCGTTCCATTTTCTTAGTATCCCTGGCGGTCGGTACCAACAATGCTGAGGCGGCCCAAAGAGCTTCGTTGCCCCCTCTGGTTCACTGTCGGGTGCCTATAGAGTGCTCGCGTTGCTAGCGCAGCGTTGCTGTGCCCAGCGTGCACGCGCGTCAACGTTCCGTCGGAGTGTACTGGGGCCACTCATGGTGCGCTTGTGGCCGTTTCACTAGCTCCTTATATACCAATTTTAGTATCAGGTGACGTGAATAGATGACGAAGGTAAATGACATGTTCATACATGATAATCACGACAAGGAAGTAATGTACGGCCTAATTTACCTCCGCCTCGTAACATTGTGCTCATTTTAAAGTAACATATCAACCTTCCTCATCGTGCTTCGCGTATCATAAGAAGGAAGGAAAATAGAACGATAAGAATGGCAGGGAGGTTAACCAGCCTATAGTCAGCCGGTTTGATACTCTGCGCATGGGAGAGAGATGGGGGAGATGAAAGATAGAGAGCAGAGAGGGAAGAGAGATAAACACAGCACATTCGGCAGCATACGCGCGCGCACTCAGTCATATATTCCAGTCTCGTCTTTCGCGGTGTGTGACATTGCTGTTACAGCCGCTTGTTCAAGTCCATGTCGCGTAGGAATTTCAACAGGGCTTTTGTCACCTTCTGTTGTAATGTCCGTTTTTGCGCGCATCGACAACAGCCAAATGTCTCTGGACACTATTCTGTCAAGTGCCCGAGAGAAGACTTCGCATATCATAGATTCCCATCGTACGTGAGATCTGCCAATTTTTTTAAGTAAGCATTAAATTCAAGGCAAATTTTATTGGATCTTAAGTATCCATTACTCGTCTTTTTAGGTTATTTCATCAGAAACAACTATGTTTTTATTTATGATTAACGTCGCGGGTTTCTGCCTCAATTCAACAGAGTGCGTGCGTGCTCTAGTCCGGCCTAGGAGGTGGCTTCGATGATGAATATATCAAAAAAAATGCGAGATGGCGGTATTGGAGTGTTCACTAGATGGACAGACGGACGGATGGATGGATGGACGAACAGACAGACAGACAGACAGACAGACAGACAGACAGACAGACAGACAGACAGACAGACAGACAGACAGACAGACAGACAGACAGACAGACGGAAGGACGGACGGACGGACGGACAAGGAGACGGACGGACAGACAGATGCGCGGATGGACGGACACAGAGACTGATGGACGGACCCATGGACGAACGCCCGCATGGGTGTACGCATGAGCGGATGGGCATGGACGAACGGGCGGACGCACGCATGGACGGACATACTGACCGATGGAAGCAAGAATGAACGGCCGGACGGAAGCGTAGGTGCACGCTTCGCGCCACTCATCATCATTTATTCCGTGGGTATGCTGTGCCTTTTTTTTTAATTTCATCTAGAGCGGAGGTGTGTGATGGTAACATTGCTGGACTGCTGATACAATGGTCGCCGGTGTGATGCCAGTCGCGGTGGTTGCATTTTTATGGTGCCGAAATGCTAAAGGACCGTGAACTGCGTGACTTCAGTGCATGTTAACGAAAAATTAATGATGAAAATGGTCATAGCCGCCCACCTTGGCACGCCTTATGATGACATCAATGTTTTCGTACGTAATACCCCGCAACTCATCATTTTCAAAATTTTATTTTAATTTCATGGTTCCCCTCAGTAGTTGGTCGACACTGCCTGCGTTTACGTTCTCTTGGAGACCATTCCAATGCTTTGATCTTACACGGCCACCAACCTTTCTCCCTCCCGAGCCTGAGTAAGCGCTACGGGATGTCAACACATGTCTATCAACTTCAATGTTGCATTCACAAAGGTGAACTCTTTTCGCATCTGTATGGCAGACACCTCTACATGCGACTAATGAGGAGCTGAAGAGACCATTGAACACGTCCTGTGCAGCTGCGCTTGCTACGACACACAGCGATGCCAGCTCCGGATGGTTTTGAATCAACTTGACTCCAGACCATGGTGTGCAGAAGATTCTGGGACCTTGGTCATCTGCCTCAGTTGCACAGAAAGCAACTGAAGCACTCCTACTTTACCTAAAGACAACAAACCTGAGCGACCACCTCTAGACTGTGTGTGCTCCCCCGAGTGTGCTCGTGATTGTGTGTACCTTCTTATCTCTTTGCAACCTCTTTTCTCCCCTTCATACCTTCCCCAGTGCAGGGTATCAAACAGGATGTGCATCTGGTTAACCTCTCTGCCTTTCCTAGCATCTCTCTCTCTCTCAACATCACTTTGAGAAATTTCATTCAACAAGCTCGATGGCAACAAGAATGAAAGCTTGGTAGAGCAGCAGCCAACTTGCACGCCCATTACAAGCGTGCATGTGCTAACGTAATAATATTTTAAGCCAAAGCGATTCGAATGCTTATGTTATTCGACCAACTCTGAACCGCTAACTTTCACGGGTCGGAATAATGAACGATGACGCTGCCAATAGTCTGTTTTCGCAGACTTATCTTCGAACAACATTAATGTGTTTTCTACAAATTAGAAGTCTTAACATTTTGGAGTAGCAAACATGTTAGTCGTGAGCAGTTCATAAGGATTGCGACTTGAGGCACACTTTCCATTTTGCTATGGGCAAAGCATCGCGTATGAGAAATGACATCTACTGATATTTGTATATGGCAGTGACAACCTGAAATTTTTTTCTGTAATCAATGCGATTATGGCCAAATGATGAGGAAATATCTCTAGAACAACAAAAGAAATGTTATGAGGGCAATTGGTAGTTCATCTATTTAAGGTAAGATGTTCAGCTCCAGAAAAGGTCGCTAATTAGAAAGAATTGCATGTTCAAGCGATTTTCCTCATGTGAAACATCTTAGAGTCTTTATACAAGGTATCGCTGGAACTCTGAACGAAAACAGAACTCCTTGTCTAAATTATGTGTCAGAGCTTAACCTTCTTTGCTCGAGAAGCTGTTTGATGTACTGTTTTCTAGAGTTTTATATTTATTTATTTTTTTATAAACTAATATAAACTAATTGTGCGAAAACTTACACATGCCAAGCCT
Source organism: Rhipicephalus microplus (assembly GCF_043290135.1). NCBI lineage: Eukaryota > Metazoa > Arthropoda > Arachnida > Ixodida > Ixodidae > Rhipicephalus > Rhipicephalus microplus. Next base: position 154,266,486 of record NC_134702.1, on the reverse strand, counting down.
TATCACCCCAATTCGATTTAGCCTCACCACTGAATCAGGAGCGCTCTTCAACCTGGCAGACCCGGCCTTGATTGATATGAGCGCTCAGCTATCCAGCCACGAGTACTAGACCTAAAATAGCTCGTGATTAGGCTTGGTATTCTCCTCAGAGCTACCCAATACCCTGAATGGCGACTTTGTCGATATAATCAGATACGTAGAGACAAGTGCTGTTTTTTATTGGCGTGCCGGAAGCGGCAATGGCATAATTTTCTTCGGATTTTGAAGGAATAAAGCTACTATGTAAGAACAAGCAACTCCTGCACGACTTCGTGTGCTGTTTATGATTGATATTGCTATTAAATGGTCATTGTTCTCTAAAACTTCTATGAATGAGTGCCTGCCGAACCGGTTGCGTTACTCTCGCACCCGCATTTATAGCGGGCATGTAGAATTTAACACCCTGTTGCCACCTGTCAACGATGCCAGATTATGAACTGCGGGTTGCCGACTTAACAGATGATGACGATACAGCACAAGCGGTGCAAGCATGATATAACAACAGGCTGTATGCGGTCGTGGTTTTTCATCCTATCACTTAGCCGCAGTTTTCGCTAACTAGGCTTCCGCATACAAACGATAAAGAATATTTTATGTGTCCTCGCCTTCCCCAAGCTTCGGATAAACTCCTCGTGTGGGTCAGTGCTATCTTATAAGCACATGTGTTCAGAAAATAATACAGTGCTGTCATCTTGTAAGGCATATATGTAGTCTTTAGCCCCATGAATCCCAGAGTCCACGACTATTACCTTCCCGATACGAATGAAGTTACACTGAGGATTTTCATTTCTCACTTCATTTCATTTATTTGACCATTTTGACAAAATTCCCATGAAGACGGCGAAATGAGTCTCTGCCTCCTGACTTGGCTCACTGTTCGTGAGGCACTTTGCGCACATAAAGCAAAAGAACTGATAGAACTATGCAGCAATCCACGGGCTAACAATAATTTCGTCGGGCATTTTCGCTCGTCTTCAATGTGCACGTTGTTTAACTTATTAAAAGACAATTTCTTCAACTGCTCACGTTCGAACTCACGCAAAGGCAGCAGTCATTCAGAAAACTGGCGTATAAATAACCTCGGCTTGTAACTTATATTCATTCGTCCGAAGGCTTAGCCCTAGACTTTTTTTTTTTTTGCAACCACGTAATGGTAACTACTGTTGAAGTTCGTGTGCTCGATTTTAGAAGTCATAATACACCCGGTGCCTTCAAGGCACACTTAAGTATCTAGGTCTATATACGGAGAACACCTATTATTCGGAACCATCTGCACGGTTGAAATGACCCGATATAGCTTCGTGGCCCAAGGCTAGCCGGCACATCTCGAGTGTTCGTAATCATCTACTTGCTACTCTGCCATTGAACTGTACTTAAAGACCACCTAACGGAGTGGTTTGTGAGACGCTAAGTGCGCACTTACAAAAAGGCAACACTGCGCATCGCACCTGTACCCAACCTGTTGAGAACGATATACCGCTATACAACATTCACCAGCATATACGCAGGTGTACTTCCTTCAGGGTGATCATGCGTGCACGGTGTTGCTTCATCGCAAAGCCTTTAAAAATGCGTCACTGCAGGCCGGCAAATGGGCCGCAACTGCGTCCAGTTCCTGTCACCGGCCGGTCGCGTTCGTGCGCACGGGTGAAGCGTAACGAATTTCTCGCCTTCTAGGTGAACGCCTCCTTGCGGCTGCTGCAGTAATACAACGCCTTTTGTCAAATGGATGCGAGTCCTGCGTGAGAGCGGGAACACACCGCGTACGCAATCACGCGCTCCCTTTCCCTCGTCTCAAGTTATGAGACACAACAGAGAGAGAGGGGGGGGGGGGGGGAATAGGCCCTCGAGGCGTGAGAATGAAACAATAAAATCCTCATCCGAATGGGCCGGCGAGAGAGATGTACCAAAGCCGTCCTTTGAGCGCACCGCCGCTCGCGCGACACAGGCGATAAATCACGTGTTGGCTCCTTTTAAAAGCGCCGAATTCGGGTGCTCAGTCGCACCTTTAAAAGATGCAAGACGCGAATGAAGAGCGCGAGAAGGCAGGGAAAATTGATAACGCCACGGGACTGGCGCGAAGAGGGTGGGCAAGCACGGGAGCCGCTGCACGTGTCGGAGACAGCAGCGGTGGTAATAGCGTCCACCATTTTAGTGGACTTTCGTTGGACAGGATGGTCGCCAACGGCGAAGGGCGCAGCACATCACCGCCGACCGTCGCGTTAATGGCAACCAGTTTCGGTTTACATGAAGCGCATGCGAGGAGTCTGATTTTGGCGCTGATATTCGCGCGGAAGTAATGACTTTACCGTATGAATAACTACCAGATAATGAGCTAGTTCGAAGCAATATGGAGTGATAACTATCTCAGCACTGAAATCAAGATAAAAAAACACATAGAACCACGAATACACCTCGTGCAAGGGCATGAAGAGAAGATAAGAAGGGCGAAAGGAGAGGGACCCACGCTCGACGAAGGATGAGGTATTTCTGTTTTCTTCGTGTGCTTAGTGGTAGTAAAACGACACCAAGTTAACGCCCACAGCTCGAAGAGAAAAGGTTATGGTTAGTCGTACTTCCGCAAAAATTGGCCATAGTAAGAAAATAAAGTGTCATAATAAAGCTGCCGCAAATTTTTTGGACGTTAAACAAATTAAGGCAGAAATTATGTAACTAGAACGGCAGCATTCAATGCGTGTACCATTTTAGCTAAAGGCTGCTTTTTGTTTAGATATGAAAGTCTATAATGTCGGAGTCCACTAAGATTTTAGCAACGTCACTTCCGTCCTGTATATGATGTCGGCAAAAAGCACAATAACACACGACAAAGAAAAAAAAACTAAACGAAAACTTTCGTTGATACGTGATCCAGGCGTGAAATCCACAACATGGATCACGACAAGATGTGCGTGTGCTAATGCACGACACTTCGGCGCAGATGCACGAAACTTCACAACCACGCCCCATATCGCTCACTTCTCCCTCTCGCATTGCTCTTAATTGGTTACCTGTCCATTCGCAGCAACTACAGCATTTGTTCCATAGTATGAATGTAGAGTAAGGAATATAAGTCGTGTTCCAATACCAGCCCGCAACCGCAGGAACCAGAAAAATTATAGGGGTCGCAGGAATTCAATCACCCTCTAAGCGTCGTGGTATCAGGGCGCCACTGCTTTCCATTAATAAAATACGCGTTTAACTTCTTCGGTTTGTGCCACGCCCCAGAGAAACAGAAACATACTGCGTCGTAGAGCGATCTCCTATAGGCGAAGATGTCGCGACTGGCCGAGAAATCGCACTTACACCAGTGAACTCGGACAAACTTTCCGCCACAGTGACCGGGACGTGGCTTTAGTGCATAATTATTGTCATTCAAATGTGTGCGTGCAGACTCCCCGTAATTGCCCATATAATTAAATCTAAATAATCAGATTTGTTCTCATCTACAGCGATGGGGCATTCAACAGCGATGAAACATACGACAAAGGAATTAGGCCATTCCGTATAATATTATCGTTGATGAGTGGCGGTTTATTTTGAAAGAGGCTGGCCAATTCCTTTTGTGTTTCATTGTGAAGTGTCATCCAACTCCAATCGATTCTTACGAGACAAGAATTGCTATAACACTCCTGCAAAAGCTACAAAGTGTTGGGCGAGTAAATTAGTTCATAGTTATGAACGGCGCAAGAAAACACATGGGACCCAGATGAAAAGCCACACAGACGCGGGCGCTCGTGTTTGTGTGTTTTTTTTTTTTTTTCATCTGTGTTTCATGTGTTTTCTTGCGCCGTTCATAACTATGAACAGTTCAAAGGCTTAAATCAATTGAGGTGAGCCTTTATTTTACTACACTAAAAGCGTTATGTATATATTCGTAGACGGCTGCAGAAGATGACAACATCGTGCAGTGAACAACGGCTCTACAAAAATGGTACCATGTGCTTAAGTGAATTTTTTTTTCTAACTAGACTTCCCTAATATGCCTGAACACCACGAGGAGTGATCATTCACACAACGTTAATTAAGCGCAGGAAGTTCCCGATATATATGCACAACTTTTACGCCCAAACGTATACTGTATATACAGTGTCCACGAAATTTCGAAAAGCTTTCGGACTTGATCCTCCAAACATACCGCCAACATGCGCTCGGTGGGGTAAATTATTACGTCACAATCATGAAATGCTTCCAGTCACAACTGTCTGTTCGCTTCAAGTGCCACTCATTTGTTCCACACGGTCTGAGTGAAGAAATATCATATGGCGCGTTCCAACGCACACACGCTATCACCACAACTGAGAGTATGCCTATGCGTGTCGCAGCAACATACCGAATCACTCCAAACGCCTTCGTATAAGGTCGCCACTGTTTTTCATCAACAATATTTCGCGTTCAACATTTTACAGGTTCGCGCCAGGCCTCAGGGATGCTGAAACAACGAAGTTGAGTGATGTTCTAGACGAAGATATCGCACGGCTCCAGTGTGAACTTAGGCGGGCGGGAGAACGCTGTCGAAAACTCCGGAAAATGCTTCCTTCAAATAACCTTGCATTATCCATTCGAGCCACAGTACAACTACACAGACGATTCAGCACTCGGTATGCGCACAGTGAAGGTTGGGGACAGCAGCTATGAAATTTCGCTATAGCTCCGGAGCCGGCCGGACTGTCCTGATGAGGATACTGAATGGGTTTCGAACGCAGGGCCAGCTTTATATTTTAGAATTAAAAACTGTAGACTAAAAGTGTCTGGATAATTTGTTTTATTCCCATAACTTGCACGAAATATGATTTTTCCGTTATACACCATTCCGGCTGAGAAATACCAAATCAATAGGCGTCGTCTTACTCTACTGACACGCTATATCAGATACGTTAACGTGATGGAGAAACAGAGAGAAATAACTTTATCGGGGTGTGAAGGAACGTCTTATGGGGTCTTGCGGGCTTCCTTGGACAGTAATACAATTGCACTTCCCAGGCTGTTAGGCTTGTGACTTCTACACTAAAAGTCATAATATGTGTAACATAGGGAAGCATCCAATCATGCTACGGAGAAGTCTGGTATCTGCGACACACCTGTAAGGCATTATGTGCACATTCTTTAATGCTGTGGCTAATGACGAGGAGTTCACGTTGTGTGTCGTCTGGTTATACAACCTTACTCTTATACCGTGCACGCTATACCACACCTTACTATCATTCCTTACCGACATAAAGTCTGCTTAGTCCCCTTGCGAATAATCTTCAAGCAGTGTCATGGTAGAATACCGGAGTCCCACAGATAGGGCCGAGGTTTGAAACCGTGATTCATCATGGATAATATTGCTTATCACTTCTTGTTTTTTTAATTATTTCGTGATAGCGGTTACGGACTTCAACATTGGCGGACAACCATGCACGGCGCCAAAATCGGCTGTTATTATGATCTCATAACAGATCTCACTGTAAAACGGGCATTTGCCGTGAACCTGCACATTAAACACTTAGGTGTGAAAGGTCCGAGACAGAAAATGTTTAGGTAGAGAGTGGGTGCTCTCCTTTGGAGAATCAGAGAGAGGAGGGGCCTCCTCATCTACTTCTCCTGTTCGCTTGTCTAAAGAAACTGCAGGTCAGCGTTCGCTAAGCTGCAGTAGTAATGTAGCTAAACTTCGCGAGAAACCATCTGCTGAACTGAACCAGCTGATGTTCTTCCCGGTCCCAATTAGCATCACGCATGACAACTACTCAAAAAAAAAACCCGGAAGGAAAGTCTGCTGCCACCTTTGTTAGTAGTACTTCGAACAGATGCCTGTATGCCTGCTTTATATTTTCCCTTTGTCATCTGTATACGTGCTTGTGCTTATATATCCAGTGTGCTGCGACTGCATGCAACGTAATAAATATTGCGCTCCACTGCTCACATGCCAAACCGTCTTGAGCATCGCATGGACTCACTGAATATTCTATCAGCGCTTCAAGTATTATTATTCTCTCAAGATAATAAATACTGAAACTCATTGAAGCCCACTGTAACTAATCCCCATTAAGCTCGTTTGCTAATATGACTGACAAGGAATAGCTTGCTTCACAATTAAAAAGCCCCAGTTTTACTGTAAAAGCCTTTAACTTAGTAGGAGTTGCACTTACTACGTCGTTAGAAATTTATAGCTCTTCTTCGTTATTCTTTGCGGTGTTATTCTCTTCGATCCAGATGCTGTGACTCAAGCAAATTTTTATGTGTCGTTCTACTACAAAATATACGATCGTATGCTTGTATGACTCGTTGCAACCGACGGAATGTCCGTTTGTCTTCTCATTTGCAATCCCAGGTGAAATTAGCAGCATTCTTAATAAAAAAACAACGAAGGAATAAATATTACAGCACACAGCACAAATACGCATTTCTCATCTGCAAAGCTCAAGGTCACGTGCTTGATCTGCGTCTTTGGTGACCTCATTCAGGCAGGTGACTCTTAACATTAACGTTCCAGAAATGACAACCTAGAGATGCCGCCGTTAAATTACTCCGTGTGGTCGAGTCAAACCGATGTCCCCAATGCAAACACCATCTATTATTATAGCCATCATCCTGGTGACGCTTTAAAACCAGTTCTGTTAGATTACGTCCTTTGGTTTACCGCATTTCTACCTGACTTTTATTTGCAGGAAAAGAAAACAGCGACGGAGTTTTCCTAGAACTCGTTGTAAAAGATAGGCGAGATGTTTTTCTTTTTTCGCTAAAAGCAAGTTCGAAGGAGTGAAAGATTCAGAATGGTGAGGGGGGGGAGGAGGGAGGGATGCTTGCAAAGAACGCGACAAGCTCTTTCGTCCAGTGTCAAAGCTCCAGAAGGCAATTACAAAAGTTGCAATAGCAGCAAGGCACAATCATGCGGTTACAACTCCAATACGTACTAATACAAGCTGCCTTTATTAGAGAACGTTAACTTCTATCTGCTTATAGCCAGTCCAGGGTGGAGGACGCATTTCTTACACATACTTGCTTTGTTTTGCTGCAGCCGGTCGATTGTCTTATTATTCGCCAATAATTAACAAAAACAGAAGGTTTGTTTTGATCATTACACATGAAACATCAGCGTAAAAAAAGAAAATGAAGGAATCCGAAAACGCTATCTACTTACCTGGGCGGTTTAGTAATAGTTATACTCATTTATGCGTAACCAGTGCGCTACACCGTCTTTTTTTTTCTGAACATTACCAAACGAGTAGAACAAACGTTCACCAGTTTCATAAATCATTCTGCTGTCCGCTCAGGCGGCAGGCTGGCACAACAAAGCATACAGCCGAAGACGCATTAAAGAATAATGGTTCCAGCGACCTCCAAGGCAGCAGCGTTACAGTGGGAATGTGGCAAATGCAGAAGCGAAAAATAAAAATAAAAGCTGGACACTTGTCTAAACGTTGCCGCGTTTAGAAGAAGCTCCGTGCAGTCATATTTTTAATATTATTATCCTTTCGTGGATGTACCAATCGGAACAGTGAGTTGCTATAGCAATGCAAACTATCATGCAGCGAAGTACTACCGACACTGTCTAGTCGACGCCTTGGAAGACGAATATGAGAATGAACTATCAGTGTAATTTTGATTCAATATGGGTCTTAAAAGCAAATAGCTCTATAAAAAATGCAGAAAGAGTGCGGTGGCAAAAGAAAAACTGGCAGAGCTCACGTCAAGTGGGAATCAATACGCGAAGCACGAACGAGAAATGTGTATATGTCCCTTTAAAATCAGCACAACGTTACGAATCAGAGGTAAATGATGCCGTATACATTACTTCCGTCCCAAGATTATCATGTTTGAATGTGTCGTTTAGCTTCGTCATCTATTCACGTCACGTAATTCCAAATTTAGTATATGTGGAGCTAGTGAAACGGCCGTGAGCACGCCATGAGCGTGGTATGTTGTCATGTTCTTACATGACACGCGTGTCAGGATTATCATGTTTGTACCATTCATATATTTTGTCATTTATTGACGTCACGTAACACCAAGTTTGGCATATGTGGAGCTAGCGAAATGGCCGCGAGTGCATCATGAGTGCGGCATATGTAGTCATGTTGTTACATGACATGCATGTATTGATTATCACGTTTGTATGTGTCATTTACCTATGTCGTCCGTTCGCGTCACGTAATAACGAGTTTGGTACATGTGAAGCTACCGAAACGGCCGCGAGCGCATCATGAGCGTTGCATATAGTTATGTTGCTAGATGACACGCATCTGATTTTCATCATGTTTGCACCATTATCATACGTTCGTCATCCATTCACGTCCCGTAATACCAAATTTCGTACAATTGAAGCTAGCGAAACGGCCGCCAGCGCATCAAGAGCTTGGCATGTAGTCGTGTTGTTACATGACACGCATGTCATGGTTTTCATGTTAGAGTGTGTCGCTTGTGTTTAAAATGCAGTCATGCCATATCATACCAGTTTTGCAACATGCCATGTGAACGAAACCACCGCAAGAGCAGCAGGACCATGAAATGTAAAATCATGATATTCATGACATACATGTCAAGATTTTCATGTTATAAATAGTCTAATATGTTCTTCAGGCATGTTATACCATACCAAGTGTGGTATCGATACCATTATTGGAACGGCCAGGAGATCTAAAAGTCGAAGGCGGCTAGATAGATAGATAGATAGATAGATAGATAGATAGATAGATAGATAGATAGATAGATAGATAGATAGATAGATAGATAGATAGATAGATAGATAGATAGATAGATAGATAGATAGATAGATAGATAGATAGATAGATAGATAGACAGACAGACAGACAGACAGACAGACAGACAGACAGACAGACAGACAGACAGACAGACAGACAGACAGACAGACAGACAGACAGACAGACAGACAGACAGGCAGACAGGCAGACAGATCGATAGATAGATAGATAGATAGATAGATAGATAGATAGATAGATAGATAGATAGATAGATAGATAGATAGATAGATAGATAGATAGATAGATAGATAGATAGATAGATAGATAGATAGATAGATAGATAGATAGATAGATAGATAGATAGATAGATAGATAGATAGATAGATAGATAGATAGATAGATATTAGCAAAAGGTTGAGGTGGTTGTGGGGCCTTGCAGCTCATATAGTGTTGTCGCTTGAGATGAGACAGTGAGAAAAATAATGTAGAGGGATTCCTGCGCCAATCGACGGCTAGTTCCCGAGACGTATGCGTTCCGCACCAAGTCATGGTTCGACGTTTTCATGAGATATCGCACCAGAGTTGTTAGTACACTGACTTTCACGCGGATTATTTCAAGTGAAACGTACCAGCCATTTTTGGGTGCCATCTCAAACTTATATGCCGAAAACATTGTGCTGATTTATTGCTTTGCATTGATTTATAGCTGGTGGTGTGCGAATAGTGAATTTTGGAACCAAATCGAATAAGAATATAATTTATTGACACCGAATGGAGTACGAATGTCAATTAAATACTCTTACAACAGTTTCCGTATAATGCGCCAACCGTTCTCAAAACAGTCTTTGCCCCACAATTTATTTGAAATAAACATTAACAAACTTTCACCAAAGATTATTTTCGTTGAGCACTACGGTTCAACCATAATGATCCGTGGTGATTATTATGTTGAAGATCTAACACTACGAATACAGCTAAACCATGACAGGGGGTGGCACATCAGGTCGTACTACCGCCCAAAATTTTTTCGCCATTGCATACAGGCAGGCAAAAATCACAGCATTTCCACGGAATGAATGATGTTGAGTGGAGCAAAGCGTCCATCAGTCCGTCCTTCCGTCCGTCCATTTGTTCTTGCTTCCGTCCGTCTGTGCGTCCGTCCATGCATCTGCCCACCCGTACGTCCGTTTGTGTGTCCATGCGTCCGTCCGTCCGTCTAGCCATGAGCCCGTTCATAAGTCCATCCGTGCGTCTGCCTGTCTGTGTATACATCCGTCCATCTGCTTGTTTGCGCGTCCGTCCGTGCGGCCGGCTGTGCGCCCGTCGACCCGTCCATCTAGTGAACACTCGAAGTACCACCATCTCGCATCTTTTGATCATATATTCATCATATACAAGTATACCGCCGTCCAGCGGATATTTTAAGGACTAAACGAGAGGTGGCTACCTACTACTACTACTGCTACTACTGCTACTACTGCTACTACTACTACTACTGCTACTACTACTACCACTACTACTACTACTGCTACTACTACTACCACTACTACTACTACCATACATTGGAGACGCACGATCGAGCCACGACTTAAGGATCTTCGTCCCTATAATGACCATTTCAAAGGGGTGCACCCTGAAATTAAGGTGCCCCCCCCCCCCTCGAAAAAATTTCTGCCTATGCCCCTGAGCTAAAGATGTAACAGATGAACCATCATGTGAACGCGAGTCTTAAAAGCTGTCTCTGCAAGAGTAAGTTACACAGACGCAACACTTGAGTTTGTAGTTAATCGTGAGGCTGAGCTCAGTCGTACAGTATCCATCTTCCGTTTTTACTAGACGAACAAAGTTTACTAAGTTGCAGCTGCACCATAATATAACTTAGTAAATGTGAAGTTTTCGGGGGGAAAACGCTTTCTCCCGGTAATCAATATAGCTTTTTTTAATCTCGTAGAAGATATATAGGGCTGCACACTGTTATGCCTGCGAGTCCGCAGCGAACGTCCATGCCTCGGAAAAAGGAAATCTGTGTCAAGGCCAGCACGCGAGCCCGCCTGACGCGATCAACAACTCAACGGCGTCATCACGCGACGGCGCCTTTCCGGCGCGCACGTGCAGTGAGTCACCTCAGCCCGCGAGCCCGTCGAGTAAACAACCGGCGTCTTCCTGTATGGCGGGTCTGACGCAATGCCTTGCGACGTCACTCGTCCTTGGGTGCAGCCACCTGCAGCGCAGCCTCTCCAGATTCGATGAGAAAGAATGACGCGGCCCAGCGGCGACCCCATTGGAGGAGTCGGACCTCATGACCAGCGGTGCTTCTGGTTGGACATTTTGTTATTCAAAGAATCCACCCGGTGCATATAAAAGAAGCCCTGCGGCGCGTCGCGAGCAGCAGTCCTGTGTGAGAGCAGACATGTGTGTCGCAGTTGAGCTATGTGATAGAGAGTTGAGCTGTGTGGTAGAGCATAGAGCTATGTGATAGAGAGTTGAGCTGTGTGGTAGAGCACAGAGCTATGTGATAGAGAGTTGAGCTGTGTGTCAGAGGAAAGAGCTATGTGATAGAGAGTTGAGCTGTGTGGTAGAGAGCAGAGCTATGTGATAGAGAGCTGAGCTGTGAGGTAGAGAGCAGAGCTATGTGATAGAGAGTTAAGCTGTGTGTCAGAGTTGAGCTATATATGTGTTAGCAGTCCTATGTGAGAGCAGACCTGTGTGTCGCAGTTGAGCTGTGTGTCAGAGTTGAGCTATGTGTTAGCAGTCCTATGTGAGAGCAGACATGTGTGTCGCAGTTGAGCTGTGTGTCAGAGTTGAGCTATGTGTTAGTAGTCCTATGTGAGAGCAGACCTGTTGGAAAGCAGACATGTGTGTCAGAGAAGAGAGCTATGTGATAGAGAGTTGAGCTGTGTGTCAGAGAAGAGAGCTATGTGATAGAGAGTTGAGCTATGTGTTAGCAGACCCAATTGAGAGCAGACCTATGTGTTAGAGAGGAGAGCTCGGCTCTTCGAGTCTCTGTCGGCCCCAGTGCCGAATTTGTAACGCCTCTGTATATATGCTGTACATAAACCTTGTTTAACTCACCGTCGTCTCGTCCGCTCGTCTATCAGCTCTGCGCAGAAGCAGTCGCGAGCTGAGAAACCTACGCTACCAAACGGCTGGTGACCTTCCCGGTGAAATTCGAAGCAGTGGCGCCTTCGGGACCGTGTTGGCGTCCCCGTCTTTCGAAACAGTGGTTGCAGCGGTGAGATTCGTAGCGCCCTTCGTAACGTCGTCGGAGGCGCGTTTCGCAACAACACGTAGCGGTAACTATACAGAACATAAAAAAGAAAAATTACCTTTGGCTCTTTCAAATTATTCTTGTCAACGGGTTCTTTCGTTAGTGCTGATTATTTGGAAAATCATTGAAAAGGTATTAGACACATTGAATACGCCATATTCGATTCGAGTACCGAATCGAGTACAGTGCTATTCAATTCTTTATTCGAAATATAAAAGTATTCGCACACATCTATGTGTGAGTGTGTGTTTGTGTCTATTCTTGGGTGTTTGTCTACTTGTGTGTTTGTGTTTAAGCAGGTCTGTGCTCGAGTACTTGTGCTTCTGCGTGTGTGCTTGTCCTTGTGTGTGTGTGTGCATGTGTTTTCTGCGGGTTTTCTCTGTGTGTTTGTTTTGTGTTTGTACTAGTGTTTTGTTTGTGCGTGTGTGTGTTTGCCCGAGTTGTGAGATTGCCGTATTCACGAGTTCACGTGCGGGCACGCGTATACTAACAACGAATTTCTGTTGTCCGAGTCACGTGTGCAGCCATGTTCTCGCAAGCGTTACGCAGCAGATGCACAATATATACTACATCAGCTGCAGCCGTCTTACAGCTGTCTTACGGCTGACCGACCAGCGAAAGAATCGGTCATAATTCATCGTCATCGCCATCAACAGGATCATCAATTGCGCAGTCTTTCATTAACGCTGTATAACTCCATGTGCCAATCTATAACGCCGAGGGGCAGGGATGGTGGTGTAGAGATATTAGTCGATTTGTGAAAATGTTCGAGCCACAATTCAGCCGCACAATAGTTTCCTTCATGGCCCTATAACGAAAGTTCTCTAACATTGCTGAGACATTACACGCCAGGCCGTGTATACATAATGAAAGCATGCCCATAGTTTTCTTATAGTACGCCTGGAACGAGTGGTTCCCCTTGGTACACTGTAAGCAAAAGTTAGCCGAGATGGGAGTTTCTCCAGCACATGAGACCACAAAACTCCCCTGCCCCAATTATTTACTCCCTGGTAGGGAGTGAACTCGGCACATGTCGTCGTAGAACGCCCCCTGCTTAATGACAGAGTTTATGAACGACACGACCTTGTTCAACTCCCCAGGGAGTTTCAGGTCACGTGGTTACAAACTCCCTATGGGAGCTTTAAAAACCTTCTTTGGGCGTGACGTGTGTGTGTGTGTGTGTGTGTGTGTGTGTGTGTGTGTGTGTGTGTGTGCGTGCGTGCGTGCGCGTGTGTGTGTTATGACCATCATCATTATTGAAGTTTTTCGGCCTTTGTGAAACCGACGAAAATAATTCGACGCATTCCAAGGAAAGGTGTGCCGTGAAGACGGGTTGATTTCCTCTGGGCAAAACCTGAACGATGGCGATAGTTATTGCGCGAGAACAAAACGAGGACACAGAGACAAGAAGGACACGAAAGACACTAGCGCGAACTTCCAACTGAGTTTATTGCGCAGAGCACGAAAATATATAGAGGAGACAGTGACCATGGCCCAAGAGCAGAACATGAGTAAGAAAACCAAAAACAAACAACACAAATACAAAGGCACTGAAAAACAGCAAAGAAAAATCTAGAAGAAACCGAACCAGAAAGGTAAAGCTATCTGCCCGCACCGAATCCTTCGAGGAACCTGCGTTCCTTCTCGGACTAAGCCACGGAGGGCTTGCTAATCCAAGGCCCCTGTTCACGTTACCTGCCCGCACCGAATCCTTCGAGGAACCTGCGCTCCTTCTCGGACAAGGCCACGGAGGGCTTGCTAACACAAGGCACCTGTTCGCGTGCCATTTGCGCAGCCTCGACAATGACCCGGGTGCCCACATCTCTGTGTTTGTACACCGTCGCTGTTTCCTCGAAGAGGGGAACACACTTGCACTCAGTGCAGTGCTGGGCAAGAAAACCATCTTTCCCGTTTTTAACATTGTTCGCGTGCTCTCTCAGCCGATCGTTCAGGCACCTTCCGGTCGTTCCGACATAACAAGCACCACATGAAAGGGGGGTCCTATAGACGACTTCCCGGGAGCAGGCCGCATACCTGTTTCGATGTTGAACTCTGCAATCTGTTGATGATTTCGTTTTCAGGGGGTTGGTAGATTGGGTGAGGCTGATTAATTTGAACGGTGCTGAGAACATGACACGAACTCCAACACGTTTTCCGATTTTTTTGAGCCTATGTGATATCTGGTGTATGTATGGAATCACGGCTACCCTTTCACGTTCTGTATCCGTGTTGATCAGATTCTGTCGCGTTTTCTGCTCCGCCTTATTAGTCCGCAGGATCGTCTCCGCAACAGACGCGATAAACGCCTCGGGGAAACCTGAAGCCTTAAGGCGGGAAACTTGAGCTTTGAAGCTCGCAGAGATATTGTGGGCGCAAGACCTATTTAAAGCATTCTCAAGGCAGGTTCGTGCTATGCCTCGCTTAACTATCTTACTGTGAGCAGAAGAAAAGGGAAGCAGAGGTTTCTGCGCACGTGGTTCATAACACCAACAGATGTGCTGTGAGCTAAAAACCAGATTTAAATCCAAAAAGCGTAATTTGTCATTATCGGGCATTTCATGTGTCACCACAAGAGGCTGCAAACAATTTTCGAACACGCCTATAGTTTGAGTGGCCAACGAGTGAAACATAGAAGACTCACAATTTAGAATAACCAAAAAATCATCCACGTATCTAAATATTTTGACGACATGCGAGCCTTCTAACTTTTCCTGTAGTTTTTTGCCCATTTTTGCCAATAGAAGATCACTGAGTAGAGGTGCTATGCATGAACCAATTGAAACGCCCTTTTTCTGCAGATAAATGCAATCATTCCATTGAACGAAAGTAGACGTAAGATACAGCAAAACCAGGTCAAGAAAATCCCGCGAACTAATGCCAGTTTTTAATTGGAAGTTCAATTCTCCGAAAGTTTCTATGTTATTCCTTATACATTCTAGTACCTCATCGTGAGGCAGCGAGTAGTATAGGTCCTTTATGTCAATTGAAAAACCGAAACTCGCTGCCTACTACTCGCTGCCTCACGATGAGGTACTAGAATGTATAAGGAATAACATAGAAACTTTCGGAGAATTGAACTTCCAATTAAAAACTGGCATTAGTTCGCGGGATTTTCTTGACCTGGTTTTGCTGTATCTTACGTCTACTTTCGTTCAATGGAATGATTGCATTTATCTGCAGAAAAAGGGCGTTTCAATTGGTTCATGCATAGCACCTCTACTCAGTGATCTTCTATTGGCAAAAATGGGCAAAAAACTACAGGAAAAGTTAGAAGGCTCGCATGTCGTCAAAATATTTAGATACGTGGATGATTTTTTGGTTATTCTAAATTGTGAGTCTTCTATGTTTCACTCGTTGGCCACTCAAACTATAGGCGTGTTCGAAAATTGTTTGCAGCCTCTTGTGGTGACACATGAAATGCCCGATAATGACAAATTACGCTTTTTGGATTTAAATCTGGTTTTTAGCTCACAGCACATCTGTTGGTGTTATGAACCACGTGCGCAGAAACCTCTGCTTCCCTTTTCTTCTGCTCACAGTAAGATAGTTAAGCGAGGCATAGCACGAACCTGCCTTGAGAATGCTTTAAATAGGTCTTGCGCCCACAATATCTCTGCGAGCTTCAAAGCTCAAGTTTCCCGCCTTAAGGCTTCAGGTTTCTTCGAGGCGTTTATCGCGTCTGTTGCGGAGACGATCCTGCGGACTAATAAGGCGGAGCAGAAAACGCGACAGAATCTGATCAACACGGATACAGAACGTGAAAGGGTAGCCGTGATTCCATACATACACCAGATATCACATAGGCTCAAAAAAATCGGAAAACGTGTTGGAGTTCGTGTCATGTTCTCAGCACCGTTCAAATTAATCAGCCTCACCCAATCTACCAACCCCCTGAAAACGAAATCATCAACAGATTGCAGAGTTCAACATCGAAACAGGTATGCGGCCTGCTCCCGGGAAGTCGTCTATAGGACCCCCCTTTCATGTGGTGCTTGTTATGTCGGAACGACCGGAAGGTGCCTGAACGATCGGCTGAGAGAGCACGCGAACAATGTTAAAAACGGGAAAGATGGTTTTCTTGCCCAGCACTGCACTGAGTGCAAGTGTGTTCCCCTCTTCGAGGAAACAGCGACGGTGTACAAACACAGAGATGTGGGCACCCGGGTCATTGTCGAGGCTGCGCAAATGGCACGCGAACAGGTGCCTTGTGTTAGCAAGCCCTCCGTGGCCTTGTCCGAGAAGGAGCGCAGGTTCCTCGAAGGATTCGGTGCGGGCAGGTAACGTGAACAGGTGCCTTGGATTAGCAAGCCCTCCGTGGCTTAGTCCGAGAAGGAACGCAGGTTCCTCGAAGGATTCGGTGCGGGCAGATAGCTTTACCTTTCTGGTTCGGTTTCTTCTAGATTTTTCTTTGCTGTTTTTCAGTGCCTTTGTATTTGTGTTGTTTGTTTTTGGTTTTCTTACTCATGTTCTGCTCTTGGGCCATGGTCACTGTCTCCTCTATATATTTTCGTGCTCTGCGCAATAAACTCAGTTGGAAGTTTGCGCTAGTGTCTTTCGTGTCCTTCTTGTCTCTGTGTCCTCGTTTTGTTCTCGCGCAATAACTATCGTCATGCCATACCAACTAGCCCAAGCTGCCACACTTCTGAACGATGGGTTCGGGACTGGTTCGCGCAAAGAAAAGGCACGAGCCAAGAGAGGCCATTGTGAGGCTCGACTCAAGAAAGGCCATTGTGTTTGCTGGGAGCAAGGCTTCCGAGGCATACAAGGAGGCAGCTGGGCCATTCTCGAGGTCACCGAGGATCTGGAAATCTCGGAACCAGCATTGGCACTTGCAGTTCAGGCTGCAAGCTAAACCCAAATTGGTTGTGGCTGCATCTTGCGAGGACAAGCGGAGCTCGGGGATATGTGCAGCTAAGCCACAGCTTCTAGCAAACAACGAGAAATGGAATGTGGGGTTGAAGAAAAGGATAATGCACTATCTGCTGCAGCCCTTGCCAGAGCCCGCCTGGGCGACGAGGGATTAGTTTACTCCTCCCCCCCCTTTCTCCATAGGATTGCCTGAATGGTGTGGCATATTTTGACGATATGCTGGCCCACCACTACATTGTCCTACCCAAACAGTCAGGCAAGTTTGCCACGTGTAATGGCAGCCGGTTTTTCGAACCTCACCCAGCTGCCAGAAGAATCTTGGAAACCAAAATCATCGGACGTGCGCCAAACTTGGTGACGTGTGCGAAAACTTCGGTGCAGTGCTTTGGTGACCATATTTGGGCACCCGGTGGACTGTGCCCTCTCCGCATGCATTGTAAGGTGTCTTTCCTCTCCTTTGTGGGTGGAGCACCTAGACCATGGAGTGCCCTATTGGCGGAAGCCGCGGACAATGTGCCCAGGGTTGGCAACGAGGTGCTATATACGCCGAAGTTTTTCGTGTGTTTGTGAAGTTCTACAGTTCAACAGCTCTCATGTACAGTTCTTGACTTCTTGTTTTCCTTCTCAGTAACTAACCACGTAAATAAATTGTCGTTTTTACGAGCGCCTCATCTGACTTGTTCGACGATGGGTCCTAGGACGGGGGCACACTGCCAAACTGACCCCCGCAGGACCCGGAGTCGCAACAGTATGTACGGGCATATGTTAGCACGTTGGTGTGAAACACATGTGCTTTGTGTGGCAAACCGTGTGAGCATCTGCCAACAGGCAACGAAATTGTAAGTGCATCGAAGAATTGCAACGACCGGCTGGAATTTACTGTGAAAATTTCAATATATTTCGCACCGTTAAACCACGCTGCACATCGGACCGATTCCTCAACGAAACGTCGTGAATGCCGCGCTTCAAAGGGCCGAGTAACAAAAAACTTCGAAGAATAAATTAATGGTAGCAAAAGTAAGCTGTTACGATCGTCAGCGGCTGCTCCCGGAGTTTAACCGTAGAAAACTTCGAAGCGGTCTGAAGTATAGCTTCGCTCGACCACGGCAGGCTGGCCGGCAACCGGTCTGAGAGTTGCGCCGGCGACGCGCTCGCCCCGTCTCCGCCGATAATGGCTTCTCGGAGTGTCACCGGTATTTCACCGGCTGTAACATCTAAGTGGTAAGAAGGCCTCGCTATGCCGTCGGTATCAAGCCGGCATCGTATCGAGCTCGCACTGCGCACCAGCCGCCGTGGCGAGCTCTACAAGCTAGCTAGCACTGACTACCGGCAAGGCAATGAATGTGTTTTACAACAAGTAAAGGCTGCTGCGATGAACAACAGACTTCTGCGCCTTGCGACCGCAGCTGTCAAATGACTAACTCAAAGGCGAGTGCCGGACGAGGTGGAGACACACAGAAAGAGCGTACGGCATGCATGCATGCCCATTCAATGCATGTGAGCAACGGGAACAGCGACTGCGAACTGTCTCGTTAGCTTAAGTCTATCGCTCCGTAGCTTAAACTGCGTGGATAGCGGACACCTATTTCTGTGCACGGGAAAAATAACGAGACCTAAACTGCACATCAGCAAGCATTTTGTGATCGCCAGCTCTTATTCAGCGAATCACCATGCCGTACTCGTGAGTGAGGCCTATAGTCGTCGAACGCCGTAGCGGTGGTCTACCTCGGTTCATCGCTAGAGCTGCTGAATGTGCCTCGTTAATGTATTCATTCAAGGCCGTGCGCACTTTGTGTATGATTCAGTACGTTAGACAGATCCACAAACAGTACTGCTAATGCAAATTCAGCTCGTACGACGGAGCGCCAACTCATAAAACTTTACCGCTATAGTTGAAAATATTGAATATTAGGCAGGATTAGGATAAACGTAATGTGTGTTGAAGTGCTTGCATCAGGCCCCGCAGCTTCATACTTACGCCGTGCGTGCTTATTGCTTAATTATTAGCAGAAAATGGTTCCTTCCGGGCAACATGGGAGGTCAGAATGTGGTGCCTATATATACCCGGTGACTGTGCGGTAGGTGTGCACTGCGTGTGGCAAGCTGTGGTGAGTGTGAGTGTTGTAATATTACGTGAACTTTGTGAGCAAGTTTGTGTACTGTAATCATTGGTTTGTGTATCAAAAATAATGCAAATAAAGTTCCGCTTGCGCATGGTACGGCTGCTGACGTAATTTGTTTCTCGGTCGATGCAAAACATTTACTGCCATACTGACCTGAAAAAGTTCCCCAATGGATGTAAATAAAAAAACCCCTGGCACCGTGCAAAAACCCTTTACTGATGGGGAGTAAAATTTTTACTCCCCATCAGTAAAATTTTTACTCCCCCCTTACGGTGTTTATACAACTCCCATTGGGGCGTGCGCTATATAGAGGACAAGATCATTTACTCCCATCTCGGCTTATTTCTGTTTACAGTGTAGGCTGTGTCCAGATAGCTGGGGCGTATGGTATACAAAGACGACCCTGTCATATATACGTATGTGTAATTTGCGTTTATATGCTGCAAAGTACCGTATAACTGAATGTCCTTTGTGAAGTGTTCCTTGGATCAAATAGCTGCCCTCACACCATATATATTCACATATATATGCACTGGGATTATACCACTAGGTATACTTTCTGCGCACAGTACACACAGAAGCGCGCCAACTCTGAGTCGATGGAGCTGCGGTGTTTCGACGGCCTTCTGAAATTGCCCGAGTGAATTAGGTGTAACGTGACTTTGCACAACCGCTGGCACTGGTCGGCGGCATTGGAAGCCTTCTACGTCTCACCGGATTTTTCAATGCCTCCGTAGATCCGGCCACCTTCATCCAAGTGGCAATGCCACGCGAAGGCGTCATCACTTGACGTCACGTTATGTGACGTCACTATAGAGTCCCTATTTCGTGGTACTTTACGTTGTGATGACGACATATGGTCACGTCACCCCGGGATGTTTCTCTCTTTTTTTGCGTCATTCGAGTCGACGCTATACCGACGGTCGACTTTGGCCTTTGGGGTGGCATCTGAGGCTTTCGCATTAATAAATTACATTCGTCGTGCACCTATTGTGTCTGATGCTGTTTCGTCGTTTGTATCTCTGTGTCCGACGTGGTGTCATTAAAACCTATCAATTATTGTTATTATACGATGTGGTGTCATTTTTCTGCGCTTTTGAACGAAATTATACGAACAAACTGCCAGCCGGTTACGAAAGGGTTAGTCGGGTCATTACGGGCCGCCTGTTATTACCCACTACTCGAACAGCATCTTGGACAAGCTTCTTAAAGAAATCGACAAGGAAGTAGAAGGCGCAGTTCATATCGATCGCAGGAAAACTGAGACGGGTGAAGCAAAGCTTTATGAACACCAGATTATTCTAGCCAAGGTCAGAGTGGAATATAAGATCGCGGATGTATTGAATGCTCGGTGGGCTCGCTTGGAGGCCATGCATGGGGCAGGGGATTTCGACAGTAGTGCAGGCTGGCGTGCACTCTTCGTCTCTGGCGCCGCCGTCTGGCCTTTGCTTCTTCAGCGGCAGTCTTGTTCTATGGAAGCCAGACTCGCGACAAATTGCTGAACGTGCGGGAAGCCGGAAAGTCACCTATTCCACTAACGTGACGAGCATCCAAGCGCGTACAGAAGAACCGCTACTTTCAAAGAACTGGCCCACGCCGTTAGAACTCCCATCAGCGTACACTATGAATGAAGCTATAAGGACACGACAGTTACAACAACTCGAGTGCGTATGGTGGAGGGACAAAGTTCTACTAATGGAAAGCGGGAAGCCTTTGAAGATCTAAACGGGCATTCAAGGGATATGAAGAATGGGTGCAAGCCAATGCCAGCAGATTCAGATGTTGCACAGTCCTCGCAGCCACGCGTATAAATGTCTGACAGAAGCAAATCAAGACGCATTCAAGCGGAAAGGCGCAAGAGAAAAACTGCGAGGACAGAGGAGCATGCTGCCTGTATTAGTCTACGAGTGAGCTACAAACATCAAGGGGGAGAAAAATGCGAACCGTACAAGCTACCACACTACCGATTTAGTATATTGAGACAGGGCCAAACCGGCGAATGAAGCAATCAAGTTCGGGATGGAGGAAGAAGGATGATGATTCCAAGGTGAACACAGTCAAGGCAGGAAATTCAAAGACAAAACTTCTCAAAGCAAGCTACACCAGAAGCTCGCAAAAGAAACTATGTTTCTACCAACGAAACCTGATCATCGAGAGAGCAAGTTCACCTTCAAGCGATGCGTTCGGAGGAACGTATATGGAACGAGCGTGGGAAGCATCGTTGGAAAACCAGGTGCAAGAGCAAACCCGGATTGTTCCACGTGGATTGACTTGGACCTCAAACTATTAGTGACGAACATTGTGTGTTGAGTGTTTGCAGCAACTGTGATATTTTTTATCATGAGGCCACACGGGGGGGGGGGGGGGCGTGGAGGATGTTGCAAATTGTGTAGAGGACGAGGAGCGACATTATCATCATTAGTTGATTAGACTGGCATTCGAAATAAAGAAGAAGTCAACAGGTGGGTTTCGCCATGGGATGGGTACAGCGGCTCGTCCTTTCCTCAACAATGGGTACCTTAGCGTGAGTAAGTTGTTCAAGGGACGAGAGGAGTGCGGAGCATACGACCTCGAATAAACTGTTTTACAGCAGCAAGATGGCGAGCTGGGCCAGTTGACTAATGTTCATTTCGAATTTTTTTGTTAAGCGCATTAAAACATGATCAAGACGAAGTACCACAGCGAGGATATATTCTGCTTGAGATCTGCCGTGCGTTGTGAAATGAAACTATCGGCATCACAAACCGGCACACGCTTCTTTTCTCTTCATCCTCTGGTTACCCTTTTGCTTCACTGCCAGAACACGAGCGCTCATTTTGCCGGAGCGAAACGACATAGCTCTGGTGGTCGCGAAGAGTGGAGAAAAGGGGACAGAAAGACATAGAATTAAAAATAATAGAGAAAGAACACACAGGGGAAAATCTTTGAGATGTCATCCAAACCCGTGCACCCCGATCCGAAGGCTATAGCGGCTTGACCACTCGGTTGTGGAGGTTTCCGCCTGCGCAAGCTACGCCGACCTTTTTGGCAGTGATTGCGATTCTGAGCTGTCCGCGAATCGTCCAGTGCCGTACACAAGGCACAAAGCGCTGTTAAGCATGCTCTGATCGCGCTCGCGACAGGCAACGCGGTTGGCAGTGTGCGTTTATGGGGCTGCTTTCAAATGTTATTGGTATCTCAGGTAGTACAACGATAGTACTATGGAAGAACAGTGATACAGATCTATTGAGCGAGCGCATCGCATTCGTAAATCTGTTACTGATGCTGTTTTATTATTCATCAACAAAAAATATTCATCATCAACATTCTCTGCTCAGTGAATTCTCATTGCTTCAGAGCACACAAAGCACATCGATTCGTTATGTACTATAGTGTACCCATGTTGGCGTTGTCATGGCACTTTATGATGCCAGAAGAGCACACAAGAAACCAAACGGGTTGGTTGGAGGTACCTCTGGCTACTGAAGGTAAAAAAAAAAAAATGAGCACACCTTTGAAGTAAATCAACAACCTGCAACGCTCCCTTTTCGAGAGTCCATCGAAGTTCCGGACGATGCACCCGAAAACAGCGCCAATGATTCATTCGTGCCAAAAAGGTAGCCGCCCGTTTGCCCGCGAGCAGACGACCGCCGTCCTAACGAGCAAGCTAGCAAGAAAAGCGACGCCCGCGGTCCCCTTCCGCACAAAGCTAAGCAGTGGACACGGAAGCGCTTCGACGAGGCGACCTTGGAGACTTCACGGCGCTTCCTCTCCTCATCTTTATTCCGTCGCTCTGGTCGACCGCCCGGAGCGGGACAGGTGGGAAGCAGCCGCCGCCAACAGAGCGCGCCCAAGCGAGCCTGCGGCGCTACGCGAGCGCCAACCTCTTCTCGGTGAGGCGCAGCAAGGAGAGGAGGCACGAGCGGCGCAGGAGGAAAAGTGCCCTTCAAGAAAATAGAGACGCTCCGAGCGCGCAAAAATGAAGAAAAGAGCGCACCCGCCGCCTTCGAAAAGTGCGGGCTCCCCGGAGCAGTCGCTCGTTCACGTGCGCGCTCGGGAGTGCGCGCGCGCGCGCGCTTCTCGGCGTTTCTTTGCACGACAGCTACGCCATTGGCCGGTCGACCCGACGAGGCGGTGCTTCGTAGCCCCGCCTCGCCCGTCTGCGCGCTCCACCCCCTCGGAAATGTGGCGCTCTACCGGTGGAGTGGAGCGGTGGCGGCACTGCAGCAGGGCGCAGAGTGTGTTCCGCGTTGCGCGCACGGTGCCTGGTCCGGTGGAGGGAAAAGCACGCCGCGAACACGCACAAGCGCGGCAGCTGTAGTCGGTGAGCGCGCTCTGCTGCTTTTGCACGCCGTTTAGTCGACGCGTGCTCTCGGGCGGCGTGCGCGCCTGCTGTTCGGAGAGCATTCGTCCGCGTAGTGCGCGCTTGATTCTTCAACGGGTGCGCGTGTGCGGCGTTCACCGTGACTCGCCGGCGGGGGCGGGCGGCGGGCGCTGGGCCTGCGGCGGCCGCCATGAAGATGGTGCAGTGCGCGGGCTGCGACCGCCCCATCCTGGACAGGTTCCTGCTCAACGTGCTGGACCGATCGTGGCACACCAAGTGCGTCCAGTGCTGCGATTGCCGCTGCAACCTCACCGATAAGTGCTTCTCCAGGGATGGCAAGCTCTTCTGTCGGAATGACTTCTTCAAGTGAGTAATAACACATCCGTTTGTCATAACCAGTAGAGGGAACTGTGAGCATGATGCGGGCGCAATACAGAGAAGCTGCAGGCTGCAACATCACTCTCTCAGTCCTTCTCACTGAAATACCCGAACAGATAGGCAGGGAAGTTATAAGCCGTGCGCTTACTTCAAAACATCATGCAAGGACAGCGTCAATGCTTGCGACAAACTTCTTTCCCAGTACATCATCATAATTTGCACTTCTCAGTAATGAATGCGGGGCAGAACTCAGGGTTTGAAACGGGACAGTTTAGGACTGTAGCTCGCATACTTTCGTTTCCATCGTCTTCTGTTAGAGTCATGTTGGCATAATTTCAATTTTAGCCTGTTGATTAGAGCCAATATTATATTTTCTCTTTAGAGATAAAATTCCTCGCGACATGACGTGGTTATTAGAACAATAACGCGCATAGTAGATATATAGTGATTATAAAAAAGTGGTGTGAATTCATGAGTACTCTGTCATAACAGACTTGGGAAATGAGAAAAATAGCTAACGAAGATCTAAAACGCGCCGCTGCTTGCACAGCTATACTGCAAACTTTATGTCTTGCAAGGTAGCCTAACAAAGGGTAAGGCTTTTCATTCGCGCGGTGAGCTGCAAAGTTGTTTGGAAAGCAGGACATTGGCGATGGCCCTCGTTTGTTGCGCCTTTCACTACTTCATTTCACCCCACATAGGAACCAGCGGAACGTGCGTTTGTGTTGTATGAAAGGGTTCTCGTATGTAAGTGACATATTTTTATGATTTTCAACGTATACTATAGCCAGAGCAAACAATGGCGTTATCAAAACATTTTTGACCGTTCACCTGGCGAAAAGCTTCAACTTAACGTCCGCATATCTGAGAAGGCATTGAAATTATTTGTATTTCAAATCTTCTTGAAAGCATATACAGCTACTGTGAAGTTTTAAACAGCTTTGTGTATGGAAATGTATTGGTTAAGACGCCTTCCCACTAACGCCATGTCACGGCGCACTAATGTGTAAGAGATGTCAAATAAGCCGAGTAATGTGCGCCTCTCGAACGATGAGACTTAAATACAATTGAAACGCTTCTATATATAGGTGCACCAGAGCCCATTTCAGCATGTCCACGAAGTGCATGCTTGTTCGACCACTCATTCGTAATTTTTAAAAAGCATGGGCTTTGTCACGTGCAGTTTTATTGTAAAAGCTCGCATCCGTTGAAAATTACGTGAAATCCGTTCTATCTTAATCGCCGGAACGGGCTCTTCATCATTGAAATTATAATAAACATTATAAACTAAAAGGCTAAACAATGGTGAAGAGGCTCTTTTTTCTATTACTGAAAAATAACTCCATATTTATTTATTCATTTACTTATTTACAGATTACCTGCATTGCTATTACTGAGGCACGGGGTGCAAAACCTGTAAAAAGAACAATCAGTAGAGTACAATGCTTAGCAAATACATATAAACACATACAAAAAAATCACCGCCAGATTTATCAGAATGGAAGTATCGATCAAGAAAAATGTTTACAATACACGTATAGAATATACATAATGCCAGAACAATTTCACAGCATAGAAAAGAATAAATCATTTTTGACATATTTACTAAGTTGCCAGTTGAGCTGTTCAACTCTCCTATTGTTCTTGGAAAGAATGAGTGGAAAACAGTGTTAGACGTGCATTGAAGGTAGATATCTTTTACCTATTATCACAGCGAGTGGATGTGTATAGGGTGGTGAACATGGTAGTCATGATGATTGATACCTGTGTTAGAGCGATATGTCTGGGGCAATAGTTTAAGCCATAGTTTATGTCTACGTACACGTAGCAGGTTCCACCCCAAAGTGACCCTTATTTGTGAAACGCTAGGGGCTATGATTATTCAAAACAAATTTTGCCGCTTGGTTCTGAAGGTTTTCTATTCTATTTAAAATATATAGTGATGGTGAAGGCCTCATATTACGCATGCATAATCAAGTACGGATCTGAACTGCAAAATAATATAAAGTTTCCTTCATTTGACGTGTCGCCTGTTTGAAATTCCCGCGAACAATGTAAAACATTCCACTGGCTTTTGCTGTGGTCGTGTCCATGTGTTTGCTCCATGTAATCGATCCAGTAAAATGAAGACCGAGATGCTTATAATCGCAGTTCATGTTGATAAGTACGCCACAGATGTTACATTTATGAATTATGATGCAATTTGCATATTTTCCTTGAGCAGCTAACGCTGCAACACTTTTTGATATATAATTTCATTTTACTTTTTTTTACACCGCCGTATGACATATGAGCGTTCGAGATACGATTCGCTTCTGACGCAATATTATAATTCTGATGATGCCCTCCTGCTTATTCAAGTGCGTTTCAAGGTGTACGCTTATATCGGCTTATCATGAATGTTTCCTTCCCATGTACATACGATAGCGATGTATCTGGCCGCTATAACAAGCGTCCCTCGTTCTCGGATGGGCTACCAGCAAATCAAATCTACACATTGCACTCACTTATTTCAGGGTGCACTGAAATAACAGATCTAAAAAATCCCCCCCCCCCTTCTTTTTGCTAGACCGTCAACAGAATTGTTTCACTCACTCATTAAACGTCGTTTAACACTTTACGAGCTAATGGTGCAGCGTTTCATAGCAACGCTAAAAGAAATGAAGAAGTGGTGCTCTTACATGCTAAAATTTTACTTCTTCGCAACACTTTTTCTGTGGTCGCTATTTGCCGATTTGGCGAATACTATGCGGACATCGGCTTTCATGCTCGCTCTTCACTTGATGGTTATAAGCCAAAACAGAATGATAAAATAAATTATTACGTACCTGTAAACGTCCATCCACATCTTAGTTAATGATGATCGAGCCACACAGAGCGATCTTTGTATTACCCGTCACGTTTTATCATATATTGCAGTAGCCGTAGCTGGATTCCAGCAGAATACGTGCGCTTCGCAGTTTTACACTGTCATTTATAAACGAGCTCTTGCGTGTAGCAGCAAACAGCGTCCACTCGCCTTGTGGCAAAGTGTCAACGCACTGTATTGTTCGACAAATCAGCACCACACATGCAGTGTCCATATTATTGAACAATAAATTGTGCGGCGCATTGTCATATATACTAGACTCAACAAGTGCACGCACTTTTTGTAATGTTCATCTCGCTACAGTTGCACTGCAGGCATTACAGATTACGAACGTTTTGTGAACTTCTATCCGAACTTTTCATTGAACAAGTTGTCGAACTATGCCTGTGTTGCTATTTAGGCAGCAAAAGTTGTCGCACAATATTGCTGCTGTTCGTAAATGAGTAAGGTTGGTTCTTGTACTTTTTTGCATTGGTATTCATGACGAAACGGACAAAGCGGGGGGGGGGGGGGGGTATGTGTGGCTAACTTGTCAAATGGTGGTCGACGTGAAAGCGCGTAAGCACTGAAGTATATATCACCCGAACAGTTTAAAGCAAGCAAAAATTTCGGGGTATTCAGAACCCCTTCAAATCCTTATGACATCGAAAACCTCTCTCTCTCTTTCTTCCTCTCTAAAATATATGCCGTTTATCAGCGTTTGGACAATTCATAACGCGTTCGCCAAAAGAATCCTCATTTAAAATATTAGAAATTTTATTACGACAGCTTTTGACAGCATTTGTAAAGCTACACTTTTCCCGAAATTATGCTGTTTTCGTTTCTCTGATACATACGAGATACTATACCAGCTTTTATGAAACAGCAAGGGCAAGCGCGCACTTAAAAGGTTGTGCATATACCTGAAGAGAAATAACTAAATGAAGAATCAGCCATGTCGTTTCTGGAAGCTATGAAACAGTACTGTTTTCTTATTTCGCACTTTTGTGCCTCTTACCACCTATACGCAACCTTTGTATATCAAACTATTAGAATTTCACAATGGAATGTGAATGTACGTCCGTTCAATACGCTCGAAATTCCGCCGCACGATACCGCGACGAATCGTGAAAATTCAAGTGATTACGATCCTGCGCTATTGTGAAAAACGTTCTCGATGTTAGTCTCCCTGACAAGCAACATTAGGTTGCAAGAAACTTCTCGCTTCCTCACTGTGGAAGTGTAATAGTTTTCGTTAATATCAACACGATGTGATCAAGCGCTTCGAGTCCTGTGAAGTGAAGTGGAGCCGAAGTGAAGGTATACACTGCGTTTACACGAACGCCTCTTGTCGGTCGGGACGCGTCCACTCCGTGGCTGCAGGCGGATTAATACAACTCCATATACACTTTAAGAGTAAAGGAGGAAAAGAGGTATATAGGTTGCTCCTTTAGAGGAGTAACTAACTTGCCACACTCATTGAACCGTTTTAGGGGTAACTTTGCTCTCACGGTTACTCCTCAAGGGAGCACACATACAGTTATTTCGTGCAAGAGAAAACTCGGGTTTTAGTTGACTTAACCAGTATTTCGTAGTGCGTTCAGGCATTTCAGTAAATGTACAATCGATGTGCAAGCATCACATCCAAAAATAAATTTTGAGAAATTTGCAGCAAACTCTCGGGATTCAAACTCATGATCACAAAGTCAGCACGAGCGTACACTAACCACTACACCACACTCGATGGGCCGTTTGCACACGGTGCAAACATTCCTGCAGTTACCCCCAAAAGACGGGCGCTTTAATTCGCAAAATTGAAAGTGCCCCTCCTTACCGTGCCATGTGAAATCTTTCGCGTTGTTCTTTTCAAGGAGCACAGAGCCCTTTTCGGGGTAACTGCGCAGGTTCTCCGGAAAACATTTAGTGTATGTGCTACGCATTTGGACTAATTGGTTCATGATCGCGAATGCAAAAGCTGCACTAAATAGACAGGATCAAGACAAGAGTATAATGCCACAGCACCGTGGTCTGTGTCATTTTACTTATGACGGGAACGGTGCGCAGAACAAGAAAACAAGACATAGAGGCGACACACCCATCACTGCAATCACAACTGAAAGTTTATTCGAAGGAAACATGAACTTATCAGCTACGTCCTTTCTTCGTCCTGTCTTCTTAGCGCTGGTATTACAATTATTTGATTGAACCCTGGAAACTTACTCGAATAGCGCTCTGATTCCTTTTGCATATATAACTAAACGCTGTAATCTAAAGCTACTGCGGTCCGACGCACCACTACCCGCACCGATATAGTGTTTCATGGTTTCCTCGCGACGCACCCGTTGCATACGTGGGAGCATATACCCCGGCATGCAAATACATTCGCAATCTGACCAGCTTTAATTGCCTTGTTCTCGTCTACAGGAATATTTCGCACAAAAGCTTGTACATGACTTCGACGCGTCTTATTTAGCGCACAGGCTGAAAACATGCTTTCGATTGCTGCTCTTCACATTGTTTTGTGTTCGGATCACCAAGTTAGATTGTTGCTCCATGACTGTCAAATCTATCATGTTCGTGGTGCGCCTGCAGCGCGAAGTTGGTATAGCCGCTCACGTAACAATGGCATTCCGTGCACGCGTCCGTGACGCATTGTGCCGGTGTCAACTATATAACACTATATGTCTCCGCCTTGATTGTTTCCGTTTTTATGACAGGTTTAAGAAAATGAGCGTATATACTCGTCTTCTTATTTTTATTTGTTATATAGGTACATCATGTATTGTGAATGGAATGTAAAAACTGTTTTTGTCCTACACCATGCATTTCGCAAAGCGTGTTTTTTTTCTTTTACAACGAAAGCTGTTGGCATCACAAGGGTCGCGTGCGGCACCGTCATTGTCTACCGCTGACGCAGTCGGTGTCCGTAACCACTATACTGCACGAAATAAAAAAATCTCAGTAAATAAAGAACATTAAGGACACCATGGGATTTGAACCTGGGTACCCTGAGGGCGAGCTCAGTATTCTACCACTCAGCCACGCCGGTTTTTCCCTTTGTTTACAGTTGAACTTCACACTCGGGGGACAACATAAATATACAACAATAGAAAACAACCATGACATAACAATTACTACGGCCTTCAAGCACTGTTAAAGCACCGAGCCACGACGGTTCTTGAAACTTGTTCTCAAGGCTTTGGCAGGCTTGATCTCGGGAAAGGAATTGCGTTATTATGAGTAATAAAGTGTTTTAGAACAGCAAAGAAACAACCAGGCGTCACACAATGCTAATTGTGTAACGAGTGGGTCCTCCAATGCTCCAACCTATTACATAAGCTTGTTCCTGACCACTTATTAACTGTGGTGCATACCCACCTCGAGCATGATTCTTCATCGTCGTCAATGACTATATATCAATATTTCTTGCAAATGTGTAGCGGATACCACGCTTCACCGAAGAATAATGAAGGATAGTGTAGTGAACGGGAGAATGTTTATATTAAATCGAAATCAAATTGGCTTCAGAGTGGGCTGTTCAACATAGTGTGCACACGCAGACTTAGAAAGCCGCATTCACCTTGCTGGTAAAAGAAGACAACATGCTACTCCAGTGACATTAGACATAGTGAAAGCACATGAGAGTGTGGAACACTCAGTTTTATTGGAAACATTACAGAGCCAAAATTTTTCAAAATATATAATTGCGTCCGTGAGAGAATTTCTTACGGAAAGTGAATTTCATTTCTTTAAGGATGGTTGCGCATTGTCGAAGTTCAAGCTGACTCACGATGTCCCCCAGGCCACTGTCTTGTCGCCAATACTTCCTAACAAATTAAAGAGCTCAATCCCGAATTGCGAGGACGTGAAGGTGTTTGCATATGAATATGGTATTACATTTTTGAGGCAGATAGTGACATATGCTCTTTGTATCAAAAACTACACACATATATAAATATGCTGGAGATATGACTCGAGGCAATCAGCTTGACAATAAATGTAAATAAAAAAGCATTGTTGATATTCTCTTTACCTGATCCCACCTCAATTTCACTATACGCTATGAACGCCCATTCCACCGGCAGAGTCGCTTAAATATTTGGGAGTAATTTATAATGGCAAGCTAAACTGGACTCCCCACATAAAGAGCATTGCATTTAAAGCATAACGTGCCTTATAGGCATTCTTCGCTGACTGAGCAGCCGTCGATATGGATTACCGAGGACCACACTGGTGATGATATACAAAGTGTATATGGGACCAGTGTTTGAATTCGGGTGTGTATAATGTTCTCAGGCAGCCTTGCTTACAAACTGAAGCCTCTGGTTATGCTGGAACGAGAAGCCTTGCGCTTGTGTCTCCTAGATTAAAAAATACCAACGTTATGTATTAGGAAGTGTGATTGCCCACATTGCCTTGTTGTTTCAGTATTCTGACGGTTCAGACATTCTTAAAGTGTCATAGCTATCTGCTAAGACGGTCTAAATATGATTTTATACATGCTTCAGTCTCCTTTTTTTTTTCTGCCCATCGGCCTCGGTTTGGAACTCCTCGGATTATTTTTGTTCAGAAACAACTGTACAGAATAAACGTGAAAATACGAAATGTGTCTGCTGCTAATGTATCAAACTAAAATCTTAAGATAGAATACGATTATATTTTCCCCTAAAAGCCCAAATCACAATCATCCAAGGTCTCAAACAGCCGACATCAAGATTAGCTTGCACACGTGGAAACAACTATAATATAATAGCCACAGATGCTTCAATGACGGAAAAAGAAGCCAGGTGTAGGGATATACTCCCGTTTGCTTGGCTGGTCTTTTTCATTGGGCTGCCGGACTTTAGCCGCGTTATTGCAGCAGAATTCTTGGCAATGATTCTGAAAATTATCTTTGAATGCCCATGCATATTGTAATAATTACCTACTTCTTCTCTGTCTGTACGTCGCTTACAGCGTCATCCAAATCAATGGCCTTAAAGGCGTTTCTTATTCTGGTCACCCCACAACTGAAGCTACTAAAATTATAATTTTAGTAGCTGTATGAGTACTATAGTATGAGTACCAGATTATTGTGGGTTAAAATGAAATGAAATGACTGAAATAGCACAAGTGGCATTAAATATTTCAGCACTTTCGGTCCTTCCTGAAATGGCCACTATAAGTGCTCTAAGATACGGAAAATTTTCACTTCGTGCAGATGTGCATGGAATGAATAACGTCACGGACAGAGTTGAGCCATTCAAAGTTTCCGTGGAAAATTCAGCGTTGTCCTGCTATAGACTGTTGGAAATCATAAGAAGTAGACTAAGATGTCGTGTCCCCTCGTTAAATTTGTATTAACACAGGGCTGGTCTGGTGGTATCTCCCCTATACTCAACCCTTAGCTGTTTAGAAACCGAAACAATACATTATTTTTTTTTTCAATATGTAGCCCGTACAGAATATTAGAAAAAGGGATTCTTGTTATGCCGTTCTCGGGCTGACAGTTGAGAACGTACTTTTCTGCTGTGCTTCGGCTTCGGGCTACAACCACAAAAGCACTTTTGAGGCTGTTTGTGTTTATACCTTCACGAAACGAAATTGATTAGGCTTTGATTGGCTATTTGTCTCTTATTAGTGCAGCAAAGGTTTAACATAAAAATTTATTTAAACATTATTATTTTTTGTCCAAGTTCATTTGTAGTATGGATAATGACTATACCGCCTGGTCTGAAAACAATTATTGCACTGTTTTTGTGTTACGTACGTCTTTTTTTTTCATAAATATTCTCTACAGAATATGTCTCAATAACTGAGGTAATCGATTCTCGACTGATCTTCCTGAGTGAGTGTGAGCCATGTTTAGGCATCATCGTCATCGTCATCAATGCCGGCCTACTGCAAAAAAAAAAACAACTCATGATTTAATATGGCGTATACAGTGGGTAAGCAGCAAGTGCACATGTGCTTGTAGCATTTACCCAAAAATTGTTTTAAAAAACCTGTAAAGAGGCCGCTCTTCCATCTTTCGTTGTGACGGCGCGCTTGGCGGTTTTTCGTTATTTTCCCTCTTTAGTGACGTTTGTATACCATTCAAACTTTCCGAAAACACGCGCGTTTATCGCATTCTTCTGCACTTTTTCACGTTTTTTCAAACGAACATTATTATTGTTCCTATCTAATTTCTCTTTCTTTTTTTAGCAAGCGTTGTAAAAAATGATCTTTTATGAGGTACAGTGTGGCCAATCCCCCATGTGGGTATGAGCCAAGATCTCCTAGGAGACAAGACAAGACAAGACGCGCGTGTATGGATTGCTAGAGTATTTCTTGGCGTGTTGCGAAAGCTGCAAAGCTTCCTAAAGTATATGTCGTTTATTTTGCGGGCATGCTCGGGATAATTTTATATTCTAACAAGTCACACACTGAAGCGTGTTCACAATGGGCAGTTTTTGGGCTGTTTTCAAATTACGCGAAATTGCGAAAGCTTTATCGCATTTTTTTTTACCCTTTATCTCTCTAAGCTGTACATTCGAATGGTTGCTTTCGATTGCTCTAGAGCGCTCTGGTGAGGCTCCTAGCACTCAGCTTTTAGAAAACAAGTGCTTTGCATTCAGCTGGTCCTTTCGCAGCCCACATGGCTCCAGCTCAAAGCACTCTGAGGTGCTCCCGATGCCAACCTTGGAGTCCGAGCAAAACTCGATCACGTCACTCATCCATGCTTTTGTTCTGGTGTGACGCGGTGACGACTTTATGAGCCTGAGCATGCGGTTTGGTTGTTCGCAAGGGAAGACGCTGTGACGTGTATCCCTTTCCGGCTGAGATCGATCCGCACTGTACGGCTGCGTGTTCGGCCATAAGACGCGCTTTCTTTGGCTTGAATCAAGCTTCGTAGATTAATCCCAATTATTCTGCTTGGCAGCGCTAGGAAGAATGAGCCGCTAAATTTAATTACACGTTAAGAAACCACAACTGGCGGTCAAACTGAATCAGGGTTCGTCCCCACGTATTTGAAAATAATATCGCATGTTTTAGCACGTAAAACACGCCGCGGTTTGTTCAAGAAAGAAATTAAAATAAAATATAGGCTTTTTGTTGCTCGACAATCGTTGATGAAATGACAAAACAAGGTGTCAAATTCAGTAAGTCGATTGCGGAGGCATGCCCTAATCACGATGAATTCGCTAGTAAACAAGCCTCGTGGTTTCGGGACATTATCTGCGTATTAAGATGGGTCACGTTATGTTCGACCTCGACCGTTTAGTTTTGAGCGCAGTAAACTTGTACACTGTGTGCCATAGATTGCTCCGTAAAACTTCTGACTAGCTGGAACTGCAGCGGAAAGTATAAAACTGCTTATGCGTTGTTTTGTTTAGTTTTTTATTAACCTAAAGCAGGTGCGTTTTACTCCTTCACGGCATATTCCGGCCGTGCCCCGATAATCGGGCCAACTGTAGGCACAGGCACGCAGTTTACATTAGCAGGAAGTTGACTTCCTGATTATGGTTTATTCCCCGTACACGTGTTCTTTGTGCGAACATCGGCACGCTGCAACCATATGGCAAGTGCATAATGCGAGGACTTCTCTTTTTTTTTTTCAAAGCACAGATGTGCTGCCGACATGTGGTGCGCTGCATGCTTGTCTGATCATCCGTGCCATTGTCGTTCGGAGCAATGCTATCGAAAATATTGTGCGACTATAAGCGTTCAGTACATTGAACTACGAGAATGTCAGCTGCTCGTTTTCTGTTGTATGGGCCGTATTCGATCTCTTTGGAAGAACTCTAGAGATGATCTCTCACATGCGCCTCCGTGGAATAAACAGTCAAAAAGTCGCGGCTTCGATCCCGACCGTATACGTATATAGCAGTGGCATTTCGATGGGGGCAAAATGTATACCTGTGCACACCGTGCGACGGCAACGCACGTTAAAGAACACCAGATGGTCCACATTTTCGGAGCCTCTCCGCTACGACGTCTGTCGTGATGAGGTCAAGGTTTGGGAGTGTAAAACCCCCGGTGTTATTATCATTAGAATAGTTGCTCAAATAGGTATAGTTGTGCTGTAGTTATTTTCTTCGTGGTGTTTTACGTGCATCCAACTATAAGTACATAGATGTTACATATTGTAAATCTTTCGTTGTAATGCCACATAAAAGGGGAGAGCTATCGATTGATTCCCAGTCTCGTTGCCGATCACTATATCCCTCGTATAATCTTAGTTATTAGAGCGACCGTCTGAAGAAAGCACTTAGTTGCAGGTTTGATCCCCGGTTCCGGATGAATTTTTTTATCAGCTAAGAAACATTTTTTCTGAGAAACGCGACTGAATTCTCTTGTGACGTTGTCCTATACACATGGGTTAATGTCGATTTTTTTCTTTTGGATGGGATTTATAAGTTCAAACGTTGTACCATGAACAAGACGGACGGACGGACGGATGGACAGACGAACGGACAGACAGACAGACAGACAGACAGACAGACAGACAGGCAGGCAGGCAGACAGAGGGACAGACAGACTTGGGGCTCTCGTATACCTTGGGGGGGGGGGGGGGCAGCCACTTTCCTTTTTTCGCGCTCCTCTTTTTGCGTTGTTAATTTGTCTTGACATATAGAACTTCGAAGTGTTATGTTCTGGTAGTTATTTTGGAACTGTTTCTCCTCGTCATCTCTCATATGCTCAAAAAGGAGCAATTAAGTGCCTTGAAGACGCACTTTTTGGTTTTAGAACATTATTTTAGCCGTATGTTAACTCAGCAAAGCCCAAAGAAAGCACTAGTTCCCGTGCATTTATGTGCTGTGGGTCGTCATGGTGAGCATCACGTTTCCAAGCATCAATGACCGCGCCCACTTTTAAACAGCATAGCTTTTTATTCCGCGGTAAATGTGAAGATTATGCTAAATATTTTTGTGTTCAGCAATGCTTTCAACTATATTTGAAGTCATCGTAAACTTGTGCAAAGACTTACGCATGCATTCGCACACACCTTGCACTTACATATGCATTAGCCTTTATGATGCACGCAACTACCGTCTCAAGCACATTATGTAACTCGCCGCTGAAAATATTTTCGCAGTATTTGGAAACATATTCTCCCGAAAAGTTTAAAAAAAATGCAGAGTATCTCCTCATTATATAGCTTTAGAGTACTTAAAAAATGGGAAAAGCATTCCATATACCCACGTTAACAATACAGCACTTGGTGTGACATGCCTGCGTCAATACTGGCAATAGTATATTGCGACATGCAGTTTTCAGTGAATCGTGCATCGGTTTAAACTTGTTCTGTATTATTTATAGTACGCTTAAATCGTATCAGCCAGCAAAATGAAAGCAAAGGCCAGTGACGTAGTCCTTTGCGTATACAGCGTCGGACTTAGTAAACCATCGGTCTGTGTACTAGAACAATGTAGTTGATAACTTTTTGTGCGTTCCTTTATATTTTAGCAACATTTCTTTGTATGCATGACTGCAGTAACGAGCGCGGCGTTATAAAATAAAGTGCGATAATATTCACATTACGTGCATGGTGGTCATCATGCGTTCACTCCACATGGTCATATTTTCGTTGTCTTAGCAGAGTAGAAAGGGAACAGGAGTTCAAGATTGTGTGCAACATTAGACCTTATCTAATTCCGTGATGTCGTCGAATATTCTGTGGGCGACTTTTTAGACATGCATAGTTGGCAGAACGGCAAATAAAAGTACGTTGAGGCGAGAGCTTCCATCCTTGCGCAAAGACTCGCTCCGTTCCTCTCTCTATCTCGCTCTTAAAAGAGAATGACGTAACCCAGAACTTATTCATTGTTCTTGTTTATTCTTTAAAACTCTAATACGGGGTGCTAGAACCTAAATGTATTCAATAACTAGACGTAATGTTAAGTACTACTTGGTTGAATAATATGTAAGATTCCCGGGTTCTTTGTACTATATATGAAACTATAGTAGCGGCTTCTACCGTCTACATACTGTGTGCCCCACATTGGATACTATCTTTCATGAGATACAGCAGCGTCTGCAGCCTATAGATTACGACGCAACTTGACACTCGTCCGAGCCCTTGCGCGGTCGTAGAGCTCCGAGTTTTCCGCCGAGTGTCAGTTTGCAAACCTTTATATACACCGAAGTGTCCACTTCATAAATTTAAACTCTCGATGACAACTGCCAATCTTGTACTTTGAACTGACCAATCTTGTGCTTCGAACTGGCCGCACTTCAAACAAAACGGCAATCCGCAGCGCAATACACGCTTGGCTTGCCAATGGACGCTGCACTGAATGGGTGGATGGATAGAAGGAAGGCGGGGCAGCACACAGGATATGTAGGCATGTTTATTATAGGCTGTTAACAGGTATGTCCAGCCTGCTGCCCAACACGTGAGGTAGAGAATGACGGGTTAAAAAGAAAGAAAGGGAGAAGATACAAGTCAAAAGACACCGAACGTGCTAGCCATCGCTTAATTCCGATACCTTCATGAACTGCAGGAGGGCTCGTATTGCTCGAGCTCCTGCAGCTCTTACCGACGGCCTCCCACGAAGAACACAGAGAGGGCTAACCACGCGAATGACGGTCCTGTACGCACGCAACTGTCGTCCAAGCCTCCCACGCATCGAGTTCGTATACACCTTTGCGTCGATGGCGCCATAACCCGCGAGGGAACACGTGAAGGCCCACAGCTTGTCTTCACGCGGCTCAAGCGAGTCCCATATACGCAAACGCTGCCTCGGATGACGCGGAGAGATTGACAGTCGCTCCCCACCCGCGGTCCCGCCCAGCGTGCCATTTGCAAGTCTGGCTCTCGGCTTGGCGGATCCCCTTTTCACGAGCTTTGCTGACTCAGGCGAGAAGTTTTGGCAATGACTCGGATAAGACACTACAGCTGCAAGAGTTGTTCCCCCACCGTATGCTCTTGAACATTCAGGAATTCTGTTTTGTTTTTTAACGGTAACTTTTTTTTGCTCAGATGTTAAATAACGTTGTTTCGCAACAACGAAACTCTCGTTCACGAAGGCGTAAAGAGGAAATCACACGAAGTATCGGAGGCAAACGAAGTCAGCAATGCCCCGCTACACCTCACGGGATATTACCAGTGCCCCCCTACTGAGACATGGTTAAAAGACAGTCGAGTATATGATCTTCGGCAACACACACGCTAAAACGTACAAGTGTCATCGCAGAGGTCGTTGAGGAGCCCAGCGCGTCCACTCCTCGCTGGACAGACAAAACCGTCAGCTCAAAGCGCACTGCAAGTTCTGCATACCTTAGAAGCCAGTCCTTGTAAGCCACCTTTTGCATCACGAATTGCAGTGCTCAGCTAAGACAGTCGAAGCCGGTCCGTACTCTGCGACAGTTCGCACATGCGCGATACACGCAGCTATGCGTGCTAGCGTATTACTTAACCTCTCCTTGCTTCTCTCTTCCTTTCCTCCCCTTCCTCCGTGGAGGGTAGCAAACCGTGTTAATCCTGGTCAACATCCCTGCCTTTGCTTTTCTCTCTCTCTCTCTACAGGCTCCCTTGCGCATTCACGTAAGATGACTCGAAGGTGGATGTCACCGCCTCCTCCTTCTCACTTGTCTCCTCCCTAACATCGTTCTCCGCAGCAACTGTAGCGCAATTTTTTCAGTCATGATAAGCCAACTAGCCCAATACTTCACTTTGCTCCTCTCACTCGATGAGTATGTAATGGAGCAGGCAAAACGAGCCGTGGTTTCACGTGCCACTTCCAAGCACCACCTTCGTTTTTCGCCCTCGAGGTCGCGCGCTCGCAAGTTTCTTTTCGCCGCCCGAAAGAGGGCGCTACAACGGTGTCGTGCGGTGTTACGTCACATGACGTCACGGCAGAATTTGTGCCGTCGTATCACGTCTTATTACGTAACGATCTTTTTATAATTCATCCCTGACGCCGCAAGATGGTTTTTTGATGAATTCCCCGTTTGATGAGGCTTTCGTATTTGAAATAAAAACAACGCACTGAAAAAAAATACTTGACGAGGCGTATAAGGTTTTCATCTCGATAAAACTCTTTCTACGCAATCACGTTCACCCCGGGGCTCGTTTGCATCTCACCGAACCTAAGGCAAGGCATGGTGGACAGCATCCGGAGATACGAGTTGTATATACGATTCACTTGAAGTAAATTGGAAAGGGGACGACAACGCGAAAATGGTGCTACAGCTCAAGCACAAAACATGGCCAACCTCCTTTTAATGTCGATTGAACAGATTAAACACGGGCATCAAAAAAGTGGCAAAAGATATTCTGTGATATAAATAAGCGTAAGTTATTTGACCCCCCCCCCCCCCCCCCGACTCGTGTTATAAGGTGCATGTAAGCTACAATACCGCCGCTTCTGTCAATACGCAACCAGCACATCTGTACTCTAACCTTTGACCTCGGGCACAATAGAACACCTACAACGTCACCATTGACTGAAGCGAATACACGCCACTGCTCTGCTAACCTTTGAGCAATAAATAGCTTGCAATTGCGTCACTGAAGCAACCACGTCACGGTATTGGTACGGTGGGAGGCGAGGCTTGTGTTACCACGTTGGTCAGTCGGGACATTGCATGCTTAATCTCTTTATCTTCATGCGCAGATCCCAAAAAGCAGGTTAACCGCCGCAAGATTATGTCGCCTCGACGTTATCAAAGCCGCCGTGTAGTCACCCGTATATCAAGAGCTTACGTCTATGACGTCACGTGCAAGCTTTCTGTACAAGAGGAGTTTTGGATATGAGTGCATTGAAAAAAGAAAGTTGCTTTTAACTCTGGCGTGAGACAAATATACAAAAATAAAAGCAGCCACACAGTTGGAGCACGCACGGGCCTCTTTTTCTCATCCAGCGTGCTGCTGGGTCACGACGCCGAGTGCACGAGGACGCCGGACGCGAACCCCCCGTGAGTTACAGCCTCGGTCGTAACTCAGCTGCTGCCGCTGCACGGCAGCTGTCTCGAAGCCCACGGAGCTCGCCCTTCTCTATGCAGGCTACGGCGTGTGAAAGGGAATGCGACGCCCAGTTTAGTGTGCGGCATGGAGGGACACTAAGTGGAGATACTAAGTATACTGCGAGGATGTATACTACGTGCGAGAATTCGCCAACACGAAATCCTCGCATCTCTCATCAAACGCAATAATTGACTCTCGGCACGTCAACGAGAGTGATACAATATATCAACATCACCAGATCACATCATCAAATTTTGTGAGTCATCATGACGTCGTGCAATGACGTAGACAAATAGCATCGTCGTAAGCCAAATACTCCTAGCCCCCGCCACCCCCACACCCCCGGGAGGTCAAAAATGAGATTCGCAATGGGTGCAAAACTAAGATTTAAGCGATGACGTGTTTTTCTTAGTGGTCTTGCCTTTGATTCCCAGCTTTCATCAAGCGCTCCTTCTGATAGTTTCCTTTTGCTGTGTTTCAGGTGCACAGTGGATTAAAAACTAATTAGTTTTTATTTATTTAACCTACGTTGAAGTCATCGGACAAATCAGAGTATACAACAAAATAGAGAAACAATCATTCAAACCGTGCGCGTTCTTTAGCGCGCTGCGAAATTTCGTTTCAGGACGTAAAGCCAATGAGGTACACGGCGATGAAGATGAAAAGTGACATGCCAGAACTAAATAGAAAAGAAACTGTGATATAACGTAGGACCGATGGCAATCGTCATCTCTTAACAAATATGTAGCATAGCAGTGTGTATACCTGCTATCTTTTTTGTTGTTTTTGTGCGTGTCTATTTCGCCACGAATACACCAATAATGGTGTCAACTATAGCGTTCGATCCCTGGGCTCTATTTCCTGCCCTAACCTGAGTCAGTGACCAGCGAGCACGCACGCACACACATACACATACACGCGCACGCACACGCACGCACACACAAACACACGCACACACACATACATACACACGCACACACACGCACGCGCACACACACCACACACGCACACACACGCGCGCGCGCGCTCTTACGCATACATACATACATACATACATACATACATACATACATACATACATACATACATACATACATACATACATACATACATACATACATACATACATACATACATACATACATACATACATACACACACGTATTGAGGGAGAAAGAGTCTGTAGAAATAAAGAGAGGGTGAGGTCCCTGTGTTTTTCGGCTACTATCTGCACGTGAGCCTTCTTCTTTTATGTTTGCCATCCACTCGTTTCTCTGCAAAAACTTTCTCTAGCGTAATTCTTTTTTTTCGGGACGCTCGGACTCGTGGATTACCGCTGGCGTGACGATCGATGGCGTTAAACGGGCCATAACGGAGAGCCATTGATCGGACAGACGGTGCGAGTTACACGGCAATATGTCCGTACGTCATTTTCTCTCTCTTCTCTATATACCTCGCCAGCGTTTCGGCTCACGCAAGGCCTATACCGCTGTGAGAGGCAACACGCCTGGTACGCAGGCGCAACTCCTCGCAGCGCGTCACGCGTTGAGAGTGCACTCCCTCCCACGCCCTGTCGCAACCCGTTTTAAAGGAACGGCGTCTATAGTGCACGCTCATCACTCACCGCTGCCGATACGGCAGCGCGCCAAGCATTCGTACTTCTACTCTACTCTCCCCCCCCCCCTCAACCTCAATATATTTCTAAATCTACAAAACAGCGGTGGCGATGATCACATGCAGAAGCCTTTAGACTTAGAAGGTGCTTCTTTCCCTTGCTTTTGACACAAACCACGAAGGCTATGGACCTGTCGGAGCTGCGTGCTTTCGAACCACATCGCGTGTCCTGGCCAAATCCTTATACGAATGAATTTTCTGCATATATTCGCGCTTTGCCACAACCCTTGTGGACGCACGCCGCTGCTTAGTCGACCATCTCTCTCTCTCTTTTAAGCTGGACATTCATGCTTTCTCTGCAGTGAAGTACTCGATTACACTACAATGGATTCCTGGACACTGCGGCCTGGTTGGCAACGAAACAGCCGATAGCGAAGCAAGAGCGGCATTATACAACGCTCCTATGTACGTCAAAGTACCCTACTCGCGAGGTGACGTCAACACATTGTTGAGATCACTCATGCGCGAATGTGCTACCAATTACTGGTTGCTACCAGATCACCGGAACAAGCGACTGCGGGAAACAGACCCCAGTATGACTTTTCGTCTTCCAGATAAAATCAGCCGAAGACATGCTAATATACTACACCGGATTCGCCTGGGCGTCGCCTTCACTCGTCACTACACCCACCTAATCGGCCGTGCGGACAGCCCAAATTGTGAACGCTGCCAAGTGCGCGAAACGATAGCTCACATATTTTGTGACTGTGCATTATACGTGGCACAAAGAGCAATGCTAACTGCAACGTTGGCAAGCATTGGACGAACACCATTAAGTGAAAGCCACATATTATCAGCAATGAGCGACCAAACAGTGTCAAAAACTGCTACAAAGGCTGTTCTAGACTTTATAAAAAGCACTGGACTAGAAACTAGACTGTAGGGTACTCTACAAAGTGGCTACTGTACATACGCACCACCACTTCTTGTCCCCATCATCACCCTTCATCCCTCTTTCTTTCCCCTTTCCCTTATCCCCTGTGTAGAGTAGCAGGCTAGAGCGAACTAGCTCAGGCCGACCTCTCTGCCTTCTAATAAATTCTCACTCACACACACACTCTCCATGGGCAAAAGGTTCTCGTTCATTGTGGTCGGGACGCCTTGTGCAGTGCTCTACAGGGCGATGTGGCGGAGGAATACAGAACCAGTGCATTGACCTTGAAAAAAAGAAAGCATGCAGGAGCAGGTGGAAACGTGAAATACACACCTGAATGAAGCGTACTCGTTTACCCACCTTCGAGGATATTGTGGCCACATGCTTTGTAGGCACAAGTACACATAGAAAATTCGTGTCAGTAGAACCTTGCTTTTGTGAGCTGCATCATTACGCGAATTTACGACGATAAAGTTCTTTTTTTTTTCACCTCAGTGCACTGATGTGCTTTATTTGTGACCATTGAAGTGTACATTCGCATAACGAAGCAGCGTGCATAACGAATAATTTTTCTGGCCCCGGAAGCATCGTTCTACAGGTTTTTTACTGTGCATAAATAGCGCGCTCTGCTATCGTGACAAAAAAACAAAAAAAATGAAAAGCGCACGTTTTAAATCCCGACTTAGCGAGAGGATACGTCGTTACGCGCAAAATGAAATTCCGCCCTTTCTAACGAGCAAACAAATTGACGATAAGCGAGCAAGCGTTACGGCGTTAAGCGGCGCACATATTTAACTGCGACGATCGCCTCCCTCTCTCCCGCCCTCCTCCTTACACCGCCATTACGACATTAGCGCAGCGGTCGTCGCCTCGGGAACGATTATGAGCGCCGTCGGGCTAAATACGTAATGACGCCTTTCTCGCGCCGACTGAGCAGCCGAGGGGTCGACGACGCAAATGCAGCAAAGAGCGTGACGCGCAGCCAGTGTTTTATAAGGAAACAAAAGAGCGATGTTCGTCTTCGCCCCTCCCGTCGCGTGTTGAGGGCGCATATACACAAACACGGTCGAAAGAGAGAAACGGAGTTATGTACATAACGCGATCTCCCTGTGGCGAGCTGCGGGAAAGGACGCGAGTCGAAGGAAGGCGGGCCAAGGACGGCCAAGGACGACGCAGGCGATGAGTGCGCGATTGTTTACCGCGCAAACAAGGGCGGTCGCGAGGAAGGAGCGGACGGGTCTGTGTGTGTATCTGTGTGTGTGTACGACAGTACGGGAAGTGCTATCGCCTTCGCTTATTCCGACCATTGCCCCCCCCCCTCCCCCCTTCTTTCATTTGCGTCTCCAGCGATGCGTGGCGGTTCCCCGAAGCGTTGCTATACTTTGCACCGAGGCCCTCAGTTTAGGAAGACTTGTGCCTATAGCAGATAAGTTAAAACAGCATGAATTATTCATAACTATACATAAGAAAAATATTTATCTCACTGAAAATACATCTGTACACAGAGAAATAGGTTACATAAATGCCGGACGATCCCTTATGTATTTGCCTAGCATGATTACAGCGCAAATGCCATCTTATTCTCCTTTTCAGTAGACTGCTTTAGTCCCATGGATCCGAAAGCTTTCCGTATCCAACATGGATTTTGCATGGTGTTCGGAATCGAATGAATAGAACGCTTTCTTCGTCTCAGGTTGTTTTGCAGTGTCTCCGCGATATGCTCGCATTTCAGCAAGAAAAGTTGTCGTGTCATAACGTCGTCATCGGAACGCCACGTGGTTTGACGCCACAAGTGTTGCGGCTTGTGGTGCCATGGTGACGTCATCTCACGATGATTTTCCTTTTTCTATCGGTCGTGTTGACGCCACCGGCGCCGATGGTCACGTTTCGAATTAGATGAGGCCTCTGAAGCATTCGCGCTATACACATTGCAGGGCCAAGTAACCTATAGGCTGTGCCACGTCGTGGTTCCCACTTTGTAAGCAACCAGAGTAGACA
Source organism: Rhipicephalus microplus (assembly GCF_043290135.1). NCBI lineage: Eukaryota > Metazoa > Arthropoda > Arachnida > Ixodida > Ixodidae > Rhipicephalus > Rhipicephalus microplus. The sequence continues at coordinate 154,222,500 of NC_134702.1, read as the reverse complement.
ACAATGTGCCACTCTTTGACAGTGACGTCATGCATGACGTTGCTTCTCATGCCTCTCGCACAGCCCCCAACCAAAAAAGGCGCCACAGCCCCCTCTTGTTTTTGTGATGGAGGTATTCTACCGAGAACATGCAATTAAAATAGGTGTCTTTTTTTTTAAGGCATTCACTAGTGATCCCCCTTCAAAAAAAATAAAAATTCTGGCTAAGGGCTTCTCCCACGCGTGATGGCGACCAGGGGAAGATCCACTGCTAATTCATTATATATAGGATATAGAAACGTGCCCTCAACAAAACAACATTGATTAGTTGATCTACAGTACACATATGGTTGGAATGCAAAGAAAACACAGCCTTCCATGTCATCTGGAAAACGTGTTGACCGCGATCCGCCGGCTTCATTTCCTTGTGCTGCCCCGCCGCGGTGGTCTAGTGGCTAAGGTACTCTGCTGCTGACCCGCAGGGCGCGGGTTCGAATCCCGGCTGCGGCGGCTGCATTTCCGATGGAGGCGGAAATGTTGTAGGCCCGTGTGCTCAGATTTGGGTGCACGTTAAAGAACCCCAGGGGGTCTAAATTTCCGAAGCCCTCCACTACGGCGTCTCTCATAATCATATGGTGGTTTTGGGACGCTAAACCCCACATATCAATCAATTTCCTTGTGCTGCCCTTCGCCTCTTTGGTGAGGTTCTGGTAAAGGCGGGAACAATCCTTACTATCAGACGAAAAGCCTCCGAGATGCATACACGTTTCGCAACTTTTCCGCTAGGGGAAGGGTGTATGCTCTGGGGCATCGTGATGCTCTCTGAGCAAGTGGTGAGAGCACAAATAGGAGCGCTGAGCTGTGCTCCCAACTATATGTCTACTGAAGTTGCACCTTTTCCTTTCCTCAACCTCTCGTTTCCCTCAAATTTTGAGGTTAAACGGACGGTTCTTACTTCATGCATTACCCGGGTTGTTCGCGTCACACTCGTGAGTCGTCGTGGGGTGAATTATTCATCAGCGTCTAATAATTATGCGGGGGAACGTTCGCTACGTGTCGGGGATGCGCGCCATAACGGCCCTTGGATGTGGTTGAAGACAATGTAAAACGTATACACGGGCGCGCTCGAATGCATGCACACACCGCGTTATGTGTATAAGTCACAGCGCTTTATAGCACTGTGACTTCGCTTCATAGCAGCGACAAATTCAAGGCTTGGGGCCTTACCGACCTTGACTATACACATAATGTATACAACTGCGTTCGAAGCCATGTCGAGGCACCGTGCAGTGCTGAGCTTGACGGGAATCAGTGCTTAATATGCGAGAAATGCAAATTACTGGCACTACGTAGAAATATATGCAGATGTAATGTGTGCCCACGTGTCTGTGTGCGTATTTCACTTACAAATTTTCCCGTTAGACTATTTGAGTTATTGAATTGAATAACGCTAAGCGTTCGATGGCATCGCTTTTGGTACTAACTCGTTAGAGTATCGCTATTTGTCATCGCGAGCAATTGCCTGCTTTATTACTACGACTTAATCCATTGATTCAGTCAACACGCAACAATACGTCGATTGTTTACTGTTTCCTTTAACGCTCAGTGCCTGCACAGTACAGGTAAAACATTGACGGCTTTACGCTTGTTGTCAAAAGGAAGTCCCAGTAGAAAAAGCATGCCTATACTTCCGCTGCATCTTCCTTAAGCTTGTTTTGGACGGGGTTTAGTTCGACATCTCCGCGCAGGCTTTGTTCGAGTCAGTTCTGACAATGGCGGGCATTTCTGAGCCTTTATATTGTGACGTCATTTTAAAGCTATCGTTTGAAGAACAAAAGCACGTGCATGAAGCACGTCAAGTTCTCTGTATTTTATTGCACTTAGAAAGCATCCTGACGTCATTTGGCCTAGCTCCTTTACCTTTCTTTCTTGTTTTCTTGTTTTTCTTTGCCTTTTTTTATATACATAAACTCCTGTTTCGCACTTTTGAATGAGCCTGTCATAGATGTGCTAAAGTAGGGGCCCTCCGAGTTCTCCCTGCATTTAAATGAAAATGCTTTCATCATCATCATCGCCTTTGGTAGATGCAACGCGTAGCAGTTGATCGCCATAAAAATATAGCATTTCTGTTTCGTGTTCTCCCTCTTTCCTTTTTGTAATTATTTACTGTGCCTAATGACCACCGCGAGTGTCTTGACCGGAATATCTATTATAGCCCCGTGCGTAGGTAGAATGTGTCCCTCTTTGACATTCTTCGCTTATAGCGTGCTCGAAAGACTTCAAAGCGTGCGCTTCCATTGGCACCGTCGGTTTCACGTTCCCGTGTGACCGCATACTCGGGCATACTGCAGAAACGGGGCTATTCAAAATTGTTTCAGTGGCGCTGCATGCGTGCTGAACGAGAGAACACGGAAGAAAAAAAAAAGCACTCTGGACGTGCCATAATTTTCTTTAGAACGCGCGCTTCGATATACCCGACGGCGTTCCGCGCTGCCGTCTATTCTTGTATTACCATTATTACGTAGTTCCAGCTTTCTGTCTGTTTTTGTTTTGTTCTTTATTTCATGCGTTTATTTTTCTCTCGCTTCTTGAATTACGCTGCCACCGTGCGGCGAGCTTGCCCATTTGAGCCACTGGCGTCAAAAAAAAAAAAAGAAAAAAAAGAAGGTTCACGGCGTGAATGCGAAGCAGAGCGAAGTGTCGAAGTGGAGGACGGAATCATTGAGAATATCTGTCGCTATTTTCTTTCGCGGAGGCACTTGGGCTGCCTCGGTGGTCGTTGTTAAAGTGCGCGTGTGGGAAAAACCGATGACCCCTTGACTTCGAGGACGCCGAGGCAAGCGACAGTCGTTAAAGAAAAAGGGGGAGGCCCTGGTCAGTAACTTCTTTTTATTCTTTTTTTTCTTTTTTTTTCTTTCTAGCGCTGAACTTATGAAGGAATGCCGCGAGTGAATCTTAAAAGAAGCAAAAGAAGAGTCTTTTTTTCTTTTCTTTTCCTCCACTCGAATTTCCAATTGTTGCGCGCGCACGCATATTGCTTGGCCTCCGTACAGATGCGCTTTTACCTCCCCGTCTTCCCACGCTCTCCTTTTCTTCGCTTTATTCTGCGTTATCGCGCTCGTTGTCACGTGTGTATAGCTTTGTGGGGATCCACGCCGGCGATGATGAGCGTATGTTCGCTGATGAGTACGCGGTGGTTCACAGTATAGAGCCGCCAGAAGGCGGTGAGAGGCGTATCTACAAACATTAGGGCGTACAGCACATAGAGCGTCGATAGGAGCTGTAAGTGTGGATGTCTTCAGAGCAAGCTATATACAGGATCGTCGTTATTTCCTTGAATCGAGGTCAGCCTCTTGGATTCATTCCTGTGCTTATTCTCGTTTTTTTATTATTTTCTTCTTTCTTCACTTTTTTTTGTTTTCTTAAGACAGCCCGAACAGGATCGTTTATGCGTGCGCGAAGGTATATCTGCAGTCCGTGTCGGTGGTCTGCCGCACACGTGGATATACGCGTTTCAGACGACAATTTGATATTCAAATACATTTAAGACCCAATTAGCGTTTCGATACTAATCCCAGCCTAATTCAGAGCCAACGTGTCGCACTTGCGTCATGCGTAGATCTCGGCCTCATAAGTCACCTCAGTCGTTTCTTTGCAGGCCTATATAAGTAGCTGTATACCACAACCTCATCAGTTTTATTCTTGCCTTAGCTACTCTCTTTATAAGAAGATGATAACCTACTCGCCTTTTTTTTTATCTGGAGATCGGCAAGCTCACTTGCGAGTCGGTTCGCATAGTTTCAGACGATCTGGAAGTTTGAGTACAAGAGGTCGAATTCTATGAGATAGAGAAAAAAATATCTAAGGAATATACTCTCAAATGCGTCTCGGACAAGAAGCGAAGAGGTTGACATTGTGTGTTCGTTGTGCTGTGGTTACTGACTGAAAGCTGTTATTTCCATGTAACATTTTAATTTGTGACAGAGCCTGCGTGATCTTCGTTAATTCCGCCTACCTTCAGTTACCATCGCTGACTCTCGAACAACATAATATGGCTGTTGCTCGTACTGAAGTTTGTATGCGATTCAGGGATGCTTTCCGTTAGCAATTTCTAGAATTCATGATACACAGGTCGCGGGATCAAATCCCGACTGCGGCGGCTGCATTTCCAATGGAGGCGGATATGTTGTGGGCCCGTGTCACGCTCAGATTTGGGTGCACGTTAAAGAACCCCAGATGGTCGAAATTTCCGTAGCCCTCCACTACGGCGTCTCTCATAATCATACCTTGGTTTTGAGACGCGAAACCCCACATATCAATGAATCAATTAGAATTCATGAGAATAATGTATCGTAAACACATTGTGTATCTAAGAACGTAGCTTCTAAAACCTGGGCGCAATGTTTACGTCTTATGAGGGCACGACAGCTGTACTTTCGTCGTACTTTACGAGCCGTTTTCTAAAACTATAGACATGGCCTTGCGTATCATTCCGTTTGATAGCCTGACGTGGCACGCGTATTTAACTCGCATTTCTACGCAGGCGTAACGTTTGATGCCCGTATATTTTGCTATGTGAGTGCACGTCAATATGGAGTTTTAGAACACCGTTTGCAAGCGCTGCGGGCGTAGCGGGCGCCATGTGAGATTTAGAATAGCGTTTGCCCTGCTGCAAACCGCAACGCATGGTCGCAGCGACACCGCAGCCTTGAAACCAGGGTTTGCGGTCCACATGCGGGCCACGATCACCGCACGCTATTTCGTATTTTCTGCGCACGGGCCGCGAACGCGAACGCTGACTCGCGTTACGACGCATGCGCAGTGGCAGCGACTGCACCGCAAGGGTTTGCGGTGCGCTATTCTAAAACTCCCTAATGACTCAGCGTGGTCAAAATTACCGGAATGCTCTGCTAAGGGGCACCTCGTAATCATGCCTGGATTTTGGCACCTGAAACCCCCTAAATTATTTTTTTACTAATTTTACGCATGCACTCGTGCATTTCGTCGCTGACAATCTACCAAAATGGCTCATTTTGGCAGCTCGCCATAAAAGTAGAGCTAAGAAAAAATTAACGATGATCACATTTTAATGCATTTATCACGACAAAAAAAAAACTAAAGAAAGTGTATGGGTGCAATGCAAGATTGATTAGACATATTACAGCTAACTATATCAGTGTAATCTAAAACTGGGAAGGAGGGGGGCGGAGATTAAACAAAAGTTGTGATTTTTTTTTAACGCGAGTTTATTACTATATATATATATATATATGTATATATATATATATATATATATATATATATATATATATATATATATATATATATATATATATATATATATATATATATATATATATATATATATATATGTTTCTTCCGCAGCCTGCTTATTCAGGAAAGTCCCTGGTCTATATACTGCATCATTTTTATGTCTTTCTTATTTGTATTTTGTTCTTACCAGCTACGCTACGCAAATCGGGGTGTCGATGTAGACGCGGCCTCCGAGACTACGTGTTCGCGCGCTCCCATGATCTCAGAAGTCATGCTATACACACTGCGCGGCTGCTCTCTCGAAGGTGCCTGGTTTCGTGGCGTGCGTGCTCTTCTGCTTGCTGACAGGAAACAACGCCGTTGGTTCTAGGTTCATTTTTAATATTATTATTTCTCGTTATTGTTCTTCTTCCTCTCATTGTTGATGCTCGAACGGTGCTCGCACATCGCGACTGTATACCAAGGGGCGGCCGAGATTCTCGTGAGCGGACTCCTGGGCCGAACGGCCAATTAGACTCAATGGCCGAAGCACGATCGATGACGGGGCATGATCGTTGCACCGCTGACGCTGCCTTGAGCGCTGCACGGCTCAACATTGCCGGGAGAAGAGATAGGCGCTGCAGCACTCTTTGAAACGCGTGCTGCTTCATCTGGGGCGCTTCCTTCGCACCTCTTTACCCCGCTATATCATTTTTCGCTCTTGCTATGTGATGCTTGATTAAATGCGTGCAGCAAAGACCCAACCGATGAGCTATCTGACCGGGGCACGTTACAAAGCCCGCAACTGACGTAAATACAGAGCGCTGCGTGTCTTCTCTTGATGAGTGAAATCTCCGCTGGATGCTGAGAAATGAAACTTGCCGTTTTCCTTTTTTTTCTTTTATTTTTTATGTCGCAACCATGTACGAAGTCACAAAAAAAATTAAAGTCAGCTCTCGGGAATTGAATTGTCGTGTTATACCTGGAACTGGAACGCACTGTAATTTGTTTTTTTATGAAATATGAGTTGCCGCAGGTGAGTTTATATACCTTAAACACGGATCTGTCGCATCAACATTACAACGATCCGTGACACTATCATCTCGCGCATCTTTGTGTGTTTGAGTGAGAGATTCGTTTTGGGTCTGCTATAGAGAGCGCCACCATATGCCATGACGTAGGATGCAGAGCCTCCTTTTAATCCGTATATGCGTATATTAGGTAAGCTTGTGTGCACGTACAGAATAATGTTTTCCCTGCGAAGCTGTCGCGCCTTTCTTTTATGCACAGATTAGCGAGTATACACTGGTGACAATTGCTCCCGCAGTGACACCACGAGAACTCCTGCGACAGTCATAAGCCTCGTGTTAACGCTTTACAGGCAAAGTTGTATACGTTCAAAACCAACTTCCGGTTCCGGTTCCGCTGCCTGCACTCAGCACTCGTCTGCAACATGCGAGCTTCTCTCGCGTATTCAGTTCGGAGAGTGAGAGAGTCCTTGAGCGAGATACGACAAGCGGCCGTGTGGCAGGTCGATATAGCCATCGGGCATGCAAACCGCTAATGGTCGTCATTACGACACGACGACACCATCTCTGCAACTGAGAGAGAAGGTATGCGAGGACTCGTCGCGTTTAGTCGCCCTCGGTTTGGAACCGCTTCGTCCCACACACTTTCTGCGAGTCATCGTGCGAAGAGCGTTCTTGGGTGGCTACAATGGATTTCGCAAAGCTCGTAAGCTGCATAGAGCGCGAAACCGCGACGCCGGCCGTCGTCGATGTGTGGTTCGCGTACTCTGCCCCCTTCCGTCACTCTCACCCTCGTCGTGGCAATTGCCTTCCCTCTTCGTATTCTGCGGCCGCCACAGTTCTCTTGTGATCAGCCTTGTGTGCGGTCGGGCGTCTATGCCCGCGCCAACAATTTGCGCGCTGAGGAAGAGGAAGTTGTTCCCCGACGCGACGCATCACGAAAGTCCCGGAAGTGAAGAAGAGGAACGTGCTTGTACACACAACTGCTCTTGCCGTACGCTCTGCTGGTATTCACGTAAATGGTTGGGGAATTCGGCTGATATTACACAATTAAACGATGGGATCATGTCTGAGCGAGTCATACCTCTGAATACTTAGAATATATAGCTTCGAACGTCGTTTTCAAGCAGCCGTTTAACTCAGGAGCGCAGCCAGATATATTCCCGGGGGGGGGGGGGGGGCATTTTTTTATTTGAGGTGATCACATTCTTGAAATGCTCATTTTGCGCTCTCCATGCCATGGTAAAAAAAAAAAGAAAGTTTTGAAGGGTGATGGGCACGAGCCCGTTGAGCCATCTCCTGGCTACGTCCTTATAGTTAAACTGCTTAAACCACCGTTCAACTCTGTAAGCGCTGCAATAAATCTGACTGCATGTGAGACTCACTTCGGTCAAGAGGATGCGATGCATTGCACTTATCAACATGAAAAAAAACATGAATTTCGTTCATGCTCTTGGAATTTTTGAGCTGCACTAAGCAACCACCCGCCACGTTTACGAGCCCGTAAACCTTTCTGCATGTATACCTTATCGAAAATTAAAACTAACCATTCTGGTAATTGCATGATCCCAGATATATATACAGTGAACGCATTTTCACTGACCTGGGTGGCGTATCGTGAAGTGATTATATTATCAGCTGCCTGATTTCAGCAGTTGTATTTAGGAGCAGGAGAGAGACAAGGAGGACGTTGGCTGCAGACGGACGGATTTCGCTAGTCTTGCGAACGAGGCCGACAATTGATTCTCACGTACTCGAGAGTGCCTCCTTTCGTGAAAACTATATAAGAAAAAAAAAACGAAATGCATAAATGCTTATTCAGCGTTTAAAGTTTAGAGGCCATGAGACGATGTAAAAAGCTTCGTATTTGCGTTGCTTCAGAAGGCGCAGCCTTCAATTTAGATTTTCCGCCCGTTGTAATACGCTCTCGCAACATGCGCTGTCAAGTTCAACCGAATACGTTCATGAATTACTGAGAAAAACAGTTTCCTCAGACGTTACAGGCTTCTAAGCTTAATGACGCAGACCGTTCGCACTACGCAGCTCTGCCATCATTCCTAATTGCAGCACGAGAAGTTGTGAACTATGCACACGAACGACCACGTTCACAGAAGAGAAGCCTAGCTGTTAAGTCTATATATGTGTGTCAGTGGCTTCCAAGTTGCGTTCACGTGGGAGAAAATGCAAAGCGGTTCCTGCGCAAACATTACTATGAGAAATTGAAGGCAGTGACGAAAGAAGCCTTGCCGCGGTGGTCTAGTGGCTAAGGTACTCGGCTGCTGACCCGCAGGGCGCGGGTTCGAATCCCGGCTGCGGCGGCTGCATTTCCGATGGAGGCGGAAATGTTGTAGGCCCGTGTGCTCAGATTTGGGTGCACGTTAAAGAACCCCAGGTGGTCTAAATTTCCGGAGCCCTCCACTACGGCTTCTCTCATAATCATATAGTGGTTTTGGGACGTTAAACCCCACATATCAATCAATCAGTGACGAAAGAAGTCGAAAACACATCAGCGCAAGCTAACACCTGCTTGAAACGCATTAAAACGTTGTTACTTCGTGCTTATATACTTATTTTCTACGCTTTTCTTAGATGTATCCTGTTCATTTTCGTAGAATAAGCGCGTTGAAAAGTTCTTCACCCAACTGGCCAATGGCCGAATTCCTCTCGAAAAAGATACAGTTACGCGGTCAAACATTCGGACCTATACAGTATACGGTGGCTGACAGCACGAGCGTTGCCGTATATCGGCCTCTATTGGCCGTAAACGTCCTCGTCGAGTGACTTTTTACGGCCCGCTGCGCGGCGTTCTTCACAGAGTGTGTGTGTATACGCGCAGCATGCAGCATGTCACATCACGGCGGGTCTCCTGCGTGCATGCAAACCGCGCGAACGGTGGCCCCAACAGAACGAAGAGGAGGAAGACGCACGCATAGAGAGAGCCTCGAGTGCGACTTTTAAAAAGGGGGACCCTTGATATACGACTTCTCCTGCCTGGCAGTCACGCTCGCGTCGTGAGTCGGCGCGTGCGCGCTCGCTTTTTTTTTTGTGAACGCTCGACGACGCTGTGTGTGCGTGTGTGTGTGTGTATGTTTGCTTATTTGTTGTTTTTTTGTAAATGTGAATACACACTTGCCCGGTGTAAGGTGCGCGCGAGATATAGAAGGTCGTATATTTAGCGTAAATATGCAGCTTATACAGCTCTGTGAATGGAACATGTATATGGTATACGGTATACCAGGGTTCTCAAATTCAACTTAGCCAGTGGGGCGCAGCCGCACACTTCAATCCCACAGTGAAAGTAAAAGCGGGCCGGGGGGTCCAGTTTGCAACATTGTCAGAAAACGCTGCCATTTCAAAGGATACCTTTCCTACATTATATATATGTGGGTCATTTGGGAAGTACATTGTTGGGTGCCGCGATTTCTGGAGCATGTAAATGCCTATCGTCTAAATCATCTAAACGACTAAAACCGGCGGATGCTTATTCATGGATATATATATATATATATATATATATATAGATATACATATATATATACATATATACATATATATATATTTACGTTTACGTTTCATTACATGGCGGCCACATGGTGTGCTTTGCGAAGACAATATTTACACTATGCAGCCGTGCCTTGTGTACTCACAAACATACTTATTACGAAAATAAAAAACAAACGTGCTGCAAAGACATTCATGTGTGGGCTGCGGGTTTGAGGTTATACAGCGCGAGGAATACGATTTCGCATCGTACAAGAAAGAAACTGCTAATGCAGGTAATGGTCGCCCAACGCGAGAAAAGAACTGCTAACAGGCTTGTTTTCGAAAGTGGTTATATCTGAGATCCATCCAGCAGCACAACGCCCAGTATATGTGCAAGCGCAGTTGCACGCTACGGGGTGGATTTTGGTTACATTGTCTACCCTTCTCGAAATACACTGTTGGCAGCTGCAAGTCAATCGTGGTGTTCAATTTCAGTCTCTGGACCACTTTCCCCACCATATTTGTAACATTCTCGATGAACTGTGTACCAACACAGGTGCTATTCTGAAAGAAAGGCCCTAGTCAGGCTTTTAGCCTTTTGCCTTTGCTCCATTTTCTGTACTGGCACAGAAAGAAAGAAAGAAAGAAAGAAAGAAAGAAAGAAAGAAAGAAAGAAAGAAAGAAAGAAAGAAAGAAAGAAAGAAAGAAAGAAATACCGTGAGGGTTCATGGCTTGTTGTGGTGGTAGACATGGTCTTCACGAATGGGTAGCGCAAAAGTTGCTCCCAGATGGTGATTTCGAAGGCCAGGTTGTTCCCGAGTACGATCTAGTCTGCGTTTGCGAAGAAAATCACTTCGCGAAGTATTACGAATGGTAAGCCAATGACATTCGTAAACTAAATCTATAATTCGCGCCCCTGCTGCCCTCCAGCATTAATTCCACATTATGACATCTGACCTTGGTTTTAACATTTAAAACATGTAGACCAATCTGCCCCATTCAATGACGCCAATAAAATGAGATGGTGAAGAAAATATTTATTTTTATTTATTTATTTATTTATTTATTTATTTATTTATTTATTTATTTATTTATTTATTCTGACACCATGTCATATCTCGTGATGTTTGCCTGGCTGTGCCATGGCTTTGCGCACGCGGCCTTCAGCGCTCAAACATCGGCAGTAAAGGAACATCGGCAGTCGTAACAGTCAACGAGGAGACGACGATGAAAAGAAAAAAATGATCATAAGAAGTGAATAATATAGTAAATGTCTAAGATGATTTCCAGATAGTTTTCATGTCTACAATGGCGAAGAGGTTTTATTCACGCAAGCGCATGTCACGTGCAGGCTTTTACGCCATGTGATGCAGTCAGCTACGTCGTCATCCTTAAAATGCCACTCCCGCAACTCCCCAGTCTAATAATATCTGGAGTTAACGTCCCAATACCACGATATGGTTATGAGCGACGCCGTAGCGGAGGGCTCCGCAAATTTCGACCACCTGCGGCTCTTTGCCGTGCGGCTAAATCTACAAGTACACGGGTCTCAAATATTTTCGCATTCATCGAAGATGCAGCAGCCGGGATTCGATCCCGCGACCTCTGGGTTAGCAGCCGAGTGCCAGCGCAGCAGGGCGACTCTTCAGTCTACCGTCTCGTTTACGATCTCCTCTGCAAAGAAAATGAAAAAGAAGTAAACGAATAAGTGGCAATGAATTGTTCCTATCTAATTTCTCTTTATTTTTTAGCAAGCGCTGTAAAAAAATGATCTATTATGAGGTACAGTGTGGCCAATCCCCCATGTGGGTATGAGCCAAGATCCCCTAGGAGACAAGACAAGACAAGAATCGAGTATGTGCTCGGCTGAAACCCGGACTGTGCGTTTAGTATATAGCGATACACTATACGTATACTACCGAAACGGAAACATTGTGCGCATGCGTATACATCGACACTGGAGACTCTGGGTGGGCATAGGTCGCAGGTGTCGCGGTACTTCTTGCTCTTGCGTTGCTTCAGCCTAGCACGGCTCTACTCCCATAAGCCCTAGCTCGTTGCGTGCTGGGCTCCAGAGCTCGCTGTCGCATCGAGCGCGTACCCGCGTGTGTCATCTGCCGCAATTTGCGAGTTCTGGGCCTCCTCGGAGTAGGCACTTTCGTGACACATGTGTGTGTGTGCCCCCGTATGTCACTCATTCAAAAAGAAAAAAAAGAAAACCCAGCTGACAAAAAGAGCTGGAGGATGCACATGTATATAGGCTGCGAGCTATAGCAACCCAGGTTTGCGAGATTCTTGTCGCTTTCACATCATGAGCAGGGTCCTTACACTCGTTTTTTTGTTTGTTTGTTTGTCGTGCAATAAGGAATTTACTGCTTGACATGTGGGGTTTGACGTCCCAAAACCGCCATATGATTATGAGAGACGCTGCAGTGGAGGGTTCCGAGCATTGCGACCACCTGGAGTCCTTTAGCGTGCACCCAAATCTGAGCACATGGGCCTACAGCATTTTCGCCTCCATCGAAAATGCAGCCGCCGCAGCCGGGAGTCGATCACGCGACCTGCAGGTCAGCAGCCGAGTGCCTTAGCCACTAGACCACCATGGCGGGGCGTGCAATTAAGAAACAAACTCTTATGAATGTGGTCAAACGTCGTATATATTACAGTGAGAAACTCACGCTTGCAAGTGTCTCCGGAAAAACACCATTCTAGCTGTTCGCCACTAGTTGCTAATTTCTGCTATTGACTTATACTAGAAACGCCAGTTTTGTGTGCACCGTTTACGTTTGGGACACACGCGGTAATTTGGTTATTTTATATAGTTGGATGGCACTCCTTCAAGCAGACCATGTACTTTGTCAAATTACTGCGAGCAAACAAAGAAAAGACAAGCGAGAGCAGCACTGCTAATCATACACTCTTGCTTTGTGCTATACTTACGTTTAGCGCTAAGACCTTCACGTTTTCTTTAATCAGCTTCAGTTATAGCCCTCCCTAAGTGTTATTATACAGGACGAGCGTATTTTGTGTGGTAGCTTTTCTTATGACACACTTCTCATGTCTTCATTCGAATGCGCACTCGTCCGCGTGAATGTCTTCAGCATATTCATGCGGCGCACACAGCATGCGTCGAGCAGGTCATCCCCAATGTATATCTGCAATGCTTTGAGCGTATCTGTTGTCGCGTTAAACCACTTGTTTCTCAGCCAACGTCGACTGCACGAAATGGACTTTCTCTGAGGACATCGCCTAGTCACACCGTCATGTCGCTCTAATATATGCCACTGCTCATCTCGTTGGATTGTGTTATGCGTGCATACCTGTCTAATGCGCCGTTGATATCGGCGAGTTTATTAACGCTTTCGCAATCTGAATCTCGTGTGACACCTCGCTTTCGCTGAACAGAATGCATTTCTCAATACGTACATGGTCAAAATAGCAGGTCATGGCTGTATGAGGTCCACCATAAAGCTATGAAAGACCTTCAACGCCTCTTTGAAAACGCGGCTATTCGCGACTGACTCGTCGCGTGTGCAAAACTTCGCTTGTGAGTGTCAAACGTTAGTGGGCTGTGCTAAAGCGCGGACTTTTGAATTCGCAGAATGGAGGACAATTGTTTTTTTCTTAAATTTTATGCCACTTCAGACGGCCCAGTTAAAGGAGCATACGGCCGTTGCCAAGAAATGTCTACCATAGCTCCTGCCCACGGCAAGCTATCTTTTCACCAACTTTTCTTTCTTCACACTTATTTTACAATGCGGTCTAATAACCTCCCCTATACTTTCCTTGGCATTATTGTCTGTTAGATTTCATTAATATGTATGTATGTATGTATGAATGTATGTATGCCCGCGTGCATGCATGTATGTATGTATGTATGTATGTATGTATGTATGTATGTGGGGGGGGGGCACGTCACAATCTAGGCCAAGCTGCTTGCCTTTGCATCCTCAGCTAGATGGTGACACGGCTTTTTTCAAGCGTTCCAACTCTCTCGTTTGACAGAATCGCATCGTGCCGTCATTCATGTAGGCACAGCGACGGTTCTGACGGAGCGCGCATATAGTCCTCTTTTTCGAGCTGACACATGTCATCCGCGTGTCATATGACGCGACGAGGACCGCATAGCGAGCCCCGGACGTGTACACTCTACACTATTCGCTTTCTGATACGGTTTCTGCGCGTCTTTTTTCCCGTTGAGCCCTCATTTTTTTTTTCCCGATCAAACATTCTCGTGTGGCGTGTGCCTCAGTGTCAGCTGTCTCGTATAGCTTTGCGACGTGACGTTTCAGGGGCCGACGTACGTTTAAAAACGGTGCGAGTTTCCTTTCTGTCCGTGTTTTCATATATGCACCTGTCTTTCCCGTTTTCAGGTGCCGTGCAGTGCATAAGACGTACGTCACCTACCTGTCTGATTTCGTGGATGGATGTAGAAGAATCGTGAGCACTGTGTGACGGCTGTCGCTCGTTGTGAGGGCCGGAGATATACGCGGCGGACGCGTTCATGCATGCGTGGTATAAAATGAGGTCTGAAAAAAAAGTTCTTTTTCTATAGCTGAACTGCATAGTGCCTTACTTTTTTTCCTATAATTGTCACTTCTTCCTCCAAAATTACGTAATCTTAGCCCCTTTTTTTAAATGACGTAATCTTAGCGTATTGCAGAAAAGAAATAGAAAAGGAAATAAAGGATAGATATAGATGTTAACTGGATTTTGATTTATGGATTTGATTGATTTATAGGGGGGGTTTGACGTCCCAAAGCCACCATATGAATTTGAGAGACGCCGTAGTGGAGGGCTCCGAAAATGTCCACCATTTGGCGTTCTTCAACGTGAACCCGAATCTGAGCACACGGGCCTACAACATTTTCATCTTCATTGAAAATGCAGCCGCCGCAAGCGGGATTTGATCCCGCGACATGCGGGTCAGTTAACTGGACTTCGTACACTTCCACGTGCGAGGAGGGAAATCGGGAGTAAAAGAAAGAGTGAGAAAACTTCACTCCATGCGGATAATGCGCAACGCGCATGTTGTTGCATGTACCAGGCGCCAATACAAAAAGAAGGGTTTTCAATTCCGCATGGAAATCGCTACGGAATGTACTGTTCTTTGTGTTTTTTTTATTTTGTTACAAAAAGACTGGCTGCGCTTATTTTGTATCCAAGAAGTCAATCGTTTGAAAATGAGCCCAGCCAGTGCGCTCTTTGTCGAAAATGCGCAGTTCGATCTGTTACATTAAAAAGCAATGCGACGAACGGACTGTCGCACCAGACACTGGTTAGGTCTTACACAAAGCCGACGCGATGGCCGGCCTGATTAAGAAGAGCGCAGTAAGCGTTCATGAAGCATTACGTCACTGGATAAAATTGTCGTATTTCGTCCACAATTGTATAAAGCTCAACGCGAATTCGTCACCTTGTCTCTCCATTCATACAGTGAAATTTTCCATTAGCAGGCTGCCTTCGCTTACAGAATGTCTAGCGCCAGATTTGGCTGAGATTCTCTCTTACGCAAAATGTGATAGGAAGAACGTTTTGGCTGCCACAGCGAAGCGATTGTTACCTGAAGCTGCGAACACGTGCGAAAGACGCCAAGGATGGCCAGATATGCTAGCTGCTGAACAAATTGGCCCCGTACGTATTTGAATGTTACACTGCAAATGTCATCGAAAGACGATAGTCTTGCGTCTGAAGAGAGTGAACAAAACGTTTATTTGATGTTCTGCGCAAGGAAATCAGTGAATGGTATTCTGGAGGCGCTGCGTTAGAGTGCCTCGAGCGTGTAACGGAGGCGAATGTGCGCGTCAAGTCACATCACACGTGAGACATGAGCGCTATCTGGCAGTTATCTTGGAAAACGAAGCGCGTGGCGTACGCGCCCGTCTTGAAGGCGATAAGGGGTAGAACGCAAGTCGACGGGTAGGTGCCACCTATGTGTCGTCTTAGCAAAGCGTTGAAAACACTTGCATTTTCTTGCAAGCGTTGCATTGTCAGTGCAGCGTGATAAGAGCTACGGTTTTCAGAATGACTTATGTATGCCTCTTTTAGTAAAAAGACACACATGCAGAATATTGACGCGTTTTTATTGTGCCTCAGATGCGCAATAATTGCTTTTTAGTTGGCAATCGCACAAGTTCATATGAACGCTAACGTTTGAGCAATATTGATGGGCGCTGCGGATGGGATCGGTCTTTTGGGGTATCGTTTGGTGCGGTTTGGGCCTTCGGATATCCTTAAAGGCGGACAAACAGACTAAAGTTTGTGCATCGAAGGTCCCGAAGAAAGACTATCGTCTTCAGAAATCCACCGAGCTCATTCATGCGACCAAGCTATTGGATTCAAACTCGTGTGACTTCACACTTCAGCATCAGGCCTTGCAAGTGGGTGAGATGGCGCGCGGATTCCAAGTGTGCAAGTGCGCGAACGCACCGATACACGCCACGCGCTGTACTGCGCGCGTGTAAGTTCTCACGCGATCGCCAGTCGTCCCGATTTCGTGGCAGCGCTCGTCGGCACAGCGCTGGGAGCGCCGCTGCCAGGCACGACGCCGTGGTGGCGCTGGCGGCCGCCCCGCTGATTTATCGCTCACACCAGGCGCTTCGGCGTTGCTTCTCCCTTTCGAATCTCTCCAGCAAAAACCGGGTCCTGCTTTTTTATCCACGCTGCGCAACACCTTGTTCCTGCTTCCCTCCTCCTTGCAGGGCCTCTCCTTATCTCTCCTTCATCCCACCACTAACGCAACTTCCGTTATGGCCGCTCTCCTTGGCTTGCATAACGTGTTACGCGGAGTACACCCTCCCCTGGTGTAAGGGGAGCCCGCACATATGCGACACCGATGCTGCGTGGAGATATAACTTTCACCCCTTGTGACGTAAACAACGACGATTCTTTCTGTTCGTTCCAGAGGAAGGGGGGGGGGGGAAGAGCAACAGTTGGCACTAGACGCAAGCATGCGGCGCGAGACGCGAGGCGAGCATGCGCAGTGGGGAAGCCGCCGCCGAGGCTGAATTCGCGAGAGTAGGTGCGACTATAAAATGCTTCGCATTAAAAAAAAACCACATCATATCCATGAGGTGACTGATGGCGAGTTGGGCGAAGCGGACGGACGGATGGATGGACACACTCCAAGCATGGCCATCTCGAATCGTTTCATCACATGTTCATTATATGCAAGTACCACGAATCAGCGGACATTCCAAGGACTAAACTAGAAGTGGTCACTACGTCGACGCCGTGGGACATACGACTCACGGCGTAAGGACCTTCGCCCCTAAAGCGAATGAGGGAAGCATCGAATGCGTGCACTGACGGTAGCTGGAATGACGGCAAAGTGAGAAGCGTAGTGAAAGAAAAAAGAAGTGTTATATTTAGGTAATTTTCTAGCATCAAGAAGGAGGAGGAGGAGGAAGAGAAAAAATGAAAGTCCGGGAAATCAACCAGACGCACGTCTGGTTTGCTACCCTGCACTGGGGGACGGGCTGGAAAGTTAACAATGCATCCCATACGCTGGCGGAAAAATTGTCTCAAGGCCACATAACGGTGCCGGAATTGTTTCACTGTTTTATTAGTGTGAACGCGGGGCCAGATAACCGTGATTTGTATCCGTGGCAAGACTTACACCTTCAACAGCGGTCACAATTTAATCGGGAGTACCCCAATATTGCGTGATTCTATATCGTATCATGTTAATTGAGCCATAATTACCAGATATAATTCAAGCTCACTCGTTTAACTTCCCTAATAGCCTGCAGCTGCTATCGCGATGCTTGCTAGGAAAAGTTGTCTACATTCGCTCCCATCAAGGATTTTTGGGTGGCGATGTAGCCACGGTGCAAACCAAGGACCCTTTGTGCGAAAATGACTGAAACTGTAAATCTGTCAGGAGGAGAATGTGCGCAGATCCAGACCTTTCCAGTCCACGACAGTTAACGAAAAAACGCCATGTCATATTTTACCTATGAAACATTTTCATTTTTTTTTTCAATCTGGGGGGGGGGGTGACACTGTTACCAACACTGCAAAGCACATTATGAAGTCAATCCAATGATCCCCCGTTGTAGAAAAGCAGAGAGATGAAAGGTGACGTCGAGTTGTTTGTCTCTCTGTTCCGTGAGTGACAGGCCTCCATCCCCGCTTTTGGGCTCGCACTGTGCAGCGAGTGTCGTCACCGCGGTAGCCAATCAACCGTTGACGGCATTCTTTTGTCCCTCCATGACGCCGTGTCCGTCTCAGGCCCCGCGCAATCGTGCAAATCTCGTCTCTCAAACCGGTGCCAACAGGAATGTATGCGTAGGGGAACTGTACACAGCGTGTGTACTCTATACGCTGTATACTGCAGTGGGATTACAGTAGGCAGGCGGGAACGATGCGTGTCGAGCCACCTATCTCTCTTTCACGCTCCGAGGCGCCAAACAGAGGACTAGATGCTTCGCTCCGATAAGCGGCGCTCTTTCTGTGTCGCGCACATTGGAGATGCTGAAACGATACGTGGGCACGTATACCCTCCTCCCCAGATTTCACGCGCCTTATAACCGCTTCCCGCCCCCACCCTGCCTGCTGTCCGCGCCCGCACACCATCTCTCTTTCCGCCATCGTTTCTCAGTGTTCTCTTTGAAGTTACATACGGCTGCATGCATGGACAGAATCGATGTCGAACCGTGGATTCCCGCTGCGCTAAGGACCGCTCTCTGAGTCGGAGACGAATGGCGCTGCGCGTCGGATAACCTGGTTGCCACCGCCGGCGAGCAATTTACGGGCACGATACGACTATCCCGAGAATGCGTCGAGCATACAGATGGTGTCTACCAAACCTTCCTTATTGTAGCTTTCGTCATTGATTAGGTGTGCCCTTACGAAGTTTCCGAAGCGGCAGAGGAGGCGCGGGTCCCTCCCGTGACTGAATAAATATAGTTGGAGGCTGCAGAGGAGGGTTTGAGGCGGGCCGAAGAGAGGAACGTCTCCTTGAAAGCGCCGTCTTCATCTGTGCAGAGGCACTGCGTAGAATGTCAGCCTCGCAGAAGGCCCCGGATTTGCCAAGTTTCGGGTATAGCTAATGGGGCGGCTCACTTTTCTCGTTAACCTCTCTGTCTTCTGGGCCTTTGTTTCCTATCCCACAGCAGGATAACACGAAGGGGTAGCAAACCCCCGTGCTACCCAGCACATGGCGGTTTGGTACAACCCTCTACAGGGTAGCATGGCGATAATTTCTACCACGCCAACCTATTTGTGTTTTTCTTTTCATTTACTTCCCTCTCTCTCTCTGTCTCCCGCCACATTAATGCACCATGTGTGTTGCCGAATACTCAAAACTGTTTGTTCGCAAATGTTTTTTTGCCCATGGTCGGCGGCCGTTTTCGCAAATGGTGTGTACACAAGGATCCCTTGTGCACAAAGATCCTTTGTGCACATACCGTTGAAAATTTCTTTTACGAAGGTTTTCAACACAGTATAGCATCTTCAGTTAACACGGGCCATCGTCTGAGTGTTATGGCTTTTTCCTTCAGTTAGCCCTACATTTCGTTCGTTTTCAGCAAAGTGGCTGCATTCCAATGAGTGACTCTATTATCTCGTTAAGCTGAGAATTATATGATGTTATAGGCACTACAATCCCTGGTGTTGATACATTATGTGTGCTGTCGAAACGTTCTACTTTATTTTGTTCTAAGCTGTATTCTTTTTTTGTTATAAACGGCAGTGTGGATTATCAGATTGGAAAAAAAATACACCGTTTGTTATTCTCCTCACTGCTCTACAGAGATATAACTTAAACAAATATATTTCAAAGTGATAATTCATGTCACTATATCAATGAGTTTCCTTAATAGAGTATTCCCTCGACAGCTAACCACTACTAACGCGGGCATAACAAACATGTACTGACTCTGGCAGGAAACCCAAACAAACTACAGATCAGTTCCTCGGGTAGATTCAAAGAACACAGGCACCATTACAATCGTATACTCGTTATTATAGTCTGGTTTTTACACCAGAACACACCAAACCCGCTATGGTGGGGTTTTAAAGTGGAGTGTGTGCCAACGTTTCTTCTTCTCCGCGCCCATATCGCCTATTTCTATACGAATGCTTCAGCCTGGATTATTCACCACGAGGCCGCTGTTGTTTCTGTGATGTGGTGGCATGCAGCAATTACCATCGGCTACCTGCATTTTGCCGTTGCGTCTCTTTCTGCTATCTTCTTGCCTTTCTAACTCACCTCTTTCTCATTTTGTATAACAGGCCAGATACTGCAATTCTAGAGAACATCCATCGTCCTGTTGTTTGTTCCGTGTGTCTGACTATATATATTGTCGTCTATATATACTTTGTTTCGTCACATACTCTTCTCTTTCAATATTTCACGCCCATTTTTCCTTCCAGAGTACAGAGCCCGACGGAAAAGACTCCTGCGTTTCCTTGAACACCCCTCCTTAACCCCCACCCCCCTCATTGTGTCTCTTGAGGGCCTCGTAGAGGAACATGTGTACGTGAGCTGCTCAACACATGATCAACTATACAGCAGAGCAGTCCCAAGTGGTGTTTTCGACCGTACGACATTAAATATTTCGCGGATACGTGCGGGGAACGCAGAGCGCGTGCTTTCAGATTTGTCACGGAATTACGAGTTTCTAGTCACCTCACGAACTTCGAGCGCACGCGAAAACATCCACTCATGAACATCGTGTCACGGTTTGTCAGTGTAACTCGTATACAACACTCCTTCGTTTTCTCACCCTGCCCCCCCCCCCCCCCTGCGGCCACCACGAAATCATTGGTCCGCCTGTTCTACTGGGAACACGCAAACTCGCATCAAGCGGCACGGAAAATGAGGTTCAGATTTGGCTAGGGCGTGAATTGGGTAAGATTCGAAATAAAAGAAAACGAAAGAAGAGGTGGGAACCAAGTGCGGCGCCAACTATTACATATAGATTCACCGCCGCCCGCCTAGCGCGTCTTCACCCTGCAGGCTTTGCAACGTCAGAGATGAATCAGTGCTTTCGGCCAGGGACGATCTCTCTCGGCGCGGAATCAATAAGGCAATAATGGCTCTTCGCCCTTTCGACGCGAGCGACGAGAAAGCGAATTAGTCGCGGAAGAGTCGTAGTATATTCTTGGTCGGACGGGGCCGCGACCGTCGATAAAGATTGCGAGGTGCACACGCGAAGGAGTCTTCTCGTACGACTCTTGCCCCTGTGGTGGTCACGGTGAAAGGGCGGTCTGTAGAAGAAAGAAGGACGTGTGTCTATCGTGCGGTCTATATGCAGTCGCGAACAACACCAGCACACCCAACCATCACGCTGCTCTATACAGATATGTATAACTGCCCAACGACCGGAAGACGCAGCAAGGCCAAAAGAGGCATGGGCGTGTGTGGCCCATAAAACAGTAATGGGCCTAATCACCGTTATTAGGCCGCCGCCCCCCTCAAATTACAGTGTTTCGCTGCTGCACGGGTTCCCTCGAGCACGGCTAGCGCCGCGCGCGACCCCCCGCCTAACTAACCTCTGAACCGCCGCCATCGCCACCCCCGCCTATCCCACCCTCCCTTTGTTATGAACAAATCTGTTTGTTTCCTTTTTTTCCCTTATTGACAGGCCGAGCTCGAAGCGTGCGAGATGGGTCGCAGGGCCGTCCTTATCGAAGTCGTCGTCTCCCGGCTTGCGAGGTCCGTGATCGCACCGAGAGTCGTTTGCGAAGTCGATGTCGTTGTTGGCGCTGCTGTTCGTGTTGCGCGCCTTTATATGGCAACTTTGGTGTTTTTCTTTCTTTATCCCTTTCTTTCTTTCCCTCTTTCTTTCTTTCTTTCTTTCTTTCTTTCTTTCTTTCTTTCTTCCTCGCTACGTGCTCTCCCTTCTGCACAAATATGACATATTCCTGCTCGTATATATATTCTCAACGCGTATTCATAGGTTTTGTTTTGTGTGCGTGAAGTTTATTATTCCTTGACATATCGTCACTATGCGCCGCTGGTGCTCATCTTCTTTACTTCTCTCTCCCCCTGCTTTTTTTTTTCTCTCCGTCACTTAGCTCGTATTTCTCGGACGCCTCCTTTCCACCTTGCTTTTGTCTTCCCATTTGTTCGTGCTCGTCTCTCGTGCCGCGTTGTTCGATCGCGCGTATACGAATACTTTATTGCTCATAGCGCGAACGACAGGCTCGTGACGATCGTAGAGTCCGCGGCGCGCCGTCGATAAGAGACGCACTGGCAGTCTCGACTGCGAGTTCTGAATGAGCTTTATAGTTGTGGCACGCTCGCACTTTGGTCTGCGCGTTGGATGGCGCGCGTATGTGCGTGTGTTAAAAAAATGTAGGGGTTGGAGGGGGTGCAAGCTTTGGCTGGGGCCACGCTCGGAAATTGCAGTGACCCCGGTTCCTTCTTTTCTGAAGTCGCACGATTGAAGAGATTATCCTTCTCTATATACGTTCATTATAGATACAATTGACCTGTAATTTACGTCGCCCTCGTGTATGTGTCAGTGATCTCTTCGTATGGTCATGAATTTTGGGATTTCGCAAGCGCACCTTTGGGGATAAATGCTTAGCCCGCGACTGTAACTGGGCTGATGCGAAAAAAAAGAAAGAAAAGCGCTCATGGTGGTTAGTTAAGGAAACTGAAACGCGCTGCGCCTTTGTTTATCACTGAGTTAATACCGACAGTTCATCGAAGCCTTTCCCAATTATCGAGAATAACGAATCACACAGTGCAATACAATTTGGCATTATGCAGTGCCGGTGTGACACATTTTGCGGGACATTGGAAATGCGTATTGTTATAGCGCCAGTTATTATCTTAACACTTTATCGAGGATGATCAATAAACACGGGGAGAATAGGATGTTCTCGTTTTCCATATGGATACCCACGATATATGTGCTACGCGGACCGAACAGGATACGGTATGTAAGAGGCGATTACGCACATTGAGGCGCAGCCGCAGCTACATAGGGTTGTGGCTATAACGGCATGGCGCAGTACGCGCGATCCAGCACTGCAGCCGGCCCTTGAAATATTGCGAAAAAAATATAAATAGGTGAAAAAGCAAGTGGCGCGGGACAATTACGAAGAGCGAACAGAGGCGTGACTTGGCTACCGCCTGAAGGCGGCATTGAAAAAGAAAGAAAGAAAATGGAAGAAAAATAGGGCCTGTGTACACCAGTGGTCGAGGAAAGAGCTTCCGCGGCGAGCAGCGTGGCATGATTTATGCAGCGCGAACCGGACGAGTGTTCAGGGAGAGGGCGTTGATTAATCGGTGCCCATCAGCATCGCGATCACGTCAGCAGCATCGCTCGTTTGTCACCGCCAGCCGGGTTCGCTCCTTTTCTTTTTCTTTTTCTCCCCCCTCTCCTCACACTCACTTAAAGAGCAACATGCACACCTCGCTTCTTGGCGTTTTGCTTCCTTTGCTTCTCTTATTCGACTCATTTTCGATCCTTCATTGTCAATAGCCTTGTAAAGAACGTACTCGACATGGTGCGCTTTCGCGCGCAGTTTACAGAAATCTCTCATGCAAATATGGCCGAGATATCATCAGAAAGTCATGAGTTCGATTCCGGTGGTGGCGGTTGCATCGTGCACGATGGAGGCGTTACGATAGAGGCCCGTTCGCATATATGTATAGAGGTGGACGGTAAGGAACACCGCAGATTGTCAGAATTTCTGGAGCCCTCCACTGCGTGCCTCATTATCGCGTTGTATAGTTTCGGTGCTTTAAGCCCGAGATATGACAATATTATCACCAAAAAGACAAGGATAATTCGCACTTGTATGCAGTTATAGTAATAGATATATAATTGAGCAATTACATGCAAAGATGTAATTTTTATTCTGAAAGTGCTGTCGTTTCGTGTTCTTTCTATAGTCCATTGCATCAAGTTTAAACGACTTGACTTCGACACGGGCATCTTCGTTCACTCAAAAGAGCGATTGCTCAACTCGATCGTTCAATTGATGCTTTGATCTCTCTTTTTTAAGAAGCAGTATGCTAGTATATGAAGTCATTACTCGTAACAAATAATGCTTAACCATCAGTGAACCTGATCTTGAAGGCAAACAAGTGAGGTGTGCACCATGTTTCGAGGTATAGGTTCTGACGGTTTCTACCATCTTAGTTCAATCAGTGGTGTCTGCCTTTCTATTAGAGGTGCTTAACAAGTGTTAAAAGAAAAAAGGTGACCGTGGGCAGCGACATATACGTGGGCGTTTTCGCTTACTCGCCCCTTTTTATTGTTTCGCGTACTTCGAGAAAGCAACACATCGAGCCAAGCGTTAGACAACAAAAAACAAGGTTGGCGTATTTGTTCAACTATTTGTACGCATTATTTATAGTGCACAGATATAGATACGCTTATACGACTAGGTCAGAAGAAGGAACATATTCGGGGTAGTCTTCTCAGGGCACGTTTTCTGTTTGCGTCGTTAGTGGGCATGCGCAATACCGCGGAGTTGAAAGTATATGATAGCGCATGTATTTAACAAACATGATACACTAACGAACATATATGTCATGTTTAAGTGCACTGAAAACTCGGCCCCGTGTTTCAATACTATAGTCGAGACTTCCGTAGCTCTCTGTTTCATTCTCTACTAAATCATGGAATCCTTCCCCAATCACCAGGTTGACCAAACAGGACACCTCCTTCTCTAGAAGTCACTTATTTTCCCATATCGCACATCCAACCCGACAGCTACAAATATTTGCGGTGACATTACATGATTACCACACAGAGAGGTAGCAATTAATTATCCTGATATTCACAGCGTGTAGGCAGTACGCCTAGTCAGCCCAAGTGGATTTGAATATATTTTATGCGTGCTTTCGAACTCCCGCGCGAGTGGTTATGCAAAAAGCTGCGACACTAAACGTACGACGAGCGTGGAGGGCGATTTGCACTTTCAGAGCCATTGCGTGGCCATAGCGAAGCATTCTCAGCCGCGTCGTGCTCCGCGCACAGGATTGCCACTCAGGTTTCTGCCCCCTCCCCTGTTTCTTAGAGGCGCACAACTTCTCGACCGATTGAACAAACAAGCCCCCTCTAGAGTGCGCTCTGCCCTGCAGCTCCCCCGCAGCGAAGAAAAGGCCCGAAACTTCTTCGCTTGTACAAACAGAGAAACAGATAGCTCCTGCGACCCGCTACACCCTCTGTCGAGTGTTTGCCATCCCTCCATTCCTTTTGAACGGGTGCTGAAAATCAGTTGAAGCGCTGTTGCGGCTTCCCTAACAGACACTGTCTCTTTGCATCCTGTCTCTTTCTTTCACTCGGTACACGCAGGTGTGCACTGATACACGAGTGTGACAGCGTGCACGCCGTATAATACGCCACAACGCCAGTGCGGAAAGGCCAGTTCGGGCCAGATGTTTGGAGAGCCGCTGGTTGGAGTCCTATGGGTAGGGGGAAGGGCATGTTACCACCGTCCGCGGAGTCAACAGGAAGATTAGGTAGCCAGATACAAAACTACTGCAGGCGAAAGGCAGGGGCTGCGTTTGCGGAAGAGCTAAAGTGGACAGCGCGCCTGCCTCTCGAGGGTTTTTCGAGAGCTCCCTCTCTTGGTGTTGGTGTCCACGATCCAGGCTCCTTCTGTGCTGCGGCCACAACTGGAAGACCGTGGGGGATATGGGTGGGAGCATTGCCGTGTTGTGGCGAGAACCCCCCGGCTCGGGCGTGTGGCTGATGCGCAACACTGGTGTGCAGTGCAGGAGGAGGAAGCTAACCCTAGCAGTGACCCAGGGTTGCTGGCAGCAGCAGCAGCGCAGAGAAAGAGAGGGAGGAGGCGGCAAAGACAGAAGCGGGGGCGGGCGCGCTCCAAATCGGATCGCAAATCCCCTAACAGCGGTGCCGAGGCGTTTTCGAGACGAAGGGATATCGGCGGCCCAATCCGGCCGGATTACACGGGAGGGGAAGCGGCAGCGGGTTGTACTGCCTGCCGCTGGAGTCGAGGGGTTGCAGCAGTTGCGGACCCGCGATACAGAAAGCGTCACCCTCCTTCCGCCGACGCCAAATCCCGGCCGCTCGCAGCAGTTTCCTGGTGATCGAAGCGTTACACACGCAGCGTGCATTTTTTCTTCGATATTTTGTATTTTTCGGAAGTGCTGCTGCTGCAGTCTCCCCATCGTGTCACTGGTCGGCGCCTCACGACGAGGACGACAGGCGGCCGGCGTGTGTATGACAAAGCGGCTGTCCTCGGCAAACAGCAAATACCGATTGCTGCAAGGATACCGGTCGCGGTATATATCGCTATCTGTATACGTTCAATAGTTCTCTTTGCTTGCGTTATCTGGTTTGCTATTTATAACCAGGCAAGAATGCCTTATATCGACTTCACTCTTACGCCTGCGTAGAGATCTTAGCACGCATTTGAAACAATCGCTTGGGGCGAACACGTTGGGTGAAAATGGATGGGCGGGCAAGGATTACACATTCGTAACACCAAAAAACGATACAAATGGCAATGTGACACGATTACATGCAGTCCAAGAAGATGAAGAAAAGAGCCTTTCGAATCTTTTGCGAGGGTTCTTGCCTGCCACATGTACAAATATCCTTACAGAGAGTCACGTAAACCCCCTTTGGAGGGTAGTAAACGCGGTGAAGCCACAGTCGAAACGGACGTCATGCAGTGTCAGCTATACGCTTCATACATAGACACAGAATAGAGCTTGACTGCAGGTAATTTACAATTCATATACTGAAAACAGTAACGATAATATCGGGTAGTTGACGTGTCAAAATCACCACAATCTCGATTGATATGTGAGGTTTAACGTCCCAAAACCACCATATGATTATGAGAGACGCCGTAGTCGAGGGCTCCGGAAATTTCGACCACCTGGGGTTCTTTAACGTGCACCCAAATCTGAGCACACGGGCCTACAACATTTCCGCCTCCATCGGAAATGCAGCCGCCGCAGCCGGGATTCGAACCCACGACCAGCGGGTCAGCAGACGAGTACCTTAGCCACTAGACCACCGCGGCGGGGCAATCACCACTTGCCTTCAGTTGAATTCTACAGGAGCCCGATGGCGTTATGCAGTCCGTGCTGTTAGGATGTTTTTTTTTTCTTCATAAAACTGGATCATCAAGGCATGCCTCACACGTGGTTCATGCTGTCGTAGCCGGGTTAATTCATGCCATTTATCGTCTCTGCTATGCTGTACGGGCCATATCTTGACTTTATCGATAACGGTCAGTGCAAATGTCTTATCTGCGGCATGTACAGAGCTCAGCACACGTGTCTAGAACGCTGGAGTGACGCATTTCGAACGGCAACAACTGTGTCTATATCGCGTTGTGAGGTAGCACAAGTTGACGCATGCGCTGTGCCACAAAGGATGCACGCTTAGACGCGGGCTATACGCAAACATTAAACCATGGAGGCGAAGTGGGTAGTCCGTAGCGCGCCGCCCGGGTGTTCCAGACAAGTGTGTGACGTTCTTCACTCGGAAATTCATGCAGTATAAATTGCGTGAACAACATCGCTATGAGCGGCGTGGTGGATCGGAGAGCGTGGAGCGAAATCAGCACCCTAAAGTGGAACGCTTCCGTAGTTCTCCTCGATCGCGCAATAAGAACTCGTCGAGTGCAGGGCAGGATTCGGTTGGTTCGTGCCGTGCCGGTGTAATGCACTCTGCGCTTCTTTCGGAGCATGTTGATCGCCTCTGTAACGATGACGCACGAACAAGAAAACCACTGAAGAAACGAAAGAAGCAAGCGAAAAGCAGCGTACAGACTCGTCGGCGATTGAAGTCCAATTACGTTGAGGTTGCGGAAAGGCTGTGTGTGTATGCACGCGTGCGAGCTTTCACTTGTTCGCAGGCCGGAAACAAGAAAGAGGGCGCTGAAGCATACGTACGTAGACGAGCCGCATTCTCCTTTTGTCACAGCTCGTCCGGGGAGCAATTTCGGCGTGGCGTTTGAAAGGCACGGCTCTCTCCGAAAGAGCTTGTTTTCCTCCTGCCCCCCCCCCCCCCCCCAAAAAAAACGCGAGGAAGCGTTGCATTTTCGTACGTTGTTTCCGTGCGAGCCTGAGAGTCTGCGTGCCTGATACAAGTCCATGCAAGCTTATACAGAGTATTACACCGGCGACACCTGCAGTCTTGTGCGTCCTTTGTTTTCACTCGCTGGGCGAGTTTGCAACGAAGAGATACCAACGCCGATCAACGAGCTTGAAACGTTCGACATTTCGTTCCTATCTTTCAATCATATCGCGTAATTGGAGCGCCAAGCTCGCGTGATGTAACGTGTTAGAGCGCAGGCTAATACGAATGAAGAAATACGATGCATATATAAGGTTTTATCGAGGACGTGGTTCCAAGAAGGCTGACACTATTGGCATCACAAGGCAGCAAGTTGCACCACGTAGAAAGGCAGCCGCACGATGCTGCTTTAAGTGAGACGCATGTGCCTATATTTAACAAAATAAATCAATAAAGATAAGAAAGTATTCTTACGAAAGTAGCTCCACAGGACATATTACTCCATCAACAAACCGTACCGATATGAAAGTGCTAGCTGGGGAAGTTTTCTAAACCGGACCTCAACATTCTCTCTGGTATCGCTGTTCTGCAGTCTTCCGCATCAGCCCAATTTTGTGTATTTGTTCTATTTTACGTCACAATTTAAGCCATATATCATCCCTGAGCCACGCTAAAACATATAGCCACGCAATACATAATCTTACACTTCGCGCGAACTGCCAGCAACAGCCTCCGTCCGCCATGCGTACGCTCGCCACGTTCGTCCCTGTTATTTGCATATGCTCGCAGGGCATGTCGCGCGTTCGCTGTCTTCTGCAAGCGCGAGCATGCACACACTTGCTCGTTTTCGTGCGACTGCGCACTTGAGGCGGAAGTGGCCCCCGCCAGTCTCTTTCTCTTTTGTTTTCCGCGATCGACTCGGGCGGGGACTGATCGGCAGCGCACGTCAGTTCCAGAAGCGGCTGCATGTCGGGCGCACCCACGTGGGGACCTCGACGTGCCCCCGGGGCGTCTTGTCGCGCGTGTCCCTTCCGTCGCCTCCTTTCCCACCCACGGCGTTGCGATTCATGGCGGACTCAGTCGAGCGGCGCTCTCGTGCGGTCCTTGTGTACTGAACTGCGGGCCGCAGTCCCGCAATTTAGTCCCACTAAGGACCGGGATATGGATCTATTAGAAGCGGGGTGGCTGGGAGGAGGAGCTGCAGAATATCTCAGCTTGCGTGGTCATTTGACGGAAATAAGACCTTTCTGATATCTCATATATGGATCATTTCTGAAAGGGATGGAAAGATGTTAGTTGCAATCTCCACAATAACTAACATCTAGAGTTCTTGTTTCAGGGGTTATGTTTCAACACAAGCTGTCCGCATGGGGTGCCCCACGAAAACAACGCGCAAGACCAGTTACGTCTTTGTAGTTTAGCCGAATAAAAAGCTGTTAATCACAATAGGCGAGAATACAGTGCGAGCACCACGTAGCTGTGTTAAAATCAGGTACAGAGTCATAAATAAATAGAACGAGGACTGTCACATGCGGCCCGCGTGTTTTCAGAACCCTGCGAGAGGAGGCGGAGTGAAAATGCGGTGGTCCACGAGCGCGTTAGCAAACTGCCTTTGCAGAAGCAGTTCTAGCGTACGCTATTTCGAAGGGTCTCCGTGCTGGCACTGGCTTCTGTCGATGTTTTGTCAGCGCACGTGGATGATGCCCTGAGCAGCACGAACCACCACCGGCAAAAGCTGTGTGTATTTAGTATGAACGCCGCATGCCGTGTACGGGGAATGTCTCGCTCCTGCGGTTCCTGCCTTTGGGCAAACGGGTTGGCGTGTTACATGCATGCCTGAACACCGCCACAAAGCAAGTCAGGCCTGCGTGTATAAAAGGACTTCACGGAGTGCGATGATTCCTTCTCAGAAATGGCCGCGGCGCGCACCCCGTGAGGCCCAGGACGCGGCCTTCCCAGAACGGAGCCGCGGTCAGCGTGCATGCGATTCGCCACGCTGTACGAGCCGGTTGCTCTGCGGAGAAGTTGCACGCTGCAGCACGTGCTCGGCGGTGAAGACAGTTTTCTCGAGATCCATGCATGCAGGGGCACGTTGCACGACGATGTTCCCCTTTGACAAAATTCTTACCCGCCACACCCTCCTGTCTGCCCCATGGCTTCGCCTCATTTTTTTCTAGACTTGCTCCACTCTGCCTCACAGTCGGAAGGCAAAATAACACGACAGTTCCTGGTGTTTTGAGGCAGGGAAAAATTCGCAAAAGAGTGTTATCCTCTCTGCGTGTATACATCCAAAACTTCCGCTGGCGTAATCGGTAAACGCAATCGCTTCGCGATGCATAACCTTCGATTCGCAGCGCTGTCATTTGCGCACAGATGTAACAGTTGCTCGAGCTTGAAAGGTATAGGGAGCTTGCACGAACGGCAGCGACGATATGAATTCTGGGTAGGAAGCCTTTTTGTTTTTTGTCAGGGGTGGTAAGAAAGTGCAGCAGCGCAGTGGTGTTTCTAGCGTTGGCGTAGCTTGCAGGCGTCATCGAGTGCAAGCACAACGCAAATTTAACTACAAGAAGTTTTGTGCACAATGTCAGCGCCTCGGGTGGAATACACCGCAACACTGTGCCAGAAAGAGCTCGAGCAGTGCGAAAAAGAGACGAGAATTCGCCGAATGGACCCATTCACGCTTAGTGCAGGTGACTGTCGTGGACTTCGGCAGTAAAACTTTAGTTTGGGCAAGTTGGGGCATTCTTGAACACGCATTTGGGCTACGCGAAAAAAAAAAAAAACACGGACGAAGGAGAGTGAACAACACGCGCGCGCAAAATATTGGACTTCTGGCTGCGCTTCGACAGCTCCGATATTCGCGAAATTCCCAGGACGACTTTTATTACGCGGAAGTTGTTGAAGTCCAGAAAGGCCCTCGAGCGCCACAAGTTTGTGACGAGTGGCTGGGTGTGCGAGCCGTGGGTGAAGAAATTCGCTGCTGACACTGCACTGCTGCACTCTCCGCGGCCGCCTGTGATTAAAAAGAAAACAAAAAAGGCTGCATACCCCGAGTGCATAGCGTTGCCGCCGGCTGTTCATGCGAACTCCCAATACTGTGCATTCATCAGCAACACAATAGCGTTTTTATATCCTCGTTTTGTACTAAATTACTCAAATCAACAGTTGCTCAACATATATTGACAGCGTCGATGACCGAAGCAAGCTGACCTAGTGGCTCATTTTGTTATTTCGGTTCTAATGTTTTCTTCACCTTATAAAGATGTTCAGCTATTCACAATTTTCTCAAATATTATTTTAAAAAATTAACGTAAGGGTGTTCATGTTGTAAACAGGTCCGCGTTTTCAGCTGTATACCGCAAAAGCGAGGTTCATTAAAAATGGAGGACATTTATCAGTGGAATTTCATGTTTAATTCACTATCAATAGTCTCTAAATTAACTTATCCATAAATTTTCTGGTGCCCCAAATAATCAACTGATCGTCGACTAGCCCCTCACATAACAAATAAATTGGCTGTGAAAGTCCCATCAACACCATGTGTGGGCCTATTACACCATGTCACAAGATCCAATGCCACCTAAATTGGTTCCTGTGTGCGGCTGCTGACCGGAATGTCATGGGTTCTATACTGGCTTCGACGGCCGAATTTATGATGAAGACGAAATGCGAGGAGTCGGTGTACTGTGCGATGTTGATGCACATTAACGAACACCATCTGGTCGAAATTTCCGGAGTCTTCCACGGCGTTTCTCATTACGACATCGTCATTTTGGCATGTAAGGCACCGGAATAATATAATGACACTCATTGAAACAAAACAGCCATATATTGAAAATGTTGTTGAACTACTTTCCGCTAGAAGGTTATTGGCGCTCCTGCTTCTGTTCTATTTTGTTTCTTGGGTTGCATGATAATATATCAGCAAAAACACCACATGAGAAACGTCGCCGTAGTGGCGGCATTCTTAAAGCGACCGCCACGGATGTCGAATGTACTTCTTCCATGCTTCGTGTATTATGCAGGCATTTTGTTTTACAAACGAAATAAATGTCAAAACATAATAAAAAGGCAAGATTGCGAGAAGAAAACCTAGGGGCTGTTTTCTGCGCACTAAGAAATTGTATTTATTTCAAAAACGTACACCGAAGGAGTGTCGCTGCATGACATTGCACGAAGCCGTGACTTTAATTATCTCTCGACAAAAGGCCGACAGTATAGAATCCGGCTTTGCTGCGCTTTTTTTTTATCACAGGCTTTATTTGGATGATTGGTCGCTTCAGGTTATATCGCTCTGCGAAACTGCATGCCGAACACGCCTCTTCGTGTCATATATACAACGGTAAATTAAAATTCCTGGACTGTTGCCATTGGCACCACGTGCTAAGCGCAGGGGAGGAGTAACTGCCGTCCTCAGTTAGAGCATCACATTGAAACTGGAAAGGCTCATTCGCTGTCGCCGTCAAAATAAAAAGAGAGAGAAAGAGAGATAAAGAAACGTGGGATGTAATCACCGTGAGAGCCATGCACGTTTCTGTGCAGCCATTCGAATAAGACCTTGTGCTCAAGCTAATCATGGTGGTGACACTTTTTATTTGCAAAGCCCAAGGGCGTAGCCACAGGGGCGCATGTCTTGTCAGAACACCCCCCCCCCCCAAATTCTTCCAAAAGTAGGATACCTCCCCCCCCCCTTTTTCTCCACATTTGTTTCCTCGTTTTCACTCTTATTTCTGTGCATATTGCAGGCAACGAAAGCAGTAGCGATTCGGCTTTGCTAAAACGTAAGAATTACAAATGTATTGTTTGGGATCATAATTATTTATTTATTTATTTATTTATTTACTTATTTATTTATTTATTATGATGATGTATAATAGCATCCCGATATATAAACCGGCTATGCAACTGTAGCGAAGGCGCGTACCAATGGCGCAGTGCAGAGCTTTGACGAATTAAAATGCACCGCGGAATTCCGACTCTGAAGAATAACATAAAGAGTGTAAGCTGAATGTCTCCAAAAGTGGTTGCATATGATAGGCGCGTCGCTGTCCTTTTTCGCCTACATTCAGCAACACTCTTAGGGAAGGCGAGTACATGGAAAAGTACTGGCGGTAACCAATCAAGAAAATCGGGCAACATTTTCAAAGCAGAACGAGTCGATAGCAGCAACTACAGGCTTTGTGAACGAGTCTATCTATAAACGATTGAATTCGAACGATCATATTCATTATGGATGCATATATCTGAATCGAGGGATATCATTCAGGATGCCCAAATCATGGTAACGTGTCCATCGTTGCGGTAACGTTCGGTAAAACGCGAACAGACACTGCGTCACATTTGCATAGACGCTTCTCGCGCGTCTTATATACGCCAATACCTTAAAGAGAATAGTCTCTTTTTGCAATACCTGAACGCAGAAGTCCGTCCGTCCGTCTGCCTGTTTGTCTGTCTGTCCGTCCGTCCGTCCGTCTGGTCTGTCTATCTGTCACACAATTTAGCCACCGCGCCATTGTTTAAGCGCTTGCTATAAAAACCCAGCCATTATCATCCAGTCTCTGCATTTATACTTGTGAACATTGTTTTTCAAAAAGCAAATCATACGCATATCTGAGGCGCAACTAACATCAATACGTAAGAATTAGGTAGTGTGTTTGTATGCCGGAAAATACATAGATACACAATTATCAAGACCCTAGTATTTCTTAGGCTGCGCTGAAAATGCTACAAGCAATGAACGATAGAAGGCCGGCAGAAGACCATCGTCTTTGGGCGACATTTGCAGCCAAGCACGCAGATATGCAGCCAATTTTCTTTTTTTTTTTGTTGCGAGAAGGTTATTTCCGTAAAAAACTTCAGTACTTTATTTGCATGTGTATAACTATAGTTCTTACGCATAAACGACCCGATCTTTATGAAGTCTCCATTAAGATAACGCTCCGGTATACCTCCAGCTGTTTCGAACATTGTAGCTGTGCACAAGGACGGACCAGTGCTTAATCAAAGAACAAAAGGTCGGCCCAGAAGTGGGGAGAGGGTTTATTCAGATCACGGCAGAGATACATTCGGCGTGCTTCGTATAAATTGGGCATGCCGGATTACACAGGGGCTGAAATGCGAATAATCGCGGCGAGCGCGCCAACTGCACCGACCACCTGGAACACTTCGCCGAAAAGAAGGCACGAAATGCTTTCCGAGCGAAGAAAAAGAAAAGAAAGGTAGAGGTAGCGGGAGCAGAGGTGGCCCCTGCCTGTACGTGGCTTGCGGCCGCAGCGCTGCCGAAGCTCGTTCGTCTCATGCAACCCTGCCGTCGCTCGGCAGTTCCGTGGGAGTTTGGCAGCCTCGTCGGCGAGCTGGCAGGTACGAGGCTGCAGCAGGGGGGCCTCGCGGCCGGGGCAGGCGCATATAGGAGTGGCCTGCAGCCGCACCCAGATTCGGACGTTCTTTTTCGCGCTTGTGCCTGGCGCACACTGCGGAGGCCGAGTCGACGAGCCAAGAAGGAAGGCCAAGCCACTGGCAGCCGCCGGGCGAGACAACTTGGCCCCCGGGCGAAACCGGCCGCTTGGACGCGGTAGTCTTCTTGGCGGTGGCCCCAGAAATACTGCCCCGCCTGAGAACGAGGGGGTTCTCAGGCGGGACTTTTTTATCATTTTAATCCCCGCGTGGGTCTTCTTCTCTGTGCTTCGTGTGTGTTGCGTTAATGTACATATACATAGTACATAAACTGCTCACTGAAAGAGGCTCTCGAGAAGGGAAGCGTAAATGATTGCGTTGTCGGTGATCGCGTTAGACCTGCCCCCCGACGGATTCGTCGGCCCCAGTTGGCTGATTGGTCTGGTAGCGTTGTTAAGTGCACACTCGAGCTCGCCTTGCTCCGAAATGCCCACGCCCGTTGCGGGGCCTTCCACATTTATCATGTATACGTACCTCCTCGTCGTCTTAGAGATCGGATGAGTGGTCTATCTGATTCTGTTATCGGTCAACAGGCGTTGCGCACTTTTTCTCGCCTATGCGTGGTGTTTGTCCTTGTGTGATACTTGTTATATAGTTCCGATGGGAAGGTGTGCATGGCATCGACAATCCCATTCAAGCAAACCACAAAGATAGAGTTGAGAGGACCGCAGGTTTGACGCCTAGTTAGTCTGTTTTTGCAGCGAAAGCTGTATATGGCTATAGGAAAAATGAAAAACCTTTCGGCATCGGTGTCACGTGTGGTATCTATTGGCAGTGCTGTCAGTTACGTCATTCTCAACGTCGTAGCCAAACACATGCGCCATTGGCTAGGCTGTAAGTGACGTCGTTCATCCTGTCACAGCCATGGCGCCGAGCACGCGTACAAGCACCTACAGTAGAAACGTGAAAGAGCTCGCATTTGCATTGACCGATGCTGCAGATCGGGCACAAAAACAGGCCCAGAGCCCGAGTGGCGCCAGCAACTGCGCACCGATGATACGGCAGCGTTCAAAGCCGCGCTGATTCGCTAAGGGGAATACAAGCGCTGGTGGCAGGCAGGCCCTGAAAACCACGCCGCCGAGTCATCTCGCGATGTCAAGCGATTTGAACAACTGCGCACCGAACAAATGGCGTTGCGGGCACAACAACGTCAACGTGATCATTGCGGAAGCGCGTTCGCCGGGGTGAACGAAGCAGCACTTTGACTTGAGCGGCGACGTCTCTGTGCGGCTTGTGAAGCAAACACCATGGTAAACCCAAGCCAAACGGGTGTTTAACTTCATTAGGAAGCACGAACATGTAACGAATAATTGTGAACGGCTTCAGTGCAGCGTCGGGTTGAACCCACTGCTAAACAGCGGGGCGGCACGTTTCAGTTTTACTGGTTAAGCATTTGTACTGAGTGCTTGGACGGTGATTTTTTTTATTTTTTTATAACTATATATGTCCGCCCCGCCGTGGTGGTCTAGTGGCTAAGGTACTCGGCTGCTGACCCGCCGGTCACGGGATCAAATCCCGGCTGCGGCGGCTGCATTTCTGATAGAGGCGGAAATGTTGTAGGCCTGTGTGCTCAGATGTTGGTGCACGTTAAAGAACCCCAGGTGGTCTAAATTTCCGGAGCCCTCCACTACGGCGTCTCTCATAATCATATGGTGGTTTTGGGACGTTAAACCCCACATATCAATCAATCAATCAACCAATCAATCAATCAACTATATATATGTCCCAAGGCATAGGCAGAGATCTTATTCGAGGGTGGGGAGAAGAGGCGGAGGTGCATTGATACAACGTTATGGTTATGTGTACGTCTGTATATGTGCATGCATGTAAGCACATACAAAACTGAAATATTTCGGGAGGAGAAAAGGTACTTCACCCATTCCCACCTTATTCAATGACCGTGCCTCATCCCAGTTGTGATGCGAAAATTTGTGCCTTCAGGTGCGAGTACCAAACACGATATCCATAGCAGATTTCAAGAAGCTTTTACATGTACCAATATAACAGTAGAAATCTTTACCAATGTTGCTTTTTAAAAACTAGAAATTAAGCTACGGGTACACTGTTCTCGTAAACAAAGGCAAGTTCCCTGAACTGCTGAAAGGAGCGGCGTCCTTTTTACAAGGCATGAAAACAACAGCACGAGATATCTCGTGGGCATCGGGCAAATCGGCCCTCTGTAAATGTACTCTGTGCGAGCGACTCGGTCTGTTCTGTAAACACGCGCCGTCCCGTAATTGATTTTACTTCCGAGAGCCAAATCCGCGCGTTCTTCCACACGCATGCTCTTTGAGTTCTATTAGAACAAACATGTGTTGCAGCCCTTCGCCTTCGGAAACAATGTCGTCTCTCACACTCCACGCATCCTCGAAGTACAAACATTTTTAGTGCACGCGTACGTCCAGCAGAATCTGACCGGGGCTTTTAGCGGCAGGATAGAGCAGTGCGGTTGGCTATGGGGTTAAGACATATCAGGACGCGAAACGATTAAAAAAGAAAAAAAGGCTTCGGACACGTTTCTGAACCTATAGTTCTTCTTCCTTTAGAAACACCAGCGCGCGACCTGTTCTAATGCGTATACCATATACTCTAAAAAAAAGAGCGAGTAAAAAGGGTGTCTTTTAGTCCCACAACAATGATCGTCATCTATATTGCGCTCCATTTTTGCGCTATCGCCCCGCGCCCGGTACATTCCGGTCACGATCGACATGTCCATTATTACATTGCATTCTCGATAGGAAAATGGCCAGCGCCGATTTTTCAAGAAAGGAAGCGCACGCAAGCCTGATGAGGATTATTGTTGTGGGACAAAAAGACACCCTGTTTACTCGATATTTTTTTAGAGTGTATATGCATGGCGCGCGTGCCACTTCTTACTTAATGGGATCATTCATACTCAACATGCGCATAGACTTGGAGCTAGCCGATTGGCCAACGCCTATTCTCACCATCAAAGGAAGAAAGAGTGCGAAACAGCGTTGTGCTGGTGCACAAACACGCGCAGGTGCCTGGAGTCTGCACAAAACGATCCCGACGAGGTTCGCGGGTCTATATACCACATAATAAAGATACTCGCGAAGCGTCGTACACCGGGAGCTTATTAACGAGCGCAGCTTTTATTCTTCCCCCAATGCACGCGCACATCGCTGCTGTGAACAGTTTGGCGCGAGCAGCACTGTTTTGCGCCCTCGGTAAAGAGTGCGAACTAAGTCCACAAACAATAGACGAAAACCTACTGCGTTCAGGCTGTCGAACACGATATGAGCAAAACGAGAGTCCGTGGGAACGTGGAACTTGCTGGGAAAGCTCGCGTGCGCAGCTTCAGAAACAACGTGCTTTCGCTTCCGAACCACAGACTGCATACGGTGAGGTTTTTGTTGCCCGTTATACCGCTAACGAAAAAGGGGGGCTCCCCGGTGTGTCTTAATTTTGCCCTAAAAGAGGCGTTCGCCCGCCAACACGGCGTTTCCTCGCGGGGCGGGTGGGCGAGTTCTGCCCGAAAAACAAAAAGGATTCGGCAAAGGGTGGCGCGGCTGATTGCCGAAGAATGCCGCATGCGCGCGGCACTCGCGTGCAGAAGCGGGTCTTTGTTTTATTGCGCCGCGCTGGTTAGCGCAATTTATTCATCGCGGCCGCGTTGTGCCCTTCGGTAGGTCTTTGTTGCTCTGAAAGCTCACTGGCCGACTGTGCAACAAAAAAACAGTAGCAGCGGAAACATGCAGGCGAAGCTTGCTCCGTGAACAGAAATGCCGCGATACAGGTTGGCTGTCGCGCTGCAGGCCTCTTCCCACGTTTTCTTTCTTTTTGCCTGACACGTGTTACGCGAGCTGTAGAGAAAGAAACTACGTAAACAACTTGGACACATATGTTAGTTAAACGGGGAACGTTCCATGTTATGTATCCCTCGAATTAACAGATAGAGGGATTCACTTCTCTAGCTTGCATAAGCAAGAAACCGTCGCGTCTGCAAATATGTAAATTCATCACAGCTCTCCTCCTGCCGCATGTGCAGTCGGCGTCATAAGTTTAGAGACCATTGTACTTCGGAGAAAACTTTCAATTTCGCAGCGACGTGTCAGTGTTTTCGGTCGACTTTCACAGTACATACTCTTAGCGCTTGTTATAAACACCCGGAAACCAATATTCAAAGATGCCTCCCCAGGAAGCTGCAACATTCAGTTTTTGTTGCACTTCGTGATCCTTAATTCTTTTTTTACTTTCGTTGTGCAGAACTCTGTTCTATAATGCCTGTTTACATCGCCCAGTATGATGTGTCTAGCGTAAAATAATGTCGCGTAACATCGATATAGACAACTGGTACGGCGTACGTCTGCATCTCCCCCTTTCAACGTTCACTAAAAATGCGTGTTGGAATTGTATGAAGGAAAGTGTGAATTTGAAGCACTAATTTATCTCTGTTAGACACAACGTAAATGAGTGCAACCAGACAATAATACCAAGAAAACTATACGGGATGCTATTATAAGCAATTGTAGTGTAAACGACAAGAAACAAAGTGTATGAAAAAGAAGCTTGCGACCTTCGAATAACGCGCGATTGGAAGGTCGCAGGTTCGGATCCTGTTGGTGGCAGGTACATCTTTTCAGCAATTTTTTTTCTCATTTAAACTGCAATTACTTATAACATCCCTTATGTTCTCTTTCCCTGGCATTATTTTCTGATTGCTCTCATTGATGTTGTGTTGCGATTGTGTTGTTCAAGCCGAGTGTTATAAATCACCTACATAATTCGCTTTACAAAAGTACAGGATCTTTTGTACGGCTTTCGCCACCTTTCTGCATTTTCATGCAGCTTTTTTTTTTTAGGCGCGAAGCTCCTTAAGGCGTGGGTCTGTCCATCCCTTGTATGTATGTATGTAGTAGTACGTAGCCACCAGTGGCACATACCTGCTCTAGAGCGGGTATGTGCCACAGGAGATGCGAGATGTGAGATGGTGGTATACTTGGAGTGTTCACTAAATGGATGCACGGATGGACGAACGCAGACTAGCAGACGGACGGACGTACGGACGGATGGACGCACGAACAGACAGAAAGAGAGATGGATGGACGGACTCACGGACGGACGCTTGGACAGATGGACGGACGCATAGATGGACGCAGGATGGTCGCACGATGGACGGAAGCACGGACGGGCTGAAGGACGCTTCACCCCACTCGTCAGCATTCACTCCGTGGATATGCTGTGGTTTTTTTTTCTATAAGCACTCATATTTTTCCGAAGGTGACACGAGGCGTCCTCGTGCTACCTACCTTCGTTCTGTTTTCTCAACTTTTGAGCTATGCACCAACTATGGTACGCCTTATGCCGCTCTTCCAGCTTTATTTAAATTCATTACTCAGCTCATAACTGCATGTGCTTGAATACAGTACTCTCTGAGCGCACACGTTGGCTGTAGCTGTCCACTTATCACAGCAAAAAGACAGACAGCGCTGGGCGAGGTGTCTACCAGCCCGATGGGTTCTCAGTAGTCAGCAACGTCTACCTCGTGTAACCGGCCCCGAGACATCCGTAGCCTGGGGGATTTTCAAGAGTCCCGACTCCTCCCCAGAGCTCAATCTCCACACTCATATACGCGTTCAATCTCTACGAGCCACGTGCATTACGTGTATACGCCCATTCCGGTATCGCGCCCGGGATCCCATACTCGGCTACCGGCTACGAGCAACGCCCAATGCAGACCAACCAACTCGCTCCCGCGCGCGCATCAAGGCTCGCCTCGTCCAATGAGCTCCAACCTGGGCTCATTTGCGGTGCGTTCGAGCTGTAGGCTGCCCTCAATTGAGCCAAGGCGCGCACACGCACGTGCGAGGTTTCACGATAGGCGCACTACCAGCGTGCGCAGAGCAGCGTTGCAATGGGCGCGGCTGCCCGGACCCGCTTCGCCGAAAGAAAAGCAATCTCTCCTCGCTCTCGGCTCGAAATGGGAGCGGCCTGAGCACGGACAACAAACCGTAGAACAGCAGCAGCAGCTTTCCTCGCGGCGTCCACCTCAGCTGAAGAAGCGAGGCAACTTTCATGCCGCGGTGCCGTGGGCGTCATCTTTGTCGGTATCTCGCGAGCAAAGAGGGCCCCTGGCGACCTTGCTTCCTTCCTGGCGCTCTTCCCAACGAGCGTCCATATATACACGTCGGCGAAAGCTATGCAGAAGATTCGGAGGCTAAGAGGCGTTGCAGAGGCCGGACCGAGAACAAGAAGGACAGGCGCATTCGAGGAGGCAGTGGGTAGTTTCATAATATATATAGTAGCGGCCGCATGCCGCTACTATACCCTCACCCCGTGCCCTCACCCCGTGCTTCACCTTACCCTCACCCCGTGCTTCTCGTTCAAGTTGTTGCCGCGCTGACTGGAAGCTTCGCGGCTCGTCCAGGACTGCCGCCGGCGGGCCTATCGTGCATCTCTCGCCGAAGACGATGAGCTGACATCGTTGCATGCAGCGAAAATAAAAGAAACAAGTGCGCGCACGCAAAAAAAAAAAGTATATACATCGGAGAAACGGGAGCGGAGCTCATCAAAGATGGCCATGCCGAGATACCTGATGGAGAGGCGTTGCTGTCGCATCTGCGCAGGTTAGGCGGCTGCACTCTCGTCTTTGTGGATGGTTTAGATGCTTCTCTGGAGCGCTTCCGACGCCGCGCAGCCTGTAAGTACATGTACACAACACGCAACTTTGAGCTTGCAGGAGACGACGCGTCCTTCTCGTTTTTCTGCCCTCTTCATGCGTCGTTTTTGTGGTGCTTTTACTCCCTTATTCTGTCACGGGTGTGGCTATAGCCCGTTTATGCACCACACGTACGGCCTCCTCGATGTAGCGTTATTTTTATTGTTATTGTTCGACGTTCTAGTTGCTATCGCGTGTTTTATTGCACCACCGCAGAAAGCGCAAGTGTCGAAGAATGCGCTCCTTTTTGAAAGGCTCGCACGCGGCGGAGAATGATCGGTGGGGAGGCTATCGAGATCGCGGCGATCAATTATACGCCCTCGCCCCGCTTTTCATCCGCCGACCACTCTTTCTTTTTTTTTTGTTCACTTCGCTCCTAGATTTTTTGTTCACTTCGCTCCTGTCTTCTTCTCATACTCACTTTGTAGCATGTATATGGCCGCGTTTAAAAAATAGCAATAAAAATACCGGACTCGCACAAACACATGTATCACGCAGGCGCTGTAGTTTGCAGTGCACGCATCTAGCGGCTTCTGTTTGAGGTCGCTAAGCTGGTCGCGCACCTTGTACGCATCAGCTGTTATGTGTCGATGAAACCTGAGGGAAGGACTCCTTATTTGAAGGGTGCATGATATTCGATCAGTCATACATATTCGTTCCAGGCGATAGCACCCCGTCATTTGGATTCATGGACTGGGTGTCTAATGCCAGTGACCACGCACACATGCGTACGTAACATCTACCGCAGTGGAACAGTCATTACGGCTTTCTGCTGCTGACCTGATGGTCGCAAGCTCTACGCCCGCCGTGCTGTTCACATTTGAATGAAAGTTAAATGTCGAGGCCCATGTACTGTGCGACGTCATTAGGAACTCAAGGTGGTCATAATTTCCGGAGCCCTTCATCATGGTGTGTCTCATAACGATGCCTTGGGGTTCGCACATGAAGCCCAAGATATTGTATACACACCTACACACATGCGCGCCAGGGACGACAGCTCACAAGGACAGACAATATGTACACTGCCAATTTTTATGAAAGGGAACACGCGAGTGCGTGGCCTGCTCGCTTTTGTGGCTGCTTGCAGCGCATTCAAGCGGTATAGAGAGCAACCACAGCCTCTCTTCGCGTCATCTAGTGGCAAGCGAAACAGCTAGTCTTTGGTGGCGTGAAACGGGTTGCAAGATTGCAACCCTCTCCCCGTTCAAGACGATAGCGCAAGAGGCTGCAAGCGGCCACCTGAGCACGCAGACCACGCGCTCGTGTGTTCCCTTTCATAAAAATTGGCAGTGCACGCTGTCAGCAAGTTGAACTACTTTGACTGATGTCAGCCGCGAAGGGCTGGGCACTGTTGCTGAGATCACACTTTGGTACGTTTCGACAGTATGTCGGCATGTATGGGCAACATCTCAGCGACAGAGCCCAACGCTACGTGGCCCTATAGCGTCAATCAAACTTTTTTTCGGGACACGTTGCGGGGCATTCCTGTGAAGCTTGCTGACGACTGCACAGCTTATAACGTTCCAATGGCTGCATTTGAATTCTGGGCTTGTAAGACCAACCGTCGCCAAGCGCCAACCACTGAGTCACAAGTCGCATGTCTTGTCGGGCGAATTAGTACCACCTGCAAGCAACGATAGAATTGAAACACTTCGGAAATTTTCGGTAGCCCTGATGGTGTGCTCGAGCATTGCATTGGTGCAATCTGGACGAAAGTGGAAAGGATATGGTGCTCTGTCTTTATTGCTGCAAAACTGGGGGTAGGGCACACCAGAAACAGACTGCTGGGCGCTTGATGCTGTACCTTAGACGCAATCATTTTCAAAAGAACTGGAAATTTAGGGGCTTGGTTTTTTTTTGTTAGACACAGTATTAATGAGAACTAACAAACAAACACACCAAGGAATCTATCAGGCACTATATCGGTAGCAACTGTAATGTAAATGTGAATGAGGAAAAGTGGACTAAAGATTACTTGCCGCTGGCAGGGGGTACCCACCTGTGATCTTCGATTAACGCTTTCGATGGAACGAACCGGGTCTCGAAAGCGTTTTTCGAAGGTCGCAGGTTCCAATTAATATACCGAATAATAATAATAATAATAGTAATAATAATAATAATAATAATAATAATAATAATAATAATAATAATAATAATAATAATAATAATAATAATAATAATAATAATAAAGTTTTATTTTTCATCCATAGTTTGATGAAGGTCAGCTGCAGGTAAAAGCTGCTCTCCGAAAGAGGCAGCTTGACAAAGGCCCACAGCCACCACAGTTGCCCTATACTTTCCTTAACACCGTTGTCGGTTAGCTCTCATTAATGTCCTTTCACGAAGCACTCTCTGTTGTCTAACAGTGGTCATTACTCCCGTCCACTACCTCTAAAACAAATAATAATTATTCAGACAAGAATGAAGGGAGTTCAACAAAGGCCCCGACCTCTCTCGCCTTGAAGTGAAAAATACGCGACCGAAGACTCAATGCGTGCGTCTGTTCTGCGCACACGACGTCTTTTAAAACTCCTTCTCTCTCGTTGCCATAAACCTCGTCGCTTCTTCTGAGAGCACCAGGCAGGACCGTCATTTGGATCCAAGCGTGAAGGCGTGAATGTAAAAAAAAGAAGGTACTTAGGAAATGAATAGTTAAAGAATCCACATCGTACTGTCTTCTCGCCAAATAAACTGCGCTATATTTTCCCGCGTGCACAGCCCGCCAGTATAAACAGCCGCACAAAAAGGGAAGAGTGGAGGGGTGCAATATCAAGATTTCTCAACCTCGCATTCACATTGGCACAACCTAAGTCGTAGAGTATATATACACAAGTTCGAAAAGCGACCAACACCGGATACGGTCTTCTATGGTACAGAGCCTCTGTTGCTGATGTTGTGAAGGCCTGCAGGCAAGAGGTCTAGACTCGGAGAAGTTGGAGAGGGCGTTTGAGGAGGCGGAAGACTCGGGCGAGTCGAGACCATCACGGAGGAAAATATACGATTTCACGTCGAGCACAAAAACTCTCACGCGAGGAGGACCGTCTACAGCAGGAGGAGAGTCGATGCGAAGACGAGCCTTCTTGCTAGAAGAGCAGCGCGTGGCAAACGGCGCCGCGAGACACACGTACAGACAGGGACTGCGTACGGAGAGTGCCTATCTGTATGGCACACGTTCGGTGGTTTTTTGTTTTTGTTTTGCTTCCCGCGCGTTTTTCTTGTTCGTATACGCGGTGTTTGGGCGCTCGCGCGTGTGTGCGCGTATATATACACAAACGCAGCACGAACACCCGCTCCATAAACATCGCGGATGCGGCAGTGGCGGCGATAAAGCTTAAAGGAAGAAGACCCTCCCGCCAAAGGGTTGCTGGATGAAGAGGAAGGAGGGGGGGGACACCCTTTGAAAGGTGTTTATGCGCAAGGACCTTTTCAAATTGCTCGTCGCTATAAAGCACTCGGCGCGCTGGGATGCGAAAGCTGCTGCAGGCAGACACGGTCGGCGTGATTTCTTGCCCCGCGCTACCGCGTGCACGTCTTCTTTCTCTCGTGGAAGAAGGGAAGAGGCTGCCGAGATGCGCGGGTGTGCGTACGGCACGTCTTCTTCCGCACTTCACTGCGAGG
Source organism: Rhipicephalus microplus (assembly GCF_043290135.1). Classification (NCBI taxonomy): domain Eukaryota; kingdom Metazoa; phylum Arthropoda; class Arachnida; order Ixodida; family Ixodidae; genus Rhipicephalus; species Rhipicephalus microplus. Next base: position 154,178,035 of record NC_134702.1, on the reverse strand, counting down.
ATTTCTTCTTTTTCTTAAGCACAACTTTGTCGTTCTGAGAGCGCGGCTGCCGCTCGTCCCTTTCGTTCGGGAACCCGGGGCCCCGAACCCGCGCAGCTGGAAGGGGCCGCAAATCACGCCCCGAACGCACGCACTCTTCTTCGCTTGGCGTCGTTCACTAACTGCCGCCGTCTTTCGCGTACGTCCACGTTGCGAGGTCTTCACGGATGCGCGTATAGCAAGCGCGAGCGCCTATACGGTTTGCCGCTGGTGCCGCTTACTGCCTCTTTATGCGCTCCGTTACCTTCTAGTTTTGTTTTCACGAGGCCAACTTTGTAAAACTGGGCGCTTCTTGCTCTTGCGTAGTTGTTGCGCGAATTCCGCAATAGAGGGAGATGCTCTAATTTGTTTCTGTTGAAATGATTAGATGGGGCACTTGACAACTACATCTATTCGGTTCATCCGGGCTATTATTATGCAGGCAAGAATGCCGGACTGTTTATATATTCCAACTGCATGCATCTTGATCCTGCGATGACAACGTGGCCGCATGCAGTACGTGGGTCGTTTATTTATTTTTTCATTAATTTATTTAGTCACGTGGTAGTTTGTTCTCATGCTTGATAATCTGTCTCCATGCGTTTACCTGTACAATTTTCGCTCTTCAACGATGATCTTTTTCTATGGGCAGGAGAAAAATGAACAACATACTATACACATATGTACTAAGCGACGTGAGGTTCTACCTTGCTTTGGAACTTCGTGTAAAAGCAGCATACCTCAGAGTGCTGCTCTGTGTCGTCTTAATGTCGTCTAGAACGTCGATAATTTTGTGGGTCCTTTAAATACACGCAAATATGTATAGCCTCATGGACAGTGCGCAAAATATACGTAGTCAGTAGATGAACGTGTGAATTGGTGAGTTGAACTCTGATGGTAATGAAGAAAGTATTTGGGGTCACAAGGGTCGGAATAGTTTTCCTGGTTGTGTGCAATATAAATGACCATATATGGCGACACCACGAAGCATGTGCGGAAATTGCGCCTTTTGTCAGCAGCTATATACGGTAGAATTGATGAGGCTTTGCACCCCCGTTACGTCACCTCGTCTTCGCATTAATCTCCGGCTTGAAATCTGACGCTCGGGTCCTTCTCAACGACAGCACAGTGAATGGCTCGTATATTTCCTTCCTCGTTTATTTGTTTCAGCTTAAAACGAAAGTTTGACGGCATGCTTCTGCCTATAGCGTGTGTGAATACGCAACAGCAAGCACGGTGCAGGGTTTTGTGCCACCAACGTACACAAGATACGAGACAAGGTACTGAAGATCCAGCCAAACTTGCGCGTGTCCTGAACCACCGATGCAAGACAAACTTTATTCATACACAGAAGACGTGCTTTGATATTTCGACGGGCAAACAGAGAGCTACGCCTGCTGTTTGTATGTGGCAGTGTGACGTGGTAGATACACACGTGCTATAGTGGATGACGTATGAATAAGACGCAACGTATACAGCACGTCGTCCCGATGACGCTATCGACACTTGTTCTTTCACGGAGAAGCGCCACTATGGGAGCGACAGATGACGCCTGCTCTCTTTGATATCGGGAGCGTCATTCAGAGCGGTTTGCATGCGTTTATACATGGACCTTGAGTTGAAGGAGCACGCACTCTATGCAGACATTTGCGTCGTCGTGGGGTCCTTGACTTTAGTCCTTCTCGCGCGAAGGAGTTGATTTATCTCGACAGACAGAGAGGCACCGACCCGATACGTGTGGCAGAAAGCTTTCGCTCTGTGCCCGGCGACAGGCACCGCGCATTCTTAGCGTCGGTGCAGTGAGCGTTGATCGTATTCCTCGTTCTAAGTACGGTTTGCGTCAAAAGTTCGCAGGTCGCGTTCCCAGAGGAATATATGAGATAGCGGCCTGTGAACTTTTGACACCCCCCCCCCTTGCCTCTCCCCATGTGCGTACTCGTGGTATGTGTCTACGTAGTGGACCACGACGATGTATCCTTACAGTGTGTACAATTAGCAGCGCGTAAATATCTGCAGATATTTTTAGGGATCTCGTCCAGGCAAGAATTTAGTTGGCCATATCTATTTCTTAAGTCCCACAAGTTTTAATTTTATGCTCGCGATAATGGTTTTTATCTATTTTTATTGATAGTCGTAATATGCCCTTCGCAAAAAGCTCACAGAACTATTAAACTTTAGCGCGTAGATTGTCTTCGTCAATTGCGTATATAGACTACGAGATGGATCGTTGGCTGTTCTTGAAAAGGTGGAAAAGGGGGGGGGGGGATTTAGTCGCATTCAATATGAGTTGTCAATATGGTGACCGTATAGATGAGCAAGCCTCTGATCTTGACGAAGACTCTCACATACAAAGAGTGAAGGTTCGAAAAAAATGATTTTAATCGGTGCATCGTCTATTTCGCTAATATTTCGTGTTAATCGGCTTCGTTGCATTTCTCTGGACCCTTTCAACCACGGCAATAGCGTTGTAGTCTACATAGGACAGAACCCTGTGCAAAAAAAAATGCATTCGCGCGTAAACTAACGGAAAAACCGTGAAAGCATATTTCATTAATCCCATATTATTGTCCCCTTCCATAATCCCCCAGTGTAGGGTAGCCAACCGGATGTCTTTCTGGTTAACTTCCTTGCCTTCTCCCTTTTGTTGCTTCCTCCTTGTTTATTCTTTCAACCGTAGTCATCACAGTTCATTAACCATAAAAGGGAAATTGCTCCATCTTGATGCGGATACAACCACCATACGGGATTTCACAAGAGGGAAAAAAAAGTTGTAAACAAAACACTTTGTATTACTCTTACGCAGTATTCAAAGCCTGTCGCCGTAAGAGTGAATGCGTAACAGTACATAACATAACACAATCGTCTCAACGTTCGAAAAAGCGCGACACACACACACACACACACACACACACACACACACACCACCACCACCACCATCATCATCATCATCATCATCATCAGCCAGTGAGGGAAAGCAATTCCTATTACACCTGATGTACACCCCCTCCATATAGGACGAGCTCCTCAGCGGTGCTTCTGCACAAGCGCCGAGAAAACAGCGCAAGACTGCGACGATAATAATTCAACGCAGCGGCAACCGCGGCCGTCGACAGCGCTGCATGGGGAAGCGTCGTGGCAGATTTGTATCAGCGTGTATACATATAGGTGACAACGCGAGCTGGGAGACCCGTTTGCCCGACCTCGGCATGTCTACATTCGACACACTGCGTAAGCGACGTCTTCATCATGCTCGTACGTGCCTTGCCACAGCAGGGCTTCCCTCCCGAATAAAACTGGCCACGTTGAGCGTATTTTAGGATCTAAGTGGAAACGATAATAATGGTTTGTGGCAACTGACGCACAAAATCGACAATATGATTACGCGCCACGCTGTGGTGAGGAACACTAGGCTAGCTTTGTTGCCACCGAGGTTTCTTGCTTCATGATTACTTGCCAAAATAAAGTATGCTAGTTTTTTTTTCGCATCGACGGGATTCGTTTCTCAATTGCGAATCAATCCCGTCAATTTTCGCCTGCTGCCCTAGTATTAATCAGCGTCTTTGAATCAGCGTCCTCAAGCGTTGCAGCGCATTATTTCACCTCGTTTGTGAGTAGAAATAAGGAAAATACCCTACTTTTGGGAGTTTAACGGCTTTGTATATTCACTCCAATTTACGAGCGTAGTTACATTCATTCGGGTAGAGCTTTCCTTTTCTTTTGGAACGGGGAGGAGTGGTTTAATCATAATTCGTGTATTTCTTAACCCTTGCTCCACCTTGCGGAATTCCGTAGAACTTATGTGCATACTTTAAGTATATGTTCCCTTGCGTTCCTCTCTGTGTGTGGACGTGTGTGTGTATTATACAGACGCAAAAGTTCATAATTTAGAGACGGTCAAGAGGTCCCCCCACATCCCGTCATCACCTTCTCACCTTCCCAAATGCTTCTTCTTCAATGGCCACGTCGATACTTCCGTTGCTGTGTTGCCCAATGACGCGTGGAGCTCACGCGTCTTTGGCTGCGTTTGGATAGCTCTCCGGTATAGTTTGGTATCTCCACGGGCGACCACTGTTTGGCGGTTTGTTCTGCGATCGCTGGCAACACCGGACCACTTGAACAACTTTTTTTTTCCTGTAATGATTCTAGTAAACGACAGACGCACATTGGCGCGCCAGGAGAAACACTTATTACGTAACAAAATAAAAATGCAAGGCTTTAACTCAGCAAAGCTATTCATTGGTCAGTGAAAGCTCTCCGCTGCTCTCTTTCCACCAGTAATGATATTCTTTGCATCAATACTGCCTCTGTCTTACGAACAAGCGTGGCTTGCGGTGTGTTGCGTAAAATGCCAGTACAGAAACCTCTAATTTTGTATATTCTAGTTCTTGTGGTAACTTCAATGAAGAATCGCACGCGTTGCACCGATTCCAGATACAGTGACACGCGTTATTCCTGTGAAATTTAATTAAAGCCGTTGCTATGATGGATCAGTCTACTGTTCCACCAGAGTCCCAAACGGTCGGTGCATTCACTGGCCCTTCGATGCGGTTGAACGCTTTGATCTCACGTAGAATGCTTAGTTATAAAAGTAAACTCAACGAATACGGCATGTGTGGTTCGGGTTTATACGCAAGGAGAGAGAGGGAAAGCAAGCACCCGCACACCGCGTGCCCTGTCCAGTAAATCGAGAGTTGTGTGCACACAAGGTTCCATACAGCTCTCGCTCGCGATCATCGGTGGGCGCGCGCCGAAAAGGAGCCGCCGCCGTAATTAGAACTTCGCCACAATGCCCGATGACCGGTCAGCTATAACCGGGGTCGCTCGCAGACATGCGGGCAGGCCAAGCCCATAGCTGTCGTTGTCGTGGCCGAATGACCACGGGTGAACCCCCATACGCTCCACGCGGAAAGTCTATAGTCGGAACGTGGCTGTCCATAGTGCTGAAAGAAGTTGTGTACCGACTCGAGTTTGTTACAAGGAGGACAGGCGGTGTCCTTCTCGCTCTGTGCCATAGTTGTGTAGAGGAGGAGATTACTGAACAAGGAAAGCTATAGCACGATTGCCTCATTATATGGTGGACACTTTCCCTGTACGACTCTGAAAGAACGAGATGAGACACCAGAGAGGAACAGAGTGCCACATATATTGTATACCGCACGCACAGGTCCGGCCCGCTGGTACACTCTTAATCAGCTTCTGCTTGAAATGCGAGATGTAACCAGGATATCGGCATTTTTTTCTTTGGTCTTCTGTATATATCTTGCATTTGACCAGGACGTGATTAACTTCGGAGTGTAGGTGAAGAGTACAAGAGGCGGACAAAGGCGCGGGAAGCGAGTCTATATACTGCACTTTTACTTTCTTTATATCTCTTCTGTCATGTATGTGAATGAAAAATGTGCGCAAAAGCATAATGAATGCGTGATTTGTATTCCTTCGCAATGCCGTTTATATGGTGCGATCATGATGAACAAGAACAAAGCTGTGAACATTTGCGTTATTTCAAATTAGGGCCAGGTCGATCATTATTATATCGGGATCAAGAAAAAAATAAAAGAGTTGCAAGAACAATCTTGTCAAGACATCATTAAGTAATCAGTTCACGACAAATACACGTGCCACCTGTGCTCTGCTTTGGTGTTGTGGTTGCTGTGGGCACCATGCGCGAAGTAGCGCCATGCTCGTTTTTATAAGGTGTTTCCTTTTGTACAACACCACACCTCAAATGCATTGTATTCGACTTAATGTATGCCTTCGCCTCTGTAGCAGCACTTCTATAGCAAGCATATATCTCTGTTCTCAGAAGTCTGTGTTGTCTTTCCTCTCGCACAGGCGCTTCGGCACCAAGTGCGCGGGCTGTTCACTGGGCATCTCGCCGACGGACCTGGTTCGACGCGCGCGGAGCAAGGTGTTCCACCTGAAGTGCTTCACCTGCCTGGTGTGTCGCAAGCAGCTCTCGACGGGCGAGGAGCTGTACGTGCTGGATGAGCACCGCTTTGTGTGCAAGGAGGACTACCTCGCCAGGCACCAGCCGCCTCCGCCTCAACAGCCGCCGCCCGCCGGTGAGTGCACGATCCCTAGGGAGACTCGACGATATGTGAACTTGAGCACTATACCGTTTGCACGCATCTCCCTACGGTACGCTTTATGCTCGCGTTACGTCCAGGGAAAGAGTGAACCTGAATGGGCCTAACGGTGTATACGTCGGCGTGTGTTATAATATCGCTATTTGCAGATTAGGCTTAAGATAACTAGACAGCAATGCACTGTCAAATGAGTGGTCGGACAACCACAGGTATGAAAATAGATTTCAGGGGTACAATTCGCAACGTGCCAAAGTTCGTCATGCAGTGCAGCCTTTGAAATAACAAGTTGGGGCTCCTGTTTTCGTAATTCTGACTCACAGAAATACTTCCAAGTGGAGAAAAAAGAAAGAAAAAAGGATGCCTAGCCAGTCCTCATGCCGGTTTATCGTTAGCGGAGGCATGCAGCTGGCAAGAACAGCGATCACGCACATAGGAAGATATCTGTAAATAAGGTAGCCTCAAATGCCGGGGTGCATACTGATGTCTACAGGGGGGCGAGTACCACAACGTAAGCGATATAGTTATCGGAAACATCTTTATAGCCCCTTTCATATTGTCTTGCGAGCCAAAATAAACGAAAGCGATACGATAGGGGCAACTCCCGATACCGTTTATGACATTGCGTTGTGCGCTTCGAAAAGTGACCTTCGTGCATATATGTATTATATATTCGTATGTATATATCGGTAGCGCACTTGTACTGTGCAACGAGGAATGGTGAAAAGGATGCACACCTGAACAGCAAAAAGTTTACGAGGCTGGGGCGCCACTGCGAATGCGAATTTCTGTAGTTTCGTAATAAATGACGCTTTTAATCTATTACAGTTAGCTGTTTAGGTGCCAATAACTACCTCATACTGAAGGACGAGACAAATTTATTAGAACACAGAGTGAGGTAAGCCTGACCTTGTGCGCTCTGGCCTGTCACTTTGCACAGAGAACAATGGAAAGGATGGAAGTGAATAATGAAGGCGATTATGGGATAGGAAGAGGTGATGCGTATAGATAAGCACACATAACGCAATGGTTTTCTTGATGTATACTATCCAGTCTAGTACTCTTCAGAAAGTTTATGAATGTCCTTGTATCAGTGGCTGATGCTGTCTGGAACAGCAGCAGCAGCAGGCTAGAACATTTCATTGGAGGATATGTTTTCAGAGAAAGCAGAAATATATATGTCTAACATTTCGCATGCCGCAAGCACTTGGTGCTACATGTATACGTGCTCAGAAAACACGGCGTGTAAACGCACCACTTAAAGAGGAAGAAAAGGTGACCATGAGCACCGCAGGAAACAAGCACAACACGGACACGTGTGCACGGACAGTTGTAAGACGCGCGCGGCGCACACAGTTCTACTCCCCAAGGGCGGACGTGCATAGCGGTGCTTCGAGTGGGGGCCTTCCTCTCTTTCCTCTCCGCGGAGCAACCTCGGCCCCGTTCGTTGCCGGTTGCGCAACCGTGCCATTAGACAGCAGGGCGAGCCGCCGGTCGGTCTTCACCGTCAAGACGACGACGTCCGGCAGCGTCGGCTTCGGAAGCGGCGCGACGCCAGCCGAGTGAAGAAGGCGCGCATCGCGCGAACGCCCTCTCCTCCGACAGGCGCGAACGCACCGGACGCAGTGTGGGAAACAAAAAAGAAAAGGCGCGAAGCTGGCGCGCGCTTTCGATGGCCCCGGCTGAACGTTGCGTACAGGGAAATCACGGCAGTCAAAAAAAAAAATACGAAAGACGCGCTCCAGTGGCGTTTCCGAGCGTGCGTGCGTGCTCGCGTATGTTTGTGAGCGCGCTAACGCCGACGGACAGGCAGTGAGGCGACAGCGGCGCTCGGCGGCCGTAGCTAAACGGCGCCAAGACAAAGGCAGCCGGCGTCGGCAATGATGACGGACGAGCTGTCTGCCCAACAAAAGAGTCCCGCTCGCCTCGCAAACGATGGCTGCGCGACGCCACCACCGCGGCGCAGCAGCAGCCTGCCTCCGCTGAGGACTACCTCCCCCCCCCCCCCCTTCTTTTCTCGCCCTGCGAGCCCAACAAAGGGAACGTGCGGCGGCTGGCGCAAACACGCAGGTAGCCAGCGTGCTGCAGTGAGCACGCGGAGTCAACAGGCGGCCGCCACTCTCCTCGAGCGTCCAGTGACGCGTGTCGGCGCGTCTCTCCTCTGCCAGGGCCGCCGTGGCCATGCTCGCGACGCCGGCGCAGTTCCTTCTCATTCTTCGCGTCTGGCAGCCGAGACTCGAAGTGACGGGCGGACAGCTTCGCGTCCGCGCCAAGGTCGGCCCTCACTCGCGACATCGTCAATGTGCTCCGCGAACACTCGAGGAATGGTTGTCGGCGCGCGGTCCTGCGGACGGTTTGGCGGACCACGACCTGCTGTACTTCCAGTAGGTCGTGCGGCGGACAATCAAAGCGGCGAGTAGGTGTGCAGGCGTGTCCGGGTTGTATATGGCCCCCTTCAGGATCCGGCCTTCCGATCGTCCTATAGCAGAGACTGTGTGCGAAGTGGGGGCCTGCTTGGGCGGATTCGGCACGCGACCTCTGAATGGGGCACGCAATACCATAAGCGACAGTTCGCGTTGATAAGTGTTGCCACACCGCAGTTCCGCAGTTCTTTTGATGCAGCGCGTGAAGTCGGCCAGTGGCCTCAAAGCTATAGGTATGCTTCAGTCAGTGAGAATTACCGTGGTGTAAGCCCAAAAAAGCGTGCGACTCATTTGAACCATGTAAAGCAGACCCAGCAGGATATTTGAATATGGTGATCGGAATGTCTCCAATTTTCCCCTTGCCTCGCCGCATATTTGCCGACTAGGCCACCTCGAACATATTGGCGTGTAATATTACTCGAGTCATGATCTTTTACTAATGAAGTGGCTGAGATTCTGTACCCTCAAAGGTTTTCCACATGAACACACTCTTGCCACGGCCGCAAAATCTTCACCAATCACGGAAACCTTACTTCATCTCTCGTACGTCGTGGCATATTTTGCCTCGCGTTCAGTCTAAATATCCGCCATGCGTTCGAGCATAACTGCGAGATTTGCTTGTTGAGTCGTTCACTCGCCTTCCCGTGGCCGTCGGAGCCTGTCTTCTGGCAGAAAAGGACTAACACTGGCGCCACGTCTGAACGAACATAAAGAGGCGAGTCGCCGCCTTCACTGGCCTTCAAAGAGCGCGGAGAGAAGTGATTGGTCACGGATTCTTCGCGTCTAGGCCGAATCGAACTCTTGGCGCGTCCGGCTGTCCGTGGGATGCGGTCCTCATCGCGTGAATTCTTTGGTTGTCTGCGTGCCGCTGGGAATCGAGGCTGAGTTAGAAGAATACCTAGAAGCGGGGCGGCCGAGTCAGTATAAATGTAGCAGCAACATGGAAGGAGTTTGGGAGGGATGCAGCACGCGCGGTTCCTGGAACTTTGTCACGATCTGGAGTTGGCGTTATACAGCATGTTAACCTAGGCGAAACAGGAGAGGGACAAATAATTATAGAGGATGATGTTTCAAGCGGTGATTACTAAATTATGATGATAATAGCGCAATAAATAGGAGTATACCTGTGTGAGGATTTTAGATCAGCTTCTGATAACAGATTCTGCTTTAAAAGCCCAATAATGGTGTGAACGCGGAACAATGCATGTGACGTTGTGTCACTGCTGCCACGCCCCCGTGCGAAAAGAAATGACTCGAAGGGGAAACTCATCATGTAACCACAGGAAGAATGCAGAGGTGGAGCAAGTATATATGCTATTGTGTACGCATACAACAACTTGTTATTTCTTAGCTTCGTTCGGGCCGAGTTGGTGTCCTCATCCTTTAGTGGGTCGTGTTACTCACGTAAATGTCGCATGCTGGAGCCGAAAGCTAGGGCTCTGATTGTATTCGGTGAATCTGCAGGAGTCAGCTGAATTACTGGCTGTCCGCGCTCTACAGAACATATTTAAGTGCGTTCGGGCCAGGCTAGCATTGTCGAAGTCCGGTTATCCTCATCAAGAGAAAGAAGACATGTCGGAAGAACAGATGCATGTTCAAGTTGTGAATGAAGAGACGAAATTTACAATATTATCCTAGAAATACCAGCAATAAAATACCATTACTGCATTGAAGGTTGTCAATATCGCTTCAGTCGCGTCATGTGTATTGAAGGGATACATCCGAGTGAGCCAAAACGACCTATACCGAAAACTCTCAGTGGGCGCAGTGCGGATGCTCAACAGAATTAAGCGCCTGCAAAGCTGGCCTTCACGCACACTCCATAGCCCAGGCGCGTGCTCTCGCGACAAGCCGTATTCATCGCAGTGGTCGGTCGCTGTTCAGCATAGTTCGGCATACCGGTATTTTCAATGCAATTGCCAGTGGCTATCCTTCTGGTCTCTCCACACGGGTCGCTCGATTCTGTCGCTGGAAGCCGCTGTGCCCTCGAAAGTGATTGCAAAACTGCTGCAGTGTCACGCCACAGCACTACGACTGTACACCTCATGAGTACGGAGAGAGTGAAACTGTGTAAAAGCGGAAAGCACGCGAGCCACGCGCGGAAGCCATCAGTCGACGTCGAAAAGCGTCGGACACGCAGCGCATATGCACGCAGGCACTTGCGTACGAGGCAAAGCGGGGGCGCGCACGCGAATCTGGCGCCACCGAAAGAGTGAGCCTGCTCAAATATTCACGAGCCGGCTGCCGCTTGGGGCGTCGAAGCGGTTCAGCCGAGCCATTTGTTGCCGCTTTGTTTGCGCCGAACGCGGCGTCCTCGCTGGACGGCAGCAGCGCGGGCCTGTCGATCCTGGCCGCTTTCGCACGCCACCGTGTATCTACGGGCGATGAGGTAGACGAGTGCCAACGCTTGCGCGTCTCGCGTGACGCCACGACAACGCTCCGGCCAGAGCCAAGTTTATAAGCGTGTACACAGTCCTCACGCCGTTACATCGCTAGTTCCTGTGCGCAGCTAGGGCTTCTTTCAAGGGTCCCGTGATGTAAGGACCCCCAGAGCTCAGAAGCACTACGAGCTTCAGAGCTCTGGGGGTCCTGAAGCACTGCGAGCTTCAGAGCTTTGAAGCTCTGAAGCACTACTTATGTCTATGGTATCACTTGCGAATCTACGAGATACCATAGACATAAGTCGTACTCAACGTTATATGGAAGGCTGTATACTGCCACTGCTTGGCAAAGACTGCCAAGTGGAGCTGATGTCTAATACATAGCCTTTCGACGAGAAAATAAGTCCTGTGTGCGCTTTTGCTTCTACCGCAAAGGCACACAAGATTCCGCAGCCACTGCGTCAGCAGTTCACGTGCTCAACACACTCAAGTGGACTTCTGAAAACGCTGACTCCAGCCATATTGCTTGTACCATTATTTATCAACTATTACTGGCCCGCCGTGGTGCTGTAGCTAGTTCTCGGCTGCTGACCTGAAGGCCGTGGCTTCGATCTCGGCAGTGGTCGTCGTATTTCAATGGAGACAAAATGTTAGAGGCCCGTGTATTCGGCTGTGTCACTGCATGTTAAATCACAAATACTGGTCAAAATTTTCTGAGAACTCTGCGTCCCTCATGATCACGTCGTCGTAATGGGGCAGTTATTATATCTCCCTCTGTCTGAGTTTTCGCATGAGACTAGTATATATTGTTGCGTGTGAACTGTGTCCCTATTTGTAACCGAAAAGCCATGCCGCATCAGACCCTTTTCGTTATTTCATGAACTCTTTCTCAGTTTTTTTTTCACACAGGGAGAGTGCCTCAGCTAACTTATGGAATACTTGTATTTGTCAAGTATTCTTATAAAACGGGGACATCAGGTATCTGCACGTATCTGGACTTGTGGGGCCATCGCGTAATAAAAACACTGTAATGATAACCGTCTGGCGAATTTCACAATTCTGTCACACCGTCTCTTTCTCCGTCGACATTCACTGCACTTCCTTCCTTTTGCTTCTCATCTTGCCACACCAACGGTTATCTGTTCTACACGCAATACATATTACTCAGCTCTTTCTTTCCGTCTCTCGATATATTATTTGGTTGGTAACTACAATCTTAAGTTAGTATCGTACAGCTCAGAGAAGTAAGTGTCTTGGTTGCGCCAAATGAGAGCCGCTCAAAATCACTACATAAACATATCAGGAACTTATCTTTTTTTTTCTTCATCCGACGTCTATATTTGTAAACACGTCCAGTATATATACGGGCTAGAAGATGTGCCCTCACCTGGTATCCTGCGCGGCCGTGAGACAGCCAGCTGTAAACGTGTATATACACCACAGGACATGAAGGAGCGCAGGACCACAAGAGCCCCCCAGCTATCCGCCCAACTGCTGCGCTCACACGGAGTGCGGGCGCTCCACCTACGCACAGACACACGTAGCGTCCAGTGGGCGCGAAAGAAAACGACCCCGAGTTGACACATTCCGCGGCCCATCGATTCCTTCCTCCCCGACCATCTTCACCCAACGGCGGCGGGCCAGCGAAGCTGTGCTCCCAGGTCGGGAATCCCCGAAGGGAAAGGGACACGCCTGTCGTGCGGGTATAGAGAGAAACGGGAGCAGCGATATACGGCAGCATCATCGGTGAGAATGCGGTGATGCGCGGCCGGCCGCGCGTTCCTGCTCGGGGAGAGGTAGGTCCCTTGTTCCCCGGTCGGTCTTCCCTGTCTGGCCGGGAGATAAATGAAGCCAGCCATCGGTGGTGCTGGCGGTGTGTTTCCGTCCGTACACTATACATCCGCCAGCGGTGTCTGTGTATACATGCCCGCCACATACCGGGTGCCGTCGATCCCATGCCAGTTCGGGGTTGCTGGCACCGAGGGAACTCTGAATCTCGGGGCGATTGTTGGGGGTGTGCTGGCCTCAAAGCCCGGCACTGCGCGCTGACGTGGACAGTTCGCGCTCGCACGACTCACGTGAGCTCGCTGTTAACAGTGAGTGTTTTACGCGATTCCACTGTACTACGAGCTTTGAGGAACATGCTTGCTCGTCACCTGGTAAGAGGCTTTCAATGACGCGCCGAAGATGGAGGACGAAGTTGCTGGAGTTCTTCACTTTCCATTGAACACTGGAGAGGGTGGCTAAGTCGTTCCAGACTTGCAAACTATTGGCAATACTCTTTTTTTTCATCAAGTCGATGAGAAGTTATCGAATAATTGATTTCCTTTTGAGAAACCAAGACGAGATTTCTTGTTTGGCTAGTTCACATTACGTGGCACTTCATCTTCAAATCAAGCATTTGCTGTCTTGATGATGATGATGGTGGTGGTGGTAGATTTTATTGGCGCAATGACAAATCAGGCTAAAAAGCGCCCAATACAGCTTTTGCTGTTTTGTGTGTTTTTTGTTGAAATGGCTGCAAAAGAGAGAGAGAGAGAAATTTCACTATAACTGCATAAGAAAAGAAATGGGTGAAACTTCTTTATTTACCGCAAAAGCATCAGTGCAGGTATGTCACACTGCGACGTAACAGTGTCAGGTCCAGTAAATGCATGGGTATTTTCGACGTCATAAAGCTTGTAAAATTTGCTACATTCTTTTACAATGCAGTGTAGTCATTTTTATTTCACCTGCGAATAATACAGAGAACGCGAATGTATAACGTCCCGTCAGATGGGAGCAATAACTTTGAGTACCTTTAATGGACAGAACAAACCACATAACTATCAAGAATCACCGCGTAGGAGCTTCAGTATCGGCAGTTTGTGCTTAACACGAACAAACATGCTACTGTAGGGCCTCCACATGTGCCTCGCTCTCGCGGGTTTCAAGTCTTTCAGCAAGACTACTGTCATTACAACAGTGTCCCTTTTGCCATTAGATAAGCAGATTTAACGGCTAAATGAGCGTGTTATTTTGTATGTCTTTAAACACTGTTGCCGCCATGAGACTGTATCGTTTTCGAACACAAAATTCTCCCTAGATGACTGCTTGTGAAGTACTTGAGAAAGGGGGGGAGAGTAATGGCTCTGGTGAGTTCAATAAATCAAACAGTTTATATTTGACTTGTTACACCAATGTACAAATTACAAATGCAAGTGCAGAAAAGAGCTTGAAGCAGATATTAAGTGAATATTGTGGAACAAGGTAGAGGAAGTGGCTGCTTGCGTGGTGGTGGAGGGAGTATTGAAACTCAATACAGTATCCTAGTTCTCAAATTAAGAGTTTCGGACTAAGAATGACATGCATGAAGGTTTTCGCTGCCGAAACGACAGTCCCTCCTCGTTCGTGCACTTCACAGGCGCGTCTCATTTTCTTCCCCCTCCACCTCCCAACACACAGGCACCTTCTCCTCCCCCTTTCAGTATGGAGGATCACGGAGACGAGGTCCCTTATCGGCGCGGGGCATCGCGTAGAAGGCTGCTCTAAATGCCACGTGTGCTTTGCCTCACCGCGCCCCACGCACACAGAGAGGGCGAGAGGGTTCCGGGGACACGGGACAGAAAAGGAAGGATGGCCACGGGCCGGCAAAACTGTCCGTCCCCTTCCTCGGAGGCGCGTGCCTTCGCATATCGTACGGAAGCCACGGAGCTGCAGGCTTCTTATCCTGCGCTGCTTTTCCCCAACTAAGTCCACGGGGAGCGCGCGTTGGGAGACGGGAACTGGTGGCTCGGACCACGCTTCTCGATAAGGAACCACGCGAGCGCGAAACAAAGCCCGAATGTGCGTCCCGCACGTGCGCACAGTCAGTGGACGACGAGAGTCGGTGACGGGGCTGGCGCGTGCCGCTGAGATAGCGCGCGCTCCTTTTGCGGGCTGCCATCGATCCCGTTGAGCGATACCTACAGTTTGGTCCGTCATTCACGAACGGCGAGTATCTCTCTCTGCACGCTGGGCACGTCAAACGAGAGAGAGAGAGGAGGTAGATAGGCGATTGTTGGGAGTCACCGATCGGTTGCGAGATGGACGCGTCGCTGATTAATGATGCTTCTGCTGTGACACTCCGGAGAACCAATGACAACGACGTTTGTACTGGAAACGTTTATTAGGGCCTGAGTGAGACGTCGATTCTTTCGCGAGAGGCAGGACCCCGCGGAAGCGAAATTCCCGAACCAAATCTACAGTCATCCTCCTTATAACTGACTGCAATAAATAGGTTGTCGTATAGATATATTTGGTTATAGTCTATTGGTTTGTTTATAACACGCTGAGAAAATTCTCACTTGTGAAGGAGCTTTATTGCTAAACTACGGTTAAATATTGGCGGTACAGGTTTACGTCCGACACGTTTACCGCGCGAGGGAGGTCGATAGACTTTTCATTTAGGAACTTCTTCAATATGAACATTTTCCGTAACCATAAAATATAGAGATACATTGAGGCAAGAAGAGAAGATTTCATGACCACAACGTATGATTGCGAGAAATCTTCACTTCAGGGTATTGCTAAAGAAAAAAAAAGAAAGTAAGCTTAATATGCAAGATGTAAAACCGCAAATATTGTTCCTAATGTCCGATATCCACTTACAAATACGACTGCGTTTGACACAGGGGCATACAATGGGCTATGTCTTTTCGTCAAGAGCTCGCTATGCGACATGTCCATCTGAAACGCCTATTGTGTATACACGTACGCTCGTTACGTCTACATCATTACGCCCGCATCGCACAACTGTGCATCAGACGGCACGGTACCCCCACCGACAATTATATTAAGCCCATCCGTCCAGTAGCAATTTGAAAGATGACGCCGTCCGGAGGCAGCACGTCAGGCCGGTTGTCGCGGTTGCGTCTGCGAAGCTCGGCTTTTATGGCAAGTGTCGCCAGAAAGGTCAAGCGAACTGGAACGGGTTCCTAAACGGCTGTCACGATCGGTCGCTCGAACCGAGCGGGATGGCTGCTGTTTCCGCGCTGCGTGAAAACAACTTCGAAAAAATGACACAGGTGAAACGGGATGTAACAAAATCCAGCTGCGTGGCACCCACTACCAATGCATGCAATATCCTTACGTGATTAAGGAAACCTTCGCGGCAACTGCGACTACCGTCAGAATGTGTCCAAAAAAAAAGCTGTGCCGTTCTCCAGTTGGGCTCCCTGTGGTGGGATGCACACCGATATTTTCCGCCATTGTCCTTTAATTGCACGATGGCTATATCGCCCGGTTGGGCTAGAATAAAACGAGAGGAAGACAGAAACGGAGGAGACAACGAAAGTTGAATCAAGCCGGCGCCATGTCACAGCTTGATCCCTGTTTGTTGTTTCGCGGTGGTGCATTCGCTGCTGGACGACAAATGTACGAAAGCCGCCGCCGTTATTCAGCGGAACAATTTACGGCCTCCTCCCTCTGCTTGATTCTCTTTATCCCGCGGCGCCATTCCATCTGTATTTCGCGTACGCTGCCGTGCTTTTACTATAGCTTAAAAATATAGCGATAAGGGGCGGATGAACGAGTCGCGCGTGGTGTGTGTGTATATACGGCCCGTGCTTTGAGCGTCGCGGCGGCTGCCACGAGAGCGCGCAGCGGGTGACGCGTGAGCGACTTGTGTCACATAGACGTTTATATATAATATGCACGCAGCTTGACTTTTATGCCGGCAAGTGCCTTTGACCTGACCGCGGAGGGAGATATACGCAACAGGGCGGCTCGTGCTTGGAAACGCCGGCAAGCGTCAACCTTCTTTTTTACCTGCTCCGTATACCTCCCTCCAGGCTGACGGCTGGAGCTGTTATGATTTTGATATACCTTACTTAGCACGATGCCTTTTGTTTTTGAGCGCCGGGTTTTTTTGTGAGCGTGCAGCCGGTTCACGCGGGAATATCAGGCAACACGGCTGTGTGCGTGCATGTGTGTATGTGTCTGTGTGCGTGAGTGAGCGTGATTGATTGATTGATTGATATGTGTGGTGTAACCGTAATAACGTTATAAATCCACCATGTGACTATGAGAGACGGCGTAGTGGAGGGCTCCAGAAATTTCGACCACCTAGTGTTCTTTATTGTGCACCAAAATCCGACAACGTGGACCTACAGCATTTTCGCGTCCATCGAAAATGCAACCGCTGCAGCCGGGATTTGATCCCGCGACCTGCGGGTCAGCAGCCGAGTACATTATCCACTAGACCACCGCGGCGGGGCAGAGTGAGTGAATGTGTTCATTGTGGAAGGTAAGCCAAGTATTTGATTTACGTGTTTACTCGCTCGGGCACAAATTATGAAATAGCCGTGGCATGCGTTCTAAACCTATGGAGAGCGTCAACCCACGAATATTTTTGTTCGTGTTTTTTTTTTCTTCAAATAAACGTACCTATGGTGACACTATTGCACAAAAAAAGTGCAGCGCGGGCTCCGTCGCTTATGAGGCACAGCTGTTTCTTATTCCGCGTCGTTTTTCGGACAGCACATCCTCCTGCGCAGCTTCCACTGTTGGCACTCGCAATTTCTACAGACAGCAATCCAGGAACGCTCTATTTATTTATTTATTTATTTATTTATTTATTTATTTATTTATTTATTTATTTATTATACTGTATTAAGGAACGCTTGGACTGCGAACATTATCCACGGCATGATGGGTCTGGCCATCACATAACCATGAAAAACGACAAGTTAGTCATGGCTTGAACAATTTGCTTATTATTTGCCCTCTCCCTCATGATTTATCGTTCACGATGGAACGTACATATTGCAATATTATTATCTTCTTTGAAATTATTTTCATTAATTGAACACAGATTGCATCCTACAGGTGCTGACACAGTGAAACTACAATTGACATGCTGGGGAAATTCGCATCTTCCTTTTCCATTTTTTTTTGTGTTACTGAAAAAACATGCACTATTTCTTGATGCGTTTACTTTCGTCTTGACATACTTTAGTCTCATCAATGACTTGCGCGTGAGTGCTACATATAAATGCTTCGGGTTTCTAGTTTGCACTGCCCACGAATAAACTCGCTCGATTTCACGCTCTCTTACAAATCGTTTGCAATCTCAACGCCACTATGGGTATCCCGATTCAGACACAATCGACATATAAAAAAATAACGAATACATAATGTCGATTTATCTCTTCTTTTGAGTGCACTACTTCTCCCACCCTCTTAGATCAACAACCGCACCCATTGCTATGTACCTGTTTGCACAGTGCCGCTTCCATAGGCCTGCGCTTTTAATGTGGTAATACTCACAAGGGAGGCTGTTTACACCATGGAAGCTACACGTCTTCTACCTGACAAGCAAGCTATTATATAGGTGACGTCACATTGTTTCTCGACATCAACCTCCTCACTCGGAAATCGAGGACACTTTCGCGAACAAGCTGTAGGGGGACACGCCATGCCGATTTCACCGGATTAGAATATTTGCGCAGCCCGCGCACTTCCGCTTCGTGATCTTCGTCAACATGCGCATGCGTGCCGGCGAGTATGCGCGTGAAGCGTCCAACCTCGAAGATTCGCGGCCACTCGTGCATCAGAGAGGATTAGAGCTCGCAGTTCTTCCCCTCTTGCCCCTGGTGTATACTTTCGCCGGGTGTACCAAGTCTCCCATTGTCACCTCCCGCATTCCTCGAGTTTCAATTTCGCTCAAGTTATGTTGAAAAAAAAAAACTACAAGAGACATCTTCAGATAAACATTTTCAGATATCTAGTGACTCGTATTAGCCTCCCTTCCATTTCGCCAAGCGAACGAGACGTCAATACGTCTACATACATTTCTTTCCGAGAGCCTCCGCTCCTCGTCTATTCGACTCCTCGTCGTCGCCTGAATGGCCCCGAGGCATCTCGAAGCCTGAAACCCCGCCGTTGTCCTCCCCCTCCACATTGTCTTCGAGAGTACACAGCGACGATGACGTTGTCCTCAATCGTCGCCGCAGCCTCATCTCGCAATCTCCTTCGAAGATGCCGCTCTCGCATGTTCTTCACAGCGCTATTCCCGCCTCACCTCCCTCTTTCTCTCTGTGTATACGACGTGCAAGCTCGCATTGAGAGCGTCGTAAGCACGTCCGTCTCCTTTGGAAACAATGGCCCCTCTGCCGCGGCTTCGAAAACGATGCGCACTGAGCCAAGTCCCCGTCCAGATTAGCGCTAATCCCGCTGCAGTGGCGGACGGACGGCCTCGGCTTGAGCCGCAGACGATGCCCGGTGCATCGCTGTCTGGAGGCTTCAGCCATTGCGTCCGCTATACACAGTGAGATTAGGGCCGCGGCTGCAAGATGGCTTAACTGGTAGAAATGGGGGGCGGAGGTGGATTCCAGGGAAAAGCTTGTATCCGAGAAATGACTCGAATGTCTGCATCTTGATTCATTATGAGTGCAATTCTACGAAAGGGAGTGCTCAGAAGATGGGCAGATGGCGACTGGGACAGGCGTGTTTTGATTGGCGTCGGGCCGTGCTACTGTACCAAAGGATGCAATTTATAGCATGTAGCGGCAAGTTTTTCTTCCCTTGTCTGGAACCACATGTCGTGTTTTCACCCCGGGCATGCTATCTGTGATCAGACCATAAGTACAAAGCATCTCGACACTGTATTCAAGGTTTCCGAAGCGGTGATTAGTGCTCTTTAGAAGACATCACCGCCTTTGTTTGTTGATATAAGTATAGTGGCTCATGGAGCTTTGAAGAACAACGAATCGGTAGTATACTCTCCAATTAGACTTTAGTGGTCATAGGATGATGAGAGCGAACCTGTAAACAGTTGGTAAGCGATGACCTCAGATTATATCGCTTAGTTTAAATCTCACGTTTTTCCGAAGGAAATTGTTGTAACTGTGCGAGCGGACAGGGCCTCAAACCGGAAGGTACACCTGACGCTGGTGATAATGAAGAAGCGTGTTTTAGCCAGGTACACTGAAAAGTCATCGCAGCCATAGGGTTTGCATATGACGAAACGTTACTCTGATTACGCGAAGTCTTCGTTTGTTTACAGGTTAAAGCATTACGCCTGCGACTTCCCCTCTTTGACCCACCCACTTCTGACGAACGTCCTAGTTCAGTGTTAAACGCTGGGATTTTAATCGATCCGTAATTAAACTGTCTTTTGTTACTCCGGAAGTCGGAAAGAACGCTGCAGTCGTTGACCGACCTCGTAAGAACGCCAGTTATCTTGTGCTTTCCTACCAGCCAGATGTTACGTTGCAAATTTTCACAGCGTCTGCTCAACTGTGGGTGTTTCTTTGTCACTAATCAATAAAACATATTCACTTCAATTGGATACAAAAAAATGGCAGTATCTGGCACCCACACGCTTCATTAATTTCACTCAGCACCGTGGTATACTTGCTCATGCCACTATCGTGCACCGATCACAAATAGATTTGGCCGGCACCCTGCATATCCGACGCAATTTCCTTCTATTGGTCCCCATGAGTTTGGCATAAGTGTTATGATTGCGAGAGCAATCGTAAGAGGTGATCACGTGAGCCAGACGCTTACGTTAGTAAGGATGTTCAATATGGACGATCCGCAGGGAACCTTATTGTCATAGAAAGCGGTGATCGCATTTTCCCGCACATTTGAAGGAATCAACAGTCATTGTCAGCTAACCACTGGTCTCTCATCTGGACATCCCATTCGCTTGGCTCTGCCAATCGTACGGCTTGCGCTCACATGATTTTTCCGGGCCGCGACAAGAACAAAAAGCTTTCCGAAGAGTTGTCACTTGATTTTACGGGGATGTTTTTCTTTCTATTTTTTTCTTTTTGCTCAGACGTGCTCAGACTCCAAATACGGCGCTAATACTTCGCGGCTGTCCTGATGAACTGTTGTGAACAATGTTGTCGCAAATTCTTCCTTACATATCTCTCAGTGGCAGGGTAAATGAAAAAAAAAATGTTTTGAAGGCGAATTCACTCATCTATACTGGAAAGCAGCATTGCATGAGCTGCTTGTGATGGTGACTGGTGAACACTGAATGAAATCTTCTCAACCATATGCAAGATCCTATAGATGGGGTGTGGGGGGTAGGATAGCCCAGTTGGTCTAGAGTGCCGGAAAGGTACTTCATTACCATCAATGTCATTCATCGACACTTAAGAACCCTTGACAGTGCATTATATTAAAAGGGTGGAGTGGTGCAGTTGTCAACAGTACTAAATTCGCTTATAATGACGGGAATGTTTATAACAACGAACGAACTACGTACGCTAGTACAGAGCACACAAGATTTCAGCATCCACGCTAACTATAAAGAAAACGAAAAGGTTTAGAACGCAAGAATTGTTGCAGGTGTCATTGGCCTTACAAAGTGATTACCCCCTCCCCTATTTTTCGCTCTCCACTTACGAGTCTTCGGCGAAACTCCTGGGCGTATTCACTGAAGTTACATGGTTTGCATTTTCAGGGGAATCGCTGTTTTCCCTTTCATCGAACTTCTCTTGCGGATTTCCGCAGGGCTCGTTCTTCGACGAGCCCGCTCAAGCCTCTCCCTCTGCGTCTTTCCCGTACGACTTCTGACGCGCATTTGCAGCGCACACGCGTTCCCAGCCTGGCCGTCCGTCGGGCCGGCCGTTCGGCTGACCCCTGGCCCAGCGGGTGGTGCTTAGAAGCGGCGGTGTCTCGTTGCCCTCTGAGTGCGTACACGTCCGGCCCCGTGCATAGAGGCGCGGCCCGCATCGACGGTGCCTGGTCCGCTGCCCCACTGCGTGAGCAACGACGGCGTGGCGCAGGACCGAGCAGACCGACGATGCCGGTCGTCAGCGTGGAGAGGGGCCGATGCGAACCTAGTAGGCGCTCCACGTCGCCCGCACAGTTTAGTGCAGCACGTTCAAAGCGCCAAAACCGATTGTTGGAAAGCAGCAAGAAATGCTATCCGTGAAGTGGCATCCAGTTCGTCAAAGCTATGGGAACGCCAGGCAATGTAGTCCATTGATGAAACGTGGGGCGCAGCTTTGCTCAACGAGGAAAAGGCATCTACGTCATGATGGCCCGAATCTTGCCATCAACTAAATATTAGAGCATTGCAACAAGTATCTGGTGCTCTAACATTACGATGCAGGTTATGAAATTAAATTTCGTTGTCGTGTTGAGTTTGGCGGCACGTGCGCTTGAAGAAGTTTGATTCGATGCTTTCATGAATTGCACTTCTTCCCGATGCCATAACCTCCTTCACGAATTGCGCCGCCTATGTTCGTCCCATAGCCCATATCGGAAATTCTGAGCACCCCAATTTGCCAAACTTATATGGGCCCAAAGGACGCCTCACATTTGCCTTTTTTTTTTACATATCGACCTCATGCCGCCCTCACCGTTTACTGTGAATGTGTATTCAGAACTCGCGATATTGGATGGTCCACAAAAGTGGGCCTAGACATGGCGGCCCCTTTCATATCGCTTCAAAGACGATAGTTTCGTTCATAAGTATTCCAATAGGACGTTCCGACATCGCGCGCACATCTCGAAGAAAGCTGTCGGATGCTGGCGGCTGATGCGGGTGCGCGGACTCTGCGTGGCACTGCACGCAACTGTACATAGAGACGCAGCCGGGACTCACCGCGTGACGAGGTTGTGTGGCCCCCAGCGTTGCCGATGCCCGCATGCGTAGCCGGCCCGGCTGGGTTCCTTCCGCAGCGTGCGTTCGACGTGGGTTCCTCCTTTCTCGGCGCGTCGCATGTACGGCGCTGTCACTCGGGCCGGGGGTCATTCACGCGGCCGCATCGCGGATACTACTCCGAGCGTCACCGGGTGGTCCGCGTAGTACGATACTGCTCCGCGGTCGGCCGCGAAGCGGACAGACGCTGTAGCGAATGGGACCGGTCTACAAGGTCCAGGAATGCCCACTCTCTGTTTTCTCTCACTGTTTCGTTTGTAGGTTTCCCTTTGTTTTTGAAGTCAAACTATGCACGGCAATGCACGACTTAGCGGGCAGCGTGCTTGGTCAAGATGTATGAATGGAGCGCTACACTCTCCATTCACGGGTTGCAATTTCTTTTTTTATTTCAATTTTCTTTTCAAGAACGTCTGTTTCGGAGTGTGTACGTATGTAGTTCGTACGGAGCTGGCCTCCTTATATATCACGCTTAAGGGGACCCATCCGCTCAGTATTGCTTTCTATGAAGCACACGTATGGTAATAACGCCGTTGGACGCCGGAAAACACGGATATACACGCACATTGACACGACCATTTGAAAACTCACACACCCACGCCCGCTGTCAACATAGACATACAAATTGCGTTCGCCGATGTGTACGAGGGAAGCGTGGAAGCGGGAGAGGGGGGGAGCACGGTGATCCCGTAGTATAATATTAGACTATTATATTAGATTATTAAGTCTGCAAGTATGCACCTTAAGCTTACGAGGAATGTCGTCAGAATTCTATCACACATGTATTGAACGTTGAAACAGATCTGTTCCAGCTTTTTTTTCAGGAGAGCACGGACTTACACACACACACACACACACACACACACACACACACACACACACACACACACACACACACACACACAAACTCCTTATTGTCGAAACATTGTCGCAGCTTGTATTGTTTTTATTATGCTAAAGTTATTCTTGCTGGCGCAGCTTTGTGTATATGTTATGTGCGTGTTTGCATATGAATGAGGCCTTCATTCCATTGGCGTCATTCGCGTCATCTGGGGAGTGTAGTGTTTTATGTGTGTGGGAATAGGCAACCGTTTGCAAAGTATGTTAAGAAACCTCTCTCCTTCTTAGTCTCTCTCACTCTCTCGCATGAAAGCAGGATGTCTTGCAGTGGTTGCTCATTTCATGGTGTTCATTTTGGTCGCCCAATCTTTTCTCTCGCTCCTCCAGGAGCTCCAGTGCGTAAATGGCGTTTCCATCTTTTCTCACCAAGCCTTGCCGCGACGCCAGGAAAAAAAAAAAAAAAGAAGGAAAACGCGACCACGACGTGCGGCGACGCATACGGCTCGCACACGAGCAGCCGAGCGCATCGTACACTGCGGCATTCGCAGCCGAGCGCGCTCCGGCTGCTCCGCTCGCGTCCTGCGTCTACGTGCAGGGACGGCGCTAGATGGATCTGCGGATTAAGCCGCGGCTGGGGCTCCGGGGATCCCTTCATCCCAGATCGCCAGTTTCGGCGAAGGAGGCTGGCGGGGGATCTGCGCGGTCGCTATCTGCAGCCCTCACGCGCCTGCACCGCGGAACGACGGCCACCTCGCGTCAGTGCGGGAGGAAGATTTACCCTCCCTTCCTCTTACAAGCACAGCCACTGTGCCACCGGGGTCCACTGTGCATCAGAGAGGCGGCCGCTGTTCCCTACGTACAGCGTACACACAGGAAAGGCACAAAGGGGAGACCAGGGAACGGCCAGGGGAATCCCGTGCTCAGGCATGCATGTGCACGAGTTTGCGTCACGTGAAAAGAACGGCGCTTTCCACGAGCTGGTCCCTTTCCTCGGCCCGCTTCCCTTTCTCCTGAATCAGAAACCCTCTCTCCCTCGCGTGCCGCACACCCTTGCCCTCCTAATTTACACGGCGGGAGCGTCGGAGCGTGCTGTGGTGCGCTGACGATTTATTCGGCTTCCGTGCCTTCGGCTTCGTGGCTTCTCGGCGGCGCATGTATTGTCCGCGTGTTGGCACACGCGTGTCTACGTCTCGCGTATATGAAGTGCCTTGATTCCCGCAGCGCAGGGCTGCGTGAACAGGCCTCGCCTCTCCGTCGGTGCTTGCTCGGAACATTCAAACGCCCTGCGTTCATGGTTTGTCCCCGCTTCCTTTTCGCGCCTCCTCACCGCTTCGTTTTGTACCGGGATCACAACTTCAACTGCCCTCCTTACCCGATTCACAAGTTGCTGAAGTGAACAAAACGGACACGAATCATTTCACTTTTCTTTCGTGCGTTGCGCTACGGTGGAGTTTGAAAGTTTTCGAGGTGAAGTTTGGGAGAGTGATACAAGATGTACGCCTCACACATTTCTTTGTGTCAGCTACTGCTATGTTCAAAACGCGTGAGTATAGTACCGTGCCTTATCATATCACCTTTTTTAAAATTAATAATAAAGTAAAACTTGAAGGAGTTATTGCTCCATCTGCTTGTTGACGGTATCGCTTTACTCTTGGTTGCTCAAATATAATTTAATCGCCTCGTTTTGCTGTCACTGATGTCATTACATTTCATTCAAGAGAAACTAAATTTCAGTTTGAATTAAACTATCACTGAACGTGAGTACAAATTTTAAAAGTAGAATAAGACTACGCTGCTATCCAGGACGAATATTCAACATTGAGTCATGTGTCCATGGATAAATATCAGTTTCGCTATAAAAAAAAAGCGTTCAGAGAGACTCACTTGGTTCAAGTTCGCGTAGAGGTTCACACATAACAGTGCTACGCAAGCAGTAGCACTGTTATATCGAAAAGATGGCATGGTAATAAAAACAGGGTTTAAAGAATATGCATTTGTTTACCCTGCTGTTTTTAATAGTCGCGCTCGCAAGTTACGATAATTGTAAAAAAATTCAAGCACTGGTATATTGCTGGCGTGACGCGGGCTAAATTAATCTCAAATAACGGCAACGTAAAGTTGAAGACTTGAAAATAAATGTATTTGCCCATTCACGCGAAGTGGATCAGTAGAGTTTCATGGCTTACACTGACATCGTTTCTTTTTCTTTTACCTTTCACAGCACGCACTCTATTCGCTTGACTGGTGCTTATTATATATCGACTGACTTTTGTATTCGTCTTATCCGTCGTACCTTTTCTTTTACTGATAGGCTATATCAGTACCGCTAAACCTGAACTTCCCACACGCGGGCCTTACGAGGCACCTGTCGCGTGGATACATCGAATTTCGAAAGGACCGCTTTAGAATTTCGAAACGTATAAGCGCGTTCCAAACTTCACTCATACAATACATTTTGCTACGTACACATGGTCAGTCCTCGTGATCGTGTAACTTGAAAAATAGGTTAGAATGACCGAAAGAGAGCGTACTTTCTTACGTGTATAAAGAAATGCAGCATAACTGCTTAGAATCACGTTTCTTCACGCAATGATACAGCTTCGTTCACTATGCCATATTTTCCGCTCATTAAATTGTTCATCTTAGATACGCACTTCTCGTCTCTCGGTGTATTAATGCTAGTAAGTATTTAAAAAAAGAGGATAGAAAGCAAATCATAAGTGAAAAAATATAGTAATAATGAGCTCTCTATTACCTTCCACCCTCTCGAGTTGGCAGAATCAAACGTACAGCGACCATCACCCGACTCCGCGCGGAAACACTATTTTACTCGAGTAATAACTGCCAGACTCGCCTTTTTTAAAGAGCCGGTGATACGAGCGGAGATGGCAATAAAAACGGGAGAGGCGGTTACGGGGCCGAAAAATAAAAGAAAGAAAAAAGAGGAGGAAAAACATTAAAAGCAACAAATGCGGAAGCGATACGTGCGTGCCGCTGAGTACCAACTCCCTGCCACCGTCGCCACCGCGACTCTTCCAATATCGCCTCAATATAACGAAGCGACTGCCGAAGGAATCGTTCCTTTACGGTCTGGCTCGTTGCTACCCCTCTCCACCTTCGCACCCTCTCCCTTTTTTTGATTGCTACTTCTTACCACGCATAATCTCTCTCTCTCTCCGCTCTTCAGATTTGAGAGAACGGAAGAGAGAGAGAGGAGGGGGTTCTCGAACCGCTCGCGTGGGGAGGAGGAACGGTGCGTGGCATTTGCATGACGAAGGAATTAGGCGGGCTGGTGGTGCGGTTGACGGGACCCTCTCGGCACATTGACTCTGCAAAGAAAGCAGATTTTTCCAGAGCGAGCGGGCCTCGGCCATTGTGCGAGTGGCTCTGTTCCTTTCATTGGATTCCTTCCGCCTGCTCTGGCGCTTTGTCTTTGAATGGATCGCGCTCCGGCAGTGTAGGCGGCGTGCGTAGAAAAAGAAGGAGGTATGGTTTAAGAGCTGACGTCCCAGAAATACGTAAGCGTGCGCCGGCGCCCCAGAACCGTGGCGGGCCATGCGTGATCCAACCTCTCTGGCCCAAACCACTTCGCCCGTCTCGTGCCTCTGGATTGGGCGCACGGCATACACGTTGTCGCTATAGTGTACCATAGTGAGTAACCTTTCTTTAGGGGCGAAGCTCCTTATGCCGTAGGTCGTACGTCCGCGATGTATGTATGTATGTATGTATGTATGTATGTATGTATGTATGTATGTATGTATGTATGTATGTATGTATGTATGTATGTATGTATGTATGTATGTATGTATGTACGTAGTAATAGTAGTACTAATAGTAAGTAACCACCTCTGGTTTAGTCCTTGGAATGTCCTCTGGGTGGTGGCACTTCTGTATGATGAATATATGACGAAAGATGCGAGATGGCGGTACTTGGAGTGTTCACTACATGAACTGATGGACGCACAGAGGGACGCACGGACGGAGGCATGGGCGAACTGACTGGCGCTTCGCCTCACTCATCATCATTCAGTCCGTCGATATGCAGTGATTTTTCTATTGTTCCTTCATTAGCCTGAAAGCAATGCGTTGTCAACATCGGAGATAATTTGGCAAGATGTTCATTTCTTGAAAGCTTTCAGAATGAAATAACAAATTCATGCAAATTTATATAGTTTATTTTTTCTCTAGTTGGAGTGAGCGTGTTAGCGTGGGTAGCTGAAAAAAAGTTTGGTGCACTTTGCTGGGGACATCCACCTGACAGGAAGCGATTGGCATGCGGACGCAGTCTATTAAGTGAGTGGGCCACGGAACTATTTACAATGCTCAGTCCCGAGAAAAAGAAATACAAATGACGAAGCTTCCGCTACGCCACGCAAACCTTCAAACGGCTAGACTGAACGATTCCGAAGACTAACCTGGTTGCTTGTATAGGTTGTTTGTAGGCTTTCGCTATATAGGAGAAGATGCAGGTTGCTTCTACATCGTTGCTAGGGATTTATCTGGGTGATCCTAGGTTGCTTCTACCTTCAGTCTCAGCGCAGAGATATTCGAGTGAAACGACACTGCAGACAGTGTTGCGGATCCCAGCGCTAACTCCAGTTGTTGTGGATCTCAGCACTGTTTACCAGTAGTCGCTTCGAATTCCAGCGCTGAGCACCCGTTGTTGCCGACCAGGGTCTACCCGGTTTTTTGTGGTAGCGTGGTGTAACTTCGTGCGGAGGAAACGAACGCTGACAAAATGGGGATACGAAAAACAAACAGGTTTATGGCACTATTTACAATTATTTACAGCATGAGGTTAGGACTTTCACAAACCACGAGCGAGGTGGTTGAACCGTTACATGGTTCAGAGCGACGTCCAGCTCTCTGCGGCGTCATTATAAGCCCTGTCGGGCTCCCCCTTCTTGAGTGGAACACCAATCACACACACAAAACACCACCCACGGGACATCAGTCAGTAACGCATGGTCCGCCGAATAGTTATTGCATCTCCAATTCAATGCTCTTAGAAGAGGGGAAATGGGGTTCTCTCACGGAACAATTTGGCGGTTGGGTTGCTTCTTCCGCCTTTCCCAGGAAGGGCGGCCAAGGAGTAAACACTTGAATCGCAGAGACACGACCTGTGCGGTTGGTCTGCTTCGCCGTCTCGCTAAACAAGCCGGCCCGGAGGAATCGCTTATAGGGACATTGGCTCACGGACCGTCTTCTAATCCCTTTGTCGCTCCCTGCCGCTGGACGCTGCTTGCGAGAGAACTGGGGTTCTAGGCGTGGCAGCGCTGTCCGGCTACGTTTCTCAGCGACAGCATGACGCCTACTGACGACGGTCATAACGACAGTCACAGACACGACACGTATGTTTGAGCTCCAGAGACAGACACTCGCGCTGAAACCAAGTGTTAGCACCCCTCGTAGATCTACGGGCACACCATCATTGGCGTGGGACTTCCATCACCGTGGGGTCCTCTTGCAGTCCTTTCTTTTTCCTTAGCATTATATCGTTGTATACCTACTCGGGGTGTTCGGCTCGCCGCCGTCACTTAGTAGCCATTTCTTGCGGGGTGTTAACTGTTGCGTTTGTTATGTTAAGCTGACCAGTGGCGTGTATTGGGATTTACCCAATTATTATGGTACACACCAAATATTGTTGGGGTGGGGGGAGGGGCTGCACCACATAGATCTGACGTGAGATCCGGGTAGGCATGACGTGGTCTACTGCGATTTCGCGCTTCGTGTGCCATGGAAAAGAAAAAAAATGGGGGGAGGAAACTGCACCCCCCCCCACCCCTCGAGTGGGCATATGCCTGGCTCCGATACTGGCACATACCCATTTCTGACGTCGATAGTGTTCTGGTTCGTCGAACAAGAAACGATTTCAGTCATGTTCAGAAGTATCGACGTACGTAAGCAGTGTAGACGTATGCTATATAAACCATCAGATGACACCTTCCCCATGTCACGAATGTCCATTAACATCAACTCACGCCTTTGTCACCTTCTCAGAGCCGATCACAGCGAGAAAAAGTTTGCTACGGTTTATTGTTGGAGCCAGTCGGAAATTACACGGTGATTTCTTTAAGCCTAAAGGCAATGTACTTCAGGCCACTACGTCAGTATCGCTAGGTGCGGCCTACAGCTAGTTTTGTAAAATCGCCACTGGGTGGTTGTGCTAACACGTAGTGTTCGAAAAAGAGCTCTCTCTATGGCGTCATATGATGGCGCAGTTTCAGCTCCCCAGTATAGAATCTTTTCTTATCATTGAGAGAGAAAAGAGCGGCAACGGAGAAGATGGTACATAACCGCTATTTTTAGGGCGTTAGATACTGGCGTGACTTCCCTCATAGCGCAAGAAGCGGTGGCGACATGGAGAGAGGCAGCAACGGAAAATCCCTGGAAGAGAGTTAAGCAAGGAATGATTCCCAACCAGACGAGGGAAGGAGCAGCAGAAAGCTTAGATGCGCCACGAGGCACGGGCGGTCGTAAAACTGCCGGCCTCGGCGCGCGAGGACATACGAGACGACACGTGATCCCTGCACCCGAGACCCACGGGACGTAAAAAAAAGGGGGGGAGGGGGTCTCGTGGAGGGACAGGGAAAAAAACGAAAGACCTCCCAAGGGTGTCGCATCAGTCAGCGAGCCAGCCCGTCGTGGTCTGTTGTGAGGACAGGCAAATAAAGGTACACACGCAGGGATACGAATAGGGATGCGGTCACTGGGTGAGGAGTCTGGAAGGGGACGGGGGTCGCCGGGCGTGAGCCTCCCGAAAACAAAAGGGAAAGAGAAAGCGCCGAGCGACTGCTGTCCGTCGTGTGTGCGGCGGCACCACAAACAGTCAGCTTCGGAGGCGTCGGCGAGATAAAAGACCGGCGACAAGTGGCCCTGTCAACCGGCTTCTCCTACTAACTCCGCTTTCTAACCTCGTCTGCCGCTTCTCCTCCTTCTTCCTGCGGGATTCGGGAGCTCAGCTGCTGCCTTTTGCTGTGGTTCTGCCTCTTCCCGGTTGTTTCTGTTTTTCCCGTCGCTTCGTATCTCGGCGGTGCTTCCTTTGTCTTCTCCCGTTGACGCCTCGCGAGAGCCGACGGCACCCTCAGGCCCCGGCCGACAAGGAGGCGAGGGTCTTTTCCTTTCGGGTCGCTGCGCGTGCCGAGAAGGCAGCCGAGCGTGCTCGCGTGGGGTCTTGCCGAGGCTTGTCGGTAGCAGCCCTGGGATCTTATCACGTTCGCACTTACTGAGCTTTCTTTGGGGAGTTTTCTATTTTTTGCCTTTAGGCGTCTTGTTGTTGCGGACATTTCTGGCAATGAACAGTCCACGATGATGCGTCAGAAGGTTGCGTTCTATACATCGTTTTTCACTTCTCATTTTATAGAATTCACTCTTAAGCTGATATCAGAGGTGTGCATCAACCGCCTCAGAACAGGATAAAGTGCCCCCCCCCCCCCAATTTTTTCTTTTTTGTTTGCTACAACTGCCGTTCACTGCCCTTTGTGACGCACTTCAGTATCCTAGTTACAGACCGGACATATAGGTTAAGATGTTGAATGATTTGGTTTTGCTTCTGCACGTTTTGTCACACATTACAAAAGCGCTAAAGGTCTTTATAGATTGTGCACTGTACGCATGCAATTCTTGATGTGCGTAACTTACGGGATACGTGAGTTAGGACTCTCACAATTGTGTGTACAAAGGTTCACGTATATACGAAACATAGGAGGTTATAATTGGTAGCCGGCTGTCACAAGGCACATTCAGTAACAAGTCAGCACCACCCACAACGTGACCGATTCCAGTTATAATGGCTCACGTTGCCTTCGGGCACCGTATACAGCGATTACCGTGCTGACGGATTTGGCACTGCTGTATATACAGCTGCTGCTCGGCATCATTAGTACACAAACATTACACGTGCGCATCGAATGCTTAGTATACTGCCATCAAGCGTACTTGTGTAAGCTTTGTATACTCATGCGAATAAATTGCATGGGAGCAATGGAAACACAATCGTTCAACGCTGTTTAATAGTTGTAACCAATCATAGAACTCGAGCTAGAGATAGCAAGAAGGCTACCTTAATTTGGTCCAGTGGTGTGGGAAGCAAGTTCCCGCCTAAAGATCAGCGGGCCCTGGCAGCGTTTTCGGCCAGCTAGATGGCCCAAGTTGTTCTTCCGGATCCGAGCAACGCAGTGCTGCTTCGCGCTGCTCATCATAAACTATTTTGCGGTCCCATCCAGACACGTGGGGCAAGACCATTGAACGCGTATCATATCCTACTGTTCTCTGCATAACTGGCATTTGCCAGCGTATTGGCATGGGCAGTACTGGCTGTATGCCACCGGAATTCGGATACTTGTTGGTTTGGAGATAACTGAAACTTTCCTTGGGAATTTCAGTCAGTGTGGTGAACCCGTTTGACTTTGTGTCAGACCAGGTGGTTGAGTTTACTTCTGGGGAGCTAAGGAGCTAATCGTAAAATTATTACTAGAATCACGCTAGTAAGAAAGTGTAGTCGAAGCACAGCGTACTAACTTACGGATTGCGAGCTATAGACAATACGGGCGCAGCGGCAACTGAGGCCGAAGCCTGTCGATCGGCTTCGTTGGCCCTCGTTGCACGGATGCGGGGTGGGGCCGGCCTTCTCCGACGTCTGCGGTGATGCGCCCCATCGATCTCCCCGTGGGGGCCCCCGCTGTATGCGCGAGAGCGGCGGAGGCTCTGCGTGGTGAGAAACGATGATCGAAGGAATCACGGCTTCCGCGCCTCCCTTGTACGCTCTTTCCCGGCGCACCGCGGCTCCCACAGCAAAGACGACCCACGGAAACGAAGAAAGCGTGCAATACGGGGAATCCTGCTGCGGTCTATAGTTTGTTCGCCTATTTATTTTTATTTATTTTTCTTGTGGTTATATATGTGCAAGCGCTTATACAGTGCCGTTACCGAGGTGCAGTGGAACGGGGCCGGAGTTTGTGCTATCGAATGCTCTACTGGCATACACTCGAGGAGATAAACACGGAAGAGTGGATTACGAATTAAATTTGAATAGCTGGCGTTCTACTACAACGATTATTTAGATATATTAAAGAAGAGAGGAGTCGGAGTGCACCAGCGCGAAACGATAAACATATCCTAAATGAGTCTGAGTGCGCAAGCTCCATTCGTTTCCCGACCCTTTGGTCAGGCGTAGATCAATTGGCACAATATAAGCGAATATACGGCCGACATCTTGGAAGAGGTATGCATGCAGACATGCATCCTGGTCCCTGCTGTGAACAATAAAGCGATCGTGCAAGTCGATTCTTTGTTCGTTATTTTCAATCCTCAACCAAGGAGCGGGCATTTTTGGTTGTCTGTGATGAGACGCCTTTAGAATATATAGCTAAGGCCACTTCATATCCTTCTCCTAGCGCCTACGTCACAGCACCACGACGGAGTTACTTCGTCGGTGCATTCGGAAAACGGCAGACAGCATAGAACGAATATATTCGCATCGCGTGGTAAGTGCACCAATGAAAGCGCAGCAATGGACATTTCTGAGAATGCGTCATCCGCGCCCGCCGTAGTGTGATGACGCCAACGAGAAGTGAAGATCTTCGCAGTTGTCACCAACATGTGCACGGAGCTCTGCTCGTCATCCCCTGTATCGTCAGCGACTGGCGGGGTCACCCTCGGCTTTCCGTCCACTCGGTCTGCACATAGGCGCCGCACCAACAGCTTCGGCGACGGTTTGAAATGGAAAGAGGGGCAAAGCACGTTTGCTGGCTGAAGTCTGGCCACCTCGTGTCGCCTGCCAGGGACAGGCGCCGACACGGCGGGGCGGACAGGTCACGTGACCGGGCACCCGTGACAACTCTTCTCGGCGAAGCAGACAGCGCTGGCGCTACTCTCTGCGGGAAACCGCACGCGTCAACCGCCTGTCAGAAATTGGTGAGGATTATAATCCTCACCAGTATACGTTTGCTGCTCGGAGAAGCAGGCGCTTCACTGCACACAAAAGAGCCACAGTGCGGTAACGGGACCATGGTGCGAGGGAGAAGTACATGTGAAAGTGGGGAAGGCAAAAGGGGCAGGGTATTCGAGGGCCGGCGGGTTTCCTCGCTCTAGCAAAACCCGTGCGTGCAAGCTGTTTCTATTGCGGCATGAGAAACTGTACCGGCCACGATGCGCGCGAGTATGTGGTACATACGCAGAACCTCGTTGATACGTTTACGAAAAAAAAACAAGAAAAACAAACGTACGATCCAGGAAAAGGTACGATCCGAATAGGGTTAGTTTTGGTTTCGCGATTGGGAGCGTAGGAGCCAGAATATCGTATTAAGCGGGAACGTATCAACGGAGTTCAACTGCCCAGCGTTTGCCATCGTGAAAACGTTTCAACGTTTCCGCTGAATTTGGGTTCGGAAATAATTGTGATACTGTCGGATTACATCATTTTTGCGCCTCAAATCGGTCGCAGAGGGAAACGCTTTATCCTATCGAGACATTCGGGGCTCACATAGCGAACGTGGATCACGAACTAATGTGAAGCGAAATTTCGGCTCTCTGATAAAGAACTAAGAGATGATTGTAATGGTGCTGATGAAGGCAGCTACGTGTGCCGCCTGTCGATATAAATGTGAAACTAACACACCTTATTAAAATCATAGGATAGCATCATGTAGAAGTACGAAAAAAAACTGGAAATTGTGATTTCCGAATGTTTTAGTAGCGGCAGTTCTCTTGTTGTTGAGTCTAATTACCCTAGAGATCTAACTTTGACTTATAATATTTTGGTGTCAACTACATGGTTTCTGACGAGTTACGGCGCATCGAGCAGGTCTTTTCCATCCTCTTCGTCCATTTTGCAACCACAACTACACTTCAGGATAAATTAGGACCAATCCTGAATGCGCGTCCAAAAACTGACAGTGTTGAAGGCCACAGTCGTAAAATAAACAAATAAAGAATGCACAGCATTTGCGATTGGCTCGTCGCGCGTTTTGTGCGTGGCTCACTGCCATGAAGTGAACGGTGGTATTACAGGATATGTTAATTCGCCAAAACTGGTTTTACAAATGCAGTACAACGAAGTGTGCTGACGTGACAATTTTCGGTAGGTTCGCGTCATCGCTATTCATCCACCCGCCACAGGCGTGACCCCGCGAAACAAAACATCACCATACGTGTGACAATGCGGGTATAGTGTATAAGTCATAGATGATTCGTTATTAACTTCTTACGCAGTCATTAATTACAAAAGGAGGCCCCGAGCACAGCGCGTATACTCGCAGGGCGTGCGCTAATCGACGAAAAACGGTGTCGTCGAAAAACGACACTGCCACTGGTATCCTTCCACGGCCAACTGTGGGCCACGCCAGACGAGTATGCAACATTTGCGTGTAGCATACGTCCCGCCAGGACACCCAAGTACCACTCTGACTGTGTGTGCGTTGACGCGAACGGCGCATTTGTACCTACCACACGCTACATCAACAGGGTATAGGGACCAACGTAGCTTAGAAATGACCACAGAGGGGGGTGGCATCACGTCGGGGGGCACAGTACACGAGTCTCCTGCCCCCTCCTGCCCCACCCCGATGGAATAAGAGAGAGAGGAGAGTCCCGTGTCGCGCGCCGCGGGGTACCTCTCATTGAGCATTCAGCGGCGCCCCGGGCGGTCTATTCAGCTGCTGTGGGCCCGCGCTCGGGGTTCGACGTGTCCCTCCTCCTTTCACATTTACACGCTATACCGTCCCCACGTCATCCTGTTCTCCTTGGCGCTGATGTGCGGGCGCGTGTGCTGGAGACAGGCGACGCGCACAACCTCACGTCAGCGTGAAAGCAAAGGCGCCGGGGACAAGGGAATGGGAGGCGGTGAAGCAGTAAAGCACCCCCCCCCCCCCCCAATACTCCTCCTCAGCGTGGTTTGTCCCGCTGAGCGCTGCAGGGGGTGCAAGGGTAAAACAAAAGAAGGGGGCGCCCGCGCATACCCTTCGCCGTGAAAACGGCTGCGCCCGAGATGCATGCGCGAACATAGCGTACGTGCGCGCTTGTTGTTTTTTTTTTGTATACGCGGGCCACCACATGTTGTCATCCGCGATTTTTGTGTCTGTTGGGGGGGGGGGGGGCGAACGATGTTACGATGTCAACATATATACGTACGCTTGCCGCTGCTTGTATGTAACTTGTAAATCGCCACACTTCACGGGCGAATCCGTCAGGCATGTTAATCTCTGCACGGTTATAAGTTGAGACGGCACAGAAATACGCTGCTACGTCTGACACCCCTGTCACAGCGAGGTATGCTGCAGAACGAGATCTACTAGCGCAGGGTTCACTCATCGAACGACGAAATACCATGTTTGAAGGTATATATGTTGCTGTCAGCCGCCGATATCTGTCACGATGACGGTGTTAGTCAACTTACAGCTCTTTAGTCTTTACAGCTACAGCTACAGTTACAGCTCTTCAGTTTTTCGTCAAGCCAAGACGGCGCGCACGTATGCACTGGTTGGGCCCTTGAGCCCGATCCACACGTTCTCTCCCAGACCGTCTCTCTCCTTCCTCGTACAGCGCTACGCTGCCGCGTACGTTTTGACCCAACACACACACGTTGGCGCGTTCCGGAGGATCACCTTGAACCGGCGGCTGTTGTTGGTGGTGCCGCTTGATTTATGGACAAGAGCCACGACTTGGGAGCCTGATGGCTGCCGCACGCTTTCCCGAACTCCTCTCGTTCCACCAGCACTCCTGTTTTTTTTTCTTTTGGTTTTGTCTCTTTCTTCGGTAAAACCACGCTTGGTTGGTCTGCCGCGACCACCGCATGCAGCACCGCGCAGCTCACCCTCCGTGGCTTCCACGCTCGTCGTGACGCCCACTGCGATCGACTCCTTCCGAGAATGTCGTGAGCGGAGGGCTGAACCGTTCCCCCGACGTCCATAGATCCTTTGAAGTTTTTTCTTTATTACCATTAGCGTTTTCTACCGCTCGACTCGCGCTTTATCTTTTACCTGTCATTAGTATCTTCCTCCTCCCCCGTGTGCCGCATGCCTCATCCTGTCAGGAATATTGCCGGCGTATTTACTTGTGTACGCGCGATCTTTTCTAATTCTATATTTCTCCGACCTTTGTCTCCCTACTCTGTTCCCTCTTTTATGGTCTCTCTAGGCAACAACACTTCATCGACAGCTTGATCTAAAGCTCAAACGCGTAATGGTTATACTAATCTGGTAATTTCGGTAGGGCTTTTGACTCTGACCTCCTCTTTCGACATACACGTCAATCAAAGGCACGCGCATGACGTGATCTTTCTGGGGGGCGTTCGCCAGAATATCTTGGTCTATTTTATTCTTTTGTTCTCAATCAGCCATCGTGAATGACACCGCGAGTATCTCGCATGTAGCAATTAACGAATTCAATGGATATGCAAAAATAGAGTGACCAAACACTTAGCGCAACCTTCTCTGCGCGACAGTACGGAAATAGCTACTTCATAATTGTATATGTATAACGATGCACACATTACGCCCGATCCTTTTCCTAAGCTATTGCGTAAGATGTGTGTCCAGGGCACATAGTTAATTTGCGCGTGGAACTCTGTCGAAACGGGTTAAGCACATTTTTGCGGTGAGCTTTCGTGAATATCGAAGCTTATTGGATTCGTTGAGTTGTGCCGTTACACACGACGAAAAGCAGCCTTGAATGGAGATCCGAATACCGCGAGCTTGCGGGGCCTTTCATGATGCACACGGTCAAAACGGCAGCGCGCCCGCCAAACGCGGTATGCAGCTATCCCAGGGCTTGAAACAAAGCGTTTGTACGTGAGTATTTCACCGTGTGTCCTTGCTGGGTTCTATAAAGGCATAGAACGGGAGTATGCAGGAGACACCCCCCCCCCTTTTCCTCAAGCGATTATCAAACGTTAACTAAACGTGCGAACATTGGTTACCCAAATCCGGTTCATATATATGCGTGGAGATACTGCCTTGTGCATCCATCTCACGAAATTA
Source organism: Rhipicephalus microplus (assembly GCF_043290135.1). Classification (NCBI taxonomy): domain Eukaryota; kingdom Metazoa; phylum Arthropoda; class Arachnida; order Ixodida; family Ixodidae; genus Rhipicephalus; species Rhipicephalus microplus. The sequence goes on along the minus strand of NC_134702.1, from coordinate 154,140,673 downwards.
TCATAAAAGAAATGAAAAAACAAAACAAGAGATGCTTTACGTTCGTAACACATCATTCCGTGATGAAAGCGGCATGAAAAGCAATCACCACCTCGGAGCTGTATTTTTTCCGGTGGACAAAGCCAGATAGGAATGCGTTGGGTAATAGCGCCGTCAACGCTTTGCCGAAGCGAGTGATTTGAAAATCACCTTGAAATCGCTCTAATATCGCCGGACAGCACTGCCGTGTTTGCTGAATTGCCTGGTCGCCGGCAGTATATTCGCCAGCACTTGTTTCTTTTATGTAAGCCTTGCGTGGTTCAGCCGTCAGCACTGGCTCACGAAACAGACGTTATGCAGGGTTGTATAGGCGACCGCGGAACCAAGCACACACATATATATATAGTTTATACGCGAAGGACAACCGTGTACGGTTTCGAGTGCAGCGATCCCGGAATGGTTGAAGTGTGCGGGAGAGGAGGCAGTGGAGAGAGACAGAGTTAGGCGGATGCGCAGGCCTTCGAGGGCCACTCGCGGAACCGGCACGATCCCCTCAGAGGAGGCTCGAAATCTCGGCACGGATGCCAGCTGTCATCGCCGTCCATCCGTCCGCGAGCTGCCTTTTCCTCTCTGTCTGCCGGGGCGGCAAACCTTTTTATTCTATTTTTCTTTTTGCACACCATCTCTCTGTGTATGTCTAGGGAAAACTAAAGAAAAACAGTCCGTGTGTGGAGGTGCCGGAGACCTCTGACCCTTTCTACGGAGTCGCCCGTCGGTCAGACTGGCATCTAAACCAGACGCCGTTCGAACGCAGGGAAGCGCCCAACGCACAGCGGCGCTGCGCGCGCTCACGTGGGGCACGCGACGCGTGAAAAGCGAGTGAGGCGCCCTCTCTGCGGGATGCAACACGCGCGCTGCATGCAGTGTGTCGGTGTCGTGGAGGGTAGCACGAGGAAAAGGTCACGTGGCATGAGGCTGAAGCCTTGGACGCCGCGCCGTGAACCACTAGATCTGCGGGACGAAGAAGAAACGAGACCGCTTATGCAAAAGGTGCCGCGTGTTTTGGAGGTGCCGTGTACATATACGAGACGGAAGAAAGAGAGACGGATCTTGAAGTGACGCTCGCGTCACATCCACAACCTGCACGGACCGACACGTTCACGTCGGGCTTGGTGGTGTAGTTACACACGTGCATATAATTACGGAAAAGAAGTGCTGGCGAGCTGCAGACGCGTTACATATGCCCGCGCTAAGCCGATTTTACATCGAGAGAGAGAGGGCGGCGAACTTGAGGCCAGCACGTGTTGCGCCGCGGGCTACGTTGCGGCTTTTGTACGCTTGCTGAAGTGGTGGAACGAAGATAAAAATAAAAAAAAAGATGAGGGCAAAAACGACCAGGGTAGCCGCTCCACGCGACAGTGAAACGCGGTCGCCGCCTCGGGCGCTGATCTTCGCGCTACACAGGACGGCAGCTGTGCGGACACCGATACAGGAGGAAAAAAAGAAAGTCAAGCGATGACCTGAGGCTTCTTTCGCCAACGTCCAAATACCACAAAGTAACCAGCGCCAGTGTCGCTATACCCAGTACTATCGCACGGAAGGTGACGTAAGAGATGAATACGAATGAATGAATGGAAGACAATGCGAAGTCCATGAGGAATAAAAATGTGCCGTCAACGTAATCTCCAGATATCTGTTACTTGTACAGTGACTGAACGACAATGCCATGCACTCGAAGACGTACCTTGATATAGATTCTCCTATAGGCATGCATGCATGCATGCATGCATGCATGCATCCATCCATCCATCCATCCATCCATCCATCCATCCATCCATCCATCCATCCGTCCATCCGTCCGTCCGTCCGTCCGTCCGTCCGTCCGTCCGTCCGTCCGTCCGTCCGTCCGTCCGTCCGTCCGTCCGTCCGTCCGTCCGTCCGTCCGTCCGTCCGTCCGTCCGTCCGTCCGTCCGTCCGTCCGTCCGTCCGTCCGTCCGTCCGTCCGTCCGTCCGTCCGTCCGTCCGTCCGTCCGTCCGTCCGTCCGTCCGTCCATCCATCCATCCATCCATCCATCCATCCATCCATCCATCCATCCATCCATCCATCCATCCATCCATCCATCCATCCATCCATCCATCCATCCATCCATCCATCCATCCATCCATCCATCCATCCATCCATCCATCCATCCATCCATCCATCCATCCATCCATCCATCCATCCATCCATCCATCCATCCATCCATCCATCCATCCATCCATCCATCCATCCATCCATCCATCCATCCATCCATCCATCCATCCATCCATCCATCCATCCATCCATCCATCCATCCATCCATCCATCCATCCATCCATCCATCCATCCATCCATCCATCCATCCATCCATCCATCCATCCATCCATCCATCCATCCATCCATCCATCCATCCATCCATCCATCCATCCATCCATCCATCCATCCATCCATCCATCCATCCATCCATCCATCCATCCATCCATCCATCCATCCATCCATCCATCCATCCATCCATCCATCCATCCATCCATCCATCCATCCATCCATCCATCCATCCATCCATCCATCCATCCATCCATCCATCCATCCATCCATCCATCCATCCATCCATCCATCCATCCATCCATCCATCCATCCATCCATCCATCCATCCATCCATCCATCCATCCATCCATCCATCCATCCATCCATCCATCCATCCATCCATCCATCCATCCATCCATCCATCCATCCATCCATCCATCCATCCATCCATCCATCCATCCATCCAATCAACCCAAACATTTCGCACTACTATGTCCTTGTCGATCTAATCAACCCAAACATTTCGCACTACTATGTGCTTGTCGATCTAATCAACCCAAACATTTCGCACTACTATGTGCTTGTCGATCTAATCAACCCAAACATTTCGCACTACTATGTGCTTGTCGAACATGCGTAGTACTTGCATCGCGCGGGGGTCATGCACGCGCACTGCAGACTGCCGGCCAGTCATTCACGCTGCGAACGAACTGTGTGGACGGCGCCACTTCTCTGTCTCACGTTTCTCTCACCTTCAGTTGAAGCGCACGAGCTGAGCTCGAGCCGCCAGCCGGTCTTTGATCAGACCGAAGCGGTGAAGCGAGGAAGCGGGGGAGAGTGTCGGCCTGCATCTGATTCAGTCGTGCCAGGCTGGGCCCATCGTGCACACGGCACACACGTGCCGTCCACGCACTCACGCAGCTGTCACAAATGCGCGCGCACGAAAGAGCGCGGCCTTGGCGACCCGCAACGCCACCGCGGTCCACGCACCGCACACGCGTCCCGTCACGCCGAGCACCACGACGGCACCCCCGCGGTGACGACGACGGGGCACACGTCGAAGTCGCGGGGCCCGCGCGTGCGAGGCTTCGGATGGTTCGACCGAATCCCATCGAGGGTTTTTCCTTCGCGCGGCTCCGTGCGCTCGTAGGAGGCTCGAGTTCAATCTCAGGCACTGGTGAATGGCCAGTATTCTACCGTAGTTACTCCTGGGTGCACCAGCAATGCCTCGAATGTTATTCGCCAACACTATAAAGGGCTCAGTCAAAAATTCTAATGCCAGATGAAATATTAGAGGACCAGCATCAGTGTGCGCAAGGTTGTTTTTCCGAGGGAGGGGGGAGGAGGTGCAGGAATCGTAGCGCCCTAACCCCCAACCACGTGAAAGCAAGGGCGATATTATGTCCTCCCCTCCTCTCTTTCTTAGGTGACTAGCTTGTCACCGCCCCCCACCCCCTCCCCCCGGGCTCCCTCGGTGTGTATACCTATAAGGGAAGAAAATAAAACGCGTCAGTTAGCAATACATGCACAAAGCCGCCTGCGGGACCTTACCTTTGCCGCCCCCCCCCCCCCCTCTAACAAGGGTCGGCTTCATAATGTAGCGAAACGTCGGGGTTGTTCAAAGTTAGGCGCATCGGACGACCAGGGAGACGAATCGGTGTGGGTGAAACTCCGCGGAGGCAATCGATGAGACGTCAACACGATGATTTCGGGGAGCACTCATTGGGGGTTTATTTAGCTAACACAACTTCAATTTACAAAATGCACTGGGTCACAAAGACAAAACATAGAAAATAATGACATACCCCACGGCCTGCATGGCCTGGTCTCCCGTGGTGAGATCCGCTGTTTACCCCGACTCCGCTCCGCTCACTTTTCAAGTTCAAACATCCTCTTTTTAACCCTTGGTCGAACAAAGAGTCTTCACAAAAACCAATCACATGTTGGGACTCGCAGCATCACAACCAATCACAGAAACACTTTCATAAGGGGCACTACATTTGTAAAAACGTCGTCACCGAAGGAAACACGCAAAGGGAGAGAGGTCCTCCGCACGTGACACTCTCTCCCATGCCAGGCCGAGTTGGTGTTGGCCGAGCTGCCCAACGTTACTCGTGCTGCCTCCTTCGGTCGAATACCGTCGGCGGCCGTTCCCACGCTCGGGCCCCGTCAGTTCTTTCGTTAATTGTTGCTTCCTAGAAGCGTCCTTAAAAGCGATGGGTACATTATTGCTTACCAGGTGTACATGCGACAGCGAGGCGCCCCGACATCATAACAATAGCGGGGGAGATTATGGTCGTTTACCTGCCGCCACTATGTCTTGGTCAGGCTAAGTGGTCGCGTCCCCATGTCATTCTCAATGACACGCGTGCCTGTTAACAATGGCTTAAATTCGGACGGTGGCGCCGGACCTGCCTCTCGCTAGACGCTTTTCCGGGTAAGCTTTCCCCTTCTAATCCCGAACGGGGGCGACCTTGACTGCTCCGTTTGTAAGCCGTAAATGCAGCGTGTAGGTGCCTGTCCCAGGCTGGAAAACGTGATTTACCCCACATTCCATTAAAGTCAAAAGCCGAAGCTCTGTAATGGCCCGAGAACCAAACCCAAAGGTAGAAGAGTACAAAGAAAGACTTAAAAAAGAAGCAGAGGAGTTGGTTTTGCACAAATTTCCTGAGAAGCTACTGGAGCTGGAAACCTTGCTCTCGCGACACCTCCCCCCTACGAAAAAGAGTGCCCCACTCGTTTTATCTGCAAAACACGACAATAAATAGACTAATTATACAAAAAGGTTTTGCATTCAACAAGTGTGTGAGATGCTTATTTAAAGACACTTATGCATGTGTATAACAGGTGAGATGCTTTAAAAAATTACATAAAAACAACAGATGAAAAACAAAACAAAATCATTGGACACAGAAATATATGGGTTCACTCATCGGTACTGAAATACAATTCAGTGTCCGTTTCGTAAGCACTGACATTCTGTTGTGCGTTGTTATTACTTGAAAATGTCTTCCAGTCCGAGTAAAGTTCAGTGTCCGTGTCGTAGCTTTCGCACTGCTGTACTGGAACACTGGTCTGTGTCCCGCGCACATAATGTTGCAAACGGAGTTCCTGACCCACTCGCGAACCGCACTCGCGCACATCACCATTGGAGCCGCACTCGCGCACAACACTTTGATGCAATCCGTGGTCATCTCTCCTTGCACTGCACTGGCGCACAACACTTTGATGCAATCCGTGGTCATCTCTCCTGGCACTTCCCTCGCGCACATCACCACCGAGATCGCGCACATCATGATTATCATCAGACTCATCGTCCGCGTCGTCGGCATCGGAGCCCAATCGAACGTGGCAGGGCTTTAAACGCGCCACATTCACAACGTCACGTTTTTTCCCAGTTTGGTCTACCACCTCCCAGTTGTTCTCGGCTACCTGGCGCACAAGACGGAAAGGTCCGTGATATTTGTGAAGAAGCTTCGTCGTCTTCCCTTTCGCCCGGGAGGGAGTCCACAAGTACACCAAGTCGCCCTGATGATAAACAACACTTCGTCGCCTAGCATCATAGCTGCGCTTGTTCTTCTCCTGCTGACGCTTCTCCCGTTCATTTACTATTTTTCGAGCCTGCCGCAGCCTGCGGGCCACTTTCATTGCATCCAGGGTGTAGTCAAATCCGCGTTGCGCACCCGACCCTACATCCACCGGTAGTGTCGGTTCATGCCCGTGAAGAAGAAAGAAGGGAGTGAATCCAGTCGTCTCGTGGGTAGAAGAATTGTATGCAAAAAGAACGTACGGTAGGAATTCATCCCAGTCGCGGTGGTGTGAGGAAACGTACATGCTGAGCATGTCAGCCAACGTGCGGTTAAAACGCTCGCACAAGCCGTTGGCCTGTGGGTGGTATGCTGTTGTGGTGGCATGCTCGCTACCCACGAGCCGGAATATTTCTTCGGTCAATTTGGCGACAAAGTGCTGCCCACGATCGCTTATTACTTTCTCCGGGGCACCATGACGTAGAACGATTTGTTCGACGAATGCTCTGGCTGCTTCTGCGGCAGTGGCCGCTGGACACGCGACAGCCTCGACCCATTTCGTATGGTAGTCGGTAATCACGACGATGTAGCGGTTCCCTGCTTTGGATTTAGTGAAAGGCCCAATGAAGTCCATGCCCACCTGCTGAAAAGGTCGACCTGCAGGTGGGATCGGTTGGAGGAAACCGACCGGCCTTCCCGGTGGTTGCTTTCGTGTCTGGCAGTCGGGGCAGGAGAGAACGTACTTGCTTACGTACGAGAACATCTTCGGCCAGAAATATCGGCAACGAACTTTCTCCCATGTGCGCTTGACACCTAAGTGGCCTGCCGTGGTGGCGTCATGGCAGTACCTTAAAATCTCAGATCTCAAGCACTTGGGGACAACGAGCGCAGCACGATCCTCCTGAAACCCTTTCGCCCTTCGATACAATACACCGTCGATCAACCGAAAGCTCCGTGCCGTTCTTTTAGTTTTCCTGACAACGGGCGCATCCGGGTGCTCGAGGTGCTGCATTATTTCTTTCATCCATGGGTCTGCCCTCTGCTTTTTTCCAACATCCACCTGATCCAGAACCAGCAACGGTAAGGGGTTTTCTTCGCTTACAGGCGCGGGATCATGAGGAAGGCGGGAAAGCGTGTCGGCATTTCTATTCTTGAGGCCAGGGCGGTGTCGCAACGTTTCTGTACCGTTGGCTCGTGTGGGGACTGTGAGAAGCTGACTTTTCGACAATGTGCCGATGGAGCGGCCGGGCTGGCCCCCTAGGCCCGGCCGTTCTCGTTTCCCGAAGGATTAGGCTGTACATTCTGATTGCCTTGGAGCTCCGCCTGATCGTTCCTGCCATCTCGGAAACGCTGCCAGCACTGTTGTGCTATGTGACCTATGCGGCGGCAAATCTGGCATCGGGGACGCCCGTCGTTGGCACGGGAAGTTCTCTGAGACCAAGGCATTGGGGGGCGACGCACCTCGTCTTCGATGCTTTTTAGCCGGTCAGACAGCACGGCGATCGAGTCCGCAATCGCTTTTAGGTCTCTTTCGCTGTCAGCAGCCTCCCGTGGGCAACGCAATTCGGCCGCGGCGCAAGTGGCGACACACGTAGGAGGAGAGTACCCTGTCGCTGCGGCGGGTGCGAACCCTACGGGATGCGCGATGTTTTGCATCCACGACTGCGATCCGGTGGAATACTGGATGCCAATTGGTTGTAGCCCCGACACACGGCTCATCAAAGCTGCCAGATTTATGCGTTGCAACATTTGGAGGAATGCAGTGCAGCTCTCCGGGTTTGCGATTATCATCTTCTCCAGAATATCCGGACGCAAACCGCGCATAAGGTGCCGCAACCGATCATCTTCCGTCATGGACGGGTTCACTCTTGCACACAGCTGTACGACGTCATAGTAGTACTGCTCGGGGGTTTCGGACGGCAATTGGGTGCGGTTTTGTAGCCGCAAATGGGCGATCTCGACTGAGTGGCGACTCGTAAAGGACGTTTTAAGTAGCGTCGCCCATTATTCCCATGTATTAGGGGCACCGGTTAGAATTTTAGTAGTGTGCCACTTTTTCGCATCTCCGTCTAAAGCCAGATATAGAAATTTCGTCTTCGTGGCTTGGTCCCAATTATTAAGAGACGCTACATGTTCATAGCAAAGTAGCCACTCGGAAATAGATTCCTCCGGCGCGCCTCTAAAGACTGGTGGTCCGATGAATGGTTTAGCTTGGGGGGTAGACATAGCAGAGAAGAAGGTAGGGGGTTCCGTCATAGTAGAGCAGTCAGAGGTAGGTTCCTGATATTTGTTGTTGACTCGGGGCATAATTTCAGAGCGGGACTATCGTTACCGAGCAACCTCCACCACTTTGTAGCGAAACGTCGGGGTTGTTCAAAGTTAGGCGCATCGGACGACCAGGGAGACGAATCAGTGTGGGTGAAACTCCGCGGAGGCAATCGATGAGACGTCAACACGGTGATTTCGGGGAGCACTCATTGGGGGTTTATTTAGCTAACACAACTTCAATTTACAAAATGCACTGGGTCACAAAGACAAAACATAGAAAATGATGACATACCCCACGGCCTGCATGGCCTGGTCTCCCGTGGTGAGATCCGCTGTTTACCCCGACTCCGCTCCGCTCACTTTTCAAGTTCAAACATCCTCTTTTTAACCCTTGGTCGAACAAAGAGTCTTCACAAAAACCAATCACATGTTGGGACTCGCAGCATCACAACCAATCACAGAAACACTTTCATAAGGGGCACTACATTTGTAAAAACGTCGTCACCGAAGGAAACACGCAAAGGGAGAGAGGTCCTCCGCACGTGACACTCTCTCCCATGCCAGGCCGAGCTGCCCAACGTTACTCGTGCTGCCTCCTTCGGTCGAATACCGTCGGCGGCCGTTCCCACGCTCGGGCCCCGTCAGTTCTTTCGTTAATTGTTGCTTCCTAGAAGCGTCCTTAAAAGCGATGGGTACATTATTGCTTACCAGGTGTACATGCGACAGCGAGGCGCCCCGACATCATAACAATAGCGGGGGAGATTATGGTCGTTTACCTGCCGCCACTATGTCTCGGTCAGGCTAAGTGGTCGCGTCCCCATGTCATTCTCAATGACACGCGTGCCTGTTAACAATGGCTTAAACTCGGACGGTGGCGCCGGACCTGCCTCTTGCTAGACGCTTTTCCGGGTAAGCTTTCCCCTTCTAATCCCGAACGGGGGCGACCTTGACTGCTCTGCTTGTAAGCCGTAAATGCAGCGTGTAGGCGCCTGTCCCAGGCTGGAAAACGTGATTTACCCCACATTCCATTAAAGTCAAAAGCCGAAGCTCTGTAATGGCCCGAGAACCAAACCCAAAGGTAGAAGAGTACAAAGAAAGACTTAAAAAAAAAGCAGAGGAGTTGGTTTTGCACAAATTTCCTGAGAAGCTACTGGAGCTGGAAACCTTGCTCTCGCGACAATATGATGGTTGATACACTAAGCCCCGTCCTGCGCTACAATTTATTAAATATGAAATGCAACCGACTATTCCACAATTAGTTGTAATCCTGATGAAAAAGCTATTTTAGTTACTGATCTGTTTGATGTTAGGCTACTGAATTTTGTGGGGCACAGACACAAGTTCTCAAGGTAACAAGCATCTATATACCTTTGGATAAAAGGCGTAGAGCCTGTATGTACCTAAATATAGAGGGAAAAAGTTATCCAAAAGCACTTAGTGCTTGAAAAGTTCTGGTAAGTACAGCGCACACCTCTGAAGCAGAGTGCTTTGCATAAGATTTCCTGTCATTATACTGAGCATTATACTGACAAAAAGGGGCAATGGAATAGCCCTCATCTTCGATGGCGATGTTTCCCGATCTTGTATAACGCCCACGTGCTATAAAAATATGATTCGTCGCAGATAGCTTCACCTCAACAAGAATGTCAGTGCGGAGAAGCCACCTACAGTTTTGTTTCTTTTTTAAAATGTAGCGTAGAGAACAGAAGCGTTGAATAGCGTAATTCATGGCCGTGGTTTCATTTGGTCTTTTTAATGACGCCTATAAGGTATGAAAGCACAAGTTAGTTGAGTGTAGTTATCGCACGGCAGAACCTCAGCTATCTGTATGTAGGCCTGGAGCTGCACTCAACTGATTACAGCTCCAAGGTATCCGGCGCTACGTATATATTATTGCAAGACACATTGTGCCGCGACGCAGTGACAGATGCAATCGCGCCGTGATGTTTTTCTTTGTATTTTTTGTGTTTAATAATAACAAAACTATGAGGATGACGGCCTCAACGACGCAGTCAGGTGACAATCCGTGCGTGCCTGAAAATGGCAGACGAGAGAAACAGATGCAAGGTACTACTGGTAAGGCGCTTCGTCACGTTACTTGAAATATGAATACGAGTTTGATAGATCCTATTATTGAAAGTAGTTGCCAAAGAACAGCCGAAGGTGAACTATTTTACATCACAGACATTATACGCAGAAGGCTGCGACACGTCACAATCGGTATACAGGGGCTCTTTCATTATCACTCCTCGATCAAGAGGCATACCTATGTGGAAAGTGAATCGACGGCTGCCGTTTTAGACTGACTACTATAAGTTGACGAACGACCATTCGTATATAGAATTACATTCGCCCCCTCCTGCTTGGTTACTGGAACGGGGAGTCGTGCAAAAAGGCCGCCCATTTAGAGTAGGAATATGCCATTACGCAAGTGCCCTATACGCACATGCACACACGCGCAGTGTTAAAGGCATGCCGGTACTTTTCGACATATATGGACATATGTGCGCGCGCATTACCGAACGCAATTAAAACACGTGCACCGACGTTAGAACCACACGCGCACACCACAAGTACACAGAAGCCGGGGCGACACATCGCCGGCGGCTGGGCGGAAGGAAGAGGTCGGAGGAAGCGCGTCCCAGTTCCTCCTCTTCTTCGCGGTGCACACGGAAGCCACGGCGGCGTGCGTCCAAGTGGCGCGCAAATTGCAGGTTGCCGCCGCCCCTCCTCGCCAGCCCCGCGCATGCACCATACCCCGAAATTACGGCGGGCCCCGCAACGCCGATGGGTCCTCCGCTCGACGGCGCGCGTAATCTGGTAGACGACGCTGCCAAGCTTTTTCCTTCTTTCCGTATATCTGGATCCCTCTCCAGCCTCTGCTCGCATCTCTCGGCGCAAGCATCTACGATGGAAGAGAGGGCGCGAGAGTGGGTCGAAACGCTTCTTCCTACACGACGCCTACTACACTTCGCGGCCGATAGGCCCTTTCCAACCTATCTATCAATACGGGGCCGGTAGGGGTGTACGAATTTTCTGGCTTCGACTCGGAGGCGCACGCAACGTGACCACGTACACACCGCTGCGGGCGTGGCAGACCTGTTGCGCCTGCGTCGCCGAGGCTGTGGCGTGCTCCCGTGTTGTTGCGTAAGCCTGCCCTGTGTGTGGCGGTGAGACAATGCTTACTCGTAAAGGAAAACCCATATTGCATGATCGCGTGAGGTGTACCCAAATGTTCGACAGCTTGCTTCACGCCAGTGAAAGTATACTATAAGAAATTAAAAGATTTCCTCGCGAAACACGCAACGATGCTTAATATGGCTACATGCATATTTCCAGCCTCTTGAACCAGGTGCGTCTGCGCTTGACGAAAAGAACAAAGCTCTCCTTGGTTTTTCTTTGAGCTGAACCGGTCAGCAATGCATTCTTAGTTGTGAATATATCTTTTAAGTAGTCGACTGGGGAAGCAACTCGTCATTCACTTGAAGGGACCCACAACCAATTTTTATATCTGTTTTCTTGAGTGTAACGGAAAACTTACCTGTCAGAGCTTATAATCACGGTATAGTAACGAAGAAAACACTATAGAACACTTATAATCAGAATTTTTCTATTTGCGACAATTACGCAATCTTAAAAAGACATACTGCAAACAGTGGATGTGATCGTGGTAGCGATTATACGCCAGGGTAACACCAGCAGTGAGGAAAAGTGAAGCTCTGAGTACAAAAGCGTAATGTTGTGTTTGTCAAGCCTGCAGTCCCGCGACCACTGCTTTCTAGCGTGCTAAATTACATTACGAGAGTTACAGCACTTTCCCGGGGCTTCTTATGCAAATACCGTGCATAAGTGCACGGACAGTTTATTCGACTTTAGCCAAATAGAGCCAAGACAAGTATCCGAAAACGAAACGCCACGTTTACACGCGATCTCAAAGTAGTTCACGTTCGGCCGTATAGTTGGTCGGCTTCGATGTCATCGCCTGACAACTCGAGCGAGTTAGAGGGACGAATTTCAGCTCGCATGCGGACCCCTATTAGGACCCCTATCAGGTAGCACCGGAGCGACATGCTTCGACGAACGATAGCGGTAGCGAGGAATCTGACGGAGCTTCACCATCGCCACCACCCTGCAGCACGCATGAAGTGGTCGCGATTCTCCGCAGAGCAGTATATGTGGACGGCATTTCGCGTGCCCCAGCGACAGGCTCGCGTGTTTCTTCCAACGCGTCCGACGCGACGGGAATCGAGCTACGCTGACAACGCCGCGCAGTCGCGCGCATGCGCAAACTGCACCTGCTTTCCAGCAGCAGCCACGAAAACAGCGCCACTTTCCATGCTCTGCATCTTGTAATCCACAAGTAAACAAACAGAATTAAACAGTACATACATATATATTTGAAATTTAGGTCCTTATTTTGGTGTCCTTTGAATAATCACAGCAAAGTTATTAGGACTTCATATTTGTGGTTCATAGCTCTTGCACTAGGGGCGCAACATTCTGGCTTTGAATACTTTTGAACGCGATTTAAAAAAAAATAAATGCTACTCAGATCGCTGATTGATGATTGATTTGTGGGGTTTAACATCCCAAAACCACAATATGATTATGAGAGACGCCGTAGTGGAGGGCTGCGGAAATTTCGACCACCTGGTGCTACTCAGATCGCGAAACGTATGCTTTCACATGTCACCATATTTCACGCCCCCCCCCCCTTTTTTTTCGCCGGTATCTAATCACCCGTTCTGGCCAGTTGTCGGTCCCTTTACCAGTATCTTACTTAAATGGGTTGCAGTACACGCTCACAAAGTTTACGCACGCAAAGAGTTCCGATGAGGAAATTTATCGTTAAAGTGAATCGCATAGGAAGTTATCATGTCATTTTGCGAAAGTATTACTCTGGCTAAGTTGTTGATATGGATGGGTGCCGCAATATTAGTTTCGGGGATTCCCTTCTTCTACGCCGCAGCTAGAGTGGCCTAATAAAGCACGTGTTTTCACCAACGCCGAGAAACCCAGCTGCGGCTGCATGTGGTTACCACGTCAGGGGTTGGCGCCGGTGTCACTTCCGGTGGGAGAAGCCATGCACGTGCTTTCTGGTATTGGCTTTTGCGGACGAAAACTGAGTGTGTGCTTTCGCCTACCTAACCATGAAACATATCGCGTTAATCATTAAAATTACAAGATACAGAGCACGATCGAAAAATCGCGGGAGGACGTGTTAAAAAAACAACAAATCAAGCGTTGGTGAGTTACGCTTCACTTGGGCAGCGTCTGTCAAGGATGATATCACACGTCCGACCAGCTCAGTTCCTAAGTCATCGACAACTCCCATTTTGGGCACAAATTTTCACGAAGCACGGAGATGCACGATCGACAACTACTTAAGTTGGGAGGTAAACAGGAGCTGTCCTGCAGACCCTTAACCTTCTTTGCTGGCAAAAATAATTCGCTATACGACGTAGCTCACAAATAGCCCAGTGTGTGACCTTTTAAACTTCTCCTTTCGCGCGTACGCGGACCAGTGCTTCGGGTCTCACGGTCAGTTTCGCGTCGTGCCAGGAATGGCCGTGCGAAAGAAAGGGGCGAAGCAATAATAAAGAGCGATGCGGTTTATACTGCTCGGGTAGGAGAACGCCGTCGTTCGGCTTGAAGCAGCGCGAGCGGCCGGTGGCCGGCTCGAGCCCGAAAGGCGCTCCATAAATCTTCCGGCTGACCTCCCCACCCTCGCTTGTCCGATGCTACGAGCCGAGAAAAAACCGGCCGCCCCTAGGGATAGAACAACGCAGCCGCGACAGCGCCGTCTTGTGCCAGAAAGAAGAATGTATAAAGAAGAATATCAACGCCGAAGAAGGAGTAGGGGGGACTGCGAAGATCGACGGCCATTTCCTCCGGGGCTGCAGCTTCTAGAGAAAAGATGACGATAGCGAGAGCAGCAGGAAGGAAGATGATAGAATAAAAAAAATAAAAGCAAGATTATGATCAAGAAGAAGAAAGGAAGCAGCGAAATCAGCTGAAAGCGGGTCGACTGGCCGGCCGGCGCTGGTTTGGCGGAGTATTAAGCGATGGGAGGGAGTGTACGATTAAGGAGCAGCGAAAGCAAGAATAACATCAGCAAGACGCGCGGCTGCCGCTCATCAAGGGAAGAAAGAAAGGAAGAGAGAAAGAAGGGTCACTGCTTAGGTTGTGCACCGCCTTCTGCTTCTGGTGGCGGGACGGCCGTGCATAACACAGGACGACATGAGGGGGGACGGCAGCAGCGGCATAAAAACGATGGGACGCAGCCGATCAACAAGCGCTGTTTAGAGCAGCAGCGACGGAAGTCGGAGTGTGCGCGCTTCCAATGAACGCAGGGAGAAAGAAGGAGTCCCAGAGCCGCGACGACTCCGCCTGTCGTGGTGCCGAGGGCGGCTCATCTTTGCGCGCACGCATCAACATTGGCGGCGGCGGGGCACGATGACGGCAGCACCTTGTAAGTGCGCCTGCTTGTGTGTGTCTTGAGGGGCAGGGAGTGCTTCTTGCGAGACCGGGCTTGGCTGGTCACCCCCCGAAAGAACTGACCGCTTCTCGATGGGCGGGACGCATTCGCCCGTCGCATGCCTCGTGGGCCCCCGCGAAAGATTACGCGAGCGGCAGCTTGGGGCGGCGGCGATGGCTTCGGAAGGGCCCCGGCACGTCAACTAGTCTCTGTCTCACGTGCGTGCTAGCTTGCGGGCGATACGTGCGCCTTTGTGTGTTTGCTACGCACACGCACTCACTCCTAATGTGGCCTCTCCCTCCCAGCCCTTCGTCATTATGTCGCTCTCGCATCTGCTCTTGGTAATGTTCGGCACCGTCAGAGGTGGCCGGGCGCAAACAAAGCTTACAGCAGGATGGGCCTCCCAAGTGTTCAGGCACTGCGGCAGATACAAACGGCGGCGAATTGGACGACCGACTCCGTAGGTTCGGATGCAATACGGCGAACCATGTTTTTTGTGTGATGCTGCTTTGTATCATGCATTCATTTTGCTCGGCGAAGGAACCGAAACTGACCTTGCGTAGAAATTGGCAACTGGCTTCAAGGCGTGGGGCCATTGGATCATTGGGATTAGTTGTCTCGTCTCCTATTTTCCTCTCATTTTTCTATTCGTTTTCTCCCCTCACCCCTCTTTCAATGTAGGGTAGAAAACCGGGTGTTACCTGCTTCGCTCCCGGCATTTTTTTTCCTCTCAATCTCACTTACCCTGGCTTTAAAGGACATGGCTCTCCACCGTTGTCCATTTTCCCAACGTTCGCGACGCCGGCATAGTCCAGTTGCGATGCATGGTTTTCCTCGGTTTGTTAACATCGTGACCGAGTACTAGCTGTCAGGAGTGCGTCAGTCATCAGCACCAGAAAACCCACGAGCAGCATATAACCCTGATCCCACGACAGAAGGTGCTCTGAGGTTTATCAAGACGCCTCTATTTGTCGAGAGCTATACTTGGTGCGTACATTTTGTAGCTCACTCGTCATCCGTATGACCATAGCTAAAAAAAAAAAGAAGCACCACGCCTGCGTAAAACACGAAGCGCAATTGGAACGAAAGCTGGAAGAGCGGCCTTTGTATATAAGAGACCGTTGTAAGCGCACTTGGGGCAACTATTACAAACACACTGACAGGGTACAAACTAGTTCATAAATTACACTTTTCGGGAAGTACAGATAAACCCACTTCCCCGCAGATTGTTTATCAATCTGCGGGGAAGTATAGCGTTCGCTACATATACATCTGCAGCATCGTGTCCACTTTGTTGATGTGGTGGCTGATGACGATGAAGAATTGTGGCAAGAGCCCTTTGTAATGGGTTAGAAGCATTAAACGCGACCCGCTCGTCACGCGTTTCACATTGTGTGACGCATGGTCGTCATTTTACTCTTCTATACTACACCTCCACTGTTAACGTGATTCCTTGCCCGATATTACAGCTGTATAGGGTCATTTTGACAATATATTCTCGAGGACCGGCATTCGTGTTACGATACTCGACAATCGCGTAGGGAGGCCGGGTTCGAATCCTATCACATCAAGCTTATTATTATTATTTTTTTCATTTTGTGCGATAGCGATTGCCGATAACCACGCCACTGAAACCTAAACCGCTCACCGCCGTGGTGGTCCAGTGGCTGAGGTACTTGGCTTTCGCTTGATGAGTGCCAGCGTCAACGCCATCGCCAGCTAGTGCAAGCGTTAGCGCCCGCTGCTTCGCATCTACACATGGTTCTTTTGAACGGGAGATGGTCGAATAATCACCTTATGCGTGACGGGAAAATCGAGAACAATGCAAATGAAATATATAAATAATATGAAATTCTGAAGCAGAGTGCGAACCGAGCCACGGTTGCTTGGGTCCAAGTGGGGATCGAACCCGGGTCGTTTGCGTGGGAAGCGGATGCTACATAGCACACGGCCACACCTCTGCCTGTGAAAACAGTGAAAAGAATTTCCTCTGCTTGGAAACGCACTGAAAGTATACCTTTCATGCTTCACAAACACACGCGTTTTGCATACTTGCTTCACAATGCAACTCGAAAAATTGCGGTGGTTATGCGTGGTACAAGCGTCCATTGACAATGGCCGTAAGAATGTGTTATTATCATAATGGCGACGTGGCTGAAAGCCGGTACCTCACAAGAGGCGCGCACGCTACTGCGCATATTCCCGTAAGGCCACGTATTGGGAACATATAGCCAATTCGAAAAAAGTTTCATGCACTGAGTGTTTGAAGTACGCAATAGGAACACGATGCCGCTATATCGCGTTTAACTCCCTAAGGCGAAGGTTTAGGGTCACCTAATTTTTTATTCATTGTATACAGCGCGTGCCAAGCATTCCTCATGATTATGTGACGACTGAAGAGTAGTCGCGACTATACGTATGCTGATCTTTATCAATACAGCAACAGGCTAAATGTTGAGGCTTGGAGCTTTTCTATACAGACCGATGGGAGGTAATGGGCATCTCGCTAAATCAAACTACACACACACACACACACACACACACACACACACACACACACACACACATATATATATATATATATATATAGTGACCAAACGACTGGGTAGCGTTTATGAAATCATTCTCGTATAGAAGTAGCAGAACAACGTGAACGCGGGAAGACAATATATTAATAAGTAGTACACGTATGATAGTGCAGCGCAAGAGGGACATGCGCAGTAATATGGAAAACGACATGGGAACGCTTCTCGCTCATATACGTGCACCAATAAAGTTGCAGCATGCCCAGCGCTGTAAAACGCGGCGAGGAAACAGACATACAGACAGACAGACAGACATACAGAGAGACGGGCAGAGAGACGGGCAGACGGAACACACACACTCGCGCGCGCGCACACACTGACGCATATTTCCGGCGTCAACAGCGTTCCCGCTGGAGAAACGTTGCTTTCACGGTCTGATTGGAAGTGTCTCCTGTTTGCGCTACTGCTTATACTAAACTTCCGTATATTCACCGCTGGTAAACTGCACGACAAACAGCGCGAAGCCCCGCACACTCTGTCTCGCGCCGTGAAAGATCCTTGGACATTTTCGCCTCGCTTTGTCTTTTTCTACTTTCTCGCAGGAGGAGAGAAAGCGTAACAACACTGCTTTCTCTCCTTCTCGCTCTCCACGCAAGGGGTGGAGCGGCGTCGATATTTCGCCCGGGCGGTGGTAATTGATGAGTTCGTTTTGTGTCGGCGGTGGTCCCCCCTTCGATATCGCAGACGGGAATCGGCCGCAGGCGGCGGTGGCGCGGTAGCAGCCCCGAGTCGCCGCTCGCTCGCTCATAGCCCGCTTCGACGTCTCCTCAAGGTCGCTACCTGCCAACACGCCTCTGTGCATTCACACACTCGATCGCCTTACACCATCGTGCGACAACCGGGCACATACACGTCTGCACAGCGTGCGCAACAACTCTCTTGCGCTAACGTGTTACGTTGTGGAATGCGGCGAAGTTTATGGGTGATCACGTTCGAATGGCACGACTGAAGCCGTGGACAGCCATACAAGATTTATTACTCTACTTGAAGTACTGAATATAAAGATTGTCTTTTTTTATTCTGTTGGTTGAATAGACCTTCATTGAGATCTAATTTCGCATGACGTTTCTATACAGCTTAGTGCGTGTCTATAGTAATAATGTTTGTAAAGTGAAGGCATTGCGACGAAAGAACAAAGAGGGAGACGTTCAGGGGAAGCCTGGATCTTGGGCTTGCGTCATATAGCGTGCTGGAACTCTTCGCTTTGTCATCATATATCAACGGCTCACAAAAATACACTGCTGAACTCGATCGGGCTTTCGTTGAGTTCAGTAAACGTTGTCACGAGATGCGGTTGAAAATCCGTTTTGGGCACGTGGCTTAATTAGTAGTGGTGATATACACATAAACAACAAGTTCGCGCGAACTGTATACGTGGTGTAATCTGTAGGCCGCAAAATTATCAATTTTCTGTGAACGGTCAGCACATCGCATGCAGACTTCGCGACCTAGCTCCTGTCTACTCGTATATTCATGTGTAATGTGTGCAAATAGTTCAGATGCATGCAAATGCACGTAGAAATGAACGTGAGCTAAATGTCAATAGCGCCCACTTACCGATCGTCTAATATACGTGTAAAAGGTGTGCTTGTCAGACACAACAAAAGCAGAATACTTAAAGGAAGGCTTGGATCTGATGCATAGCAGGCGTGTTGCACCGTTTAATCGTACTGATATCTCGTCACAGACGCAAGCGGCCATTTTCTGCATACCTTTAGGCAATATTATACAGCAGCTGCCGATGCAGGAACCGAATCTAAAGGTTCGTGGTGTGCACCAGACTGCCATATTAGATGATGAGTCATGCGGCAGCCATGTGTGTTCCTCCAGAACTGTTGCATGAACGTTCGAATGCCTTTGCCGCAGTCATCAAACCGCGCGTGGGTGTTGTTTGGCTGTTCCCACTCTCTGTCGCGCGGACACACACACACACACACACACACACACACACACACACACACACACACACACACACACACACACACACACACACACACACACACACACACACACACACACACAGAGTCGCCCACTTTGTATCGTTGCGTAGCGCACGAGCCCTGATAAAGAGAGAGAGATAAATAAGAGGAAGAGACAGGGAGGTTAACCTTGAACTTGTTTGCTACCCTGTACAGGGATAGGAAAAAGGGTCGGAAAGAGGATAGAGATAGAGAGATATAAAATAAATTAGAAAAAAAAATTCACATGCGCACACATCCAGGGAGTTCCGATCACAGTCGTTTGGACAGGCCGGTTAAACGCAAGAAGCTCAGGAGCGCCTTCACAGTCCTGCCGGTCGCGCAGGATTCATTTTTCCGTATAGGAGTCTGGTTGTTCAGTTCGTCTATGCATTGCAGAGTGACTGTCTCTGCGAGCAGTATTGTGAAGCCCTCATAAAAGTAACTATAGGACATATTGAGCTTACAGCGAGATTTACTTATCTCCAAAAGTTAATCAGATGTAATTGAAACTACATTGCCCACGGGCGCCTTGTGCAAGGGAGTGCTCGGGATGAACAGGCGTTCCCTTTGTCCTTTCAGACGTATCTATTCGTATACGGCACGGCTACGATCGCGACGATTGTGATGATAACCATACCACTCCCGTTGAGCTAGTCGTAAGAATTGTTGGCGTTTAACGTGCGAAATCAACAATATGATTGTGAGAGACGCCGTAGTGGAGGTCTCCGGAAATTTCTGCTACCGAGGGGGGTTCCTTAACCTGCACCTAATCTGGGCACACGGGGATAAGGCATTTTCGCTTCCACCGAAAATAAGAAAGTCGTGGACGGGATTCGATCACGCGACCAACAGTCAAGCAGAATCGCTGACGACTGCAGCTTCCCTGTTTCTTCGTGATAATAAAATTTCGTTGCATCTGTCGCGGTCGAGCAGGCCACCTCGCTCCGATCTTATACAAATCTTCACATAAGCCTCTATTTTCTCTTTTGTGTAACAACTACAGTTCTACCAATCTCTTCCGAGACATACATACATACATACATACATACATACATACATACATACATACATACAGGCAGACAGACAGACCTGGAACTTTGTTAAGGTCGTGAGCAGCCAGCCAGTGCACTCGGACAGCCGACTGTTAAGCGCCTCTAGTTTATTGACCACGACTGACCCTACGGTTATTGCACGCATGCAGTGATGTCCTTGGACATGGGCCTGAATGCGGGCACCATGGAGAGTCCATTGGTCGCGGTCTTCGGTGGCAGTAGCGTGGGCCGCACTGCTGAATGCAGGCCACGTGCGAGAGTCGGCTGCGCACGTTGCCATGCCTCGCGGGTTGGCAGGCTGCAAGCTTGTGTAGCCTATATAACATTGAAGGTGTGTGTGTGCATGCGCAGTAGAAAGTGCTGGTGCCGTGATGAATGCCCTGTCGTGACTGGGGGAATTTGTCGGGCCCGGAGCCATCCAAGGGTCAGGGCGAAGACGGGCCGAGGAGCCGGAGCTGATAACTTGAACGATTTATTTACACTATTTTACATGATGTTGAAGGTAACGTGTTACATGGAGTAAGCATCATACTAGATGATGGAAGGAAGCTCTCTCTCCGAGCGTCTTGCGCTCGCGTTTTTATGCCCCCCCGAAGGGAGAAAGTCACACCGCCTCCTTTCCAACCCAGGAAGGGAGGAGAGGCCCGCCCAGTTCGCTGCCCGGCGAGGGTGTAACACACACAATACACGACACCACTGGCACAGTGCGAGAACGGGGAGTCGTACGCGCCGAGATGACTCTTCGAGGAGACATCGCTCGGGAAAGGCGCCATGGAACGTGAGGAATGTCCCCGAAGATGGATACAAAGCGCTCGGCTCATTGTCCGCTGAATGTTGACGACCCAAGCAATGACCACTCCTTCTAGGCAGCCCAGACAGCGAACAGCCCCCCCTCGGTAATCCGTCGGTCGTGCGTGCCCAAAGGGCTTTTGGCAAGACGAGCCGACGACTCTAAGGAATTCGCAGTACTACTGCTGTGTTGTTGCCGATTCTGGACGTCTCAGGACGCGCTGCGAAGCCGGAACCATTCCACGCGTCCAAGCGGCGCCCAGACATGGGGGCCGATCACAACAGCTCGTCCGCCGCCGGGAAAAGGACTCGTAGATGGGCAGCCCAACGCTGCACCTTGAAGAGGCCTGGCAGCGCAGCAGCTCTGGAACGGCTGCGGCTCAGGTTTTCTCTCTCGCTCAAGTGGGGTCAGCAGGTCCGTAAGTAGTGCTTCTCCGTCGAAGGGGCCCCCGCAGGTCGAAGGCTGGGACTGACATTAGTGATCAAATCCGCACAGTACCCAAGCAGCGACAAGGCGGTACACCACCCCTCCCGAGATATGCCAGGCTACTGAACTCTTAGCCCGTTGTCGGCATAAAAGCAGCCACACTAGAACGTTGCTCGGAACGTCCCTAAACAAAGCAATATGGCAACGCTCCTAAAGTTTTGAAGAATTTACCTTAAATAAATTGCACTCAAGCCGCAAGTCGCATAGCTTTGAGGCAAATGGCGAGTGAGAAGTGAGAAGGTCGGGAAACTCAACTAACAAATTATATCCCTTTCTCAACGTCTGGCCTTGGCAGGCAGACTAAGTAACAGGTTCACCATGCAGTAAAGGTTAAAAAAAAAAAATCCAAAACGAAAAACGAAAAGATACACGGAATGACATAACAAAATAAAAACACTGGCTGTCGTAACTCAATCGGAATGCGCTTGCTCCTTATCACAGGAAGCCTCGGCTGAGAGCATCGGCATTTCCATTATCCCGCCCCTTTTTGTAGCGGATCTCAAAATTATGTTCTTGCAGTGCCAAACTCCATCTCAGTAGGCGGCCATTTTTAGGCGACATATTCCGAAGCCATGACAAGGGACAGTGATCTGTCTCGACAAGAAAGGGCGAGCCGGCCAAGTAGCACCGAAGCTTGTGAATAGCCCATACTAAGCATGCACACTCTTTCTCTGAGGTGCTATAAGCCTCCTCACGTGTTGAAAGCTTACGACTAATGAAAAGCACGGGGTGCTCCTCTCTACTTTCATCTCGCTGACTCAGAACAGCCCCAAGACCCCTTTCACTAGCGTCGCACTGAAGTACAAAAGGTCGGTTATAATCCGGAGCTCGTAAAATCGGTTGAGACGTCAGTGCTGCTTTCAAAGCCTGGAACGAACTTTCCCTTAACTCGTCCCACTGGACCTTAACGGGCTCTCCCTTCCTTAAACTGTCGGTCAGAGGACTGGCGATCTGTGAATAGTTGGGGATATAGTGTTGGTAATATCCAGTGAGGCCTAGAAAGGCCCTGATATCAGTTTTAGTGACAGGTCGGGGATAGTTCTCGATGGCGGCAAGTTTTACCTCGTGGGGCCGCCGGCATCCTCGCCCAACAATGTGCCCTAGATACTCTACTTCCGCCTGTCCCAATTGACACTTTTCTGCTTTAACAGTGAGGCCCGCGTTCCTTAAGCGCGTCAAGACGTCCCGCAAGTGGCTCAGGTGTTTTTCCCAGCTGTCCGAAAACACTGCAATATCATCTAGATAAGGAACAGCGTAGTTCTCTGCTCCCGCCAGCACACGATCCATGAGCCGTGAAAAGCAAAAGGGCGCGTTTTTGAGCCCAAAACTCATGACCAGGGGTCGGAAAGTGCCCAAGGGGGAGATAAACGCTGCGTATTTACTGGCTCGTTCGGTCATAGGCACCTGCCAGTAGCCGCGTGTGAGGTCTAGCGTGGAGACGTACTGAGCCCTGCTGACAGTTTCCACTCTCTCCTCTACGTTGGGAATAGGGTACAGCTGGTCTCGCGTGACAGCATTCAGTTTCCGATAATCGATGCAGGGTCTCGGTTCCTTCCCGGGTGCTTCCACCAGTATTAGAGGGGAGGTGTACTCACTCTCCGACGGGACGATGACACCAATTTCCAACATTCTTTGAATCTCGCGTGCGAGAATTTCCCTTTGCCTGGGTGACACGCGATAAGGCCGTGAAAGAATGGGTTCCCTAGAAGTTAGTTCAATGTCGTGCTCAACTAAATCGGTTCTTCCTGGCCTGTCGACGAAAGCTCCCTCAAACTCGCGCAGTAGGTTCTCCAGTTCTCTTTTCTGTTCTGCATTCAAATTCGAGTTACTGGTGACCGTGTCTAGCAAGATGTCGAGGGACTGAGAATTAGAAGCCTGCCCGGGAAAAGGAAAATCTGTCTCTAATTCTTCCGGAACGTTAAGCGCGAGTTGAACTACTGCTGACCGCTGGTGGTAAGGTTTCATCAAGTTTGAATGGTAAATCTTTACCTCTTTCCGCCTTCCCGGTAGTTTGACCACATAATTGGTGTCCGACAACTTCTGCATAACCTTCGCAGGGCCCTCCCACTGAACCGCGAGCTTGTTCGCTTTAGATGATGCTAAAAGCATCACCTGATCTCCTTCTGAAAACGAACGTTGACGTGCGTTCTTATCGTACAGACGTTTTGCTTTAAGCTGCGCTATTGTCATGTTCGCCTCAACGAGTTCTCTGCAGGTCTGAAGTCGCCCGAGTAAGCCCAACACATACTCGATCACAGTGGGATCCTCACCTCTCCCTTCCCAAGATTCTCGCAGCATGCGAAGTGGGGTCCTTAGAGATCTCCCATATACTAGCTCAGCGGGACTAAAGCCGGTGGCCTCGTGCGGCACAGACCTCAGGGCAAACATGGTGGCTGGCAAGCATGCTTCCCAATCTTTCCGATTCTCGTAGCACAATGCCCGTAAGACCCTTTTGAGAACCGAGTGCCATGCTTCTACTGAATTGCTCTGAGGGTGTCTGACGGAACTGTGTATTATCCTAATGCCACACCTCTCCAAGAATGTGGTAGTTAGTGCGCTAGTAAACACACTGCCCTGGTCGCTCTGTAACTCTGACGGGAAGCCTACTCTCGAAAACACTGAAAGCAAAGCATCCACTATTTCTACAGATGACTGCTCCTTCAAGGGAACCGCCTCCGGGAATTTTGTGGCAGGACATATCAAGGTTAAGATGTAGCGGTACCCTGACTTTGTCACAGGCAGGGGGCCCACAACGTCCACGACAAGGCGGCGGAAAGGTTCACTAATGAGTGGCACCAACTTTAAGGGCGCTTTCTGCTGGTCGTGTGCTTTGCCTATTCTTTGGCACACATCGCAGGATTGCACATACCTCTCGGTATCCTTGAAACAATTGGGCCAATAAAACTCCCTAAGTAGACGAGTCTTCGTTTTCTTTTTGCCAAGATGGCCCGACCACCCGCCACCGTGACACAGCTCCAGTACTTTGGCTCGATATTTCTGTGGAACCACTAGTTGATCATAGTGCACCCCCTTCGAGTCTTTGTACTGACGGTACAAAATTCCGGCGCGGC
This sequence comes from Rhipicephalus microplus, assembly GCF_043290135.1. Lineage (NCBI taxonomy): Eukaryota > Metazoa > Arthropoda > Arachnida > Ixodida > Ixodidae > Rhipicephalus > Rhipicephalus microplus. The sequence continues at coordinate 154,116,153 of NC_134702.1, read as the reverse complement.
GGTGCAAAAAGACGTTCTTCCGCGCCAACCCCTCCTCCACCATATCGCTCAACTTTTGCAGCGTTTTATCCTCGGCCTGTTCCGCAGCGATAACCTCCGGGCTTACTTTCGATAGCTCCAAGAACCCGCCCATGCAAGGTGGCACGGAAAGAAGGTTAACTTCCTCGCTGGCCTCACTGGAACTCTTAAAGCTGCTTTCGCCATCGCTCGGGACGTTCTCCTGATTCGCGTCTGCCCTTGTTTCGTCGGGGCCCTGTGCCTCTCTATTTTGGGAACTGCCGAGCTCCTTTGCGATCTCCTTTGCCTTAGACCGCGTTAGAGCATGTACAGTGTGTTCTCCAAAGCTCAGACCTTTCTTTCTTAACAGGTCCTCCGAGTGGTTAGAAAAAAGGTAACCGTACTGCTTCGGCAAACTTTGTGACACGGCAGCCTCTGTTTCCAGTTCTCCGAAGGGACCCTTGATGAGGACTTTGGCCACTGGCAGACACACACTGTCTTCCTGCGCTACCTGTCTGATCCACGCGCAGTCTCCGGTGAACCCATCCGCGGGCACGTAAGATGGGTGTATTACATCCATAGTGGCCGCGGAATCGCGTAGAACCCGGCAATTTTGCCCATTGACAGTCATCTCTCTTAAGTACGGTTCAAGTAACCTCATGTTCTCATCAGTATGGTTAAAAAGGGAGAAAACGAGTTTTTCCTTACGGCAACCCACTGCTAAGTGCCCCGGTTCATTACATCGATAGCACACAATGGGTTTCTTTGCCTCAAATGCTCTGTCGCGATTCTTATCCTGTTCTTTCTCTTTGCCAGCGCGTCCACTCATGGTCGATTCCCCGTGCGTGTCTTTTTCATTCGTCCCTCCTGGTGCAATAGGGGCATAACTGTTGCGCTCAGACTGCTTAAAATTCTCACGGTACGGTTTCTTTGTGGGTTTGTTGCGCTCTCTTATTTCCTCACGCCTCATGGTGTACTCTTCAGCCAGTTCTGCGGTACGCTCCAAATTCTTTTCCCCGGGCTGATCTAATACCCATAAGCGTGCTTCGTCACTTAGAACGTTCAGGAATTGCTCCGTGCAAATCAACTCGACTACCTTGTCATGGTCTCCAAAAGCTCCCTCGCCCTTAAGCCACTCAGTGAGATTGCACCTCAGACTGTATGCAAAATCGGCAAATGATTCACTGCTACGTTTGCTACTATTTCTGAAACGTCGTCGGAAAGCTTCAGCAGACAGCCGATACCTCTTTAGTAGCGCACGCTTTACAATATCGTAGTCATTCGCCTCCTCTCGCGGCAAACGAGCCAGTACATCCGCTGCCTCGCATGGAAGCACGGTCAAGAGCATTTGTGCCCATAACTCACGCTCAAACTTGCCTTCGCAACTTCTCTCAAAATTGACCAAAAATAACCCGATATCCTCTCCCATCTTAAAAGGATTCAGGAGGTCTTTTATTTTTGGTGCCTTACTTACTGGAGCATTGAGTGTTGCGCCTCCTGAGGTAGTTGCCCGAGCTATTTCTAAGTCTAGGCGCTTTTTCTCCAGTTCGTGCTTGCGCTCGCGCTCGCGCACGCGTTCCTGCTCTTCTTTATGGCGCTCTTCCCTTTGGCGCTCGCGCTCGCGCTCCTGATCTTCCCTTTTTTTTTTTATATCCTCCCACAACTCCACGATCTCCTCGTCATCTCTGCTTGCCTCCATAGCCCTGATGACTTCCGCCTTTTTAAGATGTTTCCCGCAATCAATCCCGAATTCCCCGCATATCACGTCTAGGTCCGATCTGTGCAACTTTCTCCAAGCCATGGCCGCTACTTTTCTGCCGACAAGTTTCTCAAGGGAAAGCGTTGAAGCAAGGTTCCCGTGAACAGGCTTCCAACACTCTTGTTACCAGGAAGAACTAATTTAAGCCTGGCAACTCTCAAGGAGAAAAGGTCGTGCACTCACCAAGCCGGAGTCGAATTCCTGCGCAGATCATCCCACCGCTGCCATCCACTGTCGTGACTGGGGGAATTTGTCGGGCCCGGAGCCATCCAAGGGTCAGGGCGAAGACGGGCCGAGGAGCCGGAGCTGATAACTTGAACGATTTATTTACACTATTTTACATGATGTTGAAGGTAGCGTGTTACATGGAGTAAGCATCATACTAGATGATGGAAGGAAGCTCTCTCTCCGAGCGTCTTGCGCTCGCGTTTTTATGCCCCCCCGAAGGGAGAAAGTCACACCGCCTCCTTTCCAACCCAGGAAGGGAGGAGAGGCCCGCCCAGTTCGCTGCCCGGCGAGGGTGTAACACACACAATACACGACACCACTGGCACAGTGCGAGAACGGGGAGTCGTACGCGCCGAGATGACTCTTCGAGGAGACATCGCTCGGGAAAGGCGCCATGGAACGTGAGGAATGTCCCCGAAGATGGATACAAAGCGCTCGGCTCATTGTCCGCTGAATGTTGACGACCCAAGCAATGACCACTCCTTCTAGGCAGCCCAGACAGCGAACAGCCCCCCCTCGGTAATCCGTCGGTCGTGCGTGCCCAAAGGGCTTTTGGCAAGACGAGCCGACGACTCTAAGGAATTCGCAGTACTACTGCTGTGTTGTTGCCGATTCTGGACGTCTCAGGACGCGCTGCGAAGCCGGAACCATTCCACGCGTCCAAGCGGCGCCCAGACATGGGGGCCGATCACAACAGCCCCCATTAATGCGACCTCTCGGCGAGCACAATGTTATCTGCGTTCAGGAATCTGCGCCCGGCGGCGCTGGCCTCGCGTGTGCTATTGGCGCTGTGTACACACGCACGTGCACGCCACACGCACCCATTTCTGAAGCTAGCGCAGACGCACTTAGTTATCCGGGGCTGTGTCCAGTATACAGCTAGATTAGTGTTGCAAATGTATAAGAAACCTTTTTATTTTCTGTGAATAGCTAATTTTCTGTTCCGTATTTCAACTGGATGTTAGTCATCTATATGAAATTTTTTATGCGCTGCCACTAACCACTTCTTCGAGCAATTTTAGACATATATATGAATTGGTCGGTGTGCATGTTTGCTTAGATCGCCTCCCGAAGTACCAGCCTACGTCACGTGTATACATAGAACGCTTCGCATTAAACAGGCAGGGGGGGGGGGGGGAATCGCGAGTGAACAGTAGGCTTTTCGCGTAAACGGAGCTGCACCTGTAACAGCAGAGAGGTAAGTTACGGAAAATTGCCGCATATGCAACGCTAGCAGTCGGTGCCCTAGTCAGGGGCATACCAAGCCCGAGACCCACCAACGGCCCATCCTTCTATGCGAATTTCTCTTTGCTGTCGTATTTTTTAAAGACGATAGTCTTTCTTGGGGACCTTCGACGGGAAAATTTTGGTCTGTCTGTCTGTCTGTCTGTCTGTCTGTCTGTCTGTCTGTCTGTCTGTCTGTCTGTCTGTCTGTCCGCCCTAACGATACCTCAAATGGCATCAAACGGCCAACCCGATTCGCAGCGCCCACCAAAAGTGCTCAAGATTTAGCGTTCATAGTTGTGCGATTGTCAATTAAAAAGCAATTGTTGCTCATATCTGAGGTGACACAACAACGCTTTGATGTTTTCTATGTCTGCCTTTATACTAGAAGAGGCATACACAAGTAACTCTAAGGAATGTAGTGTTTAATCGCGCTGCGCTGACAGTGCAACGCGATGCTCAAAAAGGTGTTTCCAACGCAAACTACGACGACACGGTGGTGGCACCTGCCCGTCGCTTTGCGTTCTACACCTTATCACCTCCGAGACTGGCGAGCATCTTTCTCCGCGGGCTGCACGCCTTCATTTTCGAAGATAACTGCCAGATGGCACTTGTGTCTAACGTGCGTAGATGCGCTCGTTCGCCTCCGCCACACGCTCGAGGCACTCTAACGCAGCGCCTGCAGAATACCATTCACCGATTTTCTTGCGCAGAACATCAAATAAACGTTTTGCCCACTCTCTCCAGACGCAAAACTATCGTCTTTCGACGACATATACAGTCTTCTGACATGTAAATTCGGGCCAATTTTTTTCTTTTACATTGTTCTTTTTTTGCCATGGCACGCAGAGCACAAAATGACACTCGATTACAACTTCCTGCCCCCCCCCCCCGCTCTGCTTGCAGTTTATGCAACGCAAAGGTTGACTACTCACGTGTAATGGCCAAGTACTGTCTGAATATCGTTCATGTAACTGACAAAATCCTTAATCTACTTTGTCGTCAGTTTTATTGGAGAAAACGTTTCCAGCAGGAGATAGCAAGCACGAGAATTTCTTCGATGTATTTTAGCGTAGTATTATGAGTAATTATGATGATATCTAGTTAGTTCTAAGCCCCCAAGTCACGATATGATTAAGGGATAGCGTCGTAGAGGGCCATCTGGAGATTAAAAAAAAATACAATCTAGTGTTCTTTGACGGGCAGTAGTGCAATTCCGGGCATCGCACAGCACACTGGCCTACTGCCCTCTGGCGATTTGCCTCTGCCGACATGCGATTCGAAGGCCGGAATCGAAGCCATGACCTCAGGCTCAACAGCCGAGCACTCTATAGCCATTTATTCGCCGTGGTGGACTAAATAGAAGCAGAGACACAGCAACGCTGTTCTAGCTAGCATGTTTGTTGCCTCGACATTGCTGTTGTTGCAGCCTGCCATTCTAGGCCTCCCCCCAACCCTGAAATTAAAAACCTATAAAAGAACAGAAACACTCAAATCGTTGTTTGTAGAGATTGCAAAATTTATCGCGCGTCATTTTGCGACGTCTCCGTGCGATAAAGTATATAAGGATCAAAAGCCTACTTTGCAACTATGGTTCTTGTGTGGTGCACGCTTAGCATCGTGACTGCCAACAACAGGGAGTGTTGATATGAATAACCACGAGCTCTGTCTGTCTCTCTTGTGTGCATCCGTGTCGTGTTTGAACGTGCCCTTACACCCTCATGTAGAATGTGGAGGCTGGCGTCTAATATCCATGGCCCTCTCTTCCTCTCTGCCCCCTCCCCCCATTGCAATCGCAGGTTACGTTGGCTACTGCGGCGGCGTCGCCTCGAGTCCCGAAAAGGGGCTGAAGCCGCAGTTTCCTGCCTGGGGTCCTCCGCTCAGGCCGTGTCACATACCTCCCCCTTACGCAAGTACGCACACGTATTCTGGCAATTAACTACACCACCGTCAATCATGAGCCACACTGAGACGCGTCTTTGAGGCTGCAGAGCGGCAGGAATCAACAGTGGTTACGTGCACTGGCTTCTTTTGTGAACATATTTGTATTACTGTATTATAAAGAGCACAACGTTTGTAACACATGACTGTATTATATAGGGCGCTACGTTTGTAATAGCCCCTGATTCTTCATTAATAAATTTGTCGGAAGAAAGCTGAAGGTCAGAGATCAATACACAGTTTACAAACTTGCATACCCGTACCAGGAATTGTTTTCCGGCAAGGGCCCCTTTGCTGAAAATCTTGACCATTTTAGAAAAATACGCACTCTTATTGCTTATTTTCGACGAATTACCCCATTCTCCAGTATCTAAGAGAGGAGAAAGGGGTACTGGGTTCCTAGGGCAGCCTGCTGGATGCTAGCCTGTGTCCTTGGCATTAGTTAGTTGCTGCAGTTCAAAGCTAACGCCTTAGGTGTACATTTTTGTTCTGCGTATCCTACGGCGTATTCGTTAAGTCTTGTCTGCCGTTCCTGAACGGTCAGATACCGGCAGAACTTCAATGTCTCTCCAGACTTCCGCTTTGCGTTGTGCAAGCCCAACTGTCGCCTTCACATGATTCGTGCCTTTATTGGGGAAGTACAAACCAACGCACCTTGCTGGTTACTGCGATCAATTTACATCAATATCGACACCGAAACGGCACTGCGTACGCCAGTGTTAACACGCACGTCGCGTTGTCTATCAAAACGTATTTTCTTCCTTTGAGATGGACACGTATGCACAATTTCCCTTTGTATACGAAACGTTCAATGCAGCCCTGTTGTATTACACGGGCACCAGAAAAGGTTGCAGGAGGCATTCATCTCTGTCCGCTTATGACTGTATACCGCTGTATCGAGCAATTAATGACAGAAATCTATCAGGCTGAATTCCCAATGCTTCATCTCGCAGTGCTGGGTCCCTCGGGCTCCCCGGGTGACGCGACACTCGACCTGGACGACCCGTCGGACAGTGGCGGCGGTGACGCTGACCTCTTGCTACGCGACCAGGACAGGGACTCGAGCGTGGAGCGTGAGCTGACGCCCGGCGGCGGGGCGGCGTCGCCTTCGGCCTGCGGCGGTGGGGCCAAGGGCAACGCCTCGTCGGTAGCCAACGGTCCCAAGACGGAGCCCGGAGGTGGTGGGGGTTCGGGTCCCGAGGGCGGGCCGGCGACGGGAGACGAGGCCCAGGGGGGCACCAAGAGGCGAGGACCGCGCACCACCATCAAGGCTAAGCAGCTGGAGACGCTCAAGGCGGCCTTCGCAGCCACGCCCAAACCGACGCGCCACATCAGGGAGCAGCTGGCGCAGGAGACAGGACTCAACATGCGCGTCATCCAGGTGCGTCTCCCTCGCTCGCTCACTTCCGTTCCTCCCGCAGGTAAGAGCGTAGAAGAGCCTTACATAAGTCAAAGGCTACTGGGGTTGGCGATGCGCTGCACGGTACATAATACGTGCAGCGGTGATCTTCCAGAACACCAGGTTTATGACGACTTACGGGATGCTTGGGGAGAACTTTCGGGAACAGTTGAAAAGCAAGGACAACGAGTATATCCCGTTTGCCGCCTTCCTCCTACCTTTCTATTTTGTGTTCACGGAGAGCGTCACTATTCCTATATTGATCTGCTAATGGCTTCAAGTCAGATTTCCTCTTATTTACCCGGCCGGCCGCAATACTCAATATATTCTATAAACCTGGCTCAAAGAACCTGTCTCCCTGTTATTGAAAGAACGGGGAAATTATTTATCAAATAGAATGCTTTGACACTTTCGCAGCTAAAATCGGCGCCCTGCTGAATCGCATATCGCGGGGAATCCTCATACCACTTTATTCCAACAAAGCGTTATATATCGGGCAGCCGAAATCGCTCGGTATTCTTAAATGCGAATGACGCGAATTGAAAAAGCGCATAAACCGAGATGAATCCGTTAAGGTAAATAGTCATTACAAACGTTGTTTAAGCACGTGAAACGCTCAAAATGTGGTTTCGTCGCTGTCGCTGCAGTGGTTGATCGAATTTGTCTTCGGACAGGTTTGCGCATCACTGCACGCAACATTGTAAGGCAGGATGTTGCCCAGCGAGGGCTTTTCCGCCCCATTTTCCTCACTTGTTTCCGCCGTTCGCGGCATCGGGGCACCGATCGAGACTTCTACGCCGCGGTGCATGTATGTATACGTTTGTGTTGGTCTTATCGCATCGGATCACGATCGGAGGCGACGGCGGCAATGTGAAAGTCACGACTTCGAGGGAAGCCCGCCGCCCCGGGCTGTTGTGAGCCGACGAAGCAGCGCAGCGCCGCCGCTGGAGAGAGGCGTATACACACACACGCACGAGGATGACCACGTTTCTAAACGGCGGGTATGCGTTACGTCATCCACGCCAGGATTCCGCAAACTTGGGGTGCATTTTTTTTTTCGGTTATGCGACTGTACGAGCACGCTCCATTGCCTCCGGCACGGAGCGAGAATCCGTGGCCTCCGGAGAGCTTCATCATCTGTTCTTTTCTTGCTTCGACTGTTAAGCTTGAACTGGCTTACACTGTGTGCGTTAAGTACGTCGCTGCGAACTTAATTTGGTACATTTCGCCACCGGTGTAGCCGCACTTCGCGGTACGTTGTCAGTAAAGGGCGAAGATCTTGACAGCGCTGATAGAAAGAAAAATATATCACACAATTGGTCCCTCTACTAGCCAATTAGGCTATGGGACCAAACAAGTGTTTGCGAAGTTTTTTGTTACATTGATGTGAAAGTTACAATAATAAAAAAATTAATACACACTCCTTTAAAAGAGAGCGGTATAGCTATGTGTATGAAACGAAAGATCACACAGGGGTAACGAATGTTCTATAATATGTGATGGAAATTGAGAGGAGGAAAAGCCCTGTAATGAGTATACAGCGCAGATAACCTGTCCTATATTACAGAGTATATGGCACGTGCCAAGAAAAAGTGCTTTTAATGACCGCAAGATAGATTGCGTGACCCGATCAGAAAAATGAAGTGATCTGAAGCTATAGACAGAGATGATAAGAGCCTCATTGACAGGGTGTGTTTAGAAAAAGTGGTGAATTATTTAGAGTAATTGGTACTGTCCTATGGGAGAGCGTAAAGCCGTCCCGTAGAAGGTCAAGGTACGAAACAAAGTCATTTAAACATGACCAGCCTGAGGGTGGCAATTGGTGGTTGTATACGATAAGATGACGATCGTCTCTGTGACTTCACGCGCAGCTTGTGGGTCACTGGTTATGTGGCCCTGTGTTTCGGTTGGACCATCGTCATTGGAGGGGGACGTAAAACCGTCATAAGTGGTCCACTCGTAACGTGTACGCTATGAATATATGCTTTAGTGACTCAGATACGCAGATGGTCGCAGCGATACGCGATCAGCTGTCGCTTCCCTGATTCTCGGTAAAGTGATCTTTGCCTCATACCCCTGTCACACGGGCACTTAAAAGTCTTTTAAGTAAGCGGTCTTTTTCCGAAAAGGAGTTCCTGACAGCAAACACACGGCACAGAGCGAACTCCTTTTCAGAAGCGGTCTTTTTCGCAAACGGAGTTTGTCGATCTCTTTTGCGGCTCTGAATGAGTAGCCTCGAAACCAGTGGTCGCCAGCAATTTTCGAGTGGTGGGAAAAAAAAAGCGAATGCTTATTTTTCTGTCACCAAAACTCTTTGTAAAAACAAATTTCATATCCTGCAGAAGGTGTAATGAACTCTTTTAATGGTTATTTCCTTTTCTACTCTCGTAAGCAGCTACAACGCGTCGGCAAAATCACGTGGTGACGCTCGGTCTTGCGCTGCTTTATCCTCTCCTTGGCGGCTTTTGCAGCGTCTGCCTCGCTTTCCAGAGCGAGAAGGTAGGCCGTGAGGCTTGCGATCCTCGCTTTTTCTCCCGTATGGTCGCCCATAACGTGTCGAGAGCAGTAGAGAGCAGCGAAAAACAAATACGGTAAATAAAAGCACAGTGGTGCCAGGCGGACTTGTGCACGTCGCTAGTTATGGGAATGCTTCCTTATCTTGTGCAAAAAACTTTCACAATGGTGTTTCTTCATCGCTTATTCTTAAATTTATTTGAAGAAACGAGCAGTGCAACAAGTCTTTAATTTGTACATAGTGATACATCGTTTAATTTTCATTACTTCTCTTTTAACTGCTAGCGCCACGCTTTCGCTAGCGTCTTCGAACGAAAACACAAAAAGGAGATCGTTGCTGCCGCGTGTCTGCGCCGCAAACACCTCTCTGTTAAAAGTCTTTCAACTTCGTAAAAGACCGCTTACTTAAAAGACTTTTTGCGCGCCCGTGTGACACAGGTATCAGACGACGAGTTGAATCGATTGTTTCCTTGCAAACTTTCCAGGGCCGCTAGTGACAAACAAACAAAAAAGTCACAGCATATCAACGGAGTGCATGATGATGAGTGGGCGAAGCGTATACCAGTTCATCCGCGCCTCCATCCGTCCTTCTGTATATCTGTCGGTCTCTTCGCCCGTGCGTCTGTTCATCCGTCTGTCCATCTATTGAACACTCCAAGTACCGCTATCTCACACCTTTTCATCATATATTAGATGCGGAAGCATCTTATACTCGCGCCTTGTAGTGCGCCGTCCGCGCCGTCCGCACCGCTTCTCGAACATTCGACAGCTGACGCGCGCGCATGCGCCGTCGCGCCGTCGCCCACCATCTGTGCCGCGCACGCTTCTCCTTCGAGAACATTCGACAGCTGACAGCGCATGCGCCGTCGCGCCGTCGCCATCTGTGCCGCGCGCGCGCTTCTCCTTTGAGAACATTCAACAGCTGACAGCGCATGCGCCGTCGCGCTGTATATATACTCAAGGTCGGCGCTCGCTCACTCAGTTGCCGCTCGTCGGTTGGTTTGTACGGCGCGTCGACGTCCAAGGTCGCGGTGAAATGAATTCCAACGAATCCACAAACACAATGATCGACGTCCCTTCGACCAGCGCCGCCCTTTCGCATACGTGTGTACGTGTTCACTCATTTAACACCCCCTCCTACAACCACGTTAACCAATTTAGCCATCGACCCAAGTAAGTCGCAATTTAACACCCCATTTCACAACCACGTTAACCAATGTAGCCATCGACCCAAGTAAGTCGCACTTTAACACCCCGTTAACCAATTATATGCTCCGCATCCTCCTCAGTGTTCCCCGAGGGAAGCTGCGGACAATTTTTTATCATATAGAAGTACCGCCATCCAGCGGACATTCCAAGGACTAAACGAGAGGTGGCACGGCCGGACTAAAGGAGCGGCACGCGCGCACTTTCTCCCGGCCTGCGCTTCTTGTCTACTTCCCAACTTTCTCCACCTCTAGTTCATGGCACTGCGGTCCAACCTCGCTAAACATTCCTAAAACCAAGAAGGTTACGTGCAGCGAGTTTAACGTGGCAACATTTTCTTAGTTAGATAGTGCTCAAACTGCGTCCTTATGTTACTATTTTTTTTGTAAGCATCAAATTCTAGACAAATTTTATTGGAGATTGAGTTACCGATACTCGTCTTTGTTCATCAGAAACAACTATCAGAAAGAACTATCTGTTTATTTATTATTAATGTGCGCTGGTTCCCTCCACAATTCAAAAGAGCGCACATGCCGCTCCTCCAGTCCGGCCGTGGAGGTGGTTACCTACTACTACGACGCACTACTACTACTACAAACATAGGGGACGCACGACCCATGGCTTAAGGAGCTTCGTCCCTAAAAGAAAGGAAGTGCTTGAGTTGCGCACGAAGAGTGAGCTTTATCGCACGGCGAGTCGTGGATGGCCGTAGCATCCGAACACCTCCTGCAGAATCGCTGAACACCTAGGGACGCGAACATAGAACGACGGTCGGCGCAATCAGCGGCTGATGCGGGCTGCATATACCGTGGACGCTTCACGCTTGGTCGCGTTGCGTGTCGCCTGCAGCATGCCGCCCGCCACACCGCGAGGGATTAGTGCGTTCACTGCGGCGTGAGTTACATCTGCGGGAGAAGACGCAAGACGACAAGCACAGAACGCGGGGAAAAGGCATCAGTGTGGGCGATGGTTAACGAGTGAGGCAGCAGCAGCCCAAGCCATGCGCGTCGAGCCGGAATGCGCATGATTCTTCTCTGCCACCGGGGTCCACGAAATGGGGTCCTCCGGGAAGGTATCGCAGCGGGGCGGGCCACTCGGCTCCCACACGGCCGCGGAGGTTGAGAGGGATCGAAAAAGAAACCCCGCGCGAGACATCGGCGTGGTGGAGGACTGACTGCGGCCGGCCGACCAGAACAGCCCGGGCGCTCAGCCAACAACAGCGCGTTGCTGTTCCTCCAGAGCGCGCGCTGTTACCTCGGCCGGTGCGCGCGCTGGTGTGCGTCGCCGTGGCGCTCGCGAGGGGAGGAGCTGTCAGGTGGACAACGCGGATGCGGGGAGGCGTAACAAATGGCGTCGGCAACTCCCCTTCGGCCCGCAAGGCGCTCAGAAGACGGTCCCCGGCCGATCCCCTCGCTCTGCTTTCTATCTCCTTTTATTTACGTCGACCGAACGAGGGGAGGTTCCGCTGACCCCTCGAGGGCTCGCTGGGGAGGCACCGGTGCTTTCGCGTTTTTTTCTTTCTGCGGACCTCCGTCTCGTAGTATAAATCCCGCGTCTGCAGCGCAGCTGCGTGATCTAGAGAGAGAGCGTGTGCACCACTACACATGTGTGACTCGACGGCGCAAAAAAGCAGCCACACTAGCCAGCCAGCCGGTTCGGCTGGCTCGCTCGCACGAATGCGGGCTCTGCTAATTGTTTCTCTCCGCAGGCCCATTCTGTGCTCGTCCGGCGCATCGTTTCTACCTCCCCCTCCCTCTCGCGCTTTTGGGCGAGCATTCGAGTGTGGTTGTTGTTGCTGTGAGTTTGGTTTCAGTTCACCGAGTTCCTTTGTCTCTCCTAGACCTCAGTCTATCCTCCTTCGCGGCGCTCTGCTTTAATTGTTTAGTTCCTTCGGGTTTCCTTTTTTCATTGTTATCCTTACTCTACTCGCGCCCCGTTCTCCAACTCTGCCTGCTGTCGTATGGATCTTGGCCGCCGAGCCGTTTATAACCCCGCGTCAGGTGCTCGCGCCTCTCCGCCGCCGTATTCATTACCTGGACGAGCACAGGTCCTGCCCGCGCCCGTCGGCCGGTATGTGCGCGCCGACGAAGGCGGCAGTGTTTCCGGCGTGGATGCCCGTGTGCGAAGGTTCCGCTCTGCACGCTAGGCAGAGTCTGGTCATGCAAGCTATCAGAGCGGGTGTTCTTGTATGCCTCGTGCATTGGAAAAGGCTTGGCACTCAGACGCGGACACAGTACAACAGGATCGTCGTTATCAAAGGCATAGCTAGATTTTTTATTTTTCCTTGGGGGGGGGGGGGGGGGCAACAGACTTTATGTATGGTCGTGCTTGTGTTTCTATATGTGCGCGTATTTTTACGCAAGAACACTGCGAAAAAAAAAAAGCGGGGTTAGGGTATGAGCCCCACAACTGGCCCCTTGGATACGACACAGGTCGTTACAAACAGGATGTAATTCTGAGCTCCGTGTTCGGTGTTTATCCATGAATGAAGGGTTAGACATGCAGACAATAACACCAACGTACAAAGAAAACCTCAGCACTTGTGCTGTCCATGTCTGGCGTTCTTGTTTGCATGTCATACTTTTTTTGCTATCATAAATTTCAACCGTAAGCAGTTCATATTTGTGCCTTATGAACGGGCACGCTGAGGAGCTTTCGAAACCTGGGTGCAAACCAGAGCACTGCACGGGCCTCATTTTTCCGGCCCGGCCCGGGCCCGCATCATGAAGCCCGAGTCCAGCCCCGAGCTGTGGTTTGCGCACCATACCAATGTGAAAGCTTGTCGCCGTTCGTATTTCATATGACGCCGAAAGTACATTAGTATGCACATTCGCACGTGTTTGATGTTCGTCCAAACGATCCTGTCCTTTAGAGCTCATAAAGATCGTTCATACTGCATGGTCAATCACGGATACTGCACAGAGCCATCTTATGAACGCGTCGCGTCACGTATTCACAGTTGCCGAAATCTTGACCGGTCGCGCGGTGAGCGGCATCATTTTCCATATATGTTCGCTGTCCAACGGAACACAGTTCTGAAACGAAGTAGAGAAAAATGCATGCTCAAAACGAACGTGTTCGCAAGATAATTTCTTGAAGCTTCACTCCATCGTGTGTCATTGACACGAAGTAGCCGCTGCGCACGATGATTAAAGATTTGGGTGATAGTGGGCCGGCTCAAAAATAGGCAATTTGAAGAGAGGGTATCGAAGCGCCAAACACACCACACCACTAAGAGAGTTCGCAATACTTATTTGTCTTATTTTACTTTCTCTGAATTCACGATACCCAAAAGACCTCCGGATGAGCACACGTGCGGCTGAAAGTAAACATAGATGGTCAGGGAGTTGCGTCCGAAGACCACGGCGTCGTGTGGGAGGAGCGTTGATGACACGTTGCGTACAGTGCGCCAGACCACGCTGTAAAGTTTATTGCCACAGCGGCTACTGCGGAGGTCCATACACACGCTGCCTCGACACAGGGCGGTCCTCGTCGCGGACCACACGTATCGGCACAGGTCACGCGGAGAAAGGACACAACAATTGTGCGCTGCCCACGCCGGTGGATCTCACCAAATGACAAGGGCCGATCAGCGCAAGGGGTCGTTGTTGTGTCGTGTGTGCTGTCCATGTTTACGTGAGCTCGATTGCGTTCGTTCGTTCTCGGGTAATGTCATTGTACACTCGCCCGTGCCTTCTGTATACATGCACGTTAGCGTGCATTCAGAAGGCACGAACAAGCTTACCCGAACAACGGCATCATGGATATCTATATAGTACATACGATACGCGCGTTTGTTTCACCTCTCTATCTGTGATGTGTGTGTTTACGTGCGTGCGTCTGTGCGTACGTGCAGGCATGCGTGTGTTTGTGGGGATCTCAATCCTGCGTAAACAAAACGCCCCTCGTACACTGCAAATGTATCGGCGAACGAGAGGTCTCTTGGCGGCATGTATACAGTGTCCGTCACACGCACCCCGCCGTAATCCCTGGAATCGATCGTCCACTGGGGTTTCGGTGCCGACCCGACCGCGCTCCGACGTGGCGGCAACAATCGGATTTGCACGCCGAAGCTTTTCCATCGAATGGAAGAGAAGGAAGTTGGGGAGAGGGGAATGTGGGTGACCTATAGCTTACGTTATTCTCTTTTTTTCTTAACTCAGGAACGTTCATGCCAAGTAAGATTATGACAGCTATAGTGGACAGATTTCAGAATCTCCTTGATCTGCCGCGATCCGCGCTGACCGTTGCTTGTTGTTACGGTGTGCGTGTTGGCCACGTACCGCAACGCATCGTTGCACAGTATGTGGATTATCTGTGGCGAATGAATAATATGTTTAAGGTGTATGCACTAACGGAACACTAAAGCGCTTACCCAAGGCCAGGACTGTTCACATTCCTAACAAAAATGCATTGTCGCTTTCTTAAAATTTTCTTTCTCCCGGCCATTCTAAACTTTTTCCTTTTGCTGTAATGTTCTGCTCTCTTAGCTTGAATTCTGGGGCAACTTTGGTGCTCGGAGTTTGGTGCTAAGCACTGGGATTGCACTAAACTACAGTTTGGCTGCTACAGTTACACATAGTTTCGCCGCTGATCACTTGCACGACTGCCTATAGTTAGGGTACATGTACGCCTAACAAGTGAGGGGAGGACGTATAAGTAATTTCACAGTAAATTGCCGTTGCTCCGTATAGTGTATACTTAGCCGGGCACCCGGCTACTCGGCCTAACGTAAAGGAATGACAAAAAAGCAAACATTTTTCGCTCAGTGTGGATGTCCTACTTTTCTATCTATCTATCTATCTATATATATATATATATATATATATATATATATATATATATATATATATATATATATATATATATATATATATATATATATATATATATATATATATATATATATATATATATATATATATATATATATATATAAGCGAAAGAAGTGTATACCTAAGGGCTCGTTTTTCCGTGTTTTAACACAATAATAAGGAGATCTAACAGACAGTAATGCCAAGGAATGTACAGGGGAAGTTATTAGAACCAATGGAATGTAAATAAGAAGAAAGAAAAGTGATATATATATATATATATATATATATATATATATATATATATATATATATATATATATACTCGCTTTACTTAGCTATACTTGATTTGATAACGGTGATCGCCGTAATTATAAGCATGTCTCGCGAATACTATATTCCAAATAAATGGTGTGTTCAGTATATACTTTCTCATAACGGCGCTCGTTCGTGCATCTGTTTTAGTTTGCACCCCAGTTTTCACGTGAAAGTGTATACGGCTTGCAGGATTCTGGCAGAGTGCTCGAAACGTGCTTGGTTGACTTAACAGAGCACGCTTTTCACATCTCAGTACACGATTGCGCCTATCTCCGCTGCACTGAACATCCGCCCAACGAGTGACGGCACACATCGTGGTTTTAGCACAGCTATAACTACGCGTTCGGCCTTGCCTGATACGCATGTTTACACCACACGCATCACGAGAGCCGATTCTAAATATTTTCCACGTCATAGGACGAGCAAATTACCGCGCAGTAATGACCGAGTCACCATCGGTATAGCTCAAAGCGCATCACGGGAAAGTTTAGTTTACAGTTGCGTCAAAAACCTATTCATAGAGGATATTAAATAAACTGATCGACTACATCACTATCATGAACTCATGCAGATACGCTTCATTCGAGCAAAGTAATGCAAACTATGAAAAACAAGCAGTATACTTTCGCAGTTATGATTTACCTAGATTGGCGACACCCGATTTTATCGATAAGGGTCCATGCAGTCGTGTCGATGCGTTCTCTTCGCGGTTTTACACGATGTACGCGAAAGTCTATATCGAGTCTTCCGCATTCATCATAGGGTCCAGGTTAAAATATTACCCCCACAAATCAGTGCTGACCACAGAGGGTTTCTTCCACTGCGGCTGCCTAAACACCTCCTCTGCCACATGAAGAACAGTGGGACGAAAAAGGGAGGGGCGGTCCCTTAAAGAAGGAAAAAAAGAAGTGAAGGCGTTTTTACTCCGTTTTTCCCAGCAGCAGACCTATTCGGCTCGAGCAGCTCAGGGGGCATCAATTTTGCTGCTCGTCCATCACCTAAACCGCCGCTAGTCGCCGCCACCGGTCAAGTCCGAACAGAACCACCCACTGCTGCTCGCGTATTCTTTGCACTCTTCGTGTTTATTATTGCGGTCATTTTACTTCTACTTTCATAACACCTTTTCACCGTCTTCCCTCCCTCGGTTTTCGAAGTTGGGTGCATGTTCGCTTCACTTGTTTTCTCGTCTAGACCTCGCTTCCTCTCTGTATAGTCGAGACGTTGTTGACACGTTCGCGGCCTCGGCAGGAAGAGCACCCTGTTCCTTCGCGGTTCATTTTGTTTCATGACTTTTTTTGTTTCATGTCTTCTCACGGACGGCCTGACGTCGGCGGGGGGTCAAGTGAAGCGGACGGAAGGAAGAGCCCGCCAGTTCGCGGGAAGGGCGCCGCGCACTGGCGGTTCGAAGACAAGACGAGTTCGAAAACGAAGACAAAAAAAAAACGGATTCCGTCCGGTGGCGAACACTCGCACGAAGACCAACGACCACAAACAGCTAAACAAAAAGTAACAAACAAAACGGAAATCTCGCGCGCCCCAGTCTACTAAGCGCGCCGCTGACGGGGTGCTCGGGTTCGTACGGGCCGGACTGGTCCCCCACCCTTTTTGACCGCATGCCGAAAAAGAGCAGACCTCTCGTTGGCCGCGCCGGCGCGCATTCGGCATGCCGTTTCTCAAAGAATGAGTCTGCTGTGGTGGACGCAATTTTCGCCCGCTCGTTAAGCCCTACAGCCTCCGCGCTTTTGCGGTTAGCCGGACAAAAAAAAGCAGAGCTCCAACACGGCTGATTGCGTACAGCACTGTTGCGATCAAGTCTGGTGGTTCCTGCCACTGCTGAGGCTGTTCTTGCGCGCTGGGTCTTACTTTGATTCCACGTTTTCCAAGGAGGGGGAGTTTGTTTCAAATCGAACCTTTGTCTATTTCATATCGCCCTGTAGGTATATTGAGGCATTGTCTGCAATCGCATCTACATGATCTGACACCCTCGTAATTTTTTTAGCGATAGCGCGCCGCTTCGAGCACCACGCCCTATACAGAGAACCAGTGGTCAATAAGTATCTGAAGCTATGTTAGCCATTGCAAACGCATGCATCAGCTGTGGGCCTGTGTTTGTGGACATGTAAGGAGCTGCTTAGGCTACAGAGGTTATGTAACTTGTACATTAAAAGGGGCGTATGATTTCACATTAACAGTGTCTGTTGATTGCGCTATAGCCTATCTGGCGGTTTATTCATACTGGTAAAACGCTGACGAATTGTCTCACGGCAAGACATGAGTCGACGTATAGTGGCAAGAGATGAGCCAACGAGCTGTGTATTTTCACCCGCTTACGCACATGCAGTCTACATCGATAACATGTAAACAAGAATAAAATTAAGCGGTTCACGTTTAGGTGCGTCTGAAACCGGGCAGCCTGCTTCGACTGCAACGTGATGTTCCTGTTGATAAGCAAACTGTTCAAGCAGTTCCGGTCGCCACGTGCATGATGGATGGCGTGTAAACGATAGTGCGTGCAGCATGGTTTAAATATGTTCTTATACCACTAATTCTAATCTGCATACTCGTTGTGATGATGGTACTTTGTAGGCTCTCTGTCAATCGTTAAGTAGCTCTGTGCCGTATCGTTTCTGTGCACCGTTTGGAAAGGTATATATAGATTTGTTTGTAGCTACAGGCCTATCCTACGTTCGTGAACAGGGGCCATTGATATACTGCGTCGATTGTAGCGACATCGCATGCGTTGTACTCAGAAACAACTTTGCAGCTGCTGTGCCAGTTGTCACGTTATCAAAGAAAATGGTGCCAAGCTTCGCACTGGGCGGAGCCTACGGGCCACGCCGACAATACAACACCTCAGCATGTTGATGGTGCCTACCCTTATTTACAAATATTAGTTGTGTAGACAAAACGTTCATCTCCCTTCTTCAAAGTAAACGAGATATACAACGTTATTCGGGGCTCCGTATTTATTTATGTGAACTATTCACTGTGCACAGAAGTTTCCAGCGACGCGCGAGACTATGCACTACCACCGAAAAAAAAATATAAAAAATGTCAGTCAACCTTTACAATACCGCTTTGAACTTTCCTCGAGGGACCTGTGTACACTTCACACGCACTTTCTCTTTTCCGGCACAATTAGTCAGCGCCCATACAACTGGCGCATAAAGCGAGTGCGTGACATATCACCTGCGTCCCGTTCAAGCTTCGCTTTTTTGCCGCATCGCGGTGCTACCTGCCGTCCTCGCTTATACGCTGCACGCACGGTACACACTTTCTCTCTTGATGCTGCGTGCTTCTCCCCAGAAAAGACAGTGAGCGATCTCGCTCCCCTTGCATGCCGCCGCAGTCAGTCGTGCTCGTCTGTATACGCTGCGCGAAACACGCAGTCCGTGTAGAAACGGATGGCGTGCCTTCGCGATGTTTAGCGGGCGGTTCGAAGCGATAGACGTATTGCGGCGGCAGAGGAAAGAAAAAAACAAAAGGAGGGTAAAGAGTAACGAAGCGTGCGCTAAACAGGGCCTTTTAGTTTCTTCTGTACGAGCCCCTCTTTGTCTCTCCCGGCCCAATACGGAGATGGTCACGCACGCACTGCCTGCTGTTAGAGAACTCGCTTTATGAAGTGGAACGCTATACATATATAGCTGCTGTATTTACCACGCTGAAACGTTATCTTTCTTCTTGTTCTGTGCATAGCGCTGTTTTAAGGAAGACGAGCTACACTGGGAAGGCGTGCTCGCGTGAGCGTGAATCAGCGCTACCCCCTTCTGGGAAAACGGCACATATTGACGCACCACTTTCATTCGAGGTTCGCCCTTAAAGCCACTCTTTAAGCAATATGTGTTATGTTGAAAGACAGGCGCTTCCACTGAAGGATTGTTTATTCTTGTGCGTAGACTATATATGTACGATTACAGACTTTTTAGCAGTAGAGGTTCTCGACAGTTTCAGTTTTTATCCTCGCTAATCTGATAGTCATCACTGATTTTGCCTTCACTTATACCAACGTCTGAAGAAGTTCAGAAGTCCAACGTATACATATTTATTTATTTTTAAACTTCGACGTGATAACGTTGTCTATCACACTGCTTTTGAGAACAATATCATGCGCCAACTCTGTTCATTCAATAGGTGGCTATTTGTTCCATAGCGCAAAATGTACAGCTTGTTCCACAAAGCATTTATCTTCGTGAGTGTCGCGTAATGACACAAATGGTCTTATAACAACCGTGGGTGTCGTGACAGACTACCACGCCTATGTAGATGTAGTCTATACGGCGTAGATAGCCTTGGACAAGTGACGTTGGCAGATCACGTCGTGTATTCGGTATGTGCATCTGATGTTGTAATCACACGACGGACAAAATCCGGATTCGAGCACGGGGATCACATACTAAATCACCATACATCACCCGTTCCGGCGTCCCGCCAGAACGGGTGATGTATGGTGACGTAGTAGCAGTGAACGTAGTAGTGGTGACGTAGTAGCGGTGATCGTAGTAGTAGTGGTAACGTAGTAGCGCTGACGTATAGTAGCGGCGACGAAGCCCCGCCAAAACGGGTTCCCCGCTTCGGTCCGTGCGGAAGCGATTCGGGAAACGACGGAAGCCCAAATCACAGTTTGGATCCCCGGGGAGCAATGCCGAAATCCTCGCTTGTAGCGTGAATTCTCCCTTGTCGCGGGAATGCTGGCTGCGGATGGCTCCGAAACGCGTCATAAGTCTCGCGACTGATCCGTCCGCGATCACGTCCGTCGTGTGAATATGGCCTAATTGGGCACGTGGCCCGAGTGATGTAAACATGCGTGCCTATCGTCGAGAATGAGTGCGCGCTGGTGAGCCGACGCCTCAGGAATTGAGTATCGGAACAAAAAAAAATAAAAATTGAAATCGTCAACAACAAAACAATAAAAGTATGCTACGGTGAACTGAAGTCACTATCAAACAACAGCCATGCGAGGAGAGATAAGCGAAACGACTGAAACTGGACCAGAGAGTGCGCGTCGCCAAACATTGAAAAGCCGCGCGCACAGAGACTACGACGATCAGCACACCGAAGAAGCAAAGGACAGAAAATACAAGAGCAAAACAAAGCACCTTTCGATGCTGCCA
This sequence comes from Rhipicephalus microplus, assembly GCF_043290135.1. Taxonomy (NCBI): domain Eukaryota; kingdom Metazoa; phylum Arthropoda; class Arachnida; order Ixodida; family Ixodidae; genus Rhipicephalus; species Rhipicephalus microplus. The sequence goes on along the minus strand of NC_134702.1, from coordinate 154,095,642 downwards.
TGTGTCGCTCGAGAAGTTTACTGATAGCCACCACAAATGAGCATTGTCAAAGTGTCCTAATCGTCAGCCTTTGAGAAGTGAAGCATTTGTAAAGTACGACGTGTCTACGCATCTATTTGGTGATCACTCGCAATAATCAGGACGGGACTCTCGACGCTAAATTGGTGCTGCAGAGTTAAATAATTATTAATTAGTCTCTTTTTTATGGTATATTGAAGTGGTCTTTTATTATTTCACTTTATTACGTACTCTCCGTCAGATGCAATAAAAACAAAAATGACTCGAAAGAAATGCGGTGGTTTGCTTCCCCGCACTAATGTCCTTTGTGCGGAAAAGCACGCTTTACAAGAGTGCACAACAGCGTGTTTCTTCACGTACTAGCGGGATACCTCCTACATTCACAACGAACTCTCCTGTGTCGCGCAACTATAACATCGCCGAATAATTGAAGTAAAGTAAAAATAGTGCTTAATATACATCACGCCATGGTTTAAAGGGCCACGCTTAGGTTCCTCGTTAAACGACTTTGGTCGGATAGGGATTTCAAACGCCAGCAGTGACAGAGCAAAAGCTGAGACATCGAGAATTCTCGGTAAATGGGAGATTTCAAATACCCCTCGACACAGGGAGACGAAGGGAATACAGTGACACGTGTGCATGATGTATATTTCATTTGGGTGGTGTTAGTGCATTTCCGGTAAGGAGAGAGAGAGAGATGCTATGAAGAAAGGCGGGAAGGTTAACCGCAAAAGTGTCTGGTTTGCTACCCTGCACTGGGGAAAGGGAAATGGAAGACAGAAAAGTAAGGAAAACGGAATGAGAGAAAGAGAGCGGGACGGAAGCGAAAACACACACACACACAAACACACACACGCACAAACACACACACAAACACACACACACACACATACACGCACAAACACACACACAAACACACACACACACACACACACACACACACACACACACACTAGGATGTCACAAACGTTCGACGAGGTGGGTCGATCGCAGAAACTTCAGCTCTACATCGTATAGTCACAGGCCTGTTAAACGGTTAGTGCTCGTCAACTTTTCAAAAAGGCCGACACAGGCCTTTTCAAAAAGGCCCCACACCAACTTTCAGCCCTAAGCATACTGTTCGTACCGACGCTGTACCGACATAAACCGTGCAGCCCAGCGAAGCAAAGCATTGCCGAAAATCTGATGCGCACACGTGCAATCCAATTTGAACTCGCGGAGTTGCCGGGGTGTGCAGGCCAGGGTGACGTAGCTTTATTTTCCTCGAATCTTGGTCCTCTTCCTCCTAAATTACATTTAGTCCTTCACCTTCCTTCCGTTTTGTTTTATTTATATATTTTTCACACGCACAGAGCACGCAACAGACTCTCGTTTGAAGTTGTGCTACTGCAGCGTACGCTAGCCTTTTTTTTTACTTGGGCCCTTTCTTTTATTGCCATTCACTTCCTTCGGAAATGAGTAGCGCTTCAGTTATATGCTTCCTCGCTTCCGGCGAACATTGAGGTGGGAGTGAAGGAGAGGAAGGGGCGATTCACGACCTGATAGAGCGAATACCGACCGTGCACCGCCTCGACTGCGAACGCAGTCAGGTTTCGAGAGCGCGCGGCAGCACAGAACCGCGCCCTCACTGCTATACGAAACTCGGAGAGCACCCGCTCCTGACGCGCTGCAAACAAAACGAACACGCCGAACAGCGCTGCGCGACAACCGGCCCGACGTCGTTGACGCCGGCGTCGTCGGAGACTTCGGCTGTACGAGACAGAGGGGGGCGATCAAGTGGACGGAAACGAATGGCGAAAGGAGACGCGCGCAGTGCGGAAAACGAACAGTGAAAGAACGACAACACGAAAGCTATCTTGCTAGTCAGAACAGAGAGAAAGGGGGAAGTAAATGACGTAAGAAAAGAACTGTTACGTCTGTGCCAGTGAGGAAAGAAAAACAGCAGCAGCGGCACGCCGATAGGGAGTGCGGGAGGCGCGTTGTGGATCGAACTGCCGTTTCACACCACCGAGACCCCGCGCCTCGTTTTCCTTTTATTTATTTTTTCTGGCGGATTCCCCGTTGTTCTGTTCCCATTCGTCCGCCAGTGTGTCTCTGTGTTTGTCTTTGCGTGTGTTCCCGTCGCCTATTATCCGGGGATCTCGCTGCGTGGATTGTTGTTTCCTATTTTTTTTCTCTCTCACTGAGCGGTAGCAGCATAGGCTCTGTGCTGTGCGATGTCGTCAACCTCGCGCCGTCGTCTGCTTCAGCCATGGTGTTCTCGCGTCGTCTGCTCCAGGTTCGCTTCTGTCTGCTTTGCACTCATTGGAGGGTGTGTATATAAGAGAAATAAGAAAGAAAGACCGATAAATCATAGGAAGCGCAATGATGTGAAATGAATGGCGGGAGAGTAAGAGCAGAAGAAAATTTTCGAGCCGAAGACAAACACACCGCGGAGTCGTGAACTCTTCGAAATCGACTCCCCGAAAAACGCGTGGTGGAGGAATCAGTCTGGAGGGAAAAACAGAGAGAAGAAATGAAGTGTTTGTTAAAAAATGTAAACAAAACCTATCTCGTTTTCCCTCGAGGGTGCCGCAGAGCCATTGTTTTTTCGAGATCGCTTTTGTGTGGGAGGTTAGTATAGAGACAAAAAGAAAAAAATAAAAAAAAGTGATTGGGGAAGTGTTGGGCATGACACTTCAGCTATTGCGAGGCCCCGGTTCTCCGAGTGTTTAGCCTGGAGCGGTTATTGTTTTTCGAGCTTCGAAAACTAGTTCGCCGTTTTCGTTTTTCCTTTCATTGAACACCGTCTTGCCTTCGTGTTTCTTTCTTGTTTCTGCCTCCAAGTGTGGGCGTTGCTTTCCCACTCCCCCTCTAGCTTTCTTTGCTCAACTAGTGCAATATTATTTTTTCGCGCGTTGTTTCGTTATTAAAAGATTACTGAAGCACTTGTCCGAGCAATCAACCAATGACCTCAGTATTGAAGTTTATTGCCTCACGCAACTATATTTCTCGAATCCATCAAAAAGAATCGGAACTACAGGGGTGTGTCACACGCCTTAAGCACTTTCTCTCACTCTGACGATTGTTTCAGGGATTACAAGGGCGAAAGAAAGTTACGTCGGCGCATGTCATGACGTTAAGCGTGTGTGACGAAACGCAGTTGCTCTCTGCCGTTGTGATTTCTGTGCGCGAGCTCGGCTCACTATGTATTGTTAGCAGACTATTATGCCAAGAAGCGCATTAAATCCAAACGCCTCCCTGGATTTCTGGCGGCTATTGGCCAATAGCGCGTTGTCTGCTTTCGAACGTCAATCAGCAGGGACCGGCAGCTCTGAAGAGAGTGGACAAAGGCGTCTGTACGAAGAGAGCGCCTCTGGGAAAGTGGCAACTTCATCGTATGCTTTTAAGCTCTCATAGCCGGGCATAACTGCCGAAATTCCTGAGCTATTTATGACATTATCTGCTTTCTGTAGGATATCCTTTTTTTTTCACTAAGCCTGAGGGATGGGTCATGACCCCCTAAATTTGTGTTTAAGTCCCATGTTTTCCCGAAACTTTTTGGTGTTTATACCTATCTCTGAGAATCGACGGAGAGGTTGATATATTTGATTTATGCTGCAAATAACTCGCGTAGCCTTTGGTATGTAATGAACACGTTCAGCGCAATCGAAGGGCGTTTGCGGGCTGTGAAAGGTTGAAGTCCCACTTAGTACGCATGCCCATATTTTGTGTACTTCTATATAAAGACGCTCTCTACTGAGTGCGCCATAATTTTTTATCATTTTAACTTATCCTTGTTTTCTCAAACCTAGACAAGCTTAATTGACCTCCTTATCTCTCTCTGTAGTTTCTCTCCCTCTCTCGAGTCATAATTATTTCTTATAGGGGATGACCATTTGGGTTATGGTTATAACAGGCCTGTTTTATTATAAAAGAACACGAAAAATTATTCATGCCCAGTTTTTTTTCCAGACGAGACACTTTCCGTAGACAATATGCGGCCACTTATTGTGCTCTTCTACAGTGTCATCGGGATCACGAAGCATCATGAGTGCTCGAATACGAGGAAGAGAAAGAGGTGTATTGTTAGCAATGAAAAAAAAAACTGTGCGTTGTTTTTACGGGTGACATACGAGAAGACTGGTCGTAAATGTATGCGAACAGGACATAATTGCAGTAACTTTCCGAATTCGTCTCACAAAAACTTCATTATTGTCACCGTTCAATCAGCGCCGTGCTGTAACTCGCTCATGACAGATTCAAAAGCGCGGAATTAACCAGGGAAAATTAATGCAGTCGTTGCGAGTCATCAATCGACTTGATGTTCGCGGTGAAACGCAGGAAAAAGCAGCGACAACGCAGTTGACCGATAAGTTCATCGTCAGATTGTGGTCCTGTAATGAGCGGAAGCTATAGGCTTCCGCTATGAGCACGTTTCTTGCTGACAGATGCCTTCGCTGCGAGCGGTAGTCGAACCCGGGAACCCGCATCGATGCAAGAGCTGTGGCAAGTTCTCAAGGTTTACAATTACTGTATGTTTCATAAAGGAGTCCTGTACGAAAACCTAATTGGAAGGAGTGAGGATAGCTCTCAAACGGAAGCTGGTGGGTTGGATAGAGGAGTAATATAGTAGGAAGGAAAGAGGAGGCAAATGGATGCGTCACCGGCTATCCGCACGAAGATCACAGACAAAAGAATACAGTGACTGTCTCTTTTTGAGTAGTTTTACTTTTCTTAACAACCCTAGATTTCTGCAATGTGCTCTCACCTACGACTGCAGGAACTCTGGTGTCATGAATTTCTTATCTACTTCTTCTGCACAAGCAATCTAAAGACTCTTGCTTGTATCAACTGCGGAACAGGCAGTAATTTCATTCGCTTTGAAAGCCAGAATCTCTGAGAACTGGTTGCTGCTACGGGCATCCACAATCTCTAAGGCATTCTCTTCGGTTTTGTACTTCAGCTCTTCAAGGTGGTATGAAAGAAGAACGTTTGAGTGCTGGTAGTCTATCCTCGCGTCGACATGCCGTTTTTTCTTAGGAACAGCGAGGCCTAACGGCGAGCTATGCGGACAATGCAGTGTGCGAGGGGTAACGAAGGGAAGCCGAGGGTGAAGGAGGAAGGCGGCGGCGAAGAACGGCCAGGCATCGGTGCCCCCGAGATGGAGACCTCGCAGGGGCAGCAGCAGCTTCATCGCTCGCCACGTCTAAGAAATGAGAGACAAAAACAAAGAATGTCGAAAAAAACGGCGCACAAACGAAATAATTGATAAGGATACACGTGGAAAACTCGACTGAAGAAAAACAGTAGAACGCTTGAGAAGCTAGGAGGCTGGAAGCACGACATCAAAATAGGAAGGCAACTTTATAGATTGAAAGTAAAGAAAAAAGAAACGATTGCACATTGTACTCCTGGGGAGAAAGATAGAAAAAAATATGGGAGCTAGGGCTTGAAACGGGAGATGTGGCGCAAACGACTCCATCCGGAGGATCCACCGCCGAGAAAGAAGTCGACGCAGTCGTCGCTCTCTGCAACCGTCACATTTTCTTTTCTTGATTCCATGGGATAGCGTGTCCTTTTTGTCTTTTTATATTCGTCTTTTTTTGTTCCTTCATCCACTGATCGTGGCAGCAGGGCAGAGAACAACGCCTGAAGCCGGGCGCAGTAAAGCCAGCCGAGCTCCTAGACAGGCGAGCACGCGGAGAAGGGAGAAGCGGAGCGAACGAAGGAGTAAACGAGAAATAATAGAGCGATGAGGAAATGAAAAGGAGGAAAAGAGAAAGCGAACGCGCTTCCTCTCCCTCCCTCGACGCGCGGTTCCCACACGGCCGCCGCGGGATGGAGGGGACGACGAGATAAGAAAGAGGTGGAGAGGCGCAGTGAACGACGAGTGAAATGGAGGCCGCGAAAGAAGGCGCGCACAAACGTGCGCGGGTCTCGGGAGAGTCAGCGAGCCGAAATGAGCTGCCTGCCGCCGCCGCCGTCGGGGTTAGGGAGGAAGGGAGAGAAGTGAGGTGGCTAAGGAAAAGAAACAAAAAGAGGAAAGGAAAAGGCCATTGCGAAAGGCATCCCGCGTGCGCACGCCTCTCAACCGGAGATGGGTTGGCGGCGACGGCGGTACCAGCTAGACGTGCGAGCGAGAAAAAAAGCGCGATTTTGTGCGCGCCTATGCTTCGGGAAGAGGGATGAGAGAGAGTGTGTGGGTGGGAACGTATATACGAGTAAAACGGGACGTGTTCCCTTTTTTTTCTTTTTGCCGCGTGCTCGCGTGTTCCGCCGCACAAGCTTGCGAGGTGTTACGACGCCGACTCTGTGGCCCGGTCTCCTCCGCCTTGCCCGAGTTTCTGCTCCGGGGAACGCAGCTTGCCTGACTGCTTGATCGGGTCGGGCGCACCCTTCTTCTAAGGGAGAAAAGGGGAATGGCCGATCCCTGGGGCTAACCCTCAGGGAGAGGCGTCGGGGTCGGTTCCTGTGGAACTAAAAGTAAGAACAAGACGAAACTATAGGAACGGGGGGGGGGGGGTTTCTCGCGAGCCGGAAGGCAGCCGAGCAATGCGCGACTTATCGGGGAACGATTCGGGCGCGAACTTGGTGCGTTCCCTTCGTTCCACATTTCTTCCCTCTTCACGTGCTCCACAGGCAGCCGCGCTCTGGGCACGTAGTTCCGGCCGCTACAGCTTCGGCCCGCGAACTCAAACCTTCCTCCTCCCGCTTTCTTGCCGTTGGTCTTAGCTCCTCTATAGATACAGACGCTCTGCATGCGACACAGAGGCACGCGGCAAGAGCCTCTCTATATAGCTGTTGTAATTGAGAAGGGAAAGCAGACGCTCGTAGGCTCTTGGGAACGGACGAAAAAGGAATAAAAATTCTTATGCGTGCAGGTGAAAAGGAAGCCCTACCTTAGCGTGGCAGCGATTCGGAAAAGGAATGCAAAATCCACCGTCTTGCCAGGCATTTGGAAGGTAGAGGATATCGTTCTGTGAAAAGATGCGAGGTCTGCCGGTCGTCTCACATCATGAACAAGGTAGTTTAAGAGAGCAGATAAAAAAAGAGAGACGCATAAAAGCCTTTTGTGCCTCCTCATACGCAAGGTGAATGGAAAGGCGCGCGTGAAGCACCGCTGTGCTTGCGCCTGCCGTTATTTCATCTGCTATACTGCATACGACCGAGTCAATTAACAGGCGCAGGCTTCTGGTGAGCACTAACGATGAAAAAGGAGACCTTGCCGCGCTTTCGCCACTCCCTGAACTCGATGCATTTGTATACTTCTTCCATATTATCGCGTTTTCATAGACCGACAGAGAGGATCAGGAGAAGGGGTCGCGAAAGGGGGCGCAGGCTCTTGACTTTATTGCGGTATACGTTCGATGGGAGTTGCTGCGTTCACTCGTGAAATGTGAAGCAAGTTAAGGACAGTGTTTGCGGTTAAGCGCATGATTTTATTTCAGGGCGAGGAAGACTCCTGTATATTCGCTGCACGAAGAATCAGAACAGCACATATATTTGCAGAATACTGTGTTGACGTATGTGGCCTACAAGTATACACGATAGGGCAGTCACAGCAGGGTCTTCTATTCAGTACAAAAATTGTGCTCATGCTCAATGGTTTATTTGTAACCAGGCACTTGAATCTCGTAAGCTTTAAATACTCTATTCTTGCCGTAAGTTTTTGATAATAGCAATTATATGGACACTGTCAGCTGATTTTTGCCGTCACCGTCATGTCCCGCATATATACATGAGGCACACAGACAAATAAACTGGAAGAAAAATTGAAGCACGTACCATGAATTTGATTCAGTGACACCTCGCCTCTAAGCGTGCTGCATTAACCGACTACACAACGCCGCTCATGTTGTCCATATCATCAATGGCGAGCTATGTATATGCACTATTTACCACTGTATTACTGTCAATGAGCTTGTGAAAAACACAATCTCGGAAAAAGAATGTGCTTTGTTTGCACAAGTGATACATGCTTACCCTAACAATGACGTGTCCAATGGCTTGATCGATGGAGAGGTGGGTTAACATGAAGCACGTCCAGTTGGATGAAAGGGGCATTCCAAAAATGTCTCTGGCTGCATTTTCTCTCTGAAGCAACAAGAAAAATTTCTCACCTCAAGCTCAGGACTATTCGGGAAGTTGGTGGTCCTGTAATGCTTGTGAATCCGGTTCCCATCTAAATGCGCACCACAACTATCACTTCGAAGGGACAAAGTGAACTCGCTGCGTCAGTTGAGTTGTAGTGACACGTGCACCGGCAAAACATCGCACGGCTTCATCGTCGCATCAGTGCACATCTCGCTAGGAACCTTGTGTACTAACGTCATGAACTTCTTGATGCACACCTCCCGTGCGGTGTGTCAGGACGTAACGGTGATAGTCACGGTAGACTTCAACATCAATGTACTTCGACGCGAAAACCGGTGGCTTCATTGTCGCGTTTCTCTATGCCAAACTTGGACATTGCCTCTTATCGAACGTCATGCAGTCAACTATTCAGAACAACACGTGTTCAGATGTTGTGTTAATCAGATTACTGTCAATTCAGCACAATCGAGCATGTTCACCATACTTCGTATGTTTCCTAAATCTCCTAGTTTTACTTCATGCAACTATGTGTCACTATCGCATTCGTTGCTTCGGGCTTGCGCCGAAACTATGAAGTTTATAGATAATAATAATAATAATAATAATAATAATAATAAAATAATTTCTGGCGTTTTACGCTCCAAAGTCACGATGTGCTTACGAGAGACGCCGTATATAGAAAGAAGGCTGCAGATGTTTCGATAACCTGGGGTCTTTCCACACGCACAGTTCAACTAATCGCGTGGGCCTCTGGCATTTTATCTCCATCAAAGTATGACCGCTGCGGCCAGGATTCACTCCCACGACCTCTGAGGAAAAATCGTGCATGCTGTATATATGGCACATGGTGCACAACGCCGAAGAGCAAGGTACTGAGAACTCAGAATGAGAGCAATTGTCGTGAAAAGCGTGCGGAGGGTTCCCCTTGAGGGAGGGCGGAGGCGAAGGTTTGTCGCAGCACCCCGCTTCCTTCTCCCTATCATGTCAATGTATGGTTGGCGCTGGCTTCGCCCCTCCTCTCTCCTCGTCTGCCCCCCCACCCCCCCACGAACACGCCGATAGTTGTCATAGTTACGTTTGTCCGACTGACGTGGCACATTTGCGACGGGCCCCTGCTATCAGCGTGAACATCGACCGTTGGTCCACCCACCACTGACGATAACGCGTTGGTCAACAGTCAACGAGCCGCTCACAATCGTGGCTGCGCGGTGTTGCGAGTCGCGGGGATGCGTAATCTGCGGGTAGCGGGGCCGATCGCCGTCCCTCCGTCGAGCCAAGGACCAGGGGAGAGCTTTGAGCAAACTTAACGGATTTATTTACATCTTTACAGGGAGTTGTCGAGATGACAGAAGAGAAGAGTTTCACAAACCACGAGCGTGGTGGGTGAACTTTACTTAGTTCAGAGCGACGTCCAGCACTCTGCCGCGTCGTTTTATGCCCTGTCGGGCTCCTCCTCTACGAGTCGACCACCAATCACGCACACACAGGTGAGGGGGGGGAGCATGCAAGGTCCCCGTGAACACTGCACTTTGGTGGCGCCAGCAGGGCTCTTCCTCGTCGTGTGTGAGCCTTTAGTCGAGAGTGCCCACGATCCTGGCCGCATACTTCAAAGGGTCCGCCGATTATGTTCGCTCAATTAGCGGGGCGATCCGCGGCAGCCGCCGCGGTCTCCCCCAGGAAGACGGCGTCCCTGTTGTCCTCTTGGTGGCGTCTTGGCGACACTACGTCTCGTACTCCGGGACAATGCCTGGCGGGCATAGTCAGTCAGCGGGTCGGCTACTTGACAATGCATTAAACAAGTGCCGATCTTTTGAGAGGTGCCCGGTTCGTGGATTCCTCTGGGGAGAGCCCTTTGACCAGCGCCGTCGTCGTCTGCCGGTTAACGCGCTAACGATGCGTGGCCGGTGCAGGCGGGAGATAGAGCGGCGGCTCCAAAACCCTCTTTGGCGACATTCCACTCCGTTGGCGCCGCTGTCAATCAGCAGGCGACGTCTCGTGGGGCCGGCCTCTGTTGCTTCCTCCGTCCAGACGTGGCGAGACTGTCCTTTTTGCACTAATCCGGCGTGGCAAATGACTCGCTGGGTCAAGGCATAGCCCGATCGCTACAGCGGGCGCAGGAGCCCTACACTGACGGGTCTTCTTATACGGCAGGCCACGTGCGTCCAGATTTGGCGCGCTTTCGCTGGGCAGGAAGCGAGCGCACGCGGCGCGCTGGGGGGGGGGGGGGGGGGGACCCGTTTCCCGCGCCACGCGTTCGCGCGCTTTATCAGCGTCAACGGACACGTGAACGCACACCCACTGCAACCAAGGGGTTGGACGGGAAGAATGGTGCGGTGCGTACAAAGCTATACCAGACGGATGAGGTAGATGTCGTGGGAGTAGATCGGTGACTGCTTCATTGCAACAGCCGAGGACTGGCGGGGACAAACGATAATCGAGGCGCGAGTGCGAATCAACAAAGTGCTGAAAATAAGACGAGGCTGCGCGTTGTCGATGCGTCGACAAAATGGCGCGTACATGTCGCAAATTATTCGCGTCGCCTTCTCCATACAGTACTTCCCATTGACACCTTGTTGCATGTCATGTATTGGACGCCTAAGCGACTCGTTAAGGCCCGTTGTATAACAATAATAACAAGAATAAGAAATGAGGTTTAACGTCCTCAAAGTACAATATAATTATGATAGGCGCGTTCCCGAAACTTCACCACGTGGTCGCACATTAAACGGGCCTCTAGCACTACACTCAAATGTTACCACCGCGGCAGGCATAGAACCCACGACCTTTAGGTTACCAGCCGAATATCATAATCACTGCTCAAACGCGGCAGATCACTCATCGAATGATCGCACCTCGTATTGTTATTACGCGGTTCCCATCTAAACCCTCCGCGGCAGTGCGCGTTATAGAAGGCACTATGCGTGCTCCTTCAACCAACTTCAGCCTCTTATATATGATCGAACTTCCTCATTTCTTTCTTGTCTTACCCTGTGTTCTCTTTAATGGAGATTAATACATTGCATGCCAGCACTGTTTCACTTCCCGGACCATAGGATGTGATGACAATTGAAGCGGGAAGCGCACGTGTAATGTTAATCTCGACAAATGCGCAAACTATTTCGTGTGACGTTCTCTCCTCATAGTACATACGCACTTGGCGCACTTTCAGAGTTGTTACGGTTGCTTAGAAAGCTGTCTGTAGGAAAAAAAAAACGAAATCATTCAACGTGGTAACAGTGATTACACCTGCTAAAAGGCAGTAACCTATATTTCTAGAAAGAGAGAAACAGAGGTGCACATAACTAAGCGTCGAGTAAGGCCTACTGTATACTCGATTGCATATTGCATGATGATACCTGCTCGCAACGACAGTCATTTTGAGCACACTGAGTTGAAGACGTGCGTCGTGTTTTGATCGCACACTTGCGCAGGGCAAACGTTCCTGCTCTTGGACCATTGTGCCTGGATCCGTCAGGAAGTGCAGAAGCATAATGTTCCTCCCAGCACCATATCAACGTTTCCATAGAGAAAGGAGAGGGGAGGGGGATCAGCGCGTGTTAATCATTTGCGCCCACTGCGTGCTATCCTATACACACGTGGGCTACCCCCCCCCCCCCCCAAATCGTACTCTGCACGAATAATGGAAGAGGTCGTCATTTTCGATGACTTTCGGGAAGCGGTCGCTGGCGAAACGTCTCATAATGGCGACCGTTTGTGGGCAGAGGGAGAAGAAAAAAAAAGGTGCACGCGCTCCGCGGCACGCAACACACACCCATTTTCAGGGACCGATTGATTCTGCAGAGCACGCGGTGGGTTCGCTATGCAGTCGCCACATGGGCTTCGCGAGCTACTCGACCCTGAACAACCCCAGCACCTACATCAATGCATTTCATCTTTGACGGTATTAAGACGAAGACAATTAGACGGGAGGTCGTGTAACAGACACTTCTGACACTATAAATTCCCAAGACCGACATCTACTCATTGTGAATATGTATATATATCACATGAACCTTACTAAAACTGTAGTCACGATTCACTCTGCTTTGCCCTTCAGTACCAAGAAAAATGCGTCGTTCACGGAAGAGTATACACGACCGAGTACTCAAAATGAATGATCGTCGGACCGTGTAATGGGTTTACGTGGGCGTACTTGTAAAACACAGCTGGGATATAACTAAATGGCCCACCGGAGGTACGAGGTACGGAAATTGCGCAACGTTGTCCATAGCGACAGCTCTGTAACGTTTGCGGGTCCGCGTGTACTTTTTGTCGCCCATTGTGCAACGGGGCATTATTTCCGCATATTTCGGTGGAGATCTCGCGCCACGTGTCCTATACTCGCATAGTGTCAGAGGAGACGCAGGATTGCTTTCAATCGACGACGCGTTTCAGAGAGAGAACGAACGTGCGATCTTCTCTGTCGTGGCACGCAATCAGAACCGCAGTGAAAGCGGAAACGGCGAAAAGACTCCTGTGCGCGCAGTCGCACGACGAGCCGTCGGAGTGGCGCAGACTTATTTCGGAAATTTGGCCTATCCACGCGACCGGAAGCCCACCCTTCCGCCTCAAAACAGGAAGCGCTTCCTAATGGCGTCATTACAGCGGTCCGCTCCGCCCGGCCATTGTGCGCGGTCGTCGCGTCGGCGCGCGTCCTGAACGTGCCTGCGTGCTTCGCCATATAGTTGCGTGCAGTGTGCGAAATGGGTGGTACTCGTCCACTGGAACGAATGATTTGTCAGGTGGGAGCTCCGTGGACAACGGAGATCTCCGGCCATTCTTGGAGCCACGCTCGACTTCTTTCTCGTTTGGGATGGCCCACCTCTTTTCGTAGGGTTATATTGATGCTGTGTGCCACGACGCGTAACCTGAACGAGGAAGTTGGACATAGCCCAGTCATTACTCAAAACCGAACGCGTGTTTACATTGGTATTCAGTGAATGCGAGTACCCTACAACTGGTAAACTTCTAGGCTTCACTTGTGAATTGTTGAGTGTACACTTATTTCATGCAGAAGATGGCGTGATTCCAATGGCCGCACGAGTTTCTAAATCAACATCTTATCACTCTTCTTTTTATCGGTCACCAGAGGGCCCTGAAAAGCAGGGCTTTCGGACATAGCCAGTAAATATATATGCGAGGACATTGAAAGTATATATAAGGGTGATGGTAATGAGAGGGACGAGTGCTTGTTATAAGCTCAAATGTTTGACTGTCCACTCAGTGAATTCTACTCTGATCTGAACTCCTCCACCACCGGATTCGGCAGCGCTGCACTGTATCCGACCCAAAAGTGCGCATCACGGACACGAGCAGCGGCGGGTTTCTCTCTCCGCTCCTGGTGGTCGCTTGGTGTGCGCGTCACTTCTCCATTTCCGGAGCGGCAGTTTTATGATCGCGCACTATATAGGCGTGGGGCTCACCGAGTTGAATGCAGGCGTCACCTACACCATGCACGTGGATGTCGGTGGTGATGCTGTTGCTACCTGCGGCTTCAGTTGGCATGAGTGGAGTTCATGCGAAGAAACTCGTGCGTACCGAGTATGTCGTCACGAACATGTTTCGTGGTTCCGTTGATTGTTTCATTCCTTCCTTGTACTATATATATTTCCAGAAATGAAATTAAATGTCACACAGAAATCTTGGCGAGAGTCGTAGCTACTGAAAAGAGATATGCTAGTTCACCTCTCAGCATGTTGTCTTAAGTAAAGATACGTAAGCAACTGACTGGGAGTGTGCTTTCGTTTGCTTAAAAAATTTTTTCATTGCTAGTTAGACGTGCGTATGCCTTATTTTATGGTTTCCAGGGCTGCAGTGAGTTCTTGTCTTTGCGCGTTGAAATGGGTGCACTCACACAGAAGGTGCGCGATGGTTTCCTCACAGCTGCAGTAAGTGCATCTTCTAAGAGCTGGTCATTCCAATGAGATAAAGAGTATGCGTTCGTGAATGCCACTTCAAGCCACAGGCGGCATAGAAGAGTCTCCTCAGCCCAAGAATTTGAAAGTGAAAGGCACTTAGGAGGCGAGTTGAACCAAACGCATACTACTGGCACTAGCCTGTGGTATGCGTTTCTCAGGCATTTTTTCTCTCCATACTAATAATTATTTATTAATTACCTAATTTTTATTCATCAACTGGAAACTCAAAATATGAACACTGAGATGTAGAGCACTCTCAGAAATCACCGACTAAATTGTTTCCTGTACACTATGTCTCACGTTAGTTTTTCCACGTTGTAAAGAGAGCCCGTGAAATGTGAAAAGAAGCCGTGTGACGGACCGCGAGCCCACTGATATAGTGCTGCTGTAGGCTTTCTTTGATGTGTGTGCGTGCGTGTGTGTGTGCGTGTGTGTGTGTGTGTGCGTGTGTGTGCGTGTATGTGCGTGTGTGTGCGTGTATGTGCGTGTGTGCGCGTGTGTGCGTGTATGTGCGCCTGTGTGTGTGTGCGTGTGTGTGTGCGTGCGTGTGCGTGCGTGTGCGTGTGCGTGTGCGTGTGTGCGTGTGTGTGTGCGCGTGTGTGTGTGTGTCGCAATTCTTTTCCTTTCGTTGATTCTCCCTGAGCGCACACTGCTAAAGGAGGACTTGTACGTTGTGATTGACTACTACAAGTAATAAATGTCAGACTGTATAACATCATTGGTCTGCCATACATATAGTTGTACAGAGGTGACTTAAATGCTGGTGTAGTGGACAGTTCTAGTCATTTCTCTGCCAAGTGACTGCACTGTCACGTGGGCACGAGCGGTGGAAAAAAAAAACTTGGACGCTGGCGTATGGTTAATTTCACGGTGTGTTAAACACTGTACGTTAATGATTGTGCCAACGTATCGACGAGAAAGACGTTACACCAACGTACGTGCGAAGAGTGAGCGCCAAGATTTTTTTCATCTTAAAAGCCCACTGCCGAGATTGAGTCCTTTGCTGTTGCCTGATGGTAAATACATTAATCGGCTAAGCTCGCGGTCCAGCTGTTGCGCGGGCTTCCTTCCCGTGAACGTGTTCACTTAGAGATAAGTACGGCGCTACGAGGGTCACGTACGAGCTTCGACTTTCTTCTGTGCGTATATATACATACATATTGCTTCGAGCACTACTCGGCTATATGTTTGTCTAGCGCTTAAGCCATCCATCAAACCACGCGCTGGTTTTGCCTCCGCGCTGCTGGAGGAACGCACACTGACCGCGAAGCTAGCAACTTACTCCTTTGTAAGTTGCTAACATCCGAGCGACGCCATTCGCGATGTAGGCGACTTTTAGAACAACACTTGAAAAATGAATCCCTCGTACGCATTACCTCTCTTTTCCGCGTCACGCAAGCTTTTAATTCAAGCCTTCTAAATTTTGATTTATTTTTTGTTTGTTTGTTTATCTCTACGGACTATTCACACAGCCCTTTCATTTAGCTCCCAGGTTCGTTTATCTTGGTCTCCCGGTTTTGTTTATTTATTTAGTTCAAGTACTTCGGGGGACCAGCCGCGCGGGGCTGCTGCTGTCGACACGTGAAATAGATTAATGCCACAGAGAGAGAGAGAGAGAGCGAAAAGAAGGAAAAAAAAGCTGCTGATACTGTGTCTTTTTACTTGCTTTTTTCATTTCTTTTCATTCTTTCTTTGCTTCTTTTTTTCTTTTGGTACATATGAGAAGTATAGATCGAGGGCTTTGTCTTCCACGCATTAATATGAGGGCTAAAATGTAAAGCTACACAAAAGTGCGCAGAGAGATTAATGTTGCCTTCTTCAGGAGGAAGGGAAGGGGGGTGGATTGCCGCGAATACAGGGAGGCCATTTTTACGGTGCATGGTGTCCGTAGCCGCTGCAGACTGTTTACACAAAGCGAAATTAAAGTCTATAGTGCTGTACAAATGTACAGTTGATATATGAACATTGAATGAATGAATGAATGAATGAATGAATGAATGAATGAATCAGGCTGAACCACGCAAAGAGAAAGAGAGAAACCGAAAGATGAAACTGGAGCTAGCCTTATCAGGAGCTTAGTACCTTAGTAGGACATTATATCAAATGTCCCCGCTTACATGTTACTTTAATTTCGCAAACATAGCATACGCGCGACGGCATTTCGACGTCCACGCACTCGGCTGCGTGCATTACTCTGGAGTAGATATTGCAGGGAGCACAGGAACCAGAGTCACACTGACAGCGAACGTATTAAATGAAAATATTGTAGCACAACGCGATTAGGCGACGAAGAAAAGGTAAACTGAACGACGATTATCTTTGAGCCACACGTACTTGTACGGTGAGAAGAAAATCCTTGAACAGCGGTTACGTGCTCGAGCCGGCGTTTTCACAGAGGGACCTGTCATCTTCAAGGCATTAACTTCAAGTTATAGACTTTCGGAAGCCAAGTTGCACTTGTCGAAATGTCGGCTAGACCGCATACAACGCCTGTTCAGAGATTTTTTTTTTCTGTCGCAAGCCTCCGTCTTCTCCTTGCTGCCGCTTTTTCCCATGCATGCACGCATTTGCAAACTAAACTTCCAAGACCCCGTGGTCACGAAAGTAACGTTGGGAGCACTCAGTGATCGAGCAAAGTTCGTATACCATTATTGACCCGTACATGGATGCTCCGTATATGAGCCTTTCTAAACGCGGCAGACTATATTAATGCGTAAGAGCCGATTTTACTAGACGAGTGCATCACAAAGCTGGAGAGAGAGTGCTCAAAGGCCCTCTAACTTCATCTCTTCCTTTGTTGCTTTCACGGTATTTTTGCAAGTTTTTTTTTCCCACCGTTGGGAAGCGGAGCTTTATACCTGCAGCTAAACGTCGGCATTGCCAACGTTGACGCCTCGACAGTCACGTTGTAGAATTGAGGTGCTCAAGCGAAGATATGCACTTTTTTGTACTTGTTTTCTTTTACAGTACATTACAGACAAACGGAATGACGTCTTCGGTACGCACTTTACGTCTGCGTCTGCACTTAACTTGAACAAAACAGCGTTTACACGGTGTCTTCATTCTTTCTCAGCGACATTTCTTACTGCTGAAACCTCATTCAACTTTCTTATCGGTATCAACCAGTGTAGCGATTATCGACGTCACTCTTGTCTTGTCTTGTCTTGTCTAAAGAACGCCACTAAAACAAGGGAAACGAAAGTGTACGCGGGCGCGACATTCCAGCCGCAGTGCCGTAATCGTACTACGTCATTGCTGTCACCGCTTGAACATTCAGCGTCCTTATCGGCGCAGTTGCAGCTGCTACTGTTTCCGGCACATGCATGCGCAGAACTTGTAGCTTCCCTTCTGTGTAGCCCTCTGTAACATTTCCGTTTCTTTCCGAACATCGCGCAAGCGAGAGCAGCGTGTACACGTCTGATCTGCAACCATATATACCGTGCATGCTTGAAGTGAGCGCAAGCTTACATGTGGTTACCACTGCACAATACAATAAGACGCAAGTAACGCATAACGTCAGAAAACGGGTTAGGAGGAACGCATGAATCAAAATGCTAAAGTATGTACGGTACGAGGAGGCACGCCGGTGTGTGCCGCCACTTCAGGGACATCAAAGGGAGGAAAGTGAGAAGAAACGCAGCCGCGTATCCAAGCGGCGCGGAAGGGCGTCGGAACGCTGCTTCAACGCGGAAAATGCGGCGGTTTTTGAATGACGCGCATAAATTCCGCCTCGGAACGGGAGCCGCAGTTAGCGTAAAATATGGCCGCGTTTTTCCGCGCCGACGGCCCGCTCCCTCTCTCCAAGCGTCGACGCCTGCCTATCGTCCCGTTATCCTTGGTGTAAGCTCTTTCCCTTGCTCTCTCTCTCTCTTCATGCCGCCCAGACAATGCTGCCATCGGACAGCCAGCGGCTTGTTTCAGCGCGCTTCGCGTGTGAAACAACCGCGATAGCGGGCCCTGGCGCTGCTGGTGAAAGAGAACATGGATTCCACTTTGTGCACGCTCTGCTGCGTGCTAAATTCGCCACTCAAGCAACGATATATGACGTTCCTCGAACACACACACACACACACACACACACACACACACACACACACACACACGCGCCCGCACGCACACACACACACGCACGCGCGCGCGCACGCACACACACACACACACGCGCGCACACACACACACGCACGCACCCACGCACGCACACACACACAAACACACACGCACGCACACACACACACACACACACGCACGCACGCACGCACACACACACACACACACACACACACACACACACATGTGAAAGTGCCTACTTCGCATTACGTTGAAAAACGCAGCAGTGCGCTGCCACGTTCTCTTAAGATATTCGAGTCAATGTATTTGAGTCGGAGACAGTGATTACCGCAAGTATCAATTGATAAGTCGAGTATACTGAATTCTCGGAACTTAAAACTTCACACTGGAAAGCTTGAAACTGGAAATGTTGAAAGTAGCGCCCGTCCTATCTCTTTTATCTCGTGAGTGTCTTGTTTTTGCCGCTCAAAAATTTCCTATGAGTTGAGTGTAATGCACTCAGTTTTTCTTGAGATTTTAGGGACCTACTAAGGGCTCTGAATTGTCTAGGTCTTGATGCATTGAAATACGGAGAAGTGCGGACTCGACAGCAAGTAAAACTAAAAGAGGAAAGGCTAGAAAAGTCGGAAGCTCACTTAGAGTAATAATTAAAAGCAACTGTTCACATAAGGCCGGTTCGTGGCTGTATTCTGCCGCATACTCATGGACCGGTACGACATTTTGCGTACCATCGAAAATAGCCGATTTTATAGCAGGGAAGGCCTAATTGGTCTAATTGGTTTGAAGTCGCCATAATTGCTTTCGCCTAATTATTGACAGAATGCGATTGCAGGCTCCGATGAACGAAATATCGTGCTGTGTGACAATGCCCCAAGAAGCAGGTTTTCCCTCAAGAAAGGGGACTTTCCCGCAATACATTTCTGAGGTTGAGCCGTGGATTAGGAGGGCATTGTGCTGAGCGAGTAGAAATTAACGCTCGTCATCGCGTGCTTTTGAAACATGTTAGCTCGTCGTAGCACCTGTCGGCCCGTTCGCTTCGATGAGCCGGGAAACCCGCTCGCTCCTCCGCTTCCTTTGTTAACGCAATGACTGCCCTAAAACCGAAGAAACTTGATGTTCCCCGCAAGGCTGGCAATAATCAACGCAGCAGATTGTAGAGTAAAAAAAAAAAACCTGATGTCGACGCTGCGTGCAGCCTTCCAAGAATCTTGTTAAGTACGATAATGTAAAACAAAGCCAACACATGACCAATACAGACTAGATGCTTCCGGTGCTCCACGGATACGCACAGCTGCGTAAGAAGATGTTGAGGCACCGTGTACACGGATACTGCTTTCTCTTGGCTATAGCCCACCCCTCTAGATAAACCGTACTCCCAACTGCAAACCGCAGAAATATACAATGAATGAATAGACTTTATTTAAAGTCCGGCAGTTTTACCGGGTGAGGTGGGGGAAGAGGGGATTAACCCCTGTCCCTTCCCACTCTCCGTTGATTATGATGGCGGTGCCTCAGGTGACCGCTCGAAGTCCTTGCACCCGGGCGGCATATAACCTACGAAAAATAATATCATAACGCGTATTTTTGTAAAGCCGCCTTTCTAGCAAAAATTGCAAGCGCTGCCGCGAAGCCAACTTGCGCACCAAAATCCTCACAAGGTGTTAGGTAACCTAATTCTCTTAATGTGCTATATCGCACGATTCAATTTATTGAACCAGTTCCCTTTTTCTTGCGAGTTTAACACACATGCATGTGGTGTCGACTGCATAGACTTCAGCACAATGCTAGAACCACGCACGTATCGCATGCGCGTTTTCTTATTCAGACGGTAGCACTGAAAAGCAAGCGTCCGCTTGACGGAAAAAAGAAAGAAAGAAAAAAAAAAGAAAGAAAGAAAAAAGAAAGAAAGAAAGAAAGAAAGAAAGAAAGAAAGAAAGAAAGAAAGAAAGAAAGAAAGAAAGAAAGAAAGAAAGAAGGTTGCCGGCTCCAGCTCAACTCGCACAACCAGAGACAAATACACGCCCATGTACGTGCCGTCAAAAAGCCACCGTGTATACCGCAAAGAGCCGCATTCCCCGAGGGCCGGCATGTACGTATCTACAACTGGCAAAGTCTCGTCACAAGGATAGGAACAAGAGGAAGATATGATAAAAAAAACATGTAAGAGAAAGACAACATCCAACAAGCGGGCCCTTCAATGTATACACGAAGAAACAAGAAGCGCTAGCTATTCTTCTGCTGCTCGATAGAAAATTTGTATTTCGTTCTTTCACTCCTCTACGTTTCGACGCCGCCGGCGTTATTCGAGGTGGTAGCTCCCCTCTCTCTCTCTCTGCCTATAGCAGCACAGACCGCGTACCTGGCCACCACAGCGCCGCCGCCGCCGCAGATGAGTCCGAGAGAACACGTCGCCCGCGGGGCAGAGAGAAATCATGCGGCGTGCATCGCTCAACGTCAGACCGCTCTCCTTCCCATGAATGCCGCTTCTCCCTGCTCTGCCGCCGGCGGCAGCGCAGGCACCGCCCCGTTGTCCTCTCTGCAACAGGACTGCTTGCCTCGGGGGCGAGCATTTCTTTGTCACTTCTTTATTTCTACTGATCGCTTCGAAAACACGCGCTGCTCAAGAAGAAAAAGAGACGACGCGACGCCTCCTCTGTTTTGTTCCATTTTCTTTCTTCTTCGTTCAGACGCCTGATCCTACAGAAGCCTCGCGAACACCCGGTTTCCCCGGAGAAGGAGAAAGAGCTCATCTATCGCACGTCCGCGGAGAAGCACCTCGTCTCGAAGACGTCTCGAAACGACACCGTCGCGATGCGCGCGAGCAGCGCTCGAGGCCACGTTGTCGACACCGCCAGCGTGAAGGCACGTCTTCATCGCTGCGTCGCGCTTCCTTCTAGCCGCAACCAGCTGCGCACTCATCCTTCACCGCGGGGGGGTTCCGCACCGTCGGCCGCGGTGTGTGAGGAGCAGCCACGCGACGACGCCGACTGTCGCGCGAGTACCTGGCGCCAGCCACACCCGGTGCCATCGACGCGAGAATGCGCATTCCCGAGTGTCAAAGACGCTGTCTTCGTCGTCGTCGTCGAACGCACGCTGGCTCCGGTGAAACAGTTGAACGGTTGTATGCTGAGACCTGTCCTTACGGCAATGCGCAGGGCTGCGCGGGTGACGGAGACCATTGTGAGTTCGTGGCGGTTATACGGTCAGTCGAGGTCACACGCTAAAGTGTTTGTCTTGACTTGAGCCTCTGCTACACTGATGGTTTAGTGTGGTTTGCGTTGGTCGGATGGCTCTGAATGCGGCGCGGAGCCCAATAAACTGCAAAAGATCGGCAATGAATCGACCGGTGTAGCAAGAGGAAAAAGAAAATGAAAATAAATCAGTGTGGTGATTGGGCAGGGGGGTTCTATGCTAACTTACCATAATAAAGGAATATCACTTGCTGGAGTGCGCTTCCGTCAACATTTATATACGATGAAGAAAAGATGCTAATTTAGCTTCGCCTTAATACTGCAAACAAAAAAAAACAGCTAGGAGATTGAAATCAGCTTTACATATACATATATCTCTTTTTGCCTCCTTCCACTGCTGTACTGCAATCCAGACATTTACTAGGTTTGGCCTGCAGCCCCCGCGTAGTATTTTATGCTTCACTGTGAGTATTGCATAAGTGAGCTGCGGCGTTTCGAAGTCATTCAGAAAGATTCTACGATGAGCACAATTCGGCTTAGCTTACAGCGCAACAAGTCATGTTTCTCGCCTCCACATTGTGATGGAGAAAAGGATCGAGTTTAGGTGTGCCAATGCCGGAAGTAGATGCAAGTTTGCAGTTGCCTCAGCTTAAGTATAGTACAATAATTCATCGGTTATTTCGTCGTAACGGTTCAATGAATGAACACATGAAACAGAAACACTGAGACAGTGAAAAACACTGACGTGTTTTTATACAGTGCCAACATCGACGAAGCCAGCAGCAACACGATAGGGCCACGAGAGTTGTGATGAAAGTTTGGGAGGAATTCGTATTTCAAAGACAGAAGAACCTTCTAACAAAAAAGCATGACCTTTCTTCTTACTTTTTTTCTTTTTTTTACAAGAAAGCAATATCACGCGCGCTCGTTCCGAACAATGTTAGGACGTGAAAGCGAGGCAGCTATATGTTGGGCAAGTTGTGTCTAAGTGCACACACACAAGAAACATCAAAACAGAAAATGTCCGAATTGCCCGAAATGTGCGCGGATGTGGTTCGAAGAAATCTCCCCGCGAAGTAGTGGGCTATACACAGTGCCAAGCACTTCTCCATGAATCACAGCGTCCTCGAGGAGGTATACAGGCGTCATCTCCGCGCTCGGAAAATAACGGTTTCCTCGCACTGCGAGCCCTCGTGTCGCTCGGCTGATCACACGCCCCGGTGATTACACAACGCCTGTCGGACGTCTTCTCTTCCGCCTTGCTGCGGCGCGTCTGCCTATGCAACACTCGAGTCTCCTGCTCAGCTGAAAGACCTCGAGCACCGCAGGGCCCGAGACTTTCACAGGGCCACGCGGGGACCTCCGCCCTCTCTTTTGAACTGAAGCACCCCCCTGCTTGTAGGGCGTATAATACACCGCACGTAGGGAAGCTATATACCGCTGCCAGTCGTGTTTTCACGCACCGCCGTCTGTGTGGGGTGGGTCACTTGACGCCTCGAGTAGCGGTCAGCGGGTGTTGATCACAAAGGCGGGCACACAGACGGCGCGAAGACCGCACCTCTTGTCGCGTCTCCGCCGTGTCTGGTGCACGCGTGCCGCACAGTTGCGTGCATCTTTCGCATCGGAAGCAGCTCTGCTTGATTGATTTGTGGGGTTTAACGTCCCAAAACCACCATTTGATTATGAGAGACGCCGTAGTGGAGGGCTCCGGAAATTTTGACCACCTGGGGTTCTTTAACGTGCACCCAAATCTGAGTACACGGGCCTACAACATTTCCGCCTCCATCGGAAATGCAGCCGCCGCAGCCGGGAATCGAACCCGCGACCTACGGGTCAGCAGCCGAGTACCTTAGCCACTAGACCACCGCGGCGGGGCAAGCAGCTCTGCTTGGGTCGGTTTCGTTACGAGTTATTCGCTCTGGAGGAACCAGAATGTAAGTACTTTTGGTAACTCGGCGTTGAAGGACGAGTCAAAAGCACTCTTGATATGAAATTAATAGAAGGCAAAGCTGGCACATTGACACACGCTTAACACCCACGCATTTTCTTTACTGCGACACAGACAGAAATATTACGCAATGTCGCACTAAAGAGAACCATGAGTGGATGCGAAGCAGCGGGCGCTAATGGTTACACTTGCGGCGGTGTTGTCGCTTTGTCGTCGCTCTGTTCTCGCGCTATAGCTATCATCATGGCGCTGGCGCTCGCGGCGGCGTTGCGCAGAAGAGACATGTCGGGAGGCGCAATGCACGCAGTGATAAACCGAAGTTTTCTACTGGAACACGATAATCGCTGCTAATTGGCAATAAGAGACAAAAGACTGCGATTGGACACATCAAAGACCCGCAGTCCGCTTTTAGTCAACGCGCACGCTGCGAATGTTTACTCTTCAACAACAGGAGAAGTCTTCTACTGGTACTATATCTTGGAAGTCAAAATCCAGTGCTAATAAATATGGGGTGGCCAGGGAGCGGTTGTGCAGCTCGAGCAGGCGGTTTTTTTCAATCCGCAAACTCGCTTGCAGACACTGCCTTCGTCACCGTTGCGAGGCGAGAGAGGTGAATGCGTAGGAAAGGAGAGAGAGGGAGGGGAAGGGACGAGCATGCGCGGGGGGGGGGGGGGGTAGATGCCGCAGGACAAGGGGCATAATCCAAAACTAAAGAACAGGAAACTTTTTTTTTGTCTACATGGTTTTGCACATCTTGCGAAATTTCGTAGAGCTCATTCGCCATTTTTGGTCTTCCATCTTCTTTACGCCGAAAACTGCACTGAGTGTGGTTGACACTTTGAACCGGAAATGCATTCAGGCGTCGGTATGATGCCACATCATCCCACCAAGGTCGCAAATCCCATGCACGCCGCGTCTAATGCGGAAATGACGCAATCGTGTGTGTGTACCTGCAACGCTCCATGCACAGTCATGAACGCCAAACAGAGCCAGGTGGTCCGAAATCAATCCAGAGCACATCTTTACAGTGCATCGCTTACTAGCGTCTTAATTGTGTTCAATTGTTAAAGGTCATAAATTATCGTCATCCTTAAACTATTTATTAACGATTTCACGATGTAAATCTAACTGAAAAACTCATTTCCTGGTTTTTGTCAGCTGCTTAGGTACAGGTTTGCTATAGGGCAACATGCAGGATGCAAAGCGAACACGTTTCATTCACTTTTCTGTGGTCTGTACTATTTTAACGCAATAAACAAAATAAATAAATAATCATTCTGTATTTATGTTGCCTTGCAAAACTGTCAATACAGCTTTATAGTGTGCTAAATAGCATGGCTGTTCAGGTGAAATGATAATGACAGATACATATTTCACGAAATTGCTTAAACGCTGAGCTTCAATCTTGAACTGGCTTTGTTTCCTAGCAGAGTATTCATTTCCTACGAATTATGGCATCACAAGTTGAATGTCTTTCTATTTTGTGGACATTCGCACATAATAATTGCAGCTTTGTTGTGTCTAGAAAGGTATCATGACTTCTAGCAAAATTATAAGCGCATAGAACATAAAAAGTAAGGTCACAGAAGTGGTTTTGCCTTAAAGCGCTACGTTTGGGCCGTATTAATAATACGAATACACCAAAAGTTTCAATCAACAAAGTTGCAGCATCGCGTCTCCGCCTCGAAATTCTTGTGCAATGCTCTATCATCTCTTCCATCAGCTACTTTTATCCAGGTCCTGGTTATGTGTTGGCTATATCGAGGAAACCTGACGAAAAGCGTCCGGCTTCCTGGCTGTATCCAGCCCTTTAGGCGGGATATAGCCAGGTCCTGGTTAAGTGCTGGCTATATCGAGGAAACCAGACGAAAAATGCTCGGCTTTCTGGCTTTATTCAGTCCTTTAAGCGGGACCTGATTAGGACTGTACTTGCGAATTGCTTAGGGCATATGGGATATAGTTCGGTTCCCGACAGTTTATGGCAGTGCATATCAAAAACAAGTTGACATTCAGTGCTTACGTCATGCCTATTAATCCGTCTTGTCCTTACCTTTGGTGCACGCTGCCGTAAGTGACTCGTAAATGTTTGCAGGTACTCTCCGCTTTTGAAGCTTACTACTGCACAGAACTGCGATACATGATCATTGAGGCGACGTCTCAATTCCGGGTCGAGAATGAGAAGAAAGAAAAGCAAGGTCGTGCTCACTGGGCGTCCCGTATCCCACCCAGCACGGCCAAACTCTGCCTTCCCTTCGTCGAAACCCAACGGAACAAACGTCGGGCGACGCACCTGCGCAGCGGGTGAATTTATACACAATCACCCTAATAGAGGCGTTCGCGTGGCGTGTAATCAGAGGACAAAAGAAAAAAAAAACGTAGCGGCGGTTGCGTTCGGTGTCCCGTTGTTTGCGCTGCCGCAGTGCCACATACGCAGCGCGTAAGTGGCTCCCCCTCTTTGCGAGCGTGTGTTGTGGCCGATGGAATTGGAAATTGTTGGTTTTCTGCGAGCCGAGGGCGCCAAAAAGGCGCGTCTGCGTTGAAGGCGCCACTTACTGCGAGGCAGAGTTTGTGAGCAAGGTCCGAGATAAACAGAAAAGATGGCTTCATCGTGAGTTTTTCGGCTCGTGGTATAGACACAGACAGCCATGCGGGCATCAGAGTATATATACAGAATGTTTGAAGGAAGGATTCCACCATGCTGCTGCCTAAAGATAATCATGGCAAGAAACAGCGCAAGTACACTAATTTTACCGCTATAATACTTTTCTGCGACTCGCTTTATTTATATTTACTATGTGTACCACGCAATCCAAGGTCGAATCCTGCACCATTTTACATGCATTGAGTTAAAGTCTTGAATATAAAGGTTATCTCCATTTGATAAAAGAAGCAACGACATTTGATAAAAGAAGCAACCAAGTAGGACAAAGAGAAACGATGTATAACTTATCAAATCAGTGTGTAGTTCCGACGACCAATGCTCGTGGCTACCGCCTCTGATACATTGCGCTAAAAAAATGATAAATTGGTCGTATGACATTCTTTTCGTACATGCGAGAGTCACATGGTTAGTACTCTTTTTATAGAAAGGCAAGTTGACTCTGTTTATGAGAGTGGTGCATTGACTCTCTTCTGAGAAATCTAGTGGTTCCACAACCCTCCAAAAGAAAGTCAACGTACCTCTATAAAGAGAGTGCCATACATGTAACTTCCGCATGTACGAAATGAGAGTGAAAGTATTTAGAGTACCGTGGTAGCACCTACCGGTATTTAATTGTATACTACAGCGTTTCTTTATTTGAAAAGAGACACTCAACCGCGCACCGGACTGCACCGTTTTCTTCAACGTCGTCTGTATACAACTAAGGACAGAGGAGTGCATCGCAAGGCAAACACTTCGCGAAATGACGCCGTGTCAATAGCTGCTCTTGCGTTTTCGCGGAAGTCTCAGTTCATTATATGCGAGAACGCCTTCAACGCGGCACGAAAGCCCGCTTTGAGGGGCAGTATTCAGGAAGGCGCTATCCCCAACACCCACACTTGAACCCGTTTCATTCGGCGACGAGTTAATTAGCTCGTTCAGACGAGGAGACGTAGCGATCGAACCACGATTCTGAACGCTCAGTGAGGGCTCGGCGATGCTCGGTAGAATTCGTGGCAGCATCGAAGTTCTTTCGCATAGCATGTTTCGCAAGTCTTTCTGCTTCTCATTTTCACTTTATCGGTTAGCTTCATGAAACTCACGGAGTAACACTTGTTCAGCGAGATTTCCCGGAACTTCGTATGCTGACTTCACATTAGAAACCATAGGTTCGTGAACCCACACATGAGTGGGCTCACTCGGACTTGAGTCCGGGCCAGTAGCATTTTCGTGTAAGTCCGACTAAAGAAAGTTTTGGTGAGTCCGAGCCCGGGCGATTTCATATACGCAAGATATATTTAACCACACTGTAAACAGAAATAAGCCGAGATGGGAGTAAATGACCTTGTCCTCTAGCGCACTCCCCGATGAAAGTTTTATAAACATCTCCTTTGGGAGTAAAAAATTTACTCCCCATCAGTAGGGGGTTTTTGCATGGTGCCAGGGGGGTTTTTATTTACATCCATTGGGGAACTTTTTCAGGTCAGTATGGGAGTAAATTTTTTTGCATCGACAAAGAAAAAAATTACGTCAGCAGCCGTACCATGCGCAAGCGTAACTTTAATTACATAACATTTAATGCGCACAACAATGATTACAGTACGCAAACATTATCACAATGTTCACGTTATATCACAACACTCGCACTCACCACAGCTTGCCACACGCAGTACACACCTACCATATAGTCACCGGGTATATATATGCACCACATTTTTACCTCCCATGTCTCCCTGCTGAAAGCCTTTTTTCGCTATTAATTAGGCAATAAATACGCACGGCGTAAGTATGAACTTGCGGTGGTCTGATGTAAGCACTTCAACACACATGCCTTTTATCCTATAAGCCTGCCTAATATTTATTATTTTTCTACTATAGAGAAAAAGTTTCATCAGTTGACGCTCTGTCGTACGGGCTGAATTTGCATTAGCAGTACTGTTTGTGGACCCGTAAAATGCATGGAATCATGCACAAAGTGCGCGCGGCCTTGAATGAACACATTAACGAGGCACATTTAGCAGCTCCAGCGATGAACCGAGGTAGACCGCCGCTACCGCGTTCGACGACTATAGCCTCACTCACGAGTACGGCACGGTGATTCGATGAATGACAGCTGGCGATCACAAAATGATTGCTGATGTGCAGTTTACGTCTCGTTTTTCCCATGCACAGAAATAGGTGTCCGCTATCCACGCAGTTTAAGCTATGGAGCGATAGACTTAAACGAATGAGACGGTTCGCAGTCGCTGTTCCCGTTGCTCGCATGCATTGCATGTATAGCTCGCAGAGCTCGCCACGGCGGCCGGTGCGCAGTGCGAGCTCGATACGATGCCGGCTTGGTACCGACGGCATAGCGAGGCCTTCTTACCACTTAGATGTTACAGCCGCGATGAAATACCGGTGACACTCCGAGAAGCCACTATCGGCGGAGACGGGGCGAGCGCGTCGCCGGTGCAACTCTCAGACCGCTTGCCGGCCAGCCTGCCGTAGTCGAGCGACGCCTACTTCAGACCACTTCGAAGTTTCTGATGGTGAAACTCCAGGAGCAGCCGCTGACGATCGTAACAGCTTACTTTTGCTACCATTCATTTATTCTTCGAAGTTTTTTGTTACTCGGCCCTTTGAAGCGCGGCATTCACGACGTTTCGTTGAGGAATCGGACCGAGGTGCAGTGTGGTTTAACGGTGCGAAGTATATTGAAATGTTCCCAGTAAATACCAACTGCATGGTCGTTGCTATTCTTCGCTGCACTTATAATTTCGTTGCCTGTTGACAGATGCTTACACGGTTAGCCACACAAAGCACATGTGTTTCACACCCACGTGCAAACATATGCCCGTACACACACATACACACACACACACACACGCACACACACACACACGCACACACACACACACACACACGCACACACACACACACACACACACACACGTCACGCCCAAAGAGGGTTTTTAAAGCTCCTATAGGGAGTTTGTAACCACGTGACCTGAAACTCCCTGGGGAGTTTAACAAGGTCATGTCGTTCATAAACTCTGTGATTAAGGAGGGGGCGTTTTACGATGACATGTGCCGAGTTCACTCCCTACCAGGGAGTAAATAATCGGGGCAGGGGAGTTTTGTGGGCTCATGTGCTGGAGAAACTCCCATCTCGGCTAACTTTTGCTTACAGTGCAGGTAGTCTGAGCGACATCCACAATTTTTTGCCAACCTATTTTACAAACTACTTCGCTTTTTAGTGATTAAAAACTGAGAACCACCTATGCAAACGTCAGCATGTTGCAGACGTCACCGCGTTTGGTTCGTAAAATTCAAAGGGGCGTCGGCGGCGTCATTTTCTTTTTGCACGTTTTCTGGCTTAATTGTCAAGCGTCTTCAAGCGACCAGCGTGTTTTTTTTTTTTGCAACTGGGAAAGAGTAATTTACTAATACGAAAAAAAACAGATTGTTTTTCACTTTAATGTTCGTTTAAATCGAGTGACTTGAGACTCAAAACTCCGACAGTTATTAAGTCGAGCGACGAGTGCACTTACAGGAACATGACAGGACATGCGGACATGCTTGTTTCCTTGAAGCGTCGCAGACGGCACGCTATGGAATAGAGTTTGCTGAGACAGACAATAACCTATGAGCCATATGCATAAACGAGTTGTTCGCGGCTATCGAATATATCGGCAGTGCGCGCTGGTTAAGCGGTCAACTTTACTAAGTGTAAATCAGGGCTGGAAATCGCATTGTATAGAAAATGAGAAGTATAAAATCTAGGATATGGAGGACACGTGACATTAGAGTCATTCGATCGTTTCACAGCCATGCACGCATGACTATGACCAAAGTGAAAAGAGAAAGAACAAAAGGGGGTGTGGATGTTGTAAGCTAGGGAGCGACGGGGAGGCACGATGTTGCCCTTGTGACGTTGCGTATACCAGCGCTCCACGGGAGTATACAGAAGGCTGTCATTACAATGTGGTGAGACCGAAAACACAATAGAGCACCGGAGCTGCAGCGAGGCAGGGACCGCAAAAGGTGACCGTTGCGTTGCGGTCGGGGCAGAGGGGAAGGCTTGGCAGGGAGGGGGGAAAAACCGAGTACGGGAACAGCGGCGGCCGATCGGGTGCCCGCGCCGCCGGCATACAGGCCATTCGGCGCGTAATGAAAAGGTCTGCCGCTGCTGTTGCTGCTTGCATGCGTGTACCACGGGTCAGGGTAAGTGCGGTGGTGCTGACACCCGCCGCCGCTCGATCGTGAGTTGGGGGTGGTTACGCCGCAAACGCGGTAGTTTCACGCGAGCTATGTTATATTCAGAAGAGCGTCTCTCAAGCGTGTCCCGACCACTGAGCATTATTCGGGGTTTCTTTCCACGTGGCCCCTCTTCGGTGTCGCTGCATGCGCTGAGCAAGAAAAGTACAAGCTCACCTCTGTGCTGATAATTTAATGGGAAACCGTCGCCTACACCACCAATATCACACGGAAACGTATTTTTAAAATGTTTTTATGCTACACGTTTGAACATAGAATGTTTGCGATCTCTCTAGGCGCATTCGGTGCATGGGTCGCTCTCACTGCAAGCTCATATTTGGCTTAAAATGCGTCGCGAATCGGACTGTCGACCACAAGAACGCGATAAATAGAGGCGGAAGCTCAGGTAGGCCGTAAAAAACACGAAAGTGTGACAGTGGCAGAGAGGTCAGACAAAATTAACACAACAGGAAAAGAAATAACAGAACGCTGGAAAAAAAATATACGTCAGCAAGGCAGGTGGCTCGGCAACGGGAAGCTTTCTAAGCCTAATATATATATATATATATATATATATATATATATATATATATATATATAATACCCTCCATCTCTTGGTTCTCCTCCTCTCCTTCTACCGACACACTGCCTGGCCGAGATCTGCATACAAAGGGCTGCGGCTGAGATCGCCGCCCGGGGTCCTCCTTATCGGAGTTCCCCAGGCGAACCTCGCTAATCCGTAGGAGACGCGCGTCCAGGTTCACGTGCCGTCGCTCTTCCCTGTTCCCTCTCCCGTTTTCGCTCTTCCCCACCGACGCCCTCCCCTATAGGCCTCCGTTTCCTCCTTGCCTTATCATTGCCCACCGCTGCCGCGGTCATTGCCGCCCGTGGATGCATTCTCGGTCACCTTTGTTGACGCAGCGCCTGCCATGGTTCGCGCTCACTGCGTGGTGCACTCGACTTTTTTGTTGTTCTTTTTTTCCTTTTTCTGCGTACGACTGGCGCTTCCATAAAATGTATAGGATAAATGCAGAGGTAAGTATCAACGTAGTCAACCTTCTTGATGTGCCGTTTTGAGAATAACGAAGGAGACAGTTACTGAGTTATGAACAGAAAATAATGTAACAATAATGTAATGGCGAGGAGTAACGAAATACAGGTAACGCATCGGTTGTGTGGCGTAAAAACTGAATAAAAGTTTGTTATATATATTTTAACCGACATTTTATTAAGTTTATTTATTGGTTTGCTGACAAGTGAAACTGTTCTCATATGTGTACAATAAAGACTAATATATGCATGCGATATAGAAAGACGGCTGTTTGGGTTTTGTGGCACTTATCACCGCCCTCATTTGGATAAGTGTGCTTACGATATCCTACAGTGCTTATGTTGAGCCGTTTGGTGTAAATGGGGAAGCAGCTTGAAGCCCAGGACAAGAGCGTCCAAACGCCGTTTCTCGATTTCTCTATATGCCTTTATACAATGTGTATCCATCCATCCACTCGTCTATAATTAAAGAAAAAAAAAAACTCTTGCGGTGTTGAAGTCACTTCGGCTCGGCTCCTACTAGGGCCGTTTGCGTACGGTAGAAACATGCTCAGCGGCTTGATCTTGGCAGTGGTTTAGTTCGCATACAAATTACGGCCCGGTGATGCATAAACTGGTTAAGTCGCCAGCCAACGTGTAAAAAAGAGCGACGGGCGGGCTTTTAGTTATACTTGTTAATGAATCAGGTAATTCATAAACTGCCACCAACCCACTGTTCCTTTCGTAACAGCTTCCAGCGGTGGCTCGTGGCTAACGTGAACAGAACGATCGTCGTTTGTGCGTTTGCAGTAGCGTTCATCAGAGGGGACATTAAGAATATGATGTCACTTCGTGGCTTCCTTCGGACCTTGTCATGCTCGAATCGTGATCGAAACTTTGTGTCAGTGTTGTCTTTTGCAATGTGCTACACAACAACAAGAACAACAACGACGACAACAACAACAACAACAACAACAACAACAACAACAACAACAATAATAATAATAATAATAATAATAACAATAATAATAATCAAAGACTCTGTTCGCGTGCAGGTGTGGTTCCAGAACCGGCGCTCCAAGGAGCGTCGTATGAAGCAGCTGAGCACCCTGGGCGCCCGTCGCCACTTCTTCCGCAGCCCGAGGCGCGTGATGCGCTCCCTGCGGCCCGGCATGTCGCCGGACGGGCTCGACGACTCGCCCGAGATGGGACCCGGACCACCGAGCTCGGCGTTCGGCTACTTCTCCGGTGAGAGTTCATACCTACATCGCAGTACAAGGTATACATCCCACAGCTTTTAGAATCGAAGATGGCAATCTCTGTTCGCCTTGTCACCGAACTGCGCCCGGACCCGCATCACACGCTTCGGGCCCTTCACGTGCGCTTGCACGGTATATAGTGCGCAACAATTCAAAATCTGCGCCCATACAGTGGAGTTCAACTCCGTCGCATGAAGTACTTGAATACAACTGCGTGTTTTCATTCGAGCTTGCTTATACGAGCTTATGAGCTTGCGCAGAGGAGTGCACAGAGTTCGTTTTTAGGGGTGCCGAAAGTTCATCGCAGCTCCCCCCCCCCCCCACCTTTAGGTCAGTGTAAGGACAACATTTGCGGCCCCGCAGTGCGCAAGCGCCAAACACGTCTGTGCTCTTTGAAAGGGCTACTGCAACGCACCTGTCTAGTGCGACAACACGCATGCCCGACCCAACGGTGCCAGGCAGGAGTGATGGGATCCCAAGAGTACTGGGAAGCACTGCAGGGACTGCGACACAAAGGGGACTTAAACGATGCAACCGCCGGGCAATTCCCGCAAGCCACGACGGTTCAAACGTGGCGGGGCGCGCGCTTTAATCGACGAGCCTCGACGCGATGCATGCCCCGCCTGCGCGCACTCCCGTATACGCACATGCGCCCGCGCGGGTCCCAGAGGAGTCTCGGTGCGGTGGGGCCAAGTGGAGCGTGGCAGCAGGGCGTAGGCGTCTGTCGTGGGGAACGCAATCGAGATGCATATATACACCACGTATCTGCACGCACGCACACTTTATATCGGTTGACGCACTCAGGCCATACCGCCACCTCGTCCCCCGAGAGTATCCACTCATTCTATACTGCTGCAATCGAACCTCAATTTCTGCTCCACTCTTCTGAAGGCATCTATAAAACGCTCCCCTCGAATGCGATACGTAAAGGAGGCGTGCCTAGAGGTACACCGCTGTCACGGAGCGTTAAACAGATACGCAGGCTCATTCTAGCTTCCTCCCTCATGGAAGCTTGGACGCAAATGTTTGTCTCTCTCGCTTCCAGAATGTCTATCGTTTGGGTCTTTGCGATTTTGCATGATTTTGTGGCGAATGGCCTAATAAGTGCTTCATCAAACGCGACATTCGACCGTCGGCGTCGGGAAGGAGTGGTGCGAAAAATCATCATCTTGTAGTGACGACACCATATATGACGGTAAGAATTGATTGATATGTGGGGTTTAACGTCCCAAAATCACCATATGATTATGAGAGACGCCGTAGTGGAGGGCTCCGGAAATTTCGACCACCAGGGGCTCTTTAACGTGCACCCAAATATGAGCACACGGGCCTACAGCATTTCCGCCTCCATCGAAATTGCAGCCGCCGCAGCCGGGATTCGATCCCGCGACCTGCGGGTCAGCAGCCGAGTACCTTAGCCACTAGACCACCGCGGCGGGGCCATCGGCCCAAGGTTGACAACGACCTTTGCGGCCCACTTCTTGATCCTTGTCTGAACGACTGGGTCTGAGCTGGTAATTTATGGTGTCGCTGTGACGCCGCGCGGCGTAACGTGACGTCACGGGATGGCATGGCCCTACCACGTGGCACAGTAGGTTGGTGCAAAGTGGTCCAAATCAAGGAGGCAATGCTAAATCAGGTGAGGTGCCTCTAATCTTGGAGGCCGTGCAAAGCGTCCCCATATATAAGTGCAGAACGATTTCCAAAGGTGGCGAGGCAGAACCAGTACCTCGAGTGAGAAGAAATAAAAGATGAATTTTGTCTTCAAGTTGTGTTAAGTGAATTCATAACGGACCTTTGAGTTATTGAGACCAGAGTGTCGGATTTATTTATGCCAGCCAGCCCAAGCCGATGCTATGGTGTCACGCGCTGCCGCTGTTTTCACTTTTGCCGCGTCCATATCCGCCCCCGCAGGAATCGCGCGCACATTTATAAGATGACAGCACTGTGAAGATTGCGGGTTTTAGATCCGCGCCTCACAAAGCCGCTGTGATACGGCTATATAATCAAAGTCAAATGGTAATTCTTCATAGTATTGTCACAAGGCTTGTGCGCAAAATGTCTCGTCATCAAACCCCCCGCGGTAACAGGTGAGGTGTTGCGCGGCTATTCTGTGACGCAGGCAACTGGCTAGATTCCGTGTCACAGCGGCCACATTGCAATGGAGGGCGAACGCAAAAGCACCCATGCACTTGCATTTGTTTGCGCGTCGAGTAAGTTCACGTGCGAAGAGCTGAAAAGCGAGCCAAAGTGGCGTGCCTCACAATCATGTCGGGATTTCGACACGTACAAGTGCGAAAAATTGTTATTAGTGATACCATCATCGTCAAAAAGGTATGCAAACGCTGACGGATATACAATGCGCTATACTGTAGCAGCAGTGACGGCTCGTGCTGTGCATCGTGGCGACTCAAAGCATAATTCGCACAGTGGCTTTAGGGTTGAAAAAGCAACACAAATGAATATAGGAGATTCTGTGGAGCAGAAATATTGCTTTTACACGTGCGACAAAAATGATTTAACGCGCTCGTATAACACCGCCGTCGTGACGTTGACATTAGAGAGTTTTAGTGCTGGGTACCCAAGCTCTTGGGGCGCTGCAGGCTTGGGGGGCGCGGCGTTGCGTACCCAACCCATACCCAACTGGAATGCCTTATAGAGACGCGCACGCAAACGCAAGCCGCACGAAGGTCACACGCGCTCACAGCACCATAGCGTCTTGTCGCCTAAGTATTATTTAATTATTTTTATGATTTCAAATGTTGAATTAAACATACATAGTGATCAGGACACCTTTTTTATCGTGTACAGTATCCTGGTATACGGAAAAACGTGAGAAAGACAAGGTTACTGTAACGACAGTGTCGACATCTTGTGACACTTCGTGCAACCACAGTCATGAAAATGTTAGCTTACGCGTAATGTTTTTGAGATGAAAATGAGTAAAAAGGTTACCCATTTGTAATATTGTCGCTGCACAGTTTTTGCACCTGGCGTACAATGCACAATGTTTCTGCAATAACAATGTTGTGGTTATCTGTTTCACTATGGCCGCGCTAGATGGCGCCACCTATTAGGTTACTTGCTGACGATTGTGTTATTTACCGTGAAATTTTGACCTCTAACGATACTCACACCCTGTAATCTGACCTGGACAATATTTCTTCGTGGTGTAATAATTGGCTAATGAAACGTAACACAAATAAATGCAAATCATTAGTGCGGCCAAAACTCGAGTATGCGTCGTCTATCTGGTATCCTCATATTCCCATGCTCATAGAAAACATTGAATCCATTCAGAATCGCTCAGCACGTTTCATATTGTCCAATTACTCTCGAACTGCAAGTGTCACATTATTGAAGGCTCAACGAAATTTGTATAACCTCTCAATAGGACGCAAAAATTTACGTCTCTGTCTCTTTCATAAGATCTATCACACTAACAGAACCCTCTCTAATTCACTGGTTTTTCCACCAGCCTACATATCAGCACGCAATGACCATCAATACAAGGTTGGGGTTCCCTTCTGCCATAGGAACCAACACTTCAACTGTTTCATCCCTAGAACATGTACTGACTAGAACCACCTTCCCGCATCGATCGCTTCAATCACAGACGCCAACGCGTTCAAATCAATCATTTTTGAAAGTGCATTATAATTTATTCTAATCCTGCTGTTTTGTTTTACTTCTTATTCATATTTGTTGTCCCACTCCTCTCTGTAATACCCAGTGCATTGAGAGTAAATAAATGAAATGAAATTCAGCTGGTCGGGGGCTGCCATATATTTAGTTTTTATGTTCCAGGCCATTCTAGCTTTGGGATAATCTGGCTGAAACCGTGTAATCGCTATAAGTGCCCGCACTTTGGCTTATTTTAACTCGACGGCTAGAATATTTGCAGTGCGGATACCGTGAGTTCCTGCAAAGGTGGACCTTATAAGGCGGTCGATCCATGCTGTCCGAGATTTCGCGCCTTTGTGCCATGCTATTTGTATAGTGGCTAGCCACTATAATATTTGCGCGTAAAACTTAAAAGTCAAAGTGGTGGCTCTGGCCAGCCTCGGCTTTGCTCACCGTGAAGGTAACATGATGCGCCAGCATGTACGCCGGGTTAGCTTATCTCCGCTAGGAGGCCAGTGGTGGCAGCGTTGTTTATGGCCGCGCGGACGCATGGCCCCATCGGCCCAGCGATCTTGCGACGCATCTGTTTGGGGTTTCGCGCATGCGCGACACTGCCGCCCCAACGTCCTGGGTACGCAAGCCGCTTAAATACCCAGCACTAAACACCCTATTGAGACGGTGCACGTTGTAGGAACATGCGTCTCTGTCAACCTGAAGTGTCAGGAACTCGCGTGTACAGGGTCTCGGATTCCACTCCCAGACTCTTGTCCCTGCATGCGGCACTGAACCGGTACCGCTACCTCGTCTGTACTAGCATATATACTATATGCGTAGGAGAAGGCCGCTACAATATCGAGCCACCATGCCAGGTATACATCCACATTGTACTTGGGAAAAAAAGCGCGTCGTATATCATCAGACGCGGATCATTCCCGGAGGACCAAATTTTATTTGAACGATTATTACTATTTTCTATAGCGGCTGTAATACGTAAGCGATGCACCTCCAGACGGTTTATTGCGGCAAGGCCGTCACGATGTTGCTTCCAAAGCACCTCCAAAAAAAAAAAAAGAAACGCACCTGCTCGCGAGTAAACGGAAGCAGCTTCCGGCACCCACTGCCCACAATTCACCGGGGCGCTTCCTCGCGGCCCCATTGTACTTCCGCTCCCCCCATGTATCCACCTCCCCACTGCCCTCGCCGAAGAAGGGAAGACGACTTCGGGGCGTGATACGCGTCGCTTGGCACGTCGCGGATCGAGAGCCATTACGTTGCTCGCGCCGCAGGCCGGATAATTCATCGAGACGTGGGGATGAGACACGCAACCACCTCGCTCAAGCCACTGCGGGGGAATTAATGAGGTGGCGCTCGGTCCGAAGGCGATGCGATCGCCCACCCTCCCTGCTATTATTGTGACGCTGGCCGCCAGAGGGAGCCCCGGCGGTGCGCAGCGTCTCGGCTCGCCAGTTCTCGTTCCCTGGGAAAGTCGCCTCGGTGACAGGCTCGCGCCTATACGTAAACTCCCGCGGGCGTACTTGGTCGCACACGTAACTTGTTCCGTTCAGCTTTCTTCCTTGTGATCGCCGAGAAACGTGAGCAGATGGGCCCCTAGGGCAGCTGCTGCCTCATTTTCTTTGTTCTTCCTTGCGCCCTCCACGTTGCGTGCAGAGGGTGTCACTGACTGACTTCACAATTGAGCCTGCACGTTCCGTAAACAACAACGCGTGACCAATCGTTGAAAAAGAAAGATTAGCATCCTCTAACGATAAATTCGCCTCTCCAAACGAAGAACGTAATGAAAATTGTGAGAGCAATGCACTTGCTGGTCGAAGAGTGAGGAAACAGCGAAGCTTCGGGTTTTTCCCAGCATGTCTGCAACCTCCGACAAGTCTTCCTCGCCCACTCGCTTACGCTAAACAGTGCTCTAACATCCCTCCACTTTACCCTCCTCTTCACCTTCAATTCCCTTTCCAACTATTTGCTAAAGTATAGTACACTCGTTTATGATATGCTTTACCCCTCCCTTCTCCTTCCCTGTCCCACACCCCGACTTACTATACTATGCATGGTCATAAGTTTCACTTCTCTCTTTCCCTTCTTCACCTTTTCGCCCCTTGCGATACTATATTATACAGGACTCACTGTACTGTATGTTATCCTATCCACCTTCTCCTAACGATCCTTCTCTCTCTCACACTAATCTTCACCCTCACTTCTCTTTTCCTCCGCGTGCTATACTATACATGGCTTTACTATGAACTGCAATTTCTCTTCCTCCTTTCCCTGTTCTTCACTTTCACTTCTCTTGCCCACCCTTTGATATACTGTACTGTGTATTTATACTGCTCATCCCGCCACCCCCTATGCGTTAAATCGCAGATATACTCGGATTCTCTCCTCTTTTTGCTTCGCTCTTTCAGCTCACCAGCCGTTTTGTGTGGTCGACAAACAGCGTTACTCCAAGCCTAAATAGCCCCGATATTAAAATATTTCGGCGTGTTGTGGCTGGAGCCAAACTTTTCGACAAGATGACTTGTCATGTTCGAGGTATCCCACTAGTTCATTACAGAGGCATCCAATGAATTGCAGGCTGTTTTAGCGGGATTATCATATCTCCGGCAGAAGGAATCCTTTACTGAAAGGCAGACAATTGAGCCGGCGTATATAAATCGCCGACATGCTTGAAACGCACATATAGTCATACGTAAAGAAGCCCAGACCCCTTGCTTCTCGCCTCCACCCCCCCCCCCCAAAAAAAAAAGAAACTCGCAGCGCCCTTGCTCGTCAAAGATGGGGCCACGGGAAGTTGGAGTATCTGAGGGCATCTTCTGGCCAAGATGTCAGGCTGCGCAACTATCACGAGCTAGAAAATAAACCACAAAATGCACGCAAACAAACGCTTCGGACAGCCCCGTCCCCTGCATTCATCAGCCATATTGACTCCTCGCTCAAAAGGCGTCGATACACGACTAAGGCTTCCTCGTGCACACCGTCTTCCACAGCGCGGCCTCAATCATACGAACGAAGGAAAAGCTCGCAAGAACGGAGGCAGCAGCAGGAGGAGACGAAGTAACGTCGAGGAGGAGCATGGAGAAAACGGCGGCTCGTCTCCGCGGGAGCGCGCCAAGGAAAAGCGGAGCAGAGGAGCGCGAACAACGACGCGGCAGCAGCTTATTGCACCGGCGGCGGGCGCTATGCGGTGATCCCGACACAACACGTACTCGGCTCGCAGCGAACAGAGGGAAGCCGAGGAGGCGAAACGAAAACGCGTCAGCCCCCGTCGGTTGATCGGCGCGCGCGCACGTCACACAAGCGGCGAGGAGGCGGTGCGGCAGCCGTGCCGCTCGTCTACTGGCGACCTCGGCGCAACAACGGACTGACGTTGACGGATCACCTCGGCAGCGTCAAGTCGCCGAGCCCCGGGGGCTGCTGTTGGGATGACGACGGCGACGACTGTGTAGCCGAGTGGCGGTGGTAGGCAGTGCCGCCGCTCCAGTGGCGGCGCGTGATGGAGGAGCGGCACCGGTCGACCTGCTCCATCACGCCTCTGCTGCGCCCGAGGAACGTGCGGCGGGACCGTGCATGCATTGACCCGCTCGCTCGGAAGAGCGCCTTTTTCCACGGCCTCCCTTCTCATCGCGCACGTGTCGGCGGGTGTCCGTCGCCCTATACCGACGAGAAACGTCGAGGACTTCGACGAGGAAGACATCCTCTCGTCCTGCGTTGACGACCTGGACAACAAAAGGAAGAATCTCGGTTTTACGTGCGTGCAGATGAGGAGGAAGATACAGAAACGACACGCACAGGTCGCGAGAGGCCGCATGCATATCAGCCCTCCTGGTGTGTGTGTAGCCTGCCTCGTCGGGTGTGTAAGACGCCACGGATCGGCCCGGTATACGCCGGGCGTTCTTCCGTCACTTGACCGCTTCATCCTCACTGTCTAGGGTCTTCAAGCTCGACGGCGGGGCGAAGGCTTTTGTCGAAGGCACGCGCACCTGCATGTTTCACTCTGGGAAGTGCCACAGGTGATCGTGTGACAAGCGTGACATGTGCGTGCTGCGCTTGCTATGACGCTTGCTTCGGCTGCGCTAATGCCGAACGAACGTCGCCAGACGCCAACACCGACAAGGATATGACGAAGTTCGCACGCACTTCTTTTTTTTTTTTTACACACGTGCACGTATACAAGGAATATACTGGCAAGAGGGCGTAGACTTGAACACTTTCGCATATTTGCATCCCATTACCACATGATTTCGTGCCCAGCGTGGTGTAGATAAACTAAAGATGTGTCTCGCCACGGTGGTCTAGTGGCTAAGGTACTCGGCTTCTGACCCGCAGGTCGCGGGATCGAATCCCGACTGTGGCGGCTGCATTTCCGATGGAGGCGGAAATGTTGTAGGCCTGCGTGTTCAGATTTGGGTGCACGTTAAAGAACCCCAGGTGGTCGAAATTTCCAGAGCCCTTCACTACGGTGTCTCTCAGAATCAAATGGTGGTTTTGGGACGTTAAACCCCGCATATCAATCAAAAACCAAAGATGATGATGGAAGAAAAAATCTGCAAAGATGAGCTACTGTTGCCTCGCTTTCCACTTGGCTGTACTATTAACTGGAATAAAGTAAACACTGTTTTCGATAAGGAAACTGTCGACCAAAGGAAACTCTATGTAGATGTTACAGGCGCTTTTTCACGCTGGTGTCACGAAGCTATGTATGTGGCACTGTTTTCGGTCAGCCCTGGCTTGCCAGCTGTATATGATCGTCTTTAAGGACACACGTCAGCCTTAATTTAGTTCGCACACTATTCGAAGAGGGTGTAATAATAATCTCTAAAGAAAATTTACCTGTCTCCCTAAAAGAACACTAAACGGCAAAACGATCTTATCGTATATATTACTAAAGTGCTCACTCAGGGTGCAGAAAGCACCACGCTTGCGACGAGAACACGCTCGGCGAGCGAGAAAACGCGGAAAAATAAAACGTGCATGGGTGGCGACGCCACATTAAAGTCGCCGTGCCATTCGCCGTGACGTCACATATTTTGATGGCGCCTGCTTGCGTAGAAGTGTGGCAGCTTGGGCTAGTTGGTATGGCATGACGGTAGTTATAGCGCGAGAACAAAACGACGACACAGAGACAAGAAGGGCGTGTCTTTCGTGTCCTTCTTGTCTCTGTGTCGTCGTTTTGTTCTCGCGCTATAACTATCGTCATGCCTGCATGCTTGCGCTTACGTTGTTCTTAATGGGTGAAAATAAAGTACGTTATCCTCCAAGTTTGAATGAGTTCCGCGGAGCCAATGACTCCAAATTAGAATACATAAACTTTTTTTTTATTCAGGGGTCTCACTCGTGGCGATTTTAGCGCGAAATCGAGAAAATGAGACTTAAAACTCGATTTTCTCCACTATCCAGATCCATGGTGGTGAAACGGCGGCATTAGAGTTGTCAGAGTATACGATTTATTAATCTAAACCGATTAAGCAGAATCACACACGCGGCCACTGGCCGGTCAGGACTTACGAAGAAAGGGTCTAAGTTCACTTTTTTTTAGAGTATCTAAGCTCGCCCCCCCTTCCCCCCTACGTCGTGTCCTTCGTCACGCATGCATAGATTGATGATGGCCGGCAACGGTCACTCGTTGACTGGACGTGTGTCATACGTGCACACGTGTCTTTCCTGTGCATGGCCTCTTCGCTATCTATACAGTCGGAGACGTGGTTGACCCGAATATCTCACTCACGGGCCTGCGTCACCGCTAACGACGTCTTTTCCTGCACGCGCATGGACCTCAATGCCGCGTCGTCTCTTGTCGGGAGTCGACGACGTTGTCTTTCGGACGTTGTCAGCGTCTCCGTGATGGCCACGGAGGTGTTGCAAGGACATCCCCGTTAATTCGTTGGCCAGGCCTCGTCTTGATTACATCTACCAGTCGCGTGGTCACCCGCCGCAGCTGTATAGTGTTTACAGTGCTCGCCTGCTGGTCGCGGGATCAAATCGCAGTAGCGGGTGACGCTTTTTCGATGCAAGAGAAATGCTATGTAGAGAGAGGCCTGTCTGTGGAGCACGAACCAAGGTGGTCGAAATTTCCGAAACCTTTCCCACATCGTCTCTCTGATCACATCGTTGCTTTAAGACGTGAAACACCAACAATTATTACGCATTAGATGTGTGGTTACCTCATGTTGTACATGACAATTATAAACTCGATTCCGTCCAGCGGAAGGCTATGCCAGAAAACCTGCAGTGCTCACCCTTTGAACATTATCCCATTGAGTTTTCGTTTCTGTGGTATGTCGCAAATATTTCCTTTTTGTTTAATTCGCAGTTGTCCCTTGGAATAACGTTAATATTGCAGTTCTTCGCCACTATATACTTCCTTGTGCATATTTTGTAAAGCACGTGCCCTCAGTCTGTGTTTCGATGTTTCCTCGTATTTTTGTAACCTCCTGCAAATCTTGTATATATATATATATATATATATATATATATATATATATATATATATATATATATATATATATATATATATACATATATATACCTTGAAGAGCGTATATGATTCGTGTCACACAGTGGTAAATGAACAATGTCCAAGAACGCCTCACTTATTTCCTGCAGCGCAGCACAAATGGCATGCGCTCTTTCTCGTCCATGAAGTGTTGTGTATGTTTAAGTTCCTCTGCGTTGTTGCAAAGGCCGAATGAAATTCGAGTTGCGTATCATCCGATAAACGAAGAATTTGTGAACAGCTTTCGTGCAGAAAGAGCGGGGGAGAAAAAATTAGGAATAATTTATGGCGTTTAACCACGATGCCGCGCTGGAACATTTTAAAATAGGAGGAATGCGTTACAAAAAGCAAACATATCTAGGAAATATCCCAAGTAGACCGAAACTACTAGTTCTTTTTATTTAATTTTAAATAATTAGTAACATTAAATAATTAGTAACAACCAAACGTTAACACGACGAATCCTATCCTAATTGTCAAAATATCATTGATGCACACATATACATGTTTAAAAAACATGCAAGTGCGGTATTTTCGAAACGTATACGCTGACTTCGTAGTAATTTAAGGCTTAAGAAAGCCCGTGAGATAAGCAAACGCGCAAGCAGTAACATAACATGAACAATTAGCTCCGCAGAGTACAATTACAGTCTCGCATTAAAGCATCTCTGTTGCTCGGTAAAACTTGTCGGTATATGTGGCCGCAACGTCACGTCTTTCTTTCTCTTTTAAAACCGCCCGTTTAAGCGCCTACAATGATACTACGAACATTTTTGTTGTAATACACCAGACGAGCAGGATCGGTAGAGCGCCTATGTACCGCGTGGGTAAATTATGTTTATAGCGGCTTCATGACCGCATCTGATTAGTGTGTTACGGAGTGACGTAATTATGTGTGTCTGGTGATCTATATATAATCATGAAGGAAGAAGGATATTTCATTTACGTTTTTATTCTTAATGTTTTTGATACAAGAGGGGGTTTGTTCGCTGTGTATGTCGTGAAAGAAATAAAATGGCGCCTTAAATATCCAATCGTGTTGTGCATATATGAGAAGGGAGCAAACGGTGCAGCCGAAACTATTTCGTTCAGTGTGCTGAACACACAACGGCATGAACAGCTCCCCTCCACTATATGGCATCTCTTATAATCATATGGTGGGTTTGTGACGCTAAACACCAGGTATTATTATTATTATTATTATTACACGGCAAGATAATCATCACGTTCAGTAAAAAAAGAAACGAAACTGATTACAAAAAAAACGGCAGTCATGTGCGGAAGGAGCAGCTCAGTCACAGTGAAAGCTATAGAAGACCGGCCTTTCAGAGCGTCTTCTAAACGCTCAATTGCTGCAAGCACACTTGCTTGATACTCACTACGGCATTATTAATAAAAATTTTCGGCTAGTAGGCCCGCGTTTGCTATATATCCTTTATCATTCTTTTGAGAAGCGTGATATCCGCTAAATAGTTGCAAGAAATTTAGTTCCAATTTTTCATGCTGTCGCCGACGACGATGAGGAATTATGCCTGGAGGCGGACTTGTCCTTGTTCACCTATATACTAACTGTGGCGGATATCCGCCACAGTTAGTAGGTGAACAAGAACAAGTTTTTGTAATGGGTTGGATCATTAGAACGCACACTCGTTGTTCGCATTGTGCGATGACTGAAACGTTGTTGTTTCGCTGTTTTAAAACACTTTATAAGTCGTATAAACGCGATTGCTTTCCCGACATCAAGCCTGCCCAAGTCAGGTTTGCCAACAGGTCCCAAGCATCGGCGTGGCTCAGTGGTAGAATATTGGGCTTGTACCCAGCGGATCCGGGTTCGACCTCCCCTGTGTCACTTGTACTAGTTTTTTTTTTAAATTTTGTGCGATGTGGTTACGGACACCAGCGGCGACGGACAACTACAGCGGCGCGTGACCCGAGTTTCGATCTCATAACAGCTGTCGCTGTAAAAAGTCGTAGCTTTGCCGTAAAGACGAAGAAATGAATGCGATAGCAACAAATTGGAAGGTCACGCGCAGAAATGCAAGCAGATCGAAACGTGTCACGTGTTTCTCACGCACAAATGACGCACGAAACTCACTCACAGGTATATTAAGGCGAATAAGTGTTTAAGTTATACTTCGCTGTGTCTCAAAAGCGAGCCCTTTTCGCAGACAGAGACGACTGCAGTGACCATTGTGCGCCCGGTAGCTACAACAGAAGCGTTACGGTGAGAACCTTAAGCGTACGATTGCTCATACCGCGAGATAAATGAGCGCTCGCGAGAGCGTCCCCTCTCCGCGAGGCAAAGTACGCGTGGGAATTGAGGGCTCGCGCAACCGCGTCGTGAAAATCTGGCGGCGCGCGCTGATTGCGCCATCTCGTTGGTAATGCGGAAAACACGATAATAGTTTTATGGCCTCCGATATGCCCGTCAGCGGTAAGTGGTAGA
Source organism: Rhipicephalus microplus (assembly GCF_043290135.1). Taxonomy (NCBI): domain Eukaryota; kingdom Metazoa; phylum Arthropoda; class Arachnida; order Ixodida; family Ixodidae; genus Rhipicephalus; species Rhipicephalus microplus. Next base: position 154,050,677 of record NC_134702.1, on the reverse strand, counting down.
TATATATATATATATATATATATATATATATATATATATAGGTTGCCGTTGGAAAGTTGGAGGTGCTCTTCGGTGGCTCATGCAGTGGTTGACGCCTGGCGCTCATGACTCATAAGTCCCACGTTCCGTTCCGCGCACTGGAGTCTTCTGAATTATTTATCTTCCTTTGTTCCTGGACTAGGGAACCCTCCCACCTTAGGGTACTACCAGGCCTAGCTCGGAACACTGTTTCGAAATAAACGTTTATTTCTCTATCTCGTGTATATATATATATATATATATATATATATATATATATATATATATATATATATATATATATATATATATATATATATATATATATATACTCATAAATATGCGGTGAGTGACGGCGACGTCGACGCCGGTGGCAAAATCCGGCAGAGAGTGTCCATATAATTGCTATCGCAATAAAAATCGTGAGCGGATGCGTTGGTCTTTCTGTTGGCTAAATGTTATAGCGAAATTTCAGGCCTTATCTGCAGACTTCTGCTTCAATGTGTTCGATCGCTGCTGACACCTTCATTTTTCTAAATATTCACTGATACGTTATAGAAGTGACCTTTGTGCTTTGAGTGCAATATTTTCTAAATATATCCGTGCTGTCAGTATACTGACATACTTGTATGTATACGTATGAGCATGTGCGGGAAAAAAATCGTATACATATTTCACGACAATCGAAAAACAGAGTGGCGCTGACGGGCCTCGAGCGCCTATATATAGTTATAAATTGAGAAAGAAAACAAACTTGAAGCCAGAGGTACACACTGACACATACACCTCCACGTCATCACACAATGACAATACTTCATCCATTTCTTCGCAGATTCGTCGAACCCGGCCGACTTCGGCTACGGGCCCCAGGCGGGCTTCTACGACTTCTTTCCGGGTCAGCAACCTCCTCCCCCTCCTCCTCCGCCGGGACCCGACGGCATGCCCTTCCCTCCCACGGGATCAGGACCCCAGGGTCAGGGCTCAGGGGGGCCCCTAGACTCGCACTCCGGACCAGGTATGTCAACGACGTGTTAGTGTGTATGTGATAAGAGGAGTCGGTGTCGTTCTCACCATATGTTGTAACTCGCGGTTATAGTTACGCACTGACTGTATGGTATCGTTACTTGATTAGTTTCATATGTATCCGGCAAACAAGGACCGAACTCCAGTAACATATGTGTTTCTTGTGGCGTCATTGATTTCGGTGTCGCCCGGCATAGCAGCCTTTTGCGAATAAATAGGCACCTTGATATTATACATAACCGATACGTTCATCACATGGCACACTAAAGGAATGCGGTATGTACAGACAGGTGTTGTGGGACGAACGTGAGCCGCTTTCATTTGGGGGTGCTGTTGTATGACGCTGCCACATAAAGTCGTACTTCACCGTCGGACGCACAGGAGCAGGTGGCGGCGCACCAATGCGCATTAATTTATTTCTATTCGTCCATGTCGGAGGCTTGTGACAGAACGGTTTCCGTATGTGGAAGAGGAGAAGTCTTAGAGAACAACCAAACGAAAAACTGTGCGTGGAACTAGCCATTTTTTCTAGAGCAATGCACATCTTGCCGAACGAGTGTTATTAGCAACTGATTTTTACTCTTTCATTGGAGTCACGGTAGACTAACCTTATTTAAAGTATAGAAAAACCGACTCTTTCTTAGTAGCCGATACTCATTGTTTTACCGGAATGCTACTTTAAGGCTTACGTTTTGCTAATGTGCGACCATGGAGTCACCGCACCACGTCTTGCTAACTGTCTCGCCAACAACAACAACAACAACAAAAGAAAACCACGCACACTTCGTTTTGTCCATTGCACCTCTGTTTTTCTTCTATTTCAGCCTCTAAATGTACTAACTGGTTTGCAAGCTGGTGCTGTATATATTCTGATTTTTCGCTAAGAGACCCGATGACGGCTGGAAGCGTGAACTTATTGTGCTTCAAGAGTTGTTCGAACATTTATCTGGCCTGTATGACGTATTACGCGGTCATTTTTTTCAATATTCGCATCTGTCGCAGGGAGCGTAAACCTGGGTTCGGACGCGCCCTACCTGCAGCCTCCGCCGTCGTCGCAGCCGCGCGGCGGACCCAGCCCCGACGCCGTGCTCAGCCTGCAGGGGGGCGAGCCCTACGGGGCGCCCTCGCGCGCCGACAGCGGCTTCGCCCCGCTCAACCACCCGCCAATCAGCGAAACGCCCGTCTGGTGACGTCACCTAGCGAAGCACCGCCCATCCCCTTGAGAGAAAGCCAGGGAGAGAGAGAGTGCCTCTCCTCTCTCTCAACGCCGCCACTACCACGCGTGCGTCGCAAGAAGAGGCGACGGGGTGGCGCTATCTGGCGTGCAGCACGGAACGAAAGCTGAGAAGCCGAGGGAACGGCGCCGATGGTTGGGCAAGAGCGGGAAATATAATACGCGGACTCCAAGGAACTATCGTGTATTTTTTTTGCTCATGTTTTCCACAATTTCTATGGCGTGTTCCTCATTTTTTTTTCTTGTTTCTCTCGCTCTTCGAGGCTTAAGGCGTGGGAGGAAATGCTTTCCCCAACCGCGGGTTCAAGACGAGCCTCGAGCGAGGGCAGCTTCGGAATACGAGCAAAGCCACAATGCTGAACTTTCATAGCCACGTAAATTTTTTTTTTCATCTTTTTCGGGCAAATGAGAAACAAGCGGAGATGACGGGTTGTGAGGTAAGAACTCTTCGCGGTTGGAACCCCTTTGGAGGCCGGAACGGAATCAGACGTTCAACACCGCCCCGAGGGAAGCAAATCGGGTGCAGCCCGCGAGAGTGACCGTGCACGACACTGCAGCGCACAGACTGACCGGGTACCTCGTTTTCGGCCATTGACAGACAAGCGAGTGGCCGCTCCTCAACCCTTCTCTGTTCTTCTTTCCCGCGGGCATCCTCCTCCTCCTCCTCCTCCTCCTCCTCCAGAATTCGATCTCTGCCCTCAAGCGGCGGCGGCGACAGCTCATCGCGGAAGATGGCGAAAGGCGACGACGCTGCCTCGACGAAAACGACCTTGCGTGTGTGCGCGTGTGCTTGAGCTCGGCGGCGGGAATCCACTCCCCTCCTCTCCTTATCAAATTTTCGGAGACTGCCCCTCTCCTTCCTCCTCTCCCGTCTAGGGAGTGGCCCCGGAATGCGCGCGCTTCGGACGAAAACAAGCTGCTGGCCTGCCTTGCCTAGCCCGCCCGCCGCGCTGTCTTTTCTCATCTTCCACCCGCCTGCCCCTCTCTCTATCTTTGGCTCTCACTCCACGCAAAGACGATGTGGCAGCCGGAGAAAAGAAGCCACGAGCCCAGCTGACGGCAATTCTTAAAAACAACTAATTCTAATGTCAAAACTATTTGTCGAGCTTTCTAATCGACTCAAGTGTGAATCCAATGTAAAATCGAACAGTGAACATCACGTGACAACTGTCGTCCACTGAGGCAAATTCACTTGTCGCAGCCAAGTCACGTAGTTTTGTCTTGTTTTTTTTTATTGGTCGACCTCCACTGATATAGCAACTAAGCACGAGCACACGGCTTTTGTTAGCCGCTGCATTTCGATATGAAGCAAACGCAAGAACGTCTGTGTTTACCCAAACTAGGGCGCACTTTGCAAAGCCCCACGCAGTGAAAATTAATATACACTTACCCCACTTGGGCGTCCCTAGTAATCGTATCGCTGTTTGGCGGAGCCCAAAATTTTATTTTATTTTCTTTTGTGGCATCGGACGGTGTATGTACTGTCGACTGGGCTCGATGGAGAATCTTGGTATGAATATTTCGCGAGTGCACTTCACACCACCTCAACCGAGTCGATAGAGAGAATTAAGGCCGCAGTCTTTGTGCAACGGACAGTGCGTGACACAGAATGGCCGTCGAAAGAAGGAACAGCGGATCAAAAGCAAGCAACAAATCACACCGAGGAGTTCTGTGCGGGGGCGCTACAATCGTCAGTTGTGCCGCTGCTTTGCCGGTGAAAAAAAAAAAATCAACTCGGGTGTTCCTCACATCATTCTTTGTGTACATAAGAGCGACTAAAAAGAGGGTGAAAAAAAAAAGAACTCATGAAAAAAAATGCTTGCAGTATTTGTGTTTCTTTGGCAGAATGCGAATTCGCACCCCGTATGTTTAGTACCGGGGAAGCACGAACCGCTTCTGCGTGTCATACTAAACACATTTTCAACACCTTATTAACACCCCACTTCAAATAAAAAATTACACCAACTGCCACTAAACCATAGCATGCGAATCAGGGCGAAGGTTGGCTTACAAGTACCGTTCATCACGGCCACCTTTCGCGATGTTAACGCGTCTTAGCAAGTGGCACACACCGCCATTGTAGTTTCTGTAGCCGTTAATCGTTGCGAACTCCTGTTAGAGCACGCCACGCGAAATACCCTGGATATTTTTAGGAAAGTACCGCCATTCTTTTAGCCGAGCCGCCTCGCCGCGCGTCCTCCTCTCTCACCTCTTGGACCGCCACAAACATCACGCGTGTTGTCAGCGTGACAAAACATTCCTGATATATAGGAAAATGGCGCGAGCCGGGTGACAGGGCCGGCGCCCGCACGGTGGTTATTCCGGAGAGGATATAAATAAGGCTTGGACACTTGAGAGAGGAGGGTTGCACACTTCGGAGAGGATATGGAGGAGAGTGTCGGTACTTTCTATACACCTTTTCACAGGAAGGAAAAAAACACCGCCATGATGGGCTGTGCGCGGGAGTACAAAGGCTAAGGGCGCAGCGTTTCCAGTGCATTTTCGAGAGGACGCGCCGATTTGCACAGCCCAAGGAGGGCTATGGCGGCGCCCAGGGAGGCATTTATGAAAAGGTGAATATCAAGGGACTTAACGCTACGCGGGCGACACCATGTGGGAGCACGAGTGTTCGTTGCGCGTCTGCGGAATCTCGTTTTGCGACGCCATCACGTGACTGCTAAGAGAGAGTAATGGGGAGAGGCCGGAGCCTCTTACACAGCCATTAACGCAGGCACGAACCCGCTCGGGCCAGCTGTTGCGCATTCGCTGTAAGGGTGGTCACGTCGCACTCGACCAAATTGAACACCGCCATAAGCTACTTCGCATCTAAAAAGTGGCCCCGGATCTGCATGTAATCCGCAAATGTCGTCGAAAGACGGTAGTCTTGCGCCCGGAGAGATTTATTTGGTGTTCTGCGCAATAAAATCGGTGAATGGTATTCTGTAGGCGCTGCATGCGTTGGAGTGCCTCGAGCGTGTAGCGGAGGCGAACGAGCACACCGAGGCACGTTATACACGAGCGCCATCTCGCATTTATCTTCGAAAACGAAGGAAGGCATGCGCGCTGGCGAAGAAAGGTGCGTGCCATTCTCGGAGGCGATAAGGTGTAGAACGTGAAGCGACGGACAGGTGCCACCACCGTCCCGTTCTAGCAAAGCGTTGGTAACAGTTGCCTTTTTGAGCATCGCGTCGCACTGCAAGCGCAGTGTGTTTACCGCTACGTTCCTTAGAATTACTTGCGTGTGCCTTCTCTAGTATAAAGGCACACATACAAACATCGGCGTGTTGTTGTCGTACCTCAGATATTCGAAACAATTGCTTTTTATTTGACAATCGCACAAGTATGAACGCTAAACCTTGAGCAATAGTGGAGGGCGCTGCAGATGGGGTCGGCCGTTTGAGGTATCGTTAAAGATGACAAACAGACAAATGTACAGAAAGACAGATGGACCAAACTTTTTCCGTCGAAGGTCCCCAAGAAAGACTATCGTCTTTAAAAACGCGCTGTTCGTAATCAGATAACTACAACGTTTACGATACGAAACTGCAGCGATCCGATTGTTCAGCGCCATGGTGGATATATAGTATATGAATTTGATTAATGCTTGCAGCTTCGAAAGCATTTGCGGTTTTGTATTGTAGTAATTTTTCGGCTTCTGTTCCAGATTAAAAAAAAATAGATCGTCCTGAACCACGTGACCTCATTTGAATCGGTGGGCCTAATAGAGTCAAGTTGTTCAGGTGGTCAGGACTGCCGAACTTGTGCTAAATTTTGGTCTTTCGGTAAAGGGCCTGCAGACCACATGGAGTGGAGAGAACAAAACCTGGGTGAAGCCATGTACAACCATTATTTCCGAGCTGGTTTAAGTTCCATGCTTTGCAGCTCCCGTAGACACTAGCACCAAATTTCCATTTTGTTATACCAGAGTATTGAAGGACTCTGGTTATACATTTATGAGACCATATGGCCTATAGACTTCTATGGGTAACATTCTCAAGTGAAACCTACGAGGGAATAAATGGCTCGGACAGACGTCACTTAAATCACTTAATATGGTAAGACGCGAAATTCGTGATGTCACATAAATGTCACCAGCACACGAAACGCAGGCTCTTTCGATATATCCAGGCACAGAGGCCAGTTACGTTCCAGCCGCATTGTTATCGCATTGAAGCCCATTAACTGTGATGTTGTTGCCTTGACGTAATCAAAACAGCAGTGTTGTAGTAACAGTGCTTCAAGGAGATGCGTTTATGACGACACGTGGAATGCTACCGATCTTGGCGATTACGTGCGGTAAGAAAAAAAAAACAATATACCTAATGATCGACTCGTAAAAAATGCAATAATCAAACTGCCGTAAGTATGTCGCTGTCAAATGTGTTTGTGTACGCCTGGTCCGAATCATTGCGCCTAATAATCGCATATGAAAAGACGGAAGAGGGGGTTATCGAGGTCGCTCTTTTAGTGGTGTTAACCATCATGCCACACTAACTGCTTTATTTTGAGAGTAACGGGAAGTTACTCTACGCTCTCGCAGTTACTCTTCAAGGGAGCAACAGTTATTTCGCGCAAAAGAAAAGAAAAAGCAGATTTTAATTGACTTACAGCCTTTCGAAGCAGTGCGTACATGCATTCGATTAGATGTACAATCGTTGTCCAAGTAATGCATTGAGAAATAAATTTCGGAAATTTTGCAGCAAACACACGGGATGCGAGTTATAGTTCGCTTGCGCGTACACTAATCACGGTACCACACCACGCCACGGCACCGTGTGAAACAGGCTTGTGAAGGCACCGATGGGTCGTTTGCACACTGCGCGAACATTCTTGCAGTTACTCCTTAAAAGTTAGGGTAGGGGGGGGGGCACTTTATTTCACAAAAAAGAAAATGCCCCACATGCCGTGTGCGATTTTTCGGACGCGTTTCGTCCACTTGAGGAGTAAAGAGCCCTTTCAGGGTAACTGCGCGATTTCTCTGAAAACGTTTTGACGTGTATATGGAGCTGGCATGCATGTGCAATAATATACTTATTTCCGTAGATATAAGCGCGTTATCTGTGCGTCAAAGGAACATTTTGTAAACTTTACTGGAATGCAGCTGATTGACAATGCACTGTCTCTATTTACATCATTGTGCCCTACGATTGATTATTCTAAACAATTAAATTGAGTTGTCACATTCCGAGGGCCCCGCCGCGGTGGTCTAGTGGCTAAGGTACTCAGCTGCTGAACCGCAGGTCGCGGGTTCAAATCCCGGCTGTGGCGGCTGCATTTCCGATGGAGGCGGCAATGTTGTAGGCACGTATGCTCAGACTTGGGTGCACGTTAAAGAACACCAGGTGGTCGAAATTTCCGAAACCCTCCACTACGGCGTCCCTCATAATCATACGGTCGCTTTGGGACGTTAAACCCCACATATCAATCACATTCCGAGGAACATATCAGAGAGGTCGAGCTCATACACAAGCATTTTAGCGCGTAGGTATTACAGCATCGGCATATATAGTCGCAAGCATGGGTGACCGGTTAGGTGGCCTCACCTGGCGGCGCTAGAGATCAATCAGGTAAAAACGTAAGTATTTCTACAGTATATAATCAAATGTATACAGTTTACTTTACTGCTGCTGTGTACGGTAGCGGCACAAATGTGAATATCTAGCCTTTGAGGCTACTCTCGTTCACGAATAAAATATATACAAATGGTGCTTGGTATTAGAAATAAAAATAACTAAATAAATAAAGAAATAAGTATATAAACGAGGAAATAAATAATTTAGCGTGCACGCTGCGCAACGGTTTGCAAAGGCCAACAAGCAGGTGGGTCTTCCGGTGTATATCTCTATCAGCAGCGCGCAGTGATTGAAAGCAATCAGCAATGTCACTAAATGTGAAATGCTAAAGGGCAGGCTCTCTGTCGTAGTTGGGTCGTGTTTTAAATTTTGGTGATTGAAAGCTTCACTTTCCCGGCATCAAATTTTGCAACTATTTTTGCGTTTATCATAGTATACTTAGTATGTTGCTAACATAAGCAGCATTAAAAAATCGTTTCGTGTCCTTTTAACATTGGGAGATGCAGGAAAATGCATCATTCTATATTAAACTTTCCAGGAAAATGTAGCTATTTAATTTCTATATCGTGGTTATTCTAAAGTGGTGCTGTCAAAGAGGCATAGCAATGCGGAACGACTCGTTCATTCGCCATTTGGCGAGTTATAAGCGCGGAATCTTGTATGCCGGGCGTATCAGGCTCTGTGAGGCGAGGACGTCCGGTTGATGACCCCTTGCTCTATATATATTCAAACCTTGCATCGAGGAGGGCCCGGTCACCTTTTCAACCCCGTACACAAAATAAAGCCTTATCATTCATGTATGCTGAATCTAATATAAGTCATTATACGTAAAACACATGGGCGTTGATACATCGGTATGTTAATTTGGTGTTCTATCATTTTTTTTTATCGCGTGACGTCAATTGAGAAGGTCAAGAAATGTCGAATGCGCCAACTCAACCTCTTTCATGCGCGCATACACGTCCGCAGTATACCACTGTTCGTTTAGTTGTTCGAGATAAAAATACGGCAAAGTTAGCAACGCAACACGTTGGCACCAAGACCCATCCGTAGAAGTCTTTACTTAAATTACCTTATTCCTGCTTTACAACGTATAGGAATATATGTACCTTGACTCAAACATTTTGGATTTATACAATCAAGGTAACCAAGGAACCTCGAAAGGCACGCAGAAGGAAAAAGTTCTGTCCTTATAATAATAAATCGATTGTTTATTTATTTAACGTGTACTATAGGAACAACCATAGGGTCTTGGGCCGGCGCAAGCAAAATTAGAACAAAATAAACGGAACGATACATATAGTCTTCAGATAAAAAAATCTAATAATAAGAGAACGAGCAGAACAAAAAGAGACCAACGCTAAAAGGGAAGAATAAAAAGACAAGACAGGAATAATAGAATGGGAGTAAAAATAATATGACATATACATAACTATGTGGAATACTTCATGAAAGACGGAAAAAGGAATAATCTATACATTGTTCAAAACTATGTTAAGAGAGTGCAAAGCTCGGATAAGTACAGTGAATGTGGACTGTGAAAGACATCAATGTCAAGAAAGTTAACATTATAGAGACCTTGGATTCTGAGAATGGTAGAGTGTTGGAAGAAGTTGGCAGGAAACGGTCAATTCTTTGAGGTTAACTTATGCGGAATCCAAAACACAATGCAATTGAGAAGTAAAAAACAGGATATTATACCCTTAACTAGCTTGTAAAAAAATAACAGGTCAGCTCAATTTCGTCGGCAGTAAAGTGATGGCAGTGACAGTAAACTAATAGTGTTAGAATAAGATAGAGCGTCATTTCTAGCGAAGCGATGGCTGTAAATGTTAATGAAATTATTTTGGACTCGCTCAATGGCGTCACTGTTGGATTTAGCGATGTCATTCCAGATCACAGACGCCGAGGAATAAATATAGCGGTGCACAATTGAATTTGTCGATAACTTCAGGAGAACTGAATTCTCGAGATATTCTGCAAACACAGCCGAGAGAACGAAAGCTTCACATGACATCACTTTTAGTATAAGGAGAAAAAAATTTAGCATGCTATCGAAAACGATTCCAACATCACTGAACTCATAAACGTTCTATAACGACACGGCATTGACAGAATATGTAAAGGCACGATGGATTTTTTACGACGTATATTCACGAATTTGGTATTTGAGGTATTCAGGGAGAGGTTATTGCTCTCACACCATTCGGAGGAAGAACTCAGATCTGACTGCAGCATGTGACTGTCGTTAACTGAATGAATTGGCTTAAGTATCTTAATGTCATCGGCATGCAAGACAAAAGAAGAAGAACAGAAAATGATATAATAATAATAATAATAATAATAATAATAATAATAATAATAATAATAATAATAATAATAATAATAATAATAATAAACGCAGATTCTGTTTGCGCATGTGTTTTAATATTTCTATCAAGTTTCATTCGTATACCAAGCAACATGTTGCACAAATTACACATGTCCCCTCGCATAATTCTCCCAGCGTCATGTACTACTGGGACGTATATACGCAGGACCATTTCTGAATCGTTTTACCCCACAGCTCTTCTCCATATTACGGCACGTAAGATGAAGGGCAAGCGGCACTCAGTCGCTCATTTCACTTCTTTCTGGAGCGCGTGACATCGCAACTCTAGGCACACGCCGTCGTGACCACCCAGTGCATGCCTCAGCAGCTATTGCCACCTCGAAATGCTCAAACCTGGTGAGGGGTAATTTTAAGTGTTCGCAAACAGAGAAGTAGTTGACCCTGCGTGATTGCACCCGGCCCATACGATGCTAAAGAAATCTCATGGCTTAGTAGCGGTTTGGCAATTTGATTTTGTGCTGCCCATCTCTCACTTGCCGAAAAGAAAAAGACCCAGGAGTCTGTTTATTCGATGGCTCCTTATGTTGGCTCCTTATGTTGGGCCATAAAAGGAGATACCGTGTTAGGCGAAACGTGCGGGCATGAAGACAATTTCGCATGGCAATGTTAAACCATCGGCGCCATTGTGACATCATAAACTATAAAACATTTTTCCCCCTTTGCCACTGTATACACGTTACGCACGTCTCTCTACGAAAATTTAAAATTTTGTGCCTAAAGTTTATTGTGTCTATATATATTCACGATTTTGCGGGCCTAAAACATTGTTTTACCTGGGTATTTTTGGTGCCGATGACAGGATTTTCTGTGCCTAAAAATCCGACTTCTGGTGATGACTTTAAAGGTACGCTAATTAGAAACTGTTACTTAGTTTGAATTGACAAACTTCACTCTGAGAGCCATAAGTTTCCCTATCATAAGTACTTCATTAGCGGAGAAAATGAAGGTTGAAGTGTCTTTTCTAATTTTTTTAAAATTTCGCGCCGAAATCTCCGCGCATAACATCAGAATGCTTCAAAATGTAATTTTGGTATATTTGTGACATTGACAACATAGAAGCTTCCGAACGTTCGGAAGTTCGGATCAAGCACACGGTATATCGTGTGCTAGATCTATAGCGCACAAAGATGACAATGTACTTCATTTCTTTCAATTAAAAACTACGTAAGAACCAGCAGACACCTTCAAAATATATGACACTATAGTGTTCGGTGCAGGTATCTCAGGGCGGCGACTCCATCTGCATTTTCTTATCGCGCGTTTTCTGGCTCATATACCAAAAAGCATCGTGTTGCGGTAAAAGTGATGTTTCTGAGATTGTGAAAGCGTCTACTTTACTTAAACGCGAAAAGATTGTTATTACTTCATAGGACTGGCAGTTGGGCAAGTTGGTGTTGGTTTCAGTGGCGTACCAACTCTTGCACGACGGGAGGGAGGGGGGGGGGGAATTTGACGCGCTTGCACTTTCAGGTCATTTCTCATTCACACAGCACTTGTTGAATACCGTAAAAAAGGACAGTGAATTTTGAGCAGCGTGCACCGGGACAACACGTACATGTTTGTCATGCATGATGGATGAAAGAATATTACACGCGACGCTTTTTAGGCGTTACCTCACAACTTCCCGCATGAATACAATTAGGTTAATGGCGGTCTCCTCGAAAAGTAAGTATTTTGTCATTGAATGATTTTAGAAATGACTAAAATCAACTCACAAAGAATTTAGTTTTTAAGTGTGAAGCACTCCTTGAGTAACCAAAGGTACTTTGAGCATTTCCTTCTACTTATTTTAGCTTCCAACTGAGCTCAAGTTCACTGTTTTACTCATCGCCGCTTAGCAAGCTGCCTCGATCGCTCCAAGTTGCCGTAAACAAGGCTGATCAAATTTATCGCAGATTAAAGCGGGAACCTGTCTTGGCGCATCAAATACATCAAAACTGATACATGTAGAAAAATTAGTTGCAATCATCGGCTCACAGCAGCTTCGACAGAGCAGCGGTGCTAATCCTTGTCGATAAAAAAAAAACGACTTTTCTGAAGCAGCAAATGCTTTGACCAGTCTATAAAAGGTTTGTTCGTTCCCATCTATAACTGCATCGGCCAGTCACAGCAGAATAAAAAACATGAACCATTGAATATTATAGGGTGTACTGTTGAATGCTATAGCCTTCTGTGTAGTGCTACAGCCAGTGATGCAAAGAACCTTCATTGAAAATCGTCACTGCTGAAATGTTGGACAATCATCCCTATGTTGTAGATTCGCTCTTATTATTCTCCTTTTCTCGTAACAATATATTTGAGGGATTACAGTGCTGAAGGGAAATTTTGTCCTAATTGTTGTTTTCCCCAGCGTGCAGCCGACAGCGACCACTGATTGATGATTGATATGTGTGGTTTAACGTCCCAAAACCACCATATGATTATGAGAGACGCCGTAGTGGAGGGCTTAGGAAATGTTGACCACCTGGTGTTCAACTTGCGCCCAAATCTGAGCACACGGGCCTACAACATTTCCGCCTCCATCGGAAATGCAGCCTCCGCAGCCGGGATTCGATCCCGCGACCTGCGAGTTAGCCGAGCACCTATAAGCCATTAGACCACTGCAGCGGGGACAGCGACAACTGTCGAAAATGGGGAGGGCTCAGCCCCCCCCCCTTTTTTTTTCAATAAAGAGCCCCCCCCCCTTGCCCCCCCCCCCTTCGGCGGGTACGCCTATGGTTGGTTCATATATAGTTATGAACGGCGCAGAAAAACACACGGGACACAGACGAAGAAAAACGACACAAGACACCGACGCTCATGTCTGTGTGTTTATTCTTCAGCTGTGTACCGTGTGTTTTTCTGCGCCGTTCATAACTATGAACCAACATAGATTTTGCTCTCTAGTGTCGCTTTAACATGAAACGGGGTAACATTATCGTGTCGTTCCGGCCCAGCATTGCTCCATGCTGTGTGATTTTAGCGCTCTGTTGGGGGCGTACCGGCATGTGGTGACACCGCGTGCCTTATTTCAACGACCCTCCCAATTTATGTCAACCTGCAGCCCACTTAGGAGGCGCATTACAAGCCGTCTCCCATGTGGTGCCCCACACAGGGTCTGAAAGGTGGTACTGGGAGGCAAGGTGGTACTTCATATGCACGTACCAACCTTTTACGTAACTCGCCAGTGTTTTCTGCCATTCGCCACTGATCTGCCGCACGATGTTGTATCTGTAAAAGAACCATGACACGTTCGTACAAACAAGATCACAAGATATCGGGATTCAAATCCCTATACGAGCGGTTTTTGTTGCACCCTGTTCTGTTGCGCATGCGCAAAGAACGATGTAACTGCTTTAGATATCCTTTTTTTTTCTGTAATAAAACTTCAGGTGAGGGAGTAAGCGCTGTTCTTGTCAGCCTCTTCTGTCCGTCTCGTTTCTCGGACGCTTCAACAAAATTTTCAAATGCACATAATCCAACTGGCCCAACTTGCCGTCTTCCGGTTTTGTGTGTCGGCGTATATATTGGGTAGAAACAGAAGCGTTAGCGAGTAGCGAGCTCATTTTCGACACTTCTCCCCCTGCGTCTGGCGAAATACTTAAAATGTACTTTCTTTCAAACCTGACACAACACTTCAATAGTTAGTTGCTAACTTTCAGCGCCTGCCTGAATGTGGACGGCAAAAAATCGGCAGATCCCACGTATACCATGGGAATCGATGTTATGCGAAGCATGTGCACGGTGACTGCGTTGTAATATTTTCAACTGAGCGAAACACTACCAAATGACGCTTAAGATATGAGAAAACGCTGTAAGCACATACAGAAGTAATACAGTTTCATGTTTACTGTTGTGTAATGATGCCAACTGCTACATGGTATTCGTCGTGAACTTGTTTACAGAGCTACACCAGAAACACAGACAAAGGGAAAGAGAAAACAGGAAAGAAAAAAAAACATGTGTCTGTGTTTCTTGTGTTGCGCTGTCAACAAGCTCACAATGAATTCTAACCAACTGGCCCAACTCACCGTCTTACATCAACACGATATATGCAGCTACATCAGAAGCGTCAATTTGATATATAACGAGGACGGCGGCACGCATATACGGGATCCAGTAGGTCCCGCACTTTGTATACGCTTTTTTCGGCCGCGGTAGGGTCGACATTGGTTAAACCCACTAACTCCGATTGGAGTCATGTATCTTGCCAGTCAGTCATCAAGCACCTAACAAGAATAAAGCGTTTTTCTTCCTGCAAGAGTTCGTATTTAGCTGCTAGCTGCCTTGGAGATAGATAACCAGTGGTCGGCACATTAGGTATGCCCTCTTTCCCCGAAAAAAAAATTCCGCCTACGCCCCTGGCAGCCGCATCTACGTATGGTACGAAATTATATGTATAGTGCAGACAATAAACAATGTCACGTGCGGACGAAAAAGTTACGCAGGCGGTCGCGTTTTCCGTGAATCTCACCGAGGCAGCTTCTTTCACCGCATGAATGGGGGGGTAAACAACAAGAGGGAAGGTAGGGAGGTTAACCAGGCACATGCCCGGTTTGCTACCCTACGCTGGGGGAATGGGAAGGGGGCATAAAGATGAGAGAGAGAGAGGAAAGAGAAGAGAAAGAGAGAGAGAAAAAAAAGAGGATTGTCAGTCAATCAGCTGGCGCGTACGCAGCGGTGGCACTATACAAAAGTTAAAGGTGGTCACATAGGCCCGTAGTCCTCAAAAAGCACAAGACAGCTTTGACTGCTTTTTGAGCCGACGAAAGGCGATGACGGTGTTCCAGTAGCATTTGCACAGAGAGTGGCCGATCGTCCAATTGTTGCAATGCGTCCGAAAGCTTCTGTCTTTCAGAGGCAAATCGAGGGCAATGACATATCAGATGGTCGATGTCTTCTTTGGTGCAGCAGACGTCGCATTCTGCATTGTCGGTCAATCCGATGAGGGTTCTATATGCTTTTGTGTGTGTGAGTTCTATATGCTTTTGTATCTTTTGTGTGTGTGAACCGCATGAAGGTTGTAGACTTAGTTTGCTTCTGGGTCAAAGTTTAAACTTTGGAGATTTGGCGCATTAGGCTATCCTATCGAAAGAATGCTTCAAGTATTAAATTGAGTGAAAATCATTGAATCTGTGCGAAGTAACAAATATTTTTAAAATTTGAACAAAGTACTCTTCACAGAAAGTGTGACCAAAGATTATCTCTTTCATTTTTCAGGTTACCATAATCACACGAATTGCAAAATACAAAAAAACTGGTTTCTTACAGAAAAATAAACAATTTGGACCAGAAGGGGTTAAACATCTACGTTTAACCCACCCCGCATAGCTCGCAAATCTTGCGTATAACGAGCAATGCATACTGCGTTTTATCTTTTGGAAAGGCTGTGATCACGTAGCAGCAAATATATTCATGTGCTATATGAGCCACACTTTAAACGTGACTGATCGATAACGCTGTCATGCAGCGTCACACGATTTTGCGGCACCGACACGGCAGTCACTCGTCACTCGCCATCTTCACTAGCTTATCGCACTGCCGGTCTGCAACCAAGCTGAGCACAGGACCGCTTCGAGACGGAAACCTCCCGAAAACTTTGCTCTCAGTTACTCAGGCATGTGCGGGACCGTATGCGTCGCATTTTCGCCGCAACTCTGCGAAAAACGCAGATCCCATGAGAAGTCGAAACCGCAGGAATACGCGTTGCCGCAGGTCAGTGCGGTATGGCTTTCCGACGTGGCACCACATCTCTCCATATGGAGAGAGTGGGCGCGTAGCTTCGCGTAGCCGCTTGCCCATGGCACTCTCCATATTGCCACGTTCCATTTCCCAAGTTTTTGTTATCGTCCGAAAACACCGCACGATTCTCAGCGCAAACCGCGCCTGCAGTTTTCTAGAAGGTTCCGGACTGTAGTAGATCATTTCGATAAGATCACGCCCACTATGCGAACGGTACAGATTGTTCTGGAACCTACGCCACCGCCAGTGATAACGCTAGAACATTCGACGGCAAGAGTATAAATGCCGACGCGCTTCGCCGCCTGTCAGTTGTTGATCGAAGGCCGACGCTCCGTTCGCCGCTATCAGTCCGAGACTGCTATCTGTGCGAGACTGCTGCTGTAATTGGACTTTCAGTTTACCGGGCACAGGTTCGCCCAAATAAACAGTTACATCCCAACACGAAGTCTCCTGTCTTCGGCCACGTCACGACCCCGTGACATCTGGTGGAGGTGCTGCTTCGTTCATGTACCGGACGCCCCCATCAAGCCGTGAACCCAGCCCACGTCGCGGAGAAGACACCGACGCCAACCAGGAGCAGCGAACAAGCCGCCGACAGCAAGGGCTACCACCGGAGTACGGGCTTCTACCAGACAAGGCGCGGAAGACGAAGGCCATGACCGCGACTGCAGCGACAATGACAACCGCAGCGTCCCAGCCCACGATGGTCATGCATCAACCCAGGGAACCACCAATTTTCCATGGGTCATCGTTCGAAGACCCGGAGTCCTGGCTGGAGACATACGACCGTGTGACCGCCCGTCAAAAAGCCGTGGCGCCGCGTCAAAAAGCCACACGCGCTGACGCGCTCCAACGCGTTCGTGTGGTCAGGCCTTAAGACGAGTTGAAGGTGAAAGCCATCTTCCTTTTATTCTCAGTTGACTGTGTTGTTCCTACCGCCTCTCTTTAGACCCCCCCCCCCAAAAAAAAAGTTTTCAGTGGTTTGGCTCTGCCGCCAGCAGCACAGGCATTCAAGCCTTCTGGACCTAACCTGGTTTTACACGGGACTGTCTCCGCAGCCGTACCTTTGACTATATAAGCAACATCGTGATGTGGTGACGTCAATACGCGAAGTCCTAGCAACGTCATTATAACGTGTTTTGGTAACGTGATCATTTGACGATATTTTTTCACAACTCGTGCTGATGCCACCGACGCCGGCAGTCAATTTTCACATTTGATGAAGCAGGTAAAGCTTTCGCTTTAGTATTAAGAACGAAACGAGGACACAGACTTCCTATACAGGTTCGTCAGAGACCAAGGGGAAGGCACGATATTCTGAAGACTCGGCTACGTAGACAAGGCGATGCTGCTCTTAATATTGCAGGTTTTGTTATATAGTCCTCTTGTCTATACGTCGCCGAGCCTTCACAGTATACAAGGTATATGGCATCGTGAATAATTTTTCCCCGATGTACCTATTTGTCGCTGCGCCATCACAATGGCCATGCGCTGTGGATGCGCGCGTATGCCTTGGAAGGCTAAGTGCCGTCAGAGAAGCTTGTGCATGTGTCTTCAAAAGACCATCCGAAATACGCCTACCAAGGGGCCTTCGAGCCGGGGTAAAGCCACTGGCAAAAGCATGTCGAAGCTCAAGCAGTTAACTTTGAACAATTTTCAATAATATCTAATCAGTCTAAATTTTCGCCACATTTCCTGATACTTTTCATCCAAACCCTGCGCATACGCTATACGTAGTATAGTGGCGTTTCACTATATTTCTCAAGAGCCATTGCGATTGTTGCAGCACTAACTAAAAGAACTGTAGTGCTTTAAAACTGGTAAAACATAGCGTAAAGCAGGGGCGTTTTCTTACCTTTCGCTCGTAGCCCATGCAAGGGCAGCATCTGTGGAAGGTTACCCTCCTTACGTCTTCCGTCCGCAAATGCGCAGCACACCCACACATGACCATCTGTTAGGCGCGAAGTGTTTCCTGTTTATCATTGGAGTCCGCTGACGACACACGTCGGCGTGCCGATGTGGCCATGAGCTGGATCCTTTGCCCTGTGAGGAGTCTTTTATCCTTTTCTCATGGGGCCAAATCGATGCTGCAGAAACACGTCGCATGCAAGCTCACTGTTCCTTCTTCACAGCACTGTTCCCTGGTTGCACTGTGCTGATAGAACGATGTTGACGCGCTGAAAGGCATTCCTTCTAGCTAGTACGTAAAAAAAAAAAAACCCAAGCCCGTAGTACGTAACACCAAGCAAGCCAAGTGCGATGCAGCCAACCTCGGTTGGTTGAAACAATGAAACGCACGCAGTGATTCTGAATGGCGAGTGTACATGGGTTGCCAACCGTAGGGCAATTACTCTACTTGTAGGGTGTACACTTTACAAATTTCTCGAACAGCGCAAGGTATACAGGGCGGTAATAAGGCTTTCTAATTTGCACGTATCGCTCGTACACAATCAGCGAAAGAAGTAGACGATTGACGCGAAATCCCCGACGGAGACTAACCCCAGTATTGACAAATGCACCTTCATCAAAAGCTCTTCTCGACGTGAAAAAGTCGATGGGAGCGCCCTCTCTTGGCAGACGAAGTCACTGCATATCGGCAATATTCTGCAGCGATTATTGAGAAGCGCAGCGTCAATTTCAGTCGAGCAGCGTCGCAGTGCTCAACTCAGTCAAGTGAAGGATGGAACTCGAGTCGAGGAGCGTTTCTAAATACGGGGGTAAGCCTCTCTTTGAATGAAACTGGCTCCGGTGTGGCAATACAAAGTTCTTGGAACGAGGAGCGCAAACACCGCCGTGTCTGTGTTGATTTGTGTTGTTGTTGCAGATAAAAGCTTGTGGCCTCTAATCGTGGCGCATGATAAGAAACGAATGTACGATGAATGAGCTCAAACTTTCGCGTATATGCGGCACAATGAAAAAATGAAAAAAAAAACGCGCGATGTACATCTGGAATCACGGCAAGGCGAAAGTTCACTTCGACGCGAGCAGCTGTTCCTATAGCGGTACGCCGAAAGCACGCCCGCTTTTTTTTAATAAGTACGAAGCATCATGACGATGCGCATGTGTTCAGGTAACTACCTGGCTTTAAACAACGTGTGTCTATTATTGATGACACCCGGATTTTTAAGAAAAATAAAAGTGGTTGTCATAGTTCGCTGCTCCAGTTATCGTCGCGAAATTGACTTCTCCAGAAAGAAGGTGATCTCACAGGAATGCCAAAGGCGTGCTACTGAGACAACTGAAATGCCATGCTGGTATTTTTTTTTGTCACGCTGTTTCGAAAGTGCCAATTCAATTATCTGGAAATCGCACGTGCTTAGATTTACTGAGCCACAGGCATTGATTGACTGATATGTGGGGTTTATGATGATGATGATATGTAGGGTTTAACTTCCCAAAACCACCATATGATTATGAAAGACGCCATAGTGGAGGGCTCCGGGGATTTCGACCCCCTGGGGTTCTTTAACGTGCACCCAAATCTGAGCACACGGGCCTACAACTTTTCCGCCTCCATCGGAAATGCAGCCGCCGCAGCATGGATTTGATCCCGCGACCTGCGGGTGAGCAGCCGAGTGCGGTTGCAAAAACATGAGGGAAATTATTGTTACAAGATGATCATTCTTGGCAAAACATTTTCTGTAGCTTTACACTTTGACACTGCTTCTTTCTGTTGCAGAGGATAAAGTGTACCAGCAGCCAAGCGGAATCACAGCCTCGTGTGATGAAGGAATGGCCACAATTGTAGACACTACAAAGAATAAACTATTTCACGGAGAAGAAGGCGTGTGACCTGTCATTTCGAGGCATGCTGCACTTCGCATGTGTCAGCTGCCAGTCTTTTATGCATCTGATACTTGTTAGCGCAGCCAAACACAACGCGTTGGTAGTCTGTCAACCTGCTATCATCCGGCATTTTGATTTTCAACAGCACAATTGATTCAGCACGTCGAAATATCGGAACACATCGACCGCTCGCACGCCACTCAACACACACCAGTGCCAGTCTCCGGACGTCCGCACACGTGGTGGAAAGACTTAGGAGTGAAGAAAAAGCGCCAGTTCGATACGCTCCTCCTCTCCACGCACTTTGCACCGGGCGAAGTACGCTTTTAAAGACGATAGTCTTTCTTGGGATATTTCAACGAAAAATATTATGGTCTGTCTTTCTGTTGTTCCATCTGTCACCCATTTCAGCTATATCCGACGAAAGTTTAAGCTCTCGCTCAACGTCCAGGCATCATTGTCAATCAAAAAGCGATTATTACGCATATCTGAGGTGCAACATTATTACGTGAATGTTAGGTAGTCTGTTTCTTCAGTTAGAAAATGCATAGATAATTTCAAAGACCATACTGTTTTTGCGCTGCGCTGACAATGTGACACTGTGAACAAAAAAGTGGGTGTTCCCTACGCTTCGATAATACGACATGGTGCTGCCACCTACCAGTGGCTCCACGTTCTGTGCCAGAAAGCGTCCATATCTCACGCAGCGCTTCCTGGCATAAGTCTATCGTCTTTCAACGACATTTACAGCAAGCATGCAGGTACGCGGCCAGATTTTAGGGGCGAAGCTCCTTATAGCGGCACCCGTTCGTCCCGCGTCCCGTCGTAGTATGTAACCAGTCTTACGCTTTAACCTGCAAAAATTTTGACCTCCAAGGTGGTGCCGGTGAGAGATTCCTTCTGTGCGTTGTTGAACAAAAAATAGTGCTCAATGTACATGCCAATAGCTGATAATGGGCTATGAGAGACAGGAGCATTCGGCTTTTAGTTAACGTGCACGCTGCGATCCCCATTAGCAGCCATTGCATGTACATTGACCACTATCTGAAGGGAAAGGGTTGCTACGTTATACCCACTTGGTGCAACCACCTTAGTTTTAGAAAGGTTTAGCGAGCGTTGAGCCGCAGTGCCATGAATACAATGAACTAATGAACTTGTATATACCATGAATGAACTCGAGGTAGTTAAAGGTGGGAAGTAGGTACGAAGTGCAAGCCGTAAGAAAGTAAAAGCCGAATTCTCCTGTCTCTCATTTCCCATGCAGCCATTGTCATGTACATTGAGCACTATCTGACTGAAAAAGTTTGCTACTTCATACTCGCTGGGCGTAACCTCCTTGGTTTTTGAAAGGTTTAGCGAGCGTTCGGCCGCAGTCCCATGAATACAGTGAACTAGTATATACCATGAACTCGAAGTGGTTGAAGGTGGGAAGTGGACCCGAAGCTCGAGCCGTAGGAAAGTGTGCGTGTGCCACCTCTCGTTTAGTTCTTGGAATGTCCGCTGGATGGCGGTGCTTCTATATGGGGAATATATGATGAAAAGATGCGAGATGGTGGTACTTGGAACGTTGAATAGATGGACGAACGGACACACAGACAGATATATGAATGGACGCATGAACGGACGCAGGGGCGGATGCATGGACGAACGCAGTAACGAACGCACGCACGGACGGGCAGATGGACGCATGGACGGTCGCACAGACGGAAGAAAGCAAGAACGAATGGACGGACGAATGCTTCGCCCCACTCTCCATCATTGACTCCGTGGATATGCTGCCTATTTTTTATTATTTCTTTTAGTCACACGATCACCGAAAAGACAAAATAGCACGCAGCTTGCGCGCCTCAGCGGTTCATGCGGGCAGTCATGTGAGCTTTCGTGCCACACACCGGCTTTTCACTCAAAGTTGACGCAATTATAGGATGAGACAAGTAAAGGTTTCGAGTTAATACATTCTACTTTATAAAAGAAAGCACGCTCGGTAAGAGCGTAAGAATCGGAAAGTAATCACAATGAATACGCATGCCAGATGATTAAGGTACACCTTTGATATATGGGGTTTAACGTCCCAAAACCACCATATGATTATGAGAGACGCCGTAGTGGAGGGCTCCGGAAGTTGCGACCACCTGGGGTTGTTTAACGTGCACCGAAATCTAAGCACGCGGGCCTACATTTCCACCTCCGTCGGGAATGCAGCCGCCACCACCGGGATTTGAACTCGCGGCTTGCGGGTCAGCAGCCGAGTACCTTAGCCACTAGACCACCGCGATGGGGGTTAAGGTACGCCTTTACCTCTGCAGATCTGACCATAGAACATCCGTTCTTTGAACTTTCCGTATCAAGCATCGCTTTTCTTTTTCGTTACTCTATAGCTCAAATTAAGGAAATACAGTAAGCCTGAAAGGTTTTTGGTTTTTCTTCTATCATCTGCTGCTTCCAATCTCAAGTACTGAATTCGGAGATCATTTTACACAACCATAAAGAAGTTCATTACCGATTCCGAGGAATGTCGCGGTATAGAATCTCGGCCATGGCGGCTGCAATTTGGATGAAGGTGAAAACGCCACAGGCCCGTGTATTTTAATTTGTGAGCGGCCGTTAAAGAACGTCACATGGTCGAAAGTTGCGGAACCCTCCACTACATTCTAAGTCAAAGCTAGAAAACACGCCAGTAGGCAGGATATGAAGTCAGGTTATGGCCGCCTATAGTCAGTTCGTTACGCGGCTCCTTAGCAGTGTCCCAGAGTAACCGGCCCGATTCGAAGTGGCCTTCAGAATAGGCGGGACAAGGATTAGCCGGAATTTTAAGTCAAATTTTTCTTGGCTAGGTACAGCCTGCGGTTACGTGTGACATTTTCCGCTCACTGCTTGGCCCTGACGCGGTTGCGTAAAAAAGCATTATTTTACACGTTAGAGAGCGGTTTATAGCCGATAATGCGGTGGATATTATGACCATAAGTAATTACAAAACTATCACATCCATCTACATGTGCGAGATTAACATGCAAACCACACTCAGCACTGGAATCGAACTCGGGGCTGCATACACGTGAAGCAGATACTCGCGTTGAGCGCCACCGCATCAAAGCGAGTATTTTTTTTTTTTGCAGAATGTATATCTACCAAGTGGCTTTTTCAAAACCGTCGGCGGAAACTTGAACTTTTTTGTGTTACATGCATTTGTTTGCGCATCCATTCTATCAGCGAATAGTTTGTAGCGCTTCATGATCTCGAAACAACCATATTGTGAGCATTTTCGGCTCCGACTTCGGTTCTTGGTGCGCCGTTCCGCAAGAACGATTAACGAGTGTGTTCGTGTGTCGTTTTAGTGCCTCCCCATGAATCACGGCTGTTTCGCTCACCGAAACTCGTGGATACCAGCGTGACGAGGCTGTGTTCGGCTATCGAAACCAACGTATGTTTCTCACACGTGCGTGCGCTGTGAGCGATTTCGCTTATTTGTGTCACGAGGTACACGCGTGTCAGTGACAGCAGCATATATTCTCAGCTGTTTGAAGGCAATGCGCTTTCCCACGTAAAAGTTACATGGGTATTTTAGCATGCCTCCTTTAACATTTGCATTTCGTACGCGCGAACTGCCGCGAGCTTCACGCTGGGGCAGCAGCGCCTTTTTAGCATTTCGACGATTACTTATTTCCACAATTAGAATTTATGCACATTATTTCGCGATATAGAGTGGTTTTTACTCATTTTCAGTTTTTAACTGATTTTATTTATGGCGAGTGGGTACTCTTAAGTTCATTCAGAATCACGCCGCTGTTCAAGTGAATGCTGAAACGCGCGCGAAGGTCAAGAATGACGTACACAAAATAGCGACAGACAGGTAGGTCTCGCACCAAATAAATAATGCTTCTGCACATATCTTTCGCGAACGTTAGCGTGCAGTGGGGGTCAAAAAATGGTGCAGAACGAACCTGAAAAGCTTTATTGCTACTGCATGCAGTTGCTCTTTAGAAAATGGGGATTTTTATAGCTGGTACATGATCTCCGCAGCAGTACACTGGTTGTCTTAGTTGTGGTTCACTGTTACAAATCCATGATGGAATATGAGAACTGTACTTAATATTCAAAAGAGTGAGCAAATGTCGGTGACCTACGCTCTCCTGCTGACTTCTGCACTTGACTTCTGACTTCTGTACTTGATGTTCATCATCAAATTGGGTAACCGCTAATCAAACATCGACCAATCAATTTTCACTTTTGATTTTTCCGTCTCGCTGTGTTTCGTTTGTTTCGTTTTTGCCATGCTTTCTCAAAACCATCATTTCAGGTTGTTTTGTAGAACACGAGCATCAACATGCATAGGCCAGTGTTTCAGTGAGCTGTCGCGCATGCACTATAGCGCGGTCACACCAGGAAAACGAAACTTTTTAGCTTCCGCTGTTCTCGCCTCTGTTTCCTTTTTCTTTTTCCCCCTCCTTCACGCGCGCGTGCCCGAGAACATGAGCGGGCGCGCGTCTAAATTTTTCTTAGGAGAGGCCTTTCTCTGCAGCAGGTGTGGTCAGGCTGATGAAGATGATGATGAAATAAATTGAATAGCCTTCTTATACCAGTTTCGTCAGATCTTAAACGACGAAACTTTGTACTTGTTTTATCAGCCCTGTCCAGCCAAGCCTTGACTCGTATGCGAATGCAAGGCACTCTACCGCATTGCAGTCACCCGTTAACATATAATGCTTAGCTCAAGGCCTCCCCGTTTCGAAAGTTCAAAACTAAAATTGCCCAATTCTTTTTATTCTGTCACTGATGTTCTAATCAGATAGAAATATACCTTGCAGCTCCTCATCAGACCTTTCAATTAGCGACATATGTCGCAGTAATTTCAACATTTGTGCTCCAGATTTAATGGGTTGAAGGATCGCTTGTTTGTGTATAACGAACGAGCACACATTTTGGTTGGTCTTTAAATTCCTGGCACAGCCCACTACGGGTTATCGGCCATGAAACAGAAGATACGTTAATAACATTGTATTGCTAGCCGAATGCGTTTAAATATGAATGTTTTGAAAAGTATTGTATTGGTGAAACAAACAAAATAGAGTTAGAAATATATTAAATATTTAAATAACGAAAGGAAAATATAACCCAACAAGCTAGAAAGCTTCAAATTGAAGTGACTCTATGCCTAAGCTTAACATTCTATTCGTTCTGTTTTCTTTGGGAAATCGCATACGGCTTCGCATGTGCACTGACAGTGTTTTCCCCCTCTTCTTCCCTTCTTTAAATCACTCCATTCCTTCCTGCTGTCTTTTTTCCCCCTTCTTTTTCTTCTTTTCTACTTTTTTCTCATAGAAATAATGTGATGAGTTATTTCAAAACTATTTATTACTAAGCATTTAGACATTACAAACAAATCCTTTTATATAGCAAGGCATCACTCGTTTCATCGCCGATCCCACTTGGGGGGTTGTGCCAGGTTAAAGTGGTCAACCAAGCAATCAATCATTTCTGCTAGTGTAGGGTTGCAAATAAAACGCGACCCATGCTTCACCTCCCTGCCTCTCTTTCCTCCTCATCATTAGGTTAGTCTTTACATTACGGTATAATATTAATGAGAACAAACAGAACACCTTTGTTTCCTCACAATGTGCCTAAGAAACAGAAAAAAAACACCCCTTAAAGTTCGACTTCTTTGCTTCGTACATTCGGCTATGAAACAAAAAGATTACCATGTTCGTCTGTTTTCATTTTTCATATCTTCAGTCTTGATCAGTCGTCACCTCCGCCATGAATGCCCTCTGGTAGTCTTACCGCCGGCTCGTTAAGCATTTTCATTTACTCGATCATTTATTTTTAGTCTAAATCACCACTGTACTTTAGTGTCGTATTGGCCTTTAAACATCCTGCCACCCTAATCTTGATCCGAACCTCTTTGTGGGTGAGCGCCTTAGGCGAAACGATATCACCATCACTACCAGCAGCAGAAGGGAAGGCCATGTCATACTCCGGCGACTTCGGAGACCTGTCAGCGGACGACAGGCGTCTTCTGGCCTCCTTCTCGGAGGAAGACGAGCGAGAGGCCGAGGAGAGGCGCCTGCTGGAGCGGCGACCGGCCCCGCCTCGATGGAGCTCGCAGCTCTTGTACCGCCAGGTGTGCTCCATCATCGCCTTCTGCGTCGCGCTGCACCTGCTGCTGCTCGGAGCACTGTGGATCGCCGCGAACGCCGGACCACGCCCGAGACGCAGGTGACCGCAAGCGGGCTTCAGCAAAGAACGTGCAGGTATGTATAATATGCATAGCCGTGAGCTCGCTTGAAGCCCTAACCAAACCTACGCATTACAACGCGCCAGTGCTAGGCGTGCGCTGGGAGCCCTCTCAATATATGGAGGTAGAGGGCATCCAGCTACTCGTAGCGTTGCACCTTCTTCCTCTATAGAGAGAGGGAAAGTCATGACTTGACGGATTGTAACGCGCACAAATTGTTTGTGCTCAAAGGGTTTCTGCAGCACTTTTCAAAGTATAGCCATAGAATGGATTCACGAATGGAGCTTATTGCCCAACATTTTCACCCCTGGAAAATTTTGCAGAGTCCGTCCAGTATGACCAAGATTTGTGGACATCTGAACGTAGCGCCATCTCTCGTCAGCCACAGCGGTAGCCTGCCATAGCTCAATGGGAAATAGGCGAAAGAAATATCTGACAAAAAAAGCTAATTATCAAAAACGTTTCCCAGTTTCAATCAGCAGACTTTATTTGAACAGTTCGGCAAAGCTAGTCTCTCATTACAAACTGCGTCGCTTTCTATAGTGTTTAAAACTTAACAATGTGGTTCCATGTGTTTCTATGGGCTGTGTTAAATTGTCCTTGGAAGCCACAGGCTTTCTAGTGCGATACTGCAACTTCACCAAAATGTACCAGTGTGTCACTGCTACATAGAACTCAGAGTTGTTTTTGATAACCAGCTTTATTCAAGAGGTACAACTTGTCTCATATGTTTCCCATTCAGTTATGACAGGCTGCTCTTCCTGTCGCTGAGCGATGGCGCCACGTCCAGATGTCCCCGATTCCTGGGAATGCGGCGACGGTATGAGCAGAGTTACAAAGATTTGTTGAACGCTGCAACTGCAGTTTTTTTTTCTTCTCCCGTCCCGACGAAAGCGCTGAAAGTTAAACAGGGAGGGATGACACGGGGAAAGAAAATACCTCACGCGTGCCTCGCCACCATGAGCAACGTTTCATTTTTCCTTTGTTCCAACATTGCGCGCCCCGCCGCGGTGGTCTAGTGGCTAAGGTACTCGGCTGCTGACCCGCAGGTCGCGGGTTCGATTCCCGGCTGCGGCGGCTGCATTTCCGATGGAGGCGGAAATGTTGTAGGCCCGTGTACTCAGATTTGGGTGCACGTTAAAGAACCCCAGGTGGTCGAAATTTCCGGAGCCCTCCACTACGGCGTCTCTCATAATCATATGGTGGTTTTGGGACGTTAAACCCCACAAATCAATCAATCCAATATTGCGAAGCTTTTCGGTGTGATTGTGCACGCGTGGACAAATCGCGGCCTTCCGCTGTGGCCTCAGTAACGACAGAGGGCGCCACGTTCGAATCACCAATGGTAGTGCTTGGCCTGTGACGCAGTGCTTTTTTTGAATATGTAAAATCATTTGTCGAGAGAAGAGCAATCAATTTTTAGCTGGCTTTAAGAACTTATTCTGCATTCCAGGTCACGTGCACCACTATATTACTTTGGTCCGCGTGTTATCACGAGCCTCGACTACTGATCGGCAGCGTTTTCTGACCATGCTCAAAAAGTGTTGCAGGGCCCCTTTAACAAGAATACTCCCCAGGACTGGTTTGAATGATGCGAGCCGCGAAATGCCGGGCGCTGTCGCTGATACAATAGCTCGGTATGCTTTCGCAGTATATGTCGGCATGTATTGACAACATCTCGGCAACAGGACCCAAAACTACGCGGTGCCGATGTCAATCAAACCGTTTCAGGCCACATTGTGGAGCATGGGTGTGCTGTAGGCTGTGTATATATGCGCCAAAAATGATATGGACTGCTTTGAAAGACATGCGTTCGGTGCCCTAATGCACGAACCATAGCGAGCGGGCACGTATAGTAAGCCTCAAATGTTTAGATGCCACTACACTCTAAAACGTTTTGCGGAGTAATTGCACAGCCACCCCAAAAAGGGCGCTCTTCTCCTCCAAAAGACAAAATGCGCGCAAAAGTTTGCACGCTGCACGGCAAAAAAGGGTAAGGGAGCGCTCTCCTTCGTGTGGAAGAGAGCACCTTTTTTTTATTTGCAGTAACTGCAGGACTGTTCACACCGTGCGCGAACGACTCATCGCTACCAACATTAACCTGTTTCTTCCCAGTGTGGTGTGGCGTTGTTGGTGTATGCACATGCTGACTGAGTGGTCATGAGTGCGAATCTCATGTGTTTGCTGTAAATATTTTGAAATCTATTTCTGAATGTGATGCTTGCTCATCAACAGTACATCTAATCACATGCATGCCTGCACACACTTCAAAGTGCTGGACAAGTAAACCAAAATCTGTTTTTTTTTCTTTTGCGCAAAATAACTGTGGCTTTCTAGAGGAGTAACCACGAGAGGGCGGAGTAACTCAGCAGTTACCCCTAAAATGGAATTGCCGTGGCAAGTTTTTTGCTCCCCTAAAGGCGCAATTCTTGTGTAAGCCACAGTTTCACAATACTTGTGACTGTATTCGGTCAAACTGCACAGTACGTGCTGCAGCGCGTTTTAAATCAAAAGCCGGTTCAGCGGGGACATCGGGAGACACGCAGGAGAGTGCAGCCGCTCTCCTTTATCTTCTCCCCCCACCTTCCCAAGAGCAAACGTAGTAAAAACACACAAGCGCTCATAACACGTAATAAGAACATTAGCGGTCATAAAATGACTGTTATGGACTTAAATCTCTCTGCTCTCAATCCAGGACGTTTCATGGATCAACACCATCGGGCGCAGAAGAGGCCGAAACATGGAACTGACTTGAAATCACGACAGATCCAACTAGGTCTTTGCGCATCCAAGCACGCTCAAGTTGTATACAGCGACGAAGCTTTGCGATGTATGTTTACGGCGCATTCCAAATAAATCTCTTTGAATTTAAGAGAAAGAAATGTGGTCATATCCCACGCATTCTGAGATTAGATTGCACACGAATGAGTCACCGAGTAGCCACTTATGCTGTTGCATCTTTCTTGATTTAGCCAAGTATTATGACCATATAGGCTATACATAGGGGTAGGGGAGTATATGGGCAGCTTATGACCCAATTCAGCGTCGTTTCGGCGCAGACGTAACTTTATCAAAAAAACCAAGCAGTGTTCCTTGGCGTAATAATGCAAGGACGGGCAAGGCTATAGGATAGCTTGCCGAGTCATAGGAGTACGACGTTCATAATTGCCTACAAAGGCGACGGGCAACACTACAACCATAAGTATGTTCGACAAGCACCCCCACCACCAAAGTTTATGTTAGCCAGCTGTTGGATATGTAGGCATACTTACAACCTGTGCCAAGTGTTACAGAGTGAGTGATTGCAGCAAGATTCCTCAACGTGCTGCGACGAGTTATTCAACGTGCACGGTCATCGCCGAGTACGCAAGCCTCTGCAATTTCTCCTCCATGGAAAGGCGACCGCCGCGAGTGGGATGCTGACCCGCTACATTCGGGTCAGCATCCGAGCGTCACTCTCACCGCGGCGGCAAATCGTACGCATACGTGGCTACAGTTATCACCTTTCGGCGGACGCACAGTGACAGCGGGTTTGGTGAGGCCAGAGCCGATGGCGCGGGAACATTGGCGGTAGAAGGACCAGGTCAGGACAGGTTGAGTGATAACGTGGTCATTAGTTGCATATGACATATAGCCACCTGCCAAACATGGCTTCCCTCTTCAGAAGTTAATATTCAGTGCTATTGATTGATATGTGGGGTTTAACGTCCCAAGACCACCATATGATTATGAGAGACGCCGTAGTGGAGGGCTCCGGAAATTTTGGCCACCTGGGGTTCTTTAACGTACACCCAAACCTAAGCACGCGGGCCTACAGAACTTTCGCCTCCATCGAAAAATGCAGCCGACACAGCCGGGATTCGATCGTGCGACCTGCGGGTCAGCAGCCGAGTACCTTAGGCACTAGACCACCGCGGCGTGGCATATTTAGTGCTACGAAACACAAGAACGACAAGGGAGGACACATCACAGCCCGTATTTGCTAAAACTTCTTCTCTTTTAGAATAATTTTAGGCAAAACTGTGATGCATAATTTTAAATGTAAGAAAGCATAGGTGAGATGCGAATAGTAAGAAAAGCTTGCCGCTGGTCAGGATCAAATCAAGAAGATTCCAATTAGAATATTGTCAGTCAAGATCGGACTGGCGGCAAGTGGCTTTTTCTGTCACGTCGCAATTAGTGCAGTACAGTAAAAAAAAACGATAAATCGTGTACTGTATATTTTTCCCGTGTTCATCATCTGTTGGTTTCATCGTAACGTGTGTAACGCAAGCAAGCCTTACCTATTTCAGAGCTTGTCTTATTAATTATCACAGTGACGACAAGCCTGATCGAGTACTTGCACGCTGATGAACCATACGCACAAAACCGGGAAGAGTCGGTGCTGCTACGCCTTGCTACATATATAACGCGATAAGAAGGCAATATTTACAAGTGCACAAGAATTGACCATCTTGCTTCAGACGTTACGCTTACAACTGCTTTTTTTATTTTTTGGGGGGCATGGAATAATATACGTAATTTCCTCGCACGCGTGCATACCTTCAAAACGTATCCCTTGAATGTGAGAGAGTAAGAACCCTGGTAGCTGCACACGCGCTGGCCCTTGCCACCTAAAGCCACACACCGCGTGCGGTACTGTGTCACCGCGTCCATCGTATCTCATTGGCCATGCAGGCGCGGGTTGGTGCCATCTATCATCCTTGCACCGCAACACAACGTGTGCGAGCGAGAGAAAAAATAACCGAACGTCTTTACCCATGCGACCATTAAAAGGGAATACACGAAGTACTAAGAAACACACACACAAAAAAAAAGGGGGGGGGATACCCAGCCCGCCATACCATACGTACGAAGGCAAAGCAACAGCACCCTGCAAAGCTTCTGAGGAGTTGAGCAACCGAAACAGTCCAGTGAGCGTGCTAGCGTAGTACACAGCGGGCGTGGAAAGCGGCAGTGCTACAGTTTGGTGTGCCATGCCCTGCCATTAGGTATTCCGGTCAGCTACAATGCTCGCGCGGGCGTGCTCTGTTTCGGCACTGAGAGGGGGGGGGGGTGTTATTAATGACGCGACGATACGAGCTAGTCGAGAAAGCTATTCCCCTTTCCCTTGTGAAGAGGTAAGGACTTCTTTCTTTTTTTCCCTGTGGCGCACACGTGACTTGGCCCTGCGGTGCTGGAGGTTGGAGGAATAGAAGTCAGTAGATCGAGCCCGCTAAATTCGTGATGAGGGTGATCTATCCCTTTATTTCATCATTTTAATCACTGTTCCTTATTTCTGTCGCTCAGAACCACGCAAGTATACAGGGTGTTTCAAGAAATGTGTTCAGTACTCTTCAAAATTCACAGAAAGGAGAGAGAGAGAGAAAATTTATTTACAGAAAGGCAGAGAGGTCGGCCTGAGCGATAGCTTGCTCTAGCCTGCTACTCTACACTGGGAGAGGGGAAAGGGGAAAGGATGTATCTGCGTGCTTCTAGTGGCGTTCCCTTTCCTGAGGCAGAAAGCATTTTCAGATGCGTACAAACATTAATTACGGCAGCAATTATGCAAATTAACACAATTACCTTTTTAACTTGTTGCAATAGCCGGTCGAGACAAATTAGCGAATTCAAGCCCTTCCTACGAATATTCCAGAGCCACTTTGAAATTATGGAAAAGCGGCCACTGGTAACCACCGTAGAGCGATGCAATAAGCCTAACTTGGCGGGATAAACCAAAACCAACGACCAAACAGCGCATCTACCAATCACTTCGTTAACGCCCTCAGTGACGACACCGTTTCCCTCGCTGTTATCAACCGTCAATTAACCATTGTCACACGCGGCAACTTACCTGCGCTTTTAGCAAGTGTACTTACGCTCACGAAGTGTCATTATGGCGGTTCACTGCTACAAGAGAAAGCGAGGTGTAGTTTGGAAATGATGGCAATGACAATTGACAGATTTGTAGCACAACGTATATTTGTTATCTTGCGCCTGAGTCTCATCATCGGACTACGTTTTCTTCGTGGAAACAGCACCCGTGGCACATACTATCTTAAATAACTAGAGAACAACTCACCTACACATGTGCGAGTGTGCCTGTATGTGAACAACCCGACCACACTTCTGTACACTCTAAACCGACGGCTGCACTAGCCATTGCACAGCATGGGCATGCCGCATCCCCATAGCGGACGTGGCCGCAAACTGCCCGACAGTGAGTTTTTTTTGTTGTATTTTATGACTTATTTTAATACATAACAGCATTTCTCATAACAAAAACAATGGTTTGAAAATAGCATGAGCACTGCTTCAGGCAAGAACGCTTTTCTGTACAAGCCACAGGTACCGAGGCTACACACTTCATCGCAGTCGTCGCAGCGAAGTGAGGTTGGCGAACACACTTGCCGGCTAGTGTACTTTTCAGCGAGTGACACTAAACTCTCTCGTGTGACAGCGCGCAAGTGACACTCGCGGCGAAGTGTTGCGTGACAGGGGTATTAGACACTTTGCTTGAAGACCGCTTATCGGCACTCGCTTATTCTTCTCCCCCAATGCAAGAGACACGGTGCCGTCATTGAGGGGGTTATGGTCTTAGGTCCCGCATCTGGTACCGTGTCCAGACGTTCTGCAAGTAAAGGTAATCGCAGCGCTTCCCCAAAGCACCACACGCCCCGAAATAACGTTCTAAAGAGCCCCATTTTATTCGTGACCTCTCCTTATATAACATAAGGGCGCCAGTAGTGAGCTACTATTTGATACGCGCCCTATACATCCAGCGACACTCTCTCTTAAACAACTTGACATCGCTTGAACCTTTCGATTTCTCTGAAATTCTGTGTTGCCTACTACTGAAGTTCAGTTAAAAAATATGTGCGCCTTCAGAACAGACATGATTGAGTCAAGTGCAACATTACCCGCTCTTGATTGTTAATAATTTGCGCACTGATTCGGGTATTCTGGGTTCATTGTTTCTTTATTAAGTCGATATTTTAGTTGTGAATTGAAGCTGATTTTGCAGATTGACACATTTCACACTACGTGAATGTCTGTTTCTTTATTACGTAACATGCGATAAAAACCTAAATTTTATTTGCATTGGTCGAGTTATGTTTTACCCAGAAATCAGTCAGCTTTTGTTTAACCGTTTCAGAACACATGAACAAAATAAAGAAAAATGGGTAACAATATTTAACAAACGCCCACATCACTCGAGCAGCCAGCGGACCTGAAAGAGGGTACAGACATATTCCGATTCCACGCGGAGTGGAAAGGACAGCTGCCGCCAGGATTACCGTTGAGCGGAGTTGAAAAGGCACCAGGACCCAAGCCAAATGTAGCCAAAGTAGGCATGTCATTCAACATTGTTGCAATAGTAGTTGTATGCACACCTGTCTGTAGTGCAGATGTAGATCCTAAATTTTTGGCTCACACTCATTTTGAAGGATTGGCCAAGAATCAGGAATATATATATATATATATATATATATATATATATATATATATATATATATATATATATAGTGGGAGTAATAATTCAATGGGCCAGTTAGTCTTCGTGAAGGTATGGGATATGGCACAACGGGAGCGTTGTCAACAAGGATAAATATATTTATTATTTGCCAACAGTTTCGGGAGGGGTCCTCCCTTCATCAGGGGATGAGTTATCCCCTGACGAAGGGAGGACCCCTCCCTATATATATATATATAGATATATAGATAGATAGATAGATAGATAGATATAGATATATTAACACCAGAAAAAATAACAGGAACAGAAACACATTTTTTGTAAAATATTCTTGAGAAAAATGAATGATTTAGTTGCTATAATGAATAAGCAATAAATGATTGATATCAAATAAAATTTTCCTGTAGCCTACATTGGTTAACTGAGAATCTTTTGGTATTGAGGTTATTGAGTAAATCCTTTCGACTGCTGAATGAAATCTTGCATGGCCTGGCACACTTTCCCGTTGCTGTGCCCAAGGATATGTGCACCTACGAATAGTAACTTTGAAGTTGTCACAGGTAACCCAACGATTCAGAACGGCATTTCTAGCGATATACCTTTCAAATGTTGAAAACTTTCGACAAAAGACCAGAAAGGGTTCCCCAGTTTCCTCTTCTCCACAAAAATAACGGAGCGTGGAGGGAGCCAAGACTACTCTAAACAAATAAATATTTATTGGAGGAATACGACAGCGTAATAGAGTGATTAAAACTTGCAGACTTTCGTTATGACATGAGGAAGTTTTCCAAGGTGTCATCAGATGGCTGAAATCCGGGGAATTTTTGAAAGATGGTGTAGAGGATTCTCGCATCATTTGCCTGTGTATAGTGTCTCTGGGGTAGCGAGATATGAAGAGTAGGAAGGCGTAAGTGGTTTATTATATAAATATATATTTTTATTTACAATTATATCATTGATTCTTGGCCGATCCACCTGGAGGGGGGGGGGTATGAATTATGTTTGAAAATTCATCATTATCATCATCATCGTCGTCATTAGCATCATATATATTACAACAAAATGGCTAATTCTCCTGAAAAAAATTTCACTCTCTGAGCAGATGATTCCTGTTTTCCCTTTAACAGCTCGCATCACGGTGCCGAAATTTCGCCCGCATACAATGAGACAAAGTTTATCAGAATCAGCACTGACTACTTCTCCGGATTACAAACACTTTTTATTTCCCTGGCGCAGTGATCTGGCTAGTTCAAGGATGATGGAAGTTGCTATCACAAAACTTAGTTGCCTCCCTCAATTTTTCGTCATAGTAAAAATTTATTGAATTCCCCGTTGTGTCCTTTTTGTACACAGAACAAACGCTATAGGTCATTTTTTATACCTTTGTCGTTGATTCAATGCATAAAACAAGGGCAACCACTAGGACAACTAGGCCTGGAACATGTTCTTTCGTTTGGAGGCACTGCTTTGGGGTACCGCTAATGTTTTCTTTGTCGTTCAGGGCTATGTCAGTGCGACTAAAAGAACATCTTCCTAAATTTGGCGTGCATAACATTTTTCACTGCTAGTCCCTGCCATTTGAAGTCGGCATCTAATTAAATGTATTATTTCTAGTGGGCCTGAGGAAAACATAATACTGTGATTATGGGAAGAATATACCTTCTACTTGGCCAGCCCCACCAGTGGGTGTGTGTAATGTGCGGAGTACAATAACAACAACAACAACAACAACAACAACAACAACAACAAGAAAAGAAGAAGAAGAAGAAGAAGAAGAAGAAAAAGAAAAAGAAGAAGAAGAAGAAGAAGAAGAAGAAGAAGAAGAAGAAGAAGAAGAAGAAGAAGAAGAAGAAGAAGAAGAAGAAGAAGAAGAAGAAGAAGAAGAAGAAGAGACCGCACACAGCACCGGTCGTTGCCGGTCCAGTCCAGCATCTGGCAAGTGATGTGACCAAGGAGCGGGTACAGGCGGTGACCGAGGCACCGGGGAAGAATTCTTGGGAGGCTTCTTGCTCACACAAAGAACACACGATTTATTTACATAATTACAAGCATCCAACACACTATAGGCATAGACACGCGCCTTTACAGGAGGCACGACAGGCCGATAAGAAGGTCAGAGAAAGGGCACAGCGTACACGCTATGCTCGTTTAGGGGCGAAGCTCCTTAAAGCGGCACCCGTTCGTCCCTCGTAGTCGTAGTCGTAGTGTGTAACAAGTGTTACATTTTGACCAGCAAAGTGGTGCCCGTGGGAGACTTCTCCTGTGCTTTGTTCAACAATAAATAGTTCGCAGCGTGCGCGTTAAATAAAAGCTTAATGCTCCTGTCTCTCATTCCCCATTAGCAGCCATTGGCATTTACATTGAGCACTATATCTGACAAGAAAGGGTTGCTACGTTATACTCGCTGGGTGTAACCTCCTTAGTTTTAGAAACGTTTAGCGAGCGTTGAGCCGCAGTGCCATAAATACAATGAACTAGCATATACCATGAACTCGAGGTGGTTAAAAGTGGGAAGTAGATACGAAGCGCAAGCCGCAAGAAAGTAAAAGCTGAATTCTCCTGTCTCTCATTTCCCATTAGCAGCCAGAAAGCAGACAGAAAGACATGTACATTGAGCACTATCTGACGGGAAAAGGTTGCTACCGTTATACTCGCTGGGCGTAACCTCCTTGGTTTTAGAAAGGTTTAGCGAGCGTTGGGCCGCAGTGCCATGAATACAGTGAACTAGTATACACATGAAGTCGAGGTGATTAAAGGTAGACCCAGAGCGCAAGCCGTAAGAAAGTGTGCGTGTGCCACCTCTCGTTTAGTCCTTTGAATGTCCGCTGGCTGGCAGTGCTTCTATATGGGGAATATATGATGAAAAGATGCGACATGGTGGTACTTGGAGTGTTGAATAGTTGGACGAACGGACACACAGACAGATGCATAGATGGACGCTTGAACGGACGCGGGGGCGGATGCATGGACGAACGCAGGGACGGACGCACGAACAGACGCACACACGGACGGGCGGATGGACGCATGGACGGCCACACAGACGGATGCATGGACGGACGGAAGCAAGAACGAATGGACGGACGAATTCTTCGCCCCACTCTCCATCATTCACTCCGTGGATATGCTGCCAATTTTTTATTTTCCCCGGTCTGTGCAGCGCTTCTTGTCAAACGCCGACTGCGTGTCCCAGCGACACCGATGCGCGTTCCCTGCAGTGCACGCGAACGCCTCTTGCACTCCTGCAAGTCGTGGACCGCGTTTGAACGGTACGCCGATGAGCGTCTTTTCCAGGACGAATCCATGCATTGCCAGTCATAACAGCCCGTCCCCCAACCAAAGAGGTCACGCAAGGGCTCCTAAAATGGGCCCTTTGCGTGGTCCGTAGCGATTTTCCTTACTCGTCGCACCGGTTGCCGACACACACAGCACAGAGAAGGCCGCACAACAAGCGCATTTTGGCGTCACCACAAACCACAGCACACATATGCCCAGGGGGTTCCAACATGCAGCTCCACAGCTGCCGCGATCCGGTCTTCGCTGCCTGGTTGTTCCCTGGTCAAAGGTGGATCACAGCAATGAAGAGTCCACAATCCACTGCAGAGGCTAGTTTCCGTCCACTTTGGACTGATAGGCATAGCTGGACTTCTGACAGGTGGTACGGGACGCACTCGATCTAATACCTACGCTGGGAACTCGCTCACCTTTCCCGAGATCCACAAGGTGTAAGCTAATGCAAGGCAACTTTTAAAATTTTTAGCACAACAGAAGCCTGCACTATGGTGGCGACCAGTTAAAAAGAAAGGCAGATCCCACGTATAGTGAAAATCAGTGATATGCGAAGTACGAATGTAGAAGGTACATGTGTCACTTTGAAATCAGAACTACGTCACGAGGTAAATTTAAATTATGCTGTACATGACTTCCATGTCATGATTATCATGTTTGCGCCTGGCATTTTTGTTCGTCGTCCAATCACGTAATACGAAGTTTTCGATCGTCGTCCGTTCAGGTAATACCAGATTTGGTATATGTCAAGGTGGTGAAACGGTCGCGAGCACGCTATGAGTGTAGCAGGTAGTCATGTTTTACATGACATGCATGTCATGATTTTTCATGAAGTGCCATTCACGTTCGTCGTCTGCTCACGTCAAATAATACCAAGTTTGGCATATGTGAAGGTAGTGAAAGGGCCGCGAGCACGCCATAAGCATAGAACGTGTCATGTTTTACATGACACGTATGACATGATTATTATGTTTGGACGTGTCATTTACCTTCGTCGTAAGTTCACGTTACGTGATACCAAATTCTCTATATATGTGGAGTTAGCGAAGCGACTGCCAGCGGGCTATGAGCGTGGAATATATTCATGTTTTACATGACACGCATGCCATGGTTATCATGTTTGGATGTGTAAATTACCTTCGTCGCCCATTCACATCACCTAATACCAAATTTCGTACAGGTGAAGCTAGTGAAACGGCCGGGAGCGCATGATGAGCGTGGTATACGTAGGCATCTTCTTACATGACACGCATGTCATGGATATCATGTTTGCAACAGTCAAATAACTTTGTCCTCCACTCACGTCGCGTAACATTAAATTTGGTATATTTGAAATCAGCGAAATGGCCACGAGCGCATCATGAGCGTGGTGTGTAGTCATGTTCTTTATTGAAACGCATGTCATGATTATGATGCTTGCACCAGTCTTATACTATCGTCATACCAAATTTGGTGTATGTGAAGCCAGTGAAACGACAGCGAGGGCATCATGCGCATGACATGTAGTCATGTTCTTACATGACACACATGCCATGATTACCACGTTCGCGCCAGTCATATACCTTCATCTTCCATTCACGTCACGGTATACCGAAATTGGTGTATACTTGAAGCGCGAGCGCATCATGAGTGTGGCATGTAGTCATTGTAGTCATGTTCCTACATGACACAAATCATGATTATCATGTTTGCACCAGTCATATACTTTCGTCATCCATTCACGTCACGAGATACCATACTTGGTGAATAGAAAACTAGCGAAACGACCGTGAGCGCATCATCAGCGTGCCATGTAGTCATGTTCTTAAATGATACGTTTGTCATGAGTACCAAGTTTACACCAATCATATACCTTCGTCATCCATTGACATCAAGCAATACCAGATTTGCTATATGCGAAGCTTGTGAAACTACCGCGAACGCACTATGATCATGGCGTGTAGCCATGACTTACATGACATGCATGTCATGATTTCCAGGCCTGTCCTCATGTTTTCCGCGCAGCCATGTAATACCATACAAGTTTAACGATATGTCATGTGAACCAAACCACCACAGGAGAGCAAGACCATGACATGTAAATAATGACATTCATGACATACATATGATTTTCATGTTATGACTATTCAGTGATGCTCGTCATACAGCCATGTTATGCATATACCAAATTTGGTATATCCGTTATCCAAAGGGCCAGGAGAGCTAAATGTCGTAGAAGGCTAGATAGATAGATAGATAGATAGATAGATAGATAGATAGATAGATAGATAGATAGATAGATAGATAGATAGATAGGGAGATTGGAGCGCGCCATCGCACGATGTGGCGACGCGCGCTCATTGCGCCATCTTGCTGGTAATGCTGAAAACACGATTGCTCCCTCCTGAGATGCCCGTTAAAAGCGGTAAGTGGTAGATATAAATGGCTTGCCATTGGAACGTTGAAGGAGGTGCTCCTCTGTGGCTCAGTGGTTAACACCTCCCAGTCACGATGCAGCAGAGGTGCCATGCTCGTTCCGCACGCCGAGGTCTTTTTCTCGATTCTTTTTCTTTTTCTTTCTTGCATTTATATATATATATATATATATATATATATATATATATATATATATATATATATATATATATATATATATATATATATATATATATACGGTGTTAGGGACGGCAACGCCGGCGGCCGGCAAAATCCAGCCGAAAGTGTCCATATAATTGCTATTGCAATAATAAGCCAACTCTCAAGTGATAGCGTCCCAAGCCATGTAACAGAAAATATTCACATGCTCAACCAACGCCTCCAAGAAAAACTATGCCTAGAACGTCGCTCTCTCTCAATTGGGCGCCTCCTGCCAGCATGCATTCTTGGAGGGCATGCCTTCTGCCTTGTGTTGCGACCGGCCGCCGCGTGAGACCGCTCGCCTCCGTACCGTTAAGTCACGTGACAGTACCGAACCGCTCTATCACGTGACATCGCGGCTGCTCGGAGGCAACTGTGAGAGCACTGCTATGTTCGCAGAGGGCGGCCATCGGAGTCGCTAGTCTTCGCACCGAAGGAGGAGGGTAAAATCAGAGGGCAGGACAGCGCGTTCGCGGCTCACGTTCCAATCATAATTTTTTTAAGAGGCGTTGGCTCATCATACCCCAGAAAAATGCCGATTTTAAGTGCGTTCTTTTAAATACGCGTCTGTCAACCTGCACAAAAACATCGGGCAGCTTCACGGAAGCTTTATCCGCGAGGCAGAAACCAGATGATCCAAGCTGAAAGATTACACTCTGGTCACATGCAGACGGGAGCGTGTGAACGTCCCCTAGCTGTATGTAAACGCCCTTCTCCGCTTCAAGAACTAAGAGACACAACACCTGCGAGAAATTGTACTCTTCAACCTGAGGCACTACTGAAAATACAGCATGCTTCGTTACCACTGAAGGAGCTGGGCTCTTGAAATTTAGCACCTCCTATAAGTAACTTTCTGCACTTTTATCGTCACCTTGCACATCTCGTCATCTTGCTTATCCATGTCAGTGTAAACTGGCAGCAGCGTCTCCGACTGCATACATAGTGCTTTGACGAGTGCCTCAGTACTATTGAAGCCGTTGCACATGACACTAAAATTAGCGATTTTCAAGCTGCGAATTCACTCGCCGGCAAAAAAAAAAATCGCAGCATATCAATGGAGTGAATGACGATGAGGGGGGCGAAGCTTCGATGGGTTTTATCGGCAAACCGGGAATCATACGCGTCCCTCCGTCCGTCCGTACGTTCCTCTGTCTGTCTGTCTGTCCGTCCATCTTGTGAACACTCCAAGTACCGCCATCTCGCATCTTTCCATCATATATATTCATCATATACAAGTACTGCCATCCAGCGGACATTCCAAGGACTAAAACGAGAGGTGGCTACTACATACAGGAGAAGCACGACCCACGCCTTAAGGAGCGTCGCCCCTAAAAAGGACAAGCGGGCCCTTCGTCACCATTCATAAAAACCTAATGATATCATAATACACAGATCATTACAATACATTCGAAAAATTCTGCAGTGTCTGCCACAAACAACAGTAGCACGAACTCGCCGCTCCTGTCGCAGAGCGAAAATCACGGAGCATTTCGAGTTCAAGTGAAACGAAACCACCATTATCCGAGGTTGCGAACAGAATGAATGGAGCGAACGGAACACTTTTTTTTTGCTACAATCGTGGCATCTGGAACAGTCTTCAGGCTGCTCAGTCGAACAATTCGCGTTTGCCCCAAGCCGAGCGAAACCTTTCTCCACGAGCGAGTCACCCTGGTTTTCGGTCATCCATTTTATCTCTGACTGGCGATGGACGCTGTTTTCTCACCATCTAGTTCAGCGGCGCGTTCAATTTTTCCTGTGATAGGTCTATCATGAATTCCTACACTATCTTTGCTCTGGCTACTGTCATAGTTACCACGTTTCGCCAGCACTAACTGAAGCTCAAGCCTTAATCGTTCCAATATATCACAAAGTCTCTCGTGATCGACGCTGGAATCCTTAATCGCCTGTGTCAGAAGAGGCTTTCTATGTATCGTAGCCACAGTAATACCCCGCTTTTCACACAAAAGCACTAAATCCGGTTCCCTCAACCTGTTTAAATCCATGGTCACCCAGTGCAGACTTTCGTGGCTCTAACTGCTCTGAAGGTACCTCTAATAAACAGTGCCTTCACAAATCAGCAACCAATCAACCCATTTGGATAGACATCACCATCTATCCAAAACAGCTGGTAGCATTTCTACGGAAAGTACTCACTAACATCGGTACTAACACCACCGAATCCATCCGAATCCCGCCGCTGCCAACCAGTTGTGACCGACGAGCGGGCACAGGCGTTCATCCTGGCGCCCTGGCAGGAGTAACTCATGCTGACAAAAACACACAATTCATATACATATTTACACGGGTCAAGCACACTAGGCGTCGAGACGCGCCTTTACACGAGGCACGACCAGCCGTAACGAAAGCCAGAGAAGAGCCTGCAGCATAGATGAAGAAAGAAGAGCGGACACTCCCATAGACACTGGCGGCCCAATCGAGCCTAGCGCACTTGGTGGTTGGTGAGGGGAACCCTGAGTTTCTTCTCTCGGTTTTACTGGTGCAAATCTTGCATTACTGTACGCAAATGACGTTTGACTATGGTGAAAGTCATGATTTCAGAGCACTTTTTTTTAGTCCAAATGCAAGGCTACTGTTTCCCGTTTTGATTTCACGATTCTCTATTTTGTCTATCTCAAAATGCTTCCTGTGAATTGAAGTAACGACGTAATTTCTATTTCAACATAGTTATGATATGAAGAAATGCAGGTAATCACGTCCTTGGCAGCTGGATGCCACTGGTGTCGCAGGTGTTTCTGTAGCGCGTTTCCGCTGCCTCCATCTGCGGCGGATGACATCGAACACTTGGAAGCGTTGCTTGCGATCCCTGTCCGCTGTGAGATGAGACCCTTCCCAGAGGGCACACTCGGGCGAGCACTCGTGGTCTTCCATAGAAGACTCGGTGCCGCCTCTCCTGGAAATCGTGTACTTCGGGGCCAGGCACACGACGGTGCGGTGACCCAGCCTGCCACAGACGTGGCAAATGTCCGTGTGGCGTCTGTATAGCGCACAGCGAAGCAATCTGGCGCCGCACGTGACATAACTCGGCACTTTGAGTCCATCGAACAGAACAATGATCATAGTAGTGTACTCGATGCGTTCCACTTCGAGGACTTTCGGGTTCCTCGGCTGGACGATCATTTCGCGCGGCTGGTTGTGGTCAAAGTTAAGCTCGACACCCCGTTGTGTCAAACTTGCCCCGACGCTGACTCCATGCTGGCTTTGCGACTCGCGCTTCGAAAAAGTCGTCGTCCATCCGAATTCTAGGCACTCTTCATGGGTGATGTGCTCCCCCTCGACCATCATTTGCATGAACATACTTGGGAGTAGCGAGCGCACGGTGGCGTTCGAGAGCTAAGCCTCAATGAGCCAAATAACCATGCCTCAGCGTCACATTGAAAAGTCCCAAAAAATGGTGAAAACAGCGTTTAATGATGAAAAAAAAACTCGCAGAAGATGAGACGCGTTTCTGATCAAAAACATTTACAGGAGCGGGAGCTGATGTTCGAGCGTTCGCACTAGTCGGCGCGTAGATGCGGTGTATGGCAGCCGCAGTGGGGCTTAACAAAAATATCCACGTAAGGTGTGTTGAATAAATTGTATGTATGTATAAAATGCGAAATATGGGCGTATAATTATTATTGTGCAAAAAACATCCAAATGACGATATTGTTTTTTTTGTTTTTTGTACTTGCGTC
This sequence comes from Rhipicephalus microplus, assembly GCF_043290135.1. Lineage (NCBI taxonomy): Eukaryota > Metazoa > Arthropoda > Arachnida > Ixodida > Ixodidae > Rhipicephalus > Rhipicephalus microplus. The sequence goes on along the minus strand of NC_134702.1, from coordinate 154,007,649 downwards.
CTCTGGCATTTGGTAAGAGCAATAGCTTGTTGCATAGCCGTGACGTACTTCCCGAGGCCAGATTTCACGAAGTGTCCACCTTTAACTTTTTTTTCTTTCTCTGTGAGCCCAGTGCACACGCGACGCTCCTTTTCGATTTCTCGGCCCATGCACGCGCTTCGTGTCAAACGCCGACTGCGTGTCTCAGCGACACCGATGCGCGTGCCCTGCAGTGCACGTGGACGCCTCTTGCATTTCTGTTAGACGTGGACCACGCTTGAATGGTTCACTGATTAGCGTCTCTTCCAGCCCAGATCTGTGCATCGCCAGTCATAAGAGCTACACTAGAGGTCAGAGCACACTTCTACGTGCAGCATCATGCAGAGAAGATCTGTTCCTGAGAGCCCCTGGCTTAATGGAATGCCACCATTTGTTTTCTGCCAGCAGCAGTTCCATCCACTGGTGAGTTATGGCCCCATGTGTGCACCGCAGAATAACCATCTTTTAATGGGCGGCGGCATGGCTCCCGATATGACGCGGTTCGGAGGCAACATTTCCTCTCGTTCCAACTATGGGCGCAGCTATGATCGGCAGGACCGCTACCGGCCACGTCGGGGTTACAATGACCGTTATGGATATCGCCAAGGTGGATACGGTTATGGGGACCGCAAGCGCCAGGTTCCCAGCGGAGAGCGGTCTCGATCTCCTGCATTAAAGAGAGAAACGCCACAGCATGACGGCACACGAAAGGTTCAAGATCAGCCGAGTGAGCAAGGAGAAGCTGCTGCAGCGGTAGATGAAGTAGGGGACGTTTCTGGCACACAAGCTGACGACCTCTATGATCCTGCAGAGCCAACCACGGAGGACACTGTAGAAGAAACTGAAGCAGCTGATGGACAAGAGGATCACGACACTGGTGAAGGGGCTGAAGAAGATGCTAATGAAGCTGGTGATCAAGAAGGTGAGGGTTCTGTACACCAGAATGAAGCAGCGGGAAGGGGAGAACGTGCTTCAACATCAACTGGCATACCTACCAGCAAATCACCTGCCAAACCAGAGCCCAAGGTATCAGGATCGAAGCCATCCGATGCCAGACGTCCTACCAGAGTAGCTGAAGCAAAAGGACAAGGAGGAGGCCAGATGGTTGAAAAAGGTCTGCAAAAGCAAGTGTTTAGAAAGGGCAGCCAGAAGGGTAAAGGCTGGTGCACAGTATGCGAGATCCACTTCGATGACAGCTATCTTGACCACAGGAGGACTGAAGATCACAAGGTAAAGCGGAATGAGAAGTATCCGAAGTGCCACCCCTGTAGCATGGCCTTTCATAATCGTAAAGAGTATGAACACCACTGTGGGAGCGATTTTCACTGCAAGAATGTAGAAGTAATTGATAATGAAGTGGATGAGTCAGCTGGTCCTTTGGGCGAAGAATACCTGCAAGAAGTTCCTGCTTATTATTGTACATTGTGCAAGCTGCTTATGAAGATAGAACTGAAATCTCATCATTGTTGCACCCTAGGTCACTACAGGAGACACAGGAATACCAAACGCAAAGAAGAAAATGCTAAGAAAGGTAAGCCTTCAATGAAAGAGAGAGAAGATGAGGAGGATGACACAAATCAAGTAGGCAGCGATGATGAAACAAGGGCAGCCTCAGATGGTGCAGATCCTCATGGAGTGTCTAACGAACCGGAGGAAGAAAATCTAGCCTAAGTAACTGATAAGGCAGTGCAAGAGGCCTCGGAGGAGCAACGCAGCGTTGACCATGACATGATAAAGTGTGAAGCGGAGCACCAGTCGGAGCCAGTGAACGAAGAGGTTCACAATTCAAATCAGCTGGATGAACATTAGGACGAGCGCCAGGCTGAAGAACAAGATACCCTAAAGCATGAGGCAGTTACGGCAGCTGCGTCAGGCTTGGATGAACAGAAACAAAGCAATGTTTCTGAACAATCTTAACCACCCCAAAGATTGTACTTAAACATTAGCTAAATAAAAATGTTTATTCTCTCTCTGTCTCTCTCTTTCTCTCCCAACACAAATGGCTGCGAGTGCCTAGTGAAAGCAGTAGGTGAGAAAAAAGTAACAGCATATCCAAGGAGTGTATTATGAGTGGGTTAAAGTGGCCCCCCATTCATCCGTACGTGTGTCCGTCCGTCCTTGCATGCGTCCAATCACGTTCGAGAATGCAGACGGCACGCGGGTAACACCGACGAGACGCGAGCCAAGGAAGCCGAGCGCAAGCGTCTTCAACGCGGCCGCCACTCTCCTTCGTCCATGCTCCACCAACGATCCGCCACGTACGGCTACTATCCAGGAGACTGAGAGAGGCACTCGTTTTCTGTGTACCCAGGCACAGCCCGCGCAGCAGCCAATTGGAGAGTAGCGTTAGAGCGCCATTTAGAATGTTTTCACTTAATTGCAGTTTGTATGTACTACTATAAGACAGCGCCATCTATTACACTGTTTGGGAGATACTTCCTTCTTTTTTAGGGGCGAAGCTCCTTAGGGCGTGGGCTGTGCGTCCCCTGTAGCCTGTATGTAGCCACCTCTAGTTTAGTTCTTGCAGTGTTCACTAGATGGCGGTACCGTCCCCTGTATGTAGCCACCTCTAGTTTAGTTCTTGCAGTGTTCACTAGATGGCGGTACCGTCTCCTGTATGTAGCCACCTCTCGTTTAGTTCTTGTAGTGTTTACTAGATGGTGGTACTTGTAGCTGATGATGAAAAGATGCAAGATGTTATAAACTAGAAAGCGGTACTTGTAGTTGATGAAAGACGCGAGATCTTATAAAATAGGAATGATGTCACATATGGCGCGTGTCATTGGTTGAAGGCAATCGTTCGATTTAGTGCGGCGACGTACGCTAGGGGGAGCGATGTAATAAAATCGAGTGGGCAAAATGTACAGAGAATTCATGGTTTACCAGGTTTACCTCCGGAGCTTCGCCCACTCATCATCATTCACTTTGTGGATATGGCAGAATTTTTTTCTCGTCTCTTCTTCTCTCGGTTACGCGTGACACACAAGGTTATGATAAGAGGAGCTTCACCCCTAAAAGCCTGTGGTAGCTACTTCTGTCTCAAAGGCTTCACTAGTCAAAGCAACTGTCAAGAATGTAGCGTTGCCTAAGGCTGCTGCCACTGTAGCCAAGCCCGCAACGGCTGCCATAGAAATATCTGCCGTCAAGACAGGCACTGCTGTGAGATTAGCTGCTCCAACTTCTGGTCTTGCTGCCTACAAGAAGCCGCCACCTGTGGGTGGCCAAGTAGTGGCAGGCGGGGGTAGCATGGGGAGGAGTGGTCGCAGGGGGGTATCCCTTGATGATGATCATGATGATGACCCACTCAAGGGGATTGGCGAAGAGTCGGGCGTATCGTACAGGCTGGATTTATCGTTTTTATTAGGGGCGAAGCTCCTTATAGCGGCACCGTTTCGTCCCTCGTAGTCGTAGTCGTAGTGTGTAACCAGTCTTACGTTTTGACCTGCAAGGTGATGCCGTTGGGAGATTTCTTCTGTGTGTTGTTGAACAAAAAAATCGTAGCGTGCACGTTAACTAAAAGCCGAATACTCCTGTCTCTCAAGCCATTGGCATGTACATTGAGCACTATCTAACAAGAAGGGGTTGCTACGTTATACTCGCTGGGCGTAACCTGCTTGGTTTCAGAAAGGTTTAGCGAGCGTTGAGCCGCAGTGCCATAAATACAGTAAAGCAGTATATGCCATGAACTCAAGATGGCTAAAGGTGGGAAGTAGACACGAACCACAAGCCGTATAAGAAAGTGTGCGTGTGCCACCTCTCGTTTAGTACTTGGAATGTCCACTGGATGGCGGTGCTTCTTTATCGGGAATATATGATGAAAAGATGCGAGATGGTGGTACTTGGAGTGTTGAATAGATGGACGAACGGACACTCAGACAGATGCATGGACGGACTCACGGATGGCTACACCGACGGATGGACGAATGGACGAACGCAGGAACGGATGCATGGACGAGCGCAGGAACGGATGCACAGATGGACGTGCGGACGCACGAACAGACGCACGCACGAACAGACGCACGCACGGACGGGCGAATGAACGCACGGACGGTCACACAGAAGGACGCATGGACGGACGGAAGCAAGAACGAATAAACGGACGGATGCTTGGCCACACTCTCCATCATTCCCTCCGTGGATATGCTGCCATTTTTTTATTTTAGAACGGCTTTAGAAATTAGAGATGTAATTATAATGAAACGCTAAATATAAAGCGTTCTATTTGTAGCTTACACCATAGTGAGTAACTTCCCAATGAACAAAGATAACTTTGCAAGCAAGGCATAAAAAAGAATTATAAGTGGTTTATTAAACTAGTAAATCTCTTTGAGTTACATATATACTTTTCAACAGCATTCAAAATATTCATGTCTGAGTGTCCTAGCACAAAGGCCCCAAATGATAATAGGATTGTCTACGTAACTTGTAGACACAGTGGTCGCAATATAATTTCTATTTTCGTTCTCTGTGTGAGGTAAAAAACGTGGCAGTTTGTTTGTTTGTTTGAAATTATGGCCATGAAGGCGTAAAGTACTTTTTCTCGTGCAGAGAGCTATGTGTAAAAACGACTTTATTCTAAAATAAAACTGATATGAAGTTCAGACAAAAGCAGTTTGCCTTCAGCCATTTTATTTACATTCCTGCTGGCCACTTCTACCTCTTCCCCCGTCCTCTTCTTTTTCACCTTCTCCAACCGATTCTCTTGGATCCATGGAGTTTAATAGATTAATACCTAGAGAGGAATGTGGCACTGCGATCGTGTACCCTCATTGGAATTATGGAAAGTACAGGCTTCGGACTGGATAGCTTTAGTCAGTGAACTGTCTACGGATCTTTTTCTGCAGTTTCAGTTTCGTTATTCACGTAGAGTAGGTAGTATGGTGAATGCAAAGGACTTAAGCTGCGCCTTTGATGTTCGAAGAAGCTAAAAACTGCTAGGCCTCTTAATTTACTGCAACGCTTCAGCTGTATGAGTCGTGTTTGACAGTTTAAGCGAAGCTTCGTCCACTCACCGCTGCGCATATGTATACCATCCCATGACAGTGCAGGATATTACTCGGAGAACGCGTTTGTTGTTAGCGCGTCTTGCCAAAACTCGCTGAAATCAACTGCAAAACGACGGCGACGTGAAGTAGACGCACCGCCACGCTCGTCTGACTCGACTTCACAAGAAAATGAGAAGTGTGTTGGGGGCAGACCACTTGAACAGACGCACCTGGCATCGCAGCAGACAAAACTTAATATCGCTTAATATTGTTCTGTTATTTTTATAAATAGATATTGCGTACTTTCGAGGGCAAACCAAGAATGTTTGTTTTCAAATGTTGTAAGGAATAATTGATTACATCTTGAAACCAAATCTGGAACGCAACAGCAGAGCAATGCATACCCTGGTGGTTAAATTTGTCGATGTTTCACTTCTACTGCCTAGTCACAAGAACCGCTTCCAATAAAGTTTGCGTACAAAAAAAAAATGAAGCAAGTTTCAATTTGATATAACTTCATATTACTTTGTTTAACACTCGAAAAAAAAGCGTCGTGAATCTCCAAAACGTGATCCATCCGAAGCAGATCCGAAGCCTGTACTTCCCATCATTCCCATGCTGGTACAAGCGCCGCTGAAGGAGCCGGCGTAGAGACTAGCGCCCGATTCCACTCTATAGGTATTATTGTATGAAACTCTATGCTTGGATCACTATACCCTCCCGGACTTCTTTTTTAGTCTCTCTGGAGGTAGTACGGAAGTATATTTGAGAGAGACGCTGGGTTGATCTCGCCGCAAGGTCCTTAGTAATACACTGTTTTCAGTATGCCTTGCTGTATTGCTATCTTTGTGACGAAGTAGGGACCCATGAACGGAGATTTTGAGTCGAGACCGTTGCGTACAAGAACCATGCTTCCAGTTTGCACGCTTGTCGAAATTTCTCTTCATTGTTTGGCTGTATCATTGTTGTTGTTCTTCCGCCATAGCTTTTTCTTTGAGGAAGATCTTGTGAACAAACCCAAGCTGTTGATCAGCGGTCAACCAGCTTGATTTTCCTAAAGCGGCAAAGTTGGTGCTGCATCCAAGTCCTGCAGTACAGGAGTGATTATGATGTGCTACAGGAGCCTCCAGCGCACATTTCCACCCTCCTATAAAGTTCGGGTTTAAAGCCAAAAACATTTCCAGGTCTCTAATGACCCTCTCTGCAAGGGAATGAGCTTCAGGGTGGTATGATGCTGAGAAACGTAATTTAATGTCTCGTTCTTCTGCCCATCATCGAAGTTTAAGACTTCGAAAAGCTGGACATTGTCAGCCACTATAACTTTGGCACCCTCGAACATATTCCGCTCGAGTATTAATACAACCGAATTAGCATCTTCACGGCCAGCCTTAGCATCAACATAGCGGGTGCGTTCGTCCACGGCAACCAAAAATGCTTGTGTTTTTCGTACGCCCTCGCCTTTTTTCTTGACTTCCACAAAGTTGAGATGCTTTAAAGTGTACCTCAGAGTATACTGACATTACAATTTTATTTCCTTGTACACTAAACTTTGCTTTGAAGACCTGACATTCGTGGTAAGTCTTTATGTAGTTAGCGACATCCGCTTTCATGTACATACTCCAAAATTCATCATGTCCTCCAGATTCTGAAGTATTATGGTACAGTCTCAGGATAGCTTGCACCTCTGTCGCAGGCACTTGTACTTTTCCGTCCTTAAATGTCAATTTTCCAGTTCTTTCTCACAGCCTTATGAAATTCACGTGTTCAGTTTCAGTTTCTTGGCGTATGTGCAATCACAAGGCCGTTGACAACTGCTTGCGCTTCTGCTTTTTGTGTGTGTGGTGCAGTAATAAACCTGGGCCTTGGTACGCGTGTACGAGAAATAGCCGATTACTGGCAGTTGTCGCGACGCAGGCTTCTTGACATCTTTGGCACAGAACAGCTCTAGTTCCATAGTGTGGAGCGTCTGTATAGAGCTCAGAATCCGTATGTGTAGAGCTCGTCTGTATAGAGCTCGAAATTAAATGGCAATAATAGGTGAAATATTCAGTTTAACTACAAGTGATTTTGAGCTTGTATTCAAGACTGCTGTATTAACCTTCTTCTTGCCACTTCAACCTCTTCCTCTATTCTCTTCTTTTTCGCCTTCTCCAACCAATTTTCTTGGATTACTACAACTAATATAAGAAAAATCGCAGAGAAAGAAAGAAAAAGGGGAGAAATAGACAAGTCAATTTGAGAGATTGCGAGATTTCAGGTATTTAGATGACCACACAGCTAAAGTTACTTCACTTTACCATTCAGAATCCTTCGTAAAACACTTTTTGATGATACGCAATAATAGTTTTTGATTGGAGATTACAATGGGATACGTTTGGGTGCCTGAATAAAATCGCAAATGGCATTGAAAGCATAGCTGTGGCAATGTACCAGAACTGAGGCACCAAAGCACAGTACAGTTTACGCCGTCAACATAACACCTATTTTAAGAAAAGGAATAACTCGAATCTCCAGGGACGTCTTCTTCCTCTTCAACTCTTTCAACCCCGGACCCACTACAATACTTCCACATACAGTTTGCACATACTCAAGCAACGGTTATAACATTATTATCAATAAATTTGTAGACAAATAGAACAGGGGTAGTATTACGAACAGTCTTTACTATTGATGAATCAATAAAACCAGTTTGAAGAAGCAAAACTAGAAATTTAGATGTAGCAAAAAGGCATGGCACCAAGTGGAAATTTTTCGTCGCCAAACCGGTCAAAAAGTAGCCAATTGGGTGGAAAGTAGCCAGCAACATCAACCCTGGGTGCCAGAGCCACCCTCATCCTTTAAACTTTGCACCCTTTCCCTCGATATGATGACCTCACCAGTGACATCACTAAATAAAGGCGAGTTGGGAAGAAGCTCTGCGATGCTCTTAGCTCACCGGTCAACTCTGGGCAGTCCAGCAGGCTTGTGAAGCGACGGGTAAAAAAATCCTTGACGTTCCGGCATGCGAGGCCTGAGGCCAGGCCATATATCTGTCCCCTCTTTCGGCTCGTTTATCTGCGATGAAACTTACATCCCCCCCCCCTCCATGTCGCTGCGTTTCAAACAAAACTTAGTCGAGTAAACGATACACCAAGTTTCGCTTCAAACCGTTCTTCCAGCATCCGCGTCGACGCCTGTTTCACCGAGTCTGCGCCGTGCGCACCGCTGCTGCTTCGCATTCCATCAAGGTTCCCTTCCGTTCGGAGAGGTGGCCCATAATTTTTTCTACTTGAATGCCTGGCACACGCCAAAGAAAGCGCTGCTGCCCTGGAGGGGTCTTGATACCAGCATACAACGCTTTTCTCAGAAACGAATCCAAAGCGGCCCAGTCTCTGGGGGGACGCTTATGCAGCGATCCCCACTATGATGGGTCCCAAAATAATGGAATGTTTGCTGAGTTGGGGGCTATGAAAATAAACTTCGCCGAAGTCACGAGTGACGCCGATGTTGGTAAGCACAGTTTGCCGAAGCTGTTTCCATGACTATCCCAGTGACTAATAGGACGTTGGTACAAAATTCGTTTACACAAGTGCAGTAGCAGGAAATAAAAAAAGCCTTTTTTTCTTATTTTACGACCACCGAACTTTGATGACCAAATTTGTCGTCGTATTTGTTAGTTCATAAATACTTGCCTCATTGGCACAACCTTCATTTTAGTTTATAGTGTTGCGAGGTTTTAAATATTAAGAAAACACGCACAAAAGTTATCAGACTAAAATAAGAAAAAATGCAGTTGTGAAAGGGAGTAGGTGGCTGTTCCGCTCAGCCACAATGAGCACTCCTGTAACCTGACTAGAACCAAGGCATCAAGAATGAAACGTATTACGCCGAAGCACAGAGAGTTGTGCGGTAGAATTTATGAAGAAAGAATAGGCTAAAAAAGACAATTTGTCGATAAGCTAAGATACCAGAGTGGTGATACTGGTTTTTTTGCTGAATGCTAATTGACTCTTCGGCAGCGAATGCAAGACAGTAGACATAAAAACACCGATGTATAAAAACGGAATCACCATAGGTTTTAAGAAATACAATTATAATAATAACATGACAGTGTCTGTGACTTCAACACGAAGCTACATATGACATTTTTAAACATGTTGAGTGGATTGGGCTCGATACAGCGATGACAGAGGTAAAGAAGGGACACGAACCAACGTTGATCTCACGGCTACCTTTCTTAGGAAAGAAACAGCCCGTACCAGTGGTGTAGAGGTTAGGATGCTCGGCTGCTCGTCCAAAGGTCGTGGGTTCGATACCGGATGAGGCAGTCGCATTTCGATGAAGGCGACATGCTAAAGGGCCGTGAGCTGTGCGATGTCACTGCACGTTAAAAACCACCAGATGGTCGGAATTCTGTAGTCTTGACTACGCTGTCCCTCATAATTTTTTTCTTTCTTTATTTATTGCCTGTGTACATACAACATTCACAAACATACACCAAACAAAGGAGAAACATGAAACAAAGAAAAGAGGTAAAAAGCGTCACATTTGACAGGCTCTTTAAAATTCCTTCATGTGTGGAAGGCTTTCTACTTGATGAAGCCATTCGGGCACCTCTTCTTGAACCTTTTGTGATTCCACGAACGAACAGACAGATTGAAAGAAGTATTGCCTAACCGGACGTGCATAAACATCAGCATGGCGCACCGCCATTCTAGATTGCCATATACCGTGCAGGCGCAGTAACATAACTAGGTCAAAAGGTATTCCTTCTTCATTTGATACTTGTAGAAATCTTATGCCATGGGCATCGAGAGGCAGATCCTTTTTCAAAGTCCTTTGGAGAACATCACAGAAAAAGACTGCATCCCAGCAGTCCAGGAAAACATGTTCGATTGTTTCCGGCTTTTTGCAGAGAAGGCAATCAACTCCCCAAGGAACGAATAAGCCTTTTTCTTGCATCTATGTTTTTCCTCATAATCATATCGTGGTTTGAGACGTAAAACCTTAGATGTCAGGCAGGAGGCACACATTTTAAAACACCACCTAAAACCACGTGAACACACGCCGATGATGTCAGAGGGTAACACTCACAAGATTGAACGTAGTTTACACGGAAAAACTGTACCGGGTGACAACACTATGCAATAAAGAAATTTTTCTGTCATGCAGAGCAATATGCACCGTGATGTTGAGTTTTCTGACCTGACTGCAGTGCCAGAACACATTGCCTAGCGGATGAAAAAAGCAACATTGAGATGGGGCCGGTAAATATGAAACGCGATGCGCGCGTCTCGCGCCCTGCTTCACAAAGCGGATTGTGCCCGGGATATACGGGGACGCATGCACGCGTCTATTTTCTGCGTGCCCCTAACGGCCAATAGAGAGTTTGAGTACTGCGGAATGGTGCTACGTACGCATCACGCAAGCGCCTTGCGTTACGTGGCGTTGTTTTCCACTAATCGGCTTTTAGTACGCCGTACTACCCGAGTACGTAACGAGCGTGAAGCGTGTTGCGCCATCTGGTAGATCAAAATAGAAGCACGTGTTTTTGACAGCCAATGTGAGTCAATCCAAGTGTTATAGCCAGATTATGGTCATATTTTCAGCCACAAAGTCGGTCGGTGCTTGCCTTCGATGCTGCCATTTTGCAAAACGAAGTCTCGCGCTGTCGCGAACTTGTTCGAGAGCGGCGCGATCACCTCATAAGTACGCACGCACGCATCTCATGCGTGCGTACGTAGCGGCTGCGTACGTAACGCGATACGTGCGCGTTGCATTCTGCGTATGTGCACTACGCAGAACGTCGCGTCCTTACGTACGCAACGCCGCCACGTACGCAGCGTACGCAGTACTAAAACTCTCTATTGTCATAGACTTCGAGACGGGGCAGTGTGAAAAACGCAGCTCTCTATGGTCAGTGGACACATTCACGCAACTATAGGAAGTTTTAGATGCGACGCGTCTTAGGGTCGAGTTCAATCCGCGGTGCGGCGTGACCACGCTTACTGCGCATACGCGTTTCCTCCTCCTTTCTTTCCTCTCGTGCATCCCTATTTCTCTCCTCGCAAAGCCGACGCAGACAGCGTCTGTTACTACACGCTCGCCCCCCTTCTCTCTCTTCTTTAGGCATCCCTTCCCGCGGAATCTACACACCAAACACATGCCCGCTCCCCCCTCACCTATCATACGCTCCCCCTCTCTCGCCTCGCAACGCTGACGCAGGCAGATTCTTCTGGCGAGTTTCTGATAAAGAAATCACAGCTTATCGACAGAGTGAATGATGATGAGTGGGCTGAAACGTCCATCCGTTCATCCATCTTTGTGTCCATCCGTCTGTGCATGCATCCGATCGCATTCAATAGTGCAGACGGCACGCGGGTACACCGAGGAAACGCGAGCCAAGGAAGCCGAGTGCAAGCGTCTTCAACACACCCGCCGCTCTGCTTCGTCCATGCCCCACCAACAATCCGCCACGTACGGCGACTATCAAGGATACTGAGAGAGGCACTCGTTCTCCGCGCACTCAGGCAAAGCGTGCGCAGCAGTCAATCGAAGAATAGTGACGATTCGGAGAGTAGCGTCCGAGTAACGCCATCTGAGAAAGGAGACGAGAAATGGTCGTCCATTTCTTTTGCCTTCTTTTCTTTCTCGTCTCTTCTTTTCTCGGTTACGCGTGACAAGGTTAGACTAAGAAGAGCTCGCGCCTAAAAAATCACATCATATCCACGGAGTGAACGATGACGAGTGGCGTGAAGCTGTATCTTCCGTCTGTCTGTCTGTCTGTCTGTCTGTCTGTCTGTCTGTCTGTCTGTCTGTCTGTCTGTCTGTCTGTCTGTCTGTCTGTCTGTCTGTCTGTCTGTCTGTCTGTCCATCCATACGTCCGTCCACGCCTGCTGACTGAGTCATAGAACTACGCGGTAACGTACGAAGAGACAAGCATGTACAGACCCGGTTTTAGGGAGCTTCGCCCTTAAAGACCAGCTGCTTGCGATGCTCAGCCGTTCACTGGCCATCCCGTATATACAGGCACTGGATCTTGATCTCCACGGTAGTATCGGTGGAAGATTTCTCCTGTGCGCTGTAGAACAATAAAATCCGCAACTTGCGAACTTGCGCGTTAACTAAAAGTGGACTGCGAGTATCTGTATCCAATCAGAGCCCTCTGTATCTAAATGCCCGTTACAGCAGCTACATTCCAGTAAGAAACACTCCTGAGTAACGGTGCGTACAAATCTAGCGTTAACGCTGCCGACAGTATAAGCGTTAGCGCTCGCTGCTTCGCAATCATACATGGTTCCTTTTAGAGGGAGATGGTGTACTATTTTTTTTTGTTGTTGTTGTGGACGTAAAAAGCTTCCACAATATCTCTGGTGGCATGCGTAAAAATGCACAGTGTCCGCGAATATCGTTATACACCCATGCTCATATTAGAATGTCTCAGTATTGTTACATAGGAGACCCAGCCTTCCGCGCTTGTCTTAACTTTTTACGCGTAGATCTTGAACCCCAGAAAAATTAACGCGGCATAAATTCAGAATGACCCCGCCACGGTGGTCTAGTGGCTAAGGTACTCGGCTGCTGACCCGCAGGTCGCGGGACCGAATCCCGGCTGCGGCGGCTGCATTTTCGATGGAGGCGGAAATGTTGTAGGCCCGTGTGCTCAGATTTGGGTGCACGTTAAAGAATCCCAAGTCAAAGAACCCCAGCCCTCTACTACGGCGTCTATACTAATCATATGGTGGTTTTGGGAAGTTAAACACCACATATCAATCAATCAATCAATCAATCATAAATTCAGAATGTGAAAGGGGACATTATTTTTGCAGCGTTATGCGGAGTGGATAGCTTACTACTTAACGTTATTTTTCAAAAGTCTATTTGTAATAGTTCAGTGCCATCGGACTGGCGCACAGCTGTAGTTGTCCCTGTGTTTAAGAGGGGTGATTGGTTGTCCGCGAATAATTACCATCCTGTATCGCTCACATCTATCTGCTGCAAAATATTGGAACATGTCATTGTCAAGCATATCATCACATTCCTGGAAAATAAAAATTACTTTTATCCTTATCAGCATGGCTTTAGGAGTAAAGTTTCGACTACAACACAGCTTATCGAAACTATTCATGACTTTGCGACAGCTTTAGATATGAATGAACAAATTGATGTCATCTGCATAGATTTTGCTAAGGCCTTCTATAAGGTACCTCACGACAGATTACTGTATAAGCTTCACTGCGCTGGACTAAGTCAATTTTTTTCTTAATTGGATTAAAGTATACCTAAATGACAGGAAGCAATTCGTGAAAATTGATAACTGTATGTCTAGACCACTAGAAGTGTTTTCTGGGGTTCCACAAGGCTCGGTTCTTGGGCCCTTATTGTTTCTGATATATGTCAATGATATCGCAGATATAGCCAAACCCCATGTTAAGCTCAAACTGTTTGCTGATGATTGTTTAATTTACGCGTGAGTGACTGGTAGAAAGGACCAATTGAACATTGTCAAATGTCTAAAGAAATTACACTCATGGTGTGAAGTTTCGGGAACGCAAATCAATTATTCGAAATCTAGCGTCACCCACACTTCTAGGAAAATAAAACGATAATTCCATTTGAATACTGTATAGGGAATCACACCTTGTTGACAGTTAATGCGTTTAAGTACCTAGGTATCACAATAACGCATAACCTAAAGTGGCACACACATATTGATGATATTTACTCTGGGGCCTCACAAAAATTGTACATATTAAGAAAAAAACTGCAGGGTGCTAGTATGGACGTAAAACTTCTTGCTTTCAAAACTTTCATACGACCGATACTGGAATATGCCAGTATTGTCTGGAATCCCCACCAAAAAGTGCTTGTAAATGAACTTGAACGTATACAACGGCTGGCAGCTCGCCTTATATGCTCGAGATATAAGCAGAACGATTCAGTCACAGAAATGCTACAACTATGTGATCTAAAGACGCTTCATAAGTGCAGACGCAAAAATAGAGTAAAGTTTATTTTTCAATTATTAGGAGGCAAGTTTAAAATTAACAGAAATGACTATAGACATAGAACAACCTGGTAAACGAAGCGAGAGGGCAAACCATACACGAGTTCTGCAACCTTATTTTGCACGAACGAAGGTGTACCATCATACTTTCTTCCCCGATGTCATTGAAGATTGAATGGGTTACCGAATAACATAGTCAATGCGGGTAATGTTAATGAATTTGTGCATTTACTTGATTTACATTTATGTGATCTGTTGTAAATAGTATCACGATTGTTATTCATTGCATTGCGAATCAGGGTGTGTGTTTTTCGTTTTTCGTTTGGAATGCGGAGCTTTACGGATTTGTATATATGTATACCTGCTTTATCATTGGAAGATGTATAGTTATATCCCCAATTTGTTTGTACAGTGTGTCGTACCTTTTCTGTAATGACCCTCAATAAAGGGTTGACAGTTTTTCTAAATTAATAAACAAATAAAATATATATATATATATATAGAGAGTTTATTTACAGAAAGGTAGAGAGGTCGGCCTGAGCTATAGTTTGCTCTGGCCTGCTACTCTACACTGGGGAAGGGTGACTGGGGAGTGAAAGAGAGATGAATGACGATGGTAAGAGAGTATATATGTTCTTATAAGGCTGGGTAACTCTACAGACGTGCATCCAGTCTAGTGGCTTCTAAGAAAGCGATGACGGCTCGTATAAATTTCAATAGAACTACCAAGGAGGAAACCGGGCGAGGCAATAGCCTTCAAATTTCGCAAGGCTATGTTATATATGGATCCGCCGGACAACTACAATATCCTAAATCCTTAATAAATCCTCATCCAATCTCTGTCATTCGCCATGCATGCTTAACTCCTTTCTATATGCCATGATTACGCTTGCCTAAAATATTTTTTCTTTAGGTTTCACGAAATGGAACGACTCGATTATAAAGCACGTCGTAGCAGAGAACCACGCATGAATGATCACCAGCTGCATGCTAACAGAAGTATGCATCAAGCGAGAATTTCGGCACTGCAACCCCGTCAGAATGAAGCCATCGTGGCTGGCAATCGAACCCATGTCATGGGGCCTGAAGACAGCAATATAGTGTTTCTTTCCTCAGTAAAATTACTATTTGACTATACCAAAAACACCGCGCTTACCACGAGAAGAGGCTCGGTAAGCGAGAAAGCAGGCAAAAATAAAATGAGGGTGGCGACGCTAGCGTGAGTTTTCCGCACCATCCGCCGTGACGTCACGTATCTTGAAGGTGCCTACTATAGTCAACGTTGACCGGGGCCTACGTTGTTCCTAATCAGTAAAAATGAAGTGAATTGTCACCTTAGAGGTCTATAGAATGACGTACTAACTTTGAGTAAACTTTGTTGAGCCAATGGCGCCAAAATACGATCATACAATTTCACACCATGACGGCACAAGTGAAGGATATTTGGCAAAAAATTTAAAAAGAAGACTAGATCTTTGAACTTGGTTATCTTCTCCAGTAATACTATGATAATAAGATTAGCAAAATTAGAGTTATTGAAGTAGGATTTGTGAATGCAACTTGATTTCTCTTTAGTGTCTCTTTAACAAGGCAGAAACTTTGCTGCCAGTAAATTAAACCTCACATGGTCCCTCACGCACTCACCTAAGATGACTGGAACGTGAAAGCAAATTTCTTTTTCATCCTAGTAGATGTATTTTCGGGCCCCGCAATCCTCCCAAAGCTTCCTGCAAGTAATGTGGTTTTGCACTGTCTCCGTGATTGGCCCACCATTGAGTCAAGTTATGATGCACGTGAAGGCCTAAGGTGACGTAGACGTGACATCATTATGACGGCAAAGTTACGCCGCAAAATTCGGCAATTAGCAACGTCACATTGACGTCATCATGTGATTATTTTTTCTTTTCATCACCCGTGTGGACGACGACGCGGGACGCCGGTCAATTTTCGCGTTTAAATGACGCATCTGGGACTTCTCGCCTTATTAGGCGTTGGGGTTATGCGTCCCAAAACCAAGCTATGTTTGTAAGAGACGCTGTAACGGATGACTCCTCATGTTCCGTCCAACTGGGATTCCTTAGCGCGCGCATTAATTTATTTCGAACGAAGAAACAGCGCCCAGGACGAAGACGAGAGGGCACGAATACGGCACCGTGTTTGTGTCTTCTCGTCTTCGTCCTGTTCTATCTGTTTCTTCGTTCGAAGTCCGTATGTACCAACCACCTCAATTCAGGACGCTAACAAGGCCTTAGTCGCTCAAGGACCACCTAACAGTTTGCCCCCAACGAAATGTGGCTGCCACGGCCGGGATTCGATCCCATGACTTTTGGGCCAGCAACTGAGCACCTTAACCATTGGACCCACCGTGGCAGGGGCACCTTAGTTTTCAAAGTGGCACGATGAGTTTAGTTGTTTATTTTTTGTGAGGATGCGTATCAGCGATACGATTGTGAAAATGTGAAAACTGAGATTGAAATACTTGGCCCCTTTTTTGATTTACACTTGGTATTTTATGGCACAAGGGCCAGTGGTGGCCAAAGAGTGTCGGACCGAGGTATTAATTTAGCCTTTTTCCTTTCTTCAAAAAAAAAAAAGAAACTGCGCAACTAAAGACACCACAAAAAAGAAACAGTCATGCAGGTCGCGCGTAAACTACCAACTGTTTCATTGATAACGAGCTCATAGGGCAAAGAAACACAAAATGAAGACAAGCGCAATTCTTTGTCCTTCTATTGTGCTTCTTTACGCCATAGGCTCGTTAAGAATGAACCAGCTCGCCCAACAAGTCACTCTGCTGTTTTATCGTCGATTAAATAGGGAAACCGAACATAGCTGTGCCGACACACCAGGGTACATCACATGCTTTTTTTTCTTTAGTTGCGCATTTTTTTTCTCTTTGAAGTAATGAGCCAAGAAGCCCCTCCAGACGTCGTGATCAACTACTTTTCTCTTTCGGTGTACATAATAGGTATGAGCCCCCCCCCCCCCCCCCCATAAACACGTTAACTCGAAGCACTCAGCGCAAAGCAGCTTCTATTTCGCGGAGCTATCAGTGGTGGGCCACCTCCTCGCCTCTCTACAAAAGAGCTGTGTGAAGAGGAAAGAAGAGCGCAGAATTGGAGGAGAGGCAATGGGTGGGATAGCGAGAGAGTGAGCAGCAGTTCGCCATCATGCGTGCCGCTCCGGGTGCGCTTTTGGGCTGCCCCTGTGATGGCCTCTCGGCTTGCGAGCCACTTCATTACTGTTATTAACCGGCGAGCAGCGACCGCACCGGCGGCTGCAGCCGAGAGTGGATTGGCGTGGTGCTCGCTTGGCTGGACAGAAACAAAAGAGCACGCCTCCCCTCCTCTTTCCTGACTCGCGTGACGAAGACATGAAAATAAAACACCCAAGAAGCGAAAGCACACCGTAAACTTACACCGTAAACGCGAACCGCTGTTGTTCTTACTTTTTCCACTCCTCCCTGTCGTTGCTTCTGAGTGTACGCTGTGGCGCATAAGATCTCACGCTCTCGCCCGGACATTATACGAACGACGAACATGAAGCAAAAAGAAAAACGCATCCGTCGTGTAGGCTTGCACCGCGGAAGCGGTGGCGCTTTGGGGAGGAGGCAAGTTCAGTAGCGGGACGGGTGGCCTGCGAAGCGTTTAAAGGTTGGCTCACGCCGCCACTGCTGCTGCAATTACGCAGATTGCCGTGACGCTGCAGGCAAAAGCGACGATACCACCGCGCGTGGTATGCCGCACCTTGTAGTGCTCACCCTCCTACTCTTCCTCTTTTGTCTTTTCTTCACTGCCTTCTCACCGGCGATTTGCTCACTCACGTCGAACTACTCCCCCCCCCCCCCCGCCTCCTCTCCTCGTCTCCCACCGTCCAGCGTGAAAGTGTGTCCCCATTCACCATACTGGAGCCACCGCTGTCAAACTGCACGCCTAGCGTACGCATGGCATAAAAGCCCGAAACGGAAGGAACAGGTCACAAATTGGAGGGGGTGGTAGAGAGGTGTACCAGGCTGAAGAACTGCTCCAGTCTAGTAGTGCCCAGAGGGGCCATACAACAAGCCCAGCCAGGGCATTAGTGCGCGAGAAAAACGAAGCAGCAAGTATAAGGGTATACGTGATCAGCGAGGAAAGCTTACGTGGCTCGCCTATTGGCTGCCGCTTGCGTGGCCAGTGTTGCCGTTCTTGCCACGGGTCCTTGCCCCTCCCTGGGGCCCGAAGCGGTGGCACTGCAGGAAATACGGGGAGAGGCCCGCACGTTCTTCCCAGGCGTGCCGTGAGATATTTATGTGCCGCGAGTGATGAATGCCCCCTCTATGCCTTTATTCCTTCGTATTACGTGCTACGCAAGTCCTACCTGCCTTGGTTCAAGCGAGCAGAACTTTCCCCGCCTTGTAATACCACTGAGGGGCTTCGTTCTCTCAGGACTCTACGTGAGCGCATCTTCTTCTAAAGCGAAAGCTGTTATGAGATCACTTTTCGGGTCACGCGCAGTTGTTGTCCGCCGCTGCCGCCGCCGGTGTCCGTAACCATATCGCGCGAAAAAAAAAGAACCCTGCACCAATGACACAAAGGGGCTTGAACCCGGGTTCACTGCGTGCCAGCCCAATAGTGTACTACTGAGTCACGTCGGTGCTTATAACCTGTAAAACTTGCCTCAGACTAGTATGACCTAGTACCAATGGCACAGTGGGTCTCGAACCCGAGTCCGCTGGGTGCCAGCCCAGTATTCTACCACTGAGCTACACCGATTTTTATATTGTATATATTTTAATGAAAATATGTGCAAGTTTCAAGAAGTTGCCGCAAAACGTTACTACAATGGTGAACTGCTAAATGTTATGAAAGAATTGTGTCATTTGAAACCATCTTAAGAATGTGTGGCAAATGGCTCATCTGCCTTATGCCTTGGCATTGAGCTAGAAGATTAGTCGGAGTGCGTTGGTGTTCTTTGAATGTTGTATGCTACAATAAAGCAAAAAAAAACTGAGCTGCACCGCGGATTGTGACGTGTAGTCAAACTTGCCTTAGGAAGGCTTGATGTCGGGAAAACAATCGCGTTAATACGACTTATAAAGCGTTTTATAACAGCGAAAGAACAACCAGTCGTCGCACAATGCGAATAGCGTAACGAGTGGGCCGTCCAATGCTCCAAACCATTACAAAATCTTGTTCATGTTTCCTTATTAAGTGTGGCGCATACCCACTTCAGCCTTAATTCATCATCGTCGTCCGCCACTGCATGGACAATGGGCACAAAATTCCTTGCAAGTGTTTAGAGGATACCACGCTTCTCAGAAGAATGACAAAAATAGCATAGCAAATGCCAGCCTACTACCCAAAAGCTTATTATTAATACCCTAGTGGGTACAAAGCAAGTATGCTTGCAGTAGTTACCCAATGAGTTTTTTGAAAGGAGGCAGCCCTTCTAGCTTTCGCTGTGACTGTGCTGCGCCTACCGCGCAGGCCTGGCGTTTTTTATCATTACTCTTTCTTTAGGGAAGTGAGGGGGTACAGGTAGGCTATGAACGAGACTAGCTCTCCAATGCATCTCCTGTCTTATAGGTGGAAGCCCTGTGTCACCTGCCGACGCTGCGAAATGGGTCAATGATTATGCGTGGCTAAACGTGAAAACAGACGCAATGCGCGATTACGAAATTAGCGTCCATAAATTTCTGAACCAACCGATAGGTGACAGTGGAAGCAGATGTTAGTGCACGGGCTTGTCTGATGACTTTGTTAAAACATCGTATTACAAGCTCCACAATGTGCAATATGCTCGACCAGTGCCATCGCAACGCTGCCTGCTCGCCTCGAATACCACTTGCCACTTTCTGTTAGTGACCTTTATTGCGCTGTGTCATATATCAAGGTTCGTTAAGCTCTCTGCAGTAGTTGCAGTTTTCTTTCATACGACGGTCGTCGTGAAATACATATACCATACTACGTGCCCTTCTGCGTCCTTTAACTATTTTAAACAGAAACTGAAAGCTCGAACATTCAGCGATTGTATGGAACTCTTAAACAAAACGTAACGCAGATGCCCCTGAAAAATATTCAACAGAAAGCTATCGGTATCATGTTCACTAAGCCTGCTTCTACTGAATGCCGTCACCTTAATGAATAAACATCGTATACTCAAACACCTTGCTTGCGGAGATTTCACGGTTCTCTTTCAGAACAACATTTTGTTAACTTATCGTAAATTATTTATCCAACTGAGTGACAAGATTTCCCTCAATGCCAGAATATTTCCCCTACAACGAAAAGAACAGTTGAGAAGGTACCGGCTTTACCAGCTGAACCCGTGGTTCCCTACGACAAACATTTTGAGATATTCCTGTAATTTATACGCACAACAGCGGAGGAAATTTCGTACACCCTCCCCAATTCGTCAAAGTTGCGACATGCAGACTGCTTAGCAGATATAATATCATTCATTCAGCTCTTCCATCTCTCTTTTTTTTTTATCGGGCTGTCACTGTTGCGTAACCTCCCTTGTAACATTTCGCCTCAATTTCTGCTGCGCTCGGTTCTAATTTGATCGTGTGTTTTCCAGGACGCAGGTAAAAAAATTAGATTGATGCCATTATAGTGAAGCATTCAGATGGCGACCTCTCTGCGTTGTGCGTCGTGGTCAGGTTTGCTAGCGTTTTTATAATTTGTACGGTGAAAAATGATAGCGCAAACTGGATGGCACTGAACAATAGACAAATACAAGCACCGTGAAAAAAATTACACGATCTCCACAAAGAGAACCCTGATTTGATGCGATGCAGCAGCGTTCCGCGTGGGTGGCATCACGGTTGAATGGCGCTAACGTGCGTGCTGCGGTGAGCGCTGGAAGATTCGTTTGAAGTGATGGCTGGCATAGGTCTTGTAGGTGACACGTACAGACATGTTTCAACGCGTACGTTAGGCGCGTGTCAGGTACATTGCACGTGAACCGACGAGTCAGCAGTGTAGGGAGCGGCGGTCACCGCATGTGTTGCGGGTGAACGGACGAGGCGGAAACTGCGGGCGCCGCGGCAAGCGCGTGGCAGCCGAGGGAGAGAGTGACGTCAGCGCACGCTGTGAGGTGACGGTAACGTCAACGTTCAGTAGCGGCGTGACCAACTTGGCACCGCGCCGACACCTGCAGCACGCGGCACGGCGTCCGTACGGAGGGACAGCGCTACACAGGTTAGCCTAAGAGCTGCTTCGCATCTAAAAAGCTCATTTTGTTCTGTCTATATTGCAGTATCATCCACGTTTCGATGTGTACAGCCATATCTCATCAAGCCCAAGCGTCCACCTTATACGCCTTAACATAATTTACACTTGTTCATCTAACTATTCATGACACATGTTCAATTTCACACGCTGCATAAGCAACATCGTACACATAAACGCGCACGTGCACACACACACACACACACACACACACACACACACACACCTTTGATAACGCCAACCATTTAGGAATATATATTTCGAATTGTTTAGCGGGGCAGTACCCCCATTTACACGCAAGACTCGCGGTACACAAGCAGAAGGTATGTTCAAGCACTGCTCGCGCACGACCTACTTCTTTTTCTAGACGCTGTCACCCTTGTTCTTTTTCGTATGGCATTGGGTTCACCAATTCGACATCTTCCCGCAGAGCAACGAGATGTGCCATGAGCGTTTCGAACTGGTACGTGGGGACGCCTCCCTCGGCGGAGTCGTTCATGTAGGATCCGGTCAAGTGCAGGTGGTTCCTGACCACCGTCATGTACTCGCCGAAGAACTGCGGGAAGTACCTCAAGATCTCGTCTCTAAGGGATCGCGGGCAAGCCGACCTTCCTCGCAGACATCCCTCGACCGCGTTGCACACAGCGACCCTGATGGTCTCGTGCTGCAGGGTGGTGTTGTAGCGTATCTTGTCGTTCAGCCACGTTCCTAGCGTCGGAAGGACCCCGAAGCCGGAACCCAGGGTCACGGGATTTTCATTAGTCATCAGCGATTTGATGGTGTACAGCACGTTCCCCAGGCACTGTGAAGAACTCCACGTGGTTCCGTAAGAGCTTGTTCCCAGGAGACCCAGGCACACCTTGCCGTTCTCGTAGAAGCTCGGTCCAAACCGCACGCGCCCGGCGTCCGTGGTCATCAGGCGCACTCTCGGAGGACTGTGGGGGTAGTCGGCCGGACACTTGATCAGAAAGTGGAAGAAACCGCCTTCGTACGGGGTGCCTGGAGGTCCCAGGATCAGCGCGTGGATCTTGGTGACGTTGTGTTCCTCGGCGGATATGAAGATACCGGGTACGCGATAGCGCTCGACCTCCTTGATGTCCTGTTCGACCCTGAACAGGCATCCGGGGGTCGGTTCTTCGTGCTCGCACGAGATCGGGTCCCAGAAGTTCGGAGAAGGGGCGGAAATCTGTTTGGGCTTGTCTTGCGATTCCCTGTCGGCGGGCGCTATGTGCGGAAAAAGCATCATTTTGACGAATTTCGCAGCAAGAGCCGAGGCCAATTATTCAATGTGGTACCTATAAAGGCGTAAAATGACTATGATGGTGACGGTGATAGTAGTGGTTCAAAACGTTACCCGTACCCACTGCGGAGGACCACCGAAGTCACGAGATTTAAATGTGGTAAAAAAAGCACTACGAAATATACTATATAGGGAAGAGTGAAAGTGTAATCAGATTCCTTGATACGTACAAATCATTTTTACAGCTCGCAAATAAACGCGAACACCGAGATTCATTCTGCAAACTTCGCTGATACCAACATCATTATGTACTTTTTGTCTTCAATCGTGAAATCCTATTCCAAAGACGGAAAGTTGCATTAGCCACTGGAATTGTGGTTTGAGTTTTACCCCACTTTTTTGCCCGACACAAGTTCGCCGAACAAACGGCTGTACGCTAAGTACAAATAAGGGGGTCTTCCACTCTTCCCTCTTCATACAACGGGACGATACACAGTTTAACCTCGCAATAACGAAAACCCTAAAGAACGAAATTCTTGCGGCAACGAAGAAATCTGGCGTACTCAGCGAACATTAGTAGAATTTACTGCATTGGCCCCATCCTTACAGGGAAGAGATTTTAAAAAGCACTCTCGTAGTTATGAAAATTTAAGGTAGTGATCCACAACATACTTTTTTCAGCCCATGACCTAATTGGTTGAAAAGTCGGGCACATGAAAGTCCACCAACAAGCATTGGTGCAACTACTGCTGTTAAATTTGGTCACACCATGATGGCGAAGCATTTCTTAGCCAGCTTCTGCAACTTCCAGCGTATCATCTATCTATCTAGCCGCCTAAAAATTTGTGCTCTCCTGGCCATATCGTTTATGAGATGTTTACAAAACCTGATGTGCCATAACATGACTGCATGACGAACATATATAATAGGTCAAATAACGAAAGCCATGACATAGGTATTCGTTATGAACGGCAAGACATGCCATGGGCTTGAAGGAAAGCGTAAACCTTAAGGGCTTGTTTTCTTTGTTAGACACAGTATCAATGAGAACTTACAAACAATCATGCCAGGGAAAGTATTGGGAATGGTATTAGAAGTAACTGTAATGTAAACGTCAAGAAGTAAAAGTGGCCTTGGTGCTCTTGCATGGGGCTGTTTCGTTAGCTTGACATATACGAAAATCCTTATGGCGTGACAAGAGTGTATGACGAGCATAAGTGAGAAGTACGAACGTGCAAATTATTACATGAACGTCATGCACAGCCTCATTTACGGGAAATGGTTTCGAGGACCTCGTGGTCTTTAACTATATATATATATATATATATAAAAGTGGTCTTTATTATGAATTATGAAACACATTTATGAATGGCCCACAGAAATCACACGTGGTAGCAAGAAAATCACGGTATGGATGTCAAAAATGACATGGTGTACATGCCACGCTCATGTTGCGCTCGCGACTGGTCGGCTAGCTTGACATACCCCAAAGCATGAATACTGTTCGTTGTGACTGTATGACGAAAATACATGGAAGGGGGAACATGAACATCGTGATATGCATGTTATGTACTGCATTACACACTCATAGTGCGCTCGCGGCCAGTTCGCTGTATCGATATACACCGAAACTGGTATTGCGTGACGTGACGTGACTGAACATAAATGACAGGTCCCAACATGCAAATGAAGACATAGATGTCATTTTCAAGATGATTTACTCCTTGCTAGCTGCTTTGAGTTGCATAGATGCCCAAAGTGCTTAAGATCTGATATCTTTTTTTTTCGTAAAAAACAGTTTTTTGTTGTTGTTGGTAACGCTTCTGTATAGGTAACTATATCGGCCAATGACGTGGCAAGTGACGACACTCCCAACCGTGACGTCACGCTGAAAGACATTCTCTAGACTGATCGTGCAAGATCAGTTCAGCGACAATGTTATGGTGCTATGGGACAACAACCAAAAGACAATCACAGTCGCGAAGATATGAGACAGCAATGTTGATGATGCTCGCCCCGCCGCGGTGGTCTAGTGGCTAAGGTACTCGGCTGCTGACCCGCAGGTTGCGGGATCTAATCCCGGCTGCGGCTGCTGCATTTCCGATGGAGGCGGAAATGTTGTAGGCCCATGTACTCAGATTTGGGAGCACGTTAAAGAACCCCAGGTGGTCGAAATTTCCGGAGCCCCCCACTACGGCGTCTCTCTTAATCATATAGTGGTTTTGGGACGTTAAACCCCACATATCGATCAATCAATGTTGATGATGCTCCTCAACCCTTTGCCACTCATACGTTCCTTATTTGAAAGCCAATTACTACATATATTTACCCTGCATGTTAGATTCAACGCATTCGATAGCGCCGCAATACATGAACGCCGGAGTTTATCTGGACAATTGAGACCATGCGCAACGCATCGCACCAAAATGTAGGAGCGGACGCTCAGCACCGAAAAAATGCCAAATACTACAATGGGCACATGCCTGCTGTCATTCTTTCGTTACTTCCCCAGTCACGCATCAGGTCTGGAACTTGGTGCGACCAGCTGCCATGCTTTGTTTTACCTTTTCCTATAGTGCTCGCTCGATCACGTGCATGGCAGCCGGTCTCGACCGGTCGAGGTCGAAGCCACGATGCCATCTTGGTGGTGCGTCCTCGATCCATCTTTTTCGACGCAATAACGAAAAACAATGACGACAGGATCCCACTCTTCTTCTTCGGGGCGTCACCACTTCTTTCCAAGTTTTCCAATCAGTTGGAAGAATGCGGAACGCACCTCGAAGTTGTCGTCGGCGGGTGGCAGCCACGCGACGCAACCAACGCGAAGCACGTTTCTGGCGTCGCGTTTGTAATGACAACCGGCGTATGAAAGATAAAATAAATAAATGCAACGAAGCACTGTACGTATAACCGGCGTTCTGAATTTACCGCAAGAGTTAAAAAAAAGCTATTAACGACTCGTGGAAGGCAAGCGAAGCGGCGTGGCACAAGAACTCCGCCGAAAGATAAATGAAAAAAAAAAAGCACGCGAAAAATTAGAAAAAAAAATTGACGGAACGGCAGAGCATCAAAGCGAAACGGATAGGACACGAAAGAGGGAAGCGAATCGGACACACAAAAGACGCGATTAAAACGAAAGGAAAATAAACAAGTCGTCGTTGCGTTGCCTGCGCAGACGACGCGCGCTTCTTCGTTCGAGCAGACGACGCGAGACGGAATAGCGGACGACACGAGCGTCGACAACGACGTTTCGGAGCCTATTAATATATGTATGTTAAAAAAACAAAACAAGTACAAGCCCCACTGGTGGGGGGTCGCTCGTAATCATCCTCGAATTATCCTCGTCTCCGCTAGAACACTGTTCGCTTCATTGTCTTCTCATGTCGTTCTCTAGCATTTTTTTTTGGTTTAACTTTTAGCTGTGAGCCACTTCGATCTGTGAAGTTGGCCAAAGAACTACCTCGCGGCAGCTGTAAACAACGACCGGCCATCACAGCGTGCTTTCTCCCTCCCCATATATTTGTTGGACTTTATTTTTTCGTCCCGATCTCAAGCACCGCTAGGAGTGCTTGTCGCCAGAGATGAGTGTCGTCTCGGTCCTGGCTCCATTGAAGTGGGACACTTTATATATACGTACACTCGCAGAACTTACGCTCCATCTCGCACAGAAACGCGCAACTCCGAAAGAATCCTACTTGATTTGTTTCTTGTTGACTTCATCATGCAGCCACACATAGGAGGCCCTTGCATTTCTGGTGTCGCATAAAAAATAATAGAAAAAAATCATTGTACACAAGCACTGTCACGGTGGTCGCCTCGTATAACTGGATCGCTGTCATCGTCCCTGTTGTCGCGTTACACCAGACCGCACATGCGCACTCGCTTCACTTTTTTTTGTACAATAGAACGCACGCAGGGGATGCTGTATAAGGAGGTCCAGATAAAGATAGAAAACCAAGTCTCGAGAAAAAGAAAACTCCACGGCTCGAACGAAGTTCTGCAGACAGCGGAGAAAGCGCATCGAGCCGTGCATAATGCATGGGACGTGCGTATGAGAACAGCGGCCGCGTATACATAAAGACAAGAGTTGTTAGGCCTCCTATGTACAACGCATAGACTGCTCTTCAGCGCACTTGTTCATCCCCCCCCCTCCCAGAACGACTTGGTCCTCGTCGACTGCTGCTCTAATATTGATGGCGCCGCTCTCGCGAGCTCTGTTTCGCTCCTTCGCGTCGGCAGCCAATTCCGGGAGTCGAGAGACGCCAGGGGGCGCTTTAAGCGGGCAGTGCTCGACTGCGGAATCGCAGTCGTACTAGTCAGTTCTTTTTACTTTCTTTCCGCGCACTGCGAAGACATGTTCTGCGTGAAGAAGTAAGCGGGGCCCGTGTCGGTGTGGAAGCGGAGAGGAGTACTACTAACTCGACATGTCGCGCTCGAAATGAACAGCTCTTCATCTTGGCCATTTTTACAGACCCACATAGAATTACGCTCGGACCACAAACGAAGTGGCCTCTCGGCCGCGCTGTCGTACTTGAGTGCGCGCTGTCACCGAGTAGAACGAGTGTACAACGAGTATGGGGGGAGGGGGGGGTGAAAGGAAGCTTATACAAGTTTCCGAGACAAACCGTAGTGCGTGGACAGCATGGAGCTGCAGTAATTGAGTCGCGTTGCTCGCAGCAGTGAAAAGGAAAAATAAAACACAGAAGAGAATAGCAGCAGATGAGGTGCGCAACCGAGTGTAATAAAAAAATAAAAATAAATAAACGAGACGTAAGCGAAACAAAGAACCATCAAATGGAACGAGGGAGCTATCTACTGGCGAACATGTCGGACACGACCAAGAGACCTAAAAAAGAAGAGAATAAAAAAAAAGGCTTCCACCGTTGATGTGCGTGCGGCCTTTCTCATGCATTTTCGATGCCGGCGAGTTCTCGCGTTTGAGAGCGTTTTTGCATGTCTTATATTACCTTCTGTGTGTCTTTGTTTTCTTTTCAACGTTCTACTTACCCTCCGAGCGTTTCTCCGAACAACCGTTGTATAGAGGAGCACACCGCATACGGGCCCGCATGGCGAATTACTACACAGTAAAAATTTTTACACCCAGAAGGGTGTAAATGAGCTTGTCCCGTGGACGACACCCTAAGGGTGTTAATTCAGCACCTTCCAAAAAGGGTGCTTTTTCATGCACCCTTAGAATAGGGTGTACATGTAAAAAAACTGTAGGGTGTTAAAAAAACACCCTTAAGGAAGGGTGCCTTCGATGTCCATCACTTTTTTAGCACCCTCTGAGGAGGGTGCGAGAAGGGTGCACAAGGGTGTTGAGTGCCCATGGCAGGGGTGCCAGTATTCTTTTAGACTGCACTAATAGATATCAGCATGCACTGATTACACACTACTTGAAGAAAGTGGTCCTCATTATCAATGGTGCGCCACCTGTCGAGCTCCATTCATTGCGTCTGGGCAAAAATATAAACGCGTGCCATTGTGTATGAACTTGTGCTGGATCTATATATACTTCACAGTATATGCATAATGCGCGTTACAGAAAATGAAGCCTTGCTGCCCTTGCATATTGCGTTTATTTAATAGGCAAATAAAACAAACTTTTCTTCTGCCACACAACTTTTTCACCAGATATACGTTCACGTATACGTACACTACACATGCAACACCTCAAATGTTTATTATATTTATTCAGTTTCACTTCATTGACAATTCTTTGCAACATACAATTACACTGGTTTCAGTTTAGGATATGCGTCAAGTACATAGAGACTACAAATGAAATATACGCTAATATATCCCTATAATTCTTTCAAGTATCTACAATCCCAGTGGTTTCCAGTTTAATACTCCTTCATGTACACAATCGGTTAATAGGAATGAAATACAAGCATATATATACTTATGATTCTTTCAAATATATACAATCACCATGATTTCACTATATATGCCTTCATGTACACAATCGTTCCCAAGAAGTGATGCACACAAAAATATATATGGATAGTGTTTTCAAATGTATATAATCACAGTGGATTAAGCTTTGTATTCCTGGATGTATAACAATTGGTTATGAGAAATGATGTACATGCAAACATATACGGGTTTTTGCACATATAACTTTAGCGAATACTTAAGAAACCAATACAATGATCAGAAACACAATAAGCTAAAAACGAACACAAAACTGAGTCAAAACACACAAAAAACAAAAGAGGTAATGCATAATTAAGGCTAATGACACAGCTGGGTCACTTTATGCCAAATGTCCCAGCCATTTTGGCAACCATCTCAAATGTATTCGAAAAACTCGTGCTGCATTGAAAATAGTGAATTTCTGGAATATTTAGGAGAGGAAAAATCTTTGGTCACGTGGCTGCCTTCTGAACTTTCTGGAATGCCGTCTAGGTGTTGTATGTGAATGGAATGAAAAAACTTTATTTCGGTCCTGCAGGACGCGCTTAGCGCGTAGCGGGCGTCTCCCACGTAGGGACCGACAGGGAGTACCTGGCGGCCGCTTCGTGGGCCTGCTGGACGGCCCATCGCTGGTCGGCGAGAAGTGAGCTCCTGAGGGACCTCTCCCACTTGCTTGAGGTAGAGTCGGGAGGAGTTGTTCTACACTCCCAGAGCATGTGTTGGAGTGTCGCTGTGTGTCCACATGATGGGCATGTGTCGCTGGGGTATGCATCGGGATAATAAACGTGAAGCGTGGCAAGGTTTGGGTACGTTTGTGTCTGTAATAGGCGTAGGGTTAATGCCTGTGGTCGGTTAAGTTTCGGAAAATTTTATTTTAAAAGCACCGCTCCTTCTTTTCATACGAAACTCGGTCTACGTGTTACGTAACAAGAGCTTAATTTGGGAGAGTTGGTTCATCGTGGTTGTGTGCTAGTCACAGCGCGACAACTTTCGGAAGAGACAGAGAGGACAGGAAAGAGCACCGACTGTCAACTGAATTTAATGAATGTGCTACGAGCGCTTTTATACGGAGTACAAGAACCGTGTTCATGCGCGACGACACGTGTGAGCACTACAAAATAATCTTTAACCGTGAAAAGAATACTCCCTCTCGGAAAGGATAAGTGAACGTGTAGTGATGCACTGATCATTGGTTTACCTGATAAAAAATACTTCTACAAACATTAAATTGGCATTAAGTAAACCTATTCTCGTGACGAATGGGGCAAGATTGACTATTCCTGTTGCTGTTTAGTACGCACACTTTTGAAAGCTTGCAAGGGGTGGAAAACAACACGCTAATATCATATGTGCTGGCTATTTTTTTAATTGTGAGACACATGATGTGGTATAACATGCAAAGGTTTTGGTCATTGTTTTTTGTTGGTCCTGTCTAACTTTACTTTCTGCAGGAGGGTTTTGCAAACGGGTGTGATGATTCTGTTGGGATACCCAGCATCTTTTAGTCTTTTAATCTGGTTTTTAAACCTGACCTCACCCTTGTGCTAACATGACTTCTGAAGGGTGGCCTGAGTACATGAGGTATCAATTCCTCTTTCTACTAATTTTGAATGCCCACTATCAAAAGGCAGAACATTCTTAGCACTCCTCGGCTGATAGCACCAGCCAATACCCCAACAGCATCATCACACTTGTTTGTGAAACCCTCCTGCAGAAAGTAAAGTTAAAGGAAGCAGGACCAAAAGAAAAAGAGAATGACCAATCACCTTTGCATGTCACACGGTACTACGTACATAAGGTGTCTCACAATTTTAGGAAAAGAGCCAGCAGATATGACATTGTTGTTTTCCACCCCTTGCAAGCTTTCAAAAGTGCATGTACTTACAGCAACAGGAATAGTCAATCTTGCACCATTCGTCACTATAATAGGTTTACTGAATGCCAATCTAATGTGTATAAGATACCGCTAACATGTGGAAAAGTAAACAGGACAAACTGGGCAATGCTTCAATGATCAAGCAAGACGGCATGCTTTAAATGTTAAGAAGAGCTATAGTAGTCTCATGGCCGGACACCGTAAAGAATGTAAGTGTAGTCCTAGGTTTCATAAAACACGGTTTTTGAAAAAAAAGCAAGCAGAAAAATGAGAGATTTTAGAACTCTTTATCAGGAAGGCCAAGGATCAATCATCAGTACACCTTCACTTATCTTTTCCGAAAAAGAGTATTCTTTTCTCGGTTAAACTTATTTTGTCATGGTCACACATGTGTTGTTGCAGATGAGCCCTGGTCTTGTGCTCAGTATAAGAACGCTCGTATCACCTTCAATAAAATTCAGTTGACAGCGCTCTTTCCTGTCCTTTTTGCGATAAGATTTTTATTACAGAAAGAATTTCGTTTTCTTACAATTTAGGTATAATAATGAGTTTTCATTGTGTCACAACATGGAGCAAATTGCATCTCAATACGGACAAAAATCACAATTTTGTGAAATTCGTGATATTTTCTCGTATATTTCAGCAGCTTGAGAGGTCTAAAGATATTTTTTTCCTCAAAATATACCTTCTGTGGAGTAAATATTCACTGCTCAGATATTCATACAAAGTGCAATATTGCAATAAAAAATGCAAACATAACACATTTTGGCTTTATTCTTGGAAGCGAATGTGGCTAAAAAATTGCACTATTACTATTGAGCTTCAAATACCTTACAGAAGCACATTTACTTAACAGGTAGACCGAATTTGCTTTAGAAAAAATAAGCGGTAGTTTTAAAACAAAATTTTCCACAAACAGCACACAGACGGCATTATGCCAGGAAGTTATAAGCCAGCCACATGAACAAAACTTTTTTTCTCGCTGAAATATTCTAGCAGTTCACTGTTTTCAACGCAGTAAGTCAGCACTTTTTTTTTCAAATACAATTCAGATGGTCGCCAAAGTGGCTGGGACGTTTGGCATGGAATGGTCCAGTTATATTTAAGCAAAATAACTTACACAAATAACAATGTTTGTTCATCTACCATGACCACACTAGAAAAAGTTGTTCAGGCATTGTGACACTAAAATTTTCAGCGTCGTACTGCCTGAACAACTTCTTTGATAAACTCCAAACTCACGCCGAGAAAAATCCGCTCAATCACGGTGGTTGTTAAAGGCCTTGCGGTCGTAGACAATGTTGAAAATAAAAAAAAATCAACTCATCAGTGCTGTCACTCCTTCTTCGTCATTACTGACACGAAAGATGTTTCGGTTATCCATGTGGAGGTTCAGGAAGTAGGCTTGCTCTAGACTGGGGCCGGGGGGTAGACTACGCAGGACGTCAGCGGCACCCTCTCATCCTGTAATAAGAGCAAATATGACTTCTCTTAAAAGGATGTTCGTGCTGTTCTGGCAGCACCATATATAAAGAATGTGTAGTGTATATCCTTCGAAATGGCGTGTAATTGACATTACACTGAACTCGAAGCATACAACCCATACATTCTAATAATTTCGTATGATAAAGATAAGAGTTTTCCAGCATACAGCAAATTCCCGAAATGAGGTGAAGTGTAAGACTACAGCTCGAAAATGGCACTTACGAAAGCCTGAACTCACCTAAGAATCAAATTCCTTATAGGGTAGTGAGCCAGTGTGAAAAACAATTCCTAAAGTACAACGCTCAGAACATGTAACATTAATCAAAATGCACAAGAAACTCACCTCTTCATGTACAAACAGTGAAGACATCTCTGCTTTCTCTTTTACATGAGAACAAATGATCTTGGGCGTGGCACTAGCGAAGAGGTCTGCAAAAAAAGTTAAAGATTTACTGACTTTAATCACGCCTCTAACAATCTGAGGAATTATTACAAGTCACCAATCAGTGCAATTCTGACTGCGTCTATAAGGGCTTCAAAAATGAACAATTTTCTCGTTCTTTCTACCCTCACAAGACGCTCCGTCAATGGAATCTAATCCAAATTTGACGCTGTGCTTCCTATTTGCCTGCTTTCTAGACGTAGGGCTGCGAACATGTGTTTTGTGCACCTAATCTAGCACAGAAATTCGTCATCTATAATTCAATCTTCTTAATTCATTGTAATTTGATAAAAGATGTGATAGCTCGTCCAGTTTTTAAAGAGTTGCGGGCCTGCAATAGGCACTGCCTTGCACGTATTAAAGCACTTCTTTAAAAAAAAAATTTCAAAGCTTGCTTTCAGAAAAAGCGTCTGGCATATTTCGACAACCAAGCCCATCCTCTGATGGCAATCAGGGGCACGCTGTTAGCGATTATTGACTATGGGATTTACAAACGTAACCCGTGCCTAAATACTCAGTTAAACACAATCACGCAAGTAAGAGCGCTCGAACGCGGCAACGCGCGCGGACGCCGACTACGTTGCAGCAGCCATGGCTTATGCTAGAGCAACCGCACATAGCTCCAACAGTCACGTATACTCTCTCGATTCTGTTATAACGCCGAACATTATCGCAGATGAAAGCGAAGCACGAAAACAGCAAACAGAAACGAGGGAAAACAACACACGGCGATGGCCACAACAACGCGTTTTTGCAAGTCTGCTAGATCTTTCCCTGTTGCTGGTGGCACTTGTCCTAAATAGCTTAAAAGACCGAGGCGCACGTGCTGGGAGCATCGCGGCATATCAGCACCTCCAACTATACCATCTTTAAGCAAAAAAAAAGCCATTTCGTACAGTGCGCCTCTGTACATAATTTTTGCTTTTTCTTTCTTTTTTTACGCTTACACCTACAGAAGCACGTTGCACATTTGAGTAATAATAGAATTGTTATTACGATGTAGCCCAAAGCACATCTTAAAACAATATCAATCACTTTGTTCACTGTAGAGACAATGTGCGATCAGCAACTAATCCCGCCCTTGTTAAGTGATCACATCACTCACTGTATGAGTGATGCAGGCACTTACACAACATCGCGCATAGCAGTGTGAACTCGTTAAGTCACACGTTTAATCGGGCATCTGCAACAGGCCCGCGAACGCATGCTGTTGTAAATGGCTGGCAGCCTACTTCGGCAGAGCTGCTGCAGGCGCCCAGCTAGCGCTGTATGATTACTACCTACGAAAACAGTACACTCACCGTTAATAGGCCCACGTTGTCCGTGTCCGCCACTGCATGAATATTCCTTAATCCGAGCGTCACTTCGAACACGGTGTCATGCGTGACCACCATTGAATATGCGCCTGTTCGCTAGAATACACACAGCGACCAAGACCCCAGACCAACGCAACGCATTTGAAAGACGATGAGACAGAGGGAGCAACGTTGAGAGAGAGAAGGAGGAGGCACTGGCGGTGGCGTGGCGGCGCCAGTGCCTCCTCCTTCCTCCTCCGCAGTTGTCCACGCAGGTGTTCGGTGACGCAACTCTTCGCTTATCTACGCCGCCGTTGTGGGAGCAACGCTGGCCGGGGTGAGCGTGAGCGGTGGGGGGGGGGGGGGGGAGGAGCGAAAACCCGCCAAGGCGGCGCCGAAAGGCAAACGCTATGGCGCATACGGCGGACGGTCGTTCGGCGCGGAATGACTCCTTGTAAACGGCAACTCTCCTCCCAGCCAGTCGCACAGCGACGCAGATTCTTTACCAGCCTCGGGTTCTTTGAGTATTTTGACGGAATGCGATTGCAGTGGGCGAAAAATAGTGAAGCAAATCTTGCGGAAAACGAAGTGCACAATGGAATGGCCAGAAACAATAATTATTTCGTCCTCGGTGGCATTAGCGGGAGAGCATCGCCACACCTTTTTCCAGAGGAATTTCTTTTCTCATTGTCTGTGTCTGGCTATTCCGCGTATGGTGCCGCAAACACTGAATGCGTAGTCGAAGCTGGAACAAATTAATCCACAGTCGCGGATGTTTATTACAAGGCTTGTCACGCACCACGAAACGTGCCGAGGTTGTTATAACAAACTTTTTGCTGACCACATGATCAGCACATAATTCCATATGGTTGCCCAATGAGCTAGCTAAGCACCTGTAGCAAAGGCAGGGCACGTTCTTGTTAAACGTTGTTAATATAAACGATGGTTGTGCATAAGTGCATTGACGGCTTTCCGTGTGAATTGGTCATAACCCACGTTTTCGAGCGTAGAAGCGCCTCAGCGGACCTAATCAGCTACCACAGCAAGTTCGTAAGCAATAATTTGGTACGAAAGTGTGCAGCTGTTTTCCATGTACTGAATAGTCCGTGTACAGTGCGTTGACCACCGCCATTTCTTAAGCCACCTCCCATATAGACTCCCAGTCTGAACAGGTGTGGGACCTTAAACACTATGAAGCAGTGCCCCCCCCCCCCGCACACACACACACGAAATTTGAGGGCGCACGGGCTGATACACACGCATACTTATTCACAGGCGCACACACATACACGTATACACACATACGGCAACACACACACGCGACCGTAAACGCACGCATGCATGGGCGTACACATGTGCACAGGCACGCTAACACAAGCACGGACTCGCACATACACGCGCACGCACACATGCACGGGTGTACACACAATCGCGCTTACACGCGAACACATGCGCAGGCTCACGCACACACACCCATACTCGGGCGAACATTATGTTCCTGTATATAATCCACAGCAAACATGTAGCTTATAACCAACGCTAAGGAAAGCTTTCGTAACATGGATTGCAGTTAATTGCCATTATAGATGAAACGCGCTTTGCTTCTGCTGACATTCTGCTGTATTCGGAGAGCACCTTCACACATTCTAAGTCAATTAGGCCGTCATTTAACGCAAGGTCCACATATTCGTGCAGTAGCTGCGCTGCTCAGCCGCCAATCCGAAGGTCGCGGGTTCGATGCCGGCCGTGGCAGTCGAATTAAGGCGGAGGCGAAAATGTGGAAGCCTTTGCACTGTGCGATATGAGCGCTCATTAAAGAACACCAAATGGTGAAAAGCTGCAGCTTTCCACTACGACGACCCTCATAATCATATCGAGGTTTTTGAGACGTAAAATCCCAAATATTATAATTATGTGTTCTTCTTATGCTGCATATTTCATCCGATGAATCGGCACCTACACCCTTCTCAGGCACAAAAGCACCCTTAGAGCCTATTTTAGGGTGCTATCGAGGCAAGCACCCAAACAAAAGGGTGCTTTTTTTTCAATCGACCATTTATGGGTGTTAAAGGGTGTTGCAAAGGGTGCTTTCTCGTAAAAGCACCCTTTTTACACCCTTTTGGGTGCAAAAATTTTTACTGTGTACGCGAACACATCGGCTGGGACGGAGAATGAATTCGAGGAGAGTTGTACTGCGAAACAATCAGGCGCAAGAGCACCGCTAACTCACACGATGCGTTAACCACGAGGCTGCGACTAACCAGAACGCTGTGTTGTTCCGCTTCGAAGATGAAGTCAGACAGCACTCGTTCAGCGTATGAAAGAAGTGGCTTGCTTCGTTCGTAGAAACAAAACTATGGATAGAAAATATTCAGACTGTTATAAAAAAATGTTATGGCGAGAGAGACAGCAAAAGTGCAACTACCGCGGTTTAGCGAGCAATGTTTACATACGGTTGTTTTTTTTTCATGAAAACGCGCCCTTAAGGCATACAGAGCTTGGGGCATACATATGTGTTATTATACGTGTTGCAAAGCCTTTGTTGTGTGTTAATTGAAGCAATGTCTGAAGGAATCAGTTATCACGTATCTAACGCACGGTTAAAGTGGTCATGACACCATAGCGAATGTCAAGTATAGTAGACCACGGGGTGGTCCCATTGCAGACCTAGACGTGACCGTGTTATGTGGTATACGCGTCTGCTTTTATCCCTCAATTTAAGGAGAAAGCTTCAGCGAAAACGAAGGAGGACCTCAAAGAAAAGAAGAGTGCACTGGCTTCTAACATTTGCTTCATTTTTCTCTTGGCTACGCATATAAATGAAACACCTTGCATGTGCATGTGGTTGCGGCATTTAAATTCGTTGTTTGCGAAAAGAATAAAGATGTAATTAGCAAACGCCAGTGCTTATTTCTTCTATCCTTTGTGGTCCACCTTGGCTTGAGCTAAAGTTTTCTCCTTAAATGCTGTGTGGCAGTGAGGACCCTCAGTAGTTTAGCTGGAGTTTCACTGAATCTCTGGAACGGAGTGGTATGGACACGTATGGCGTTCAGTGGCAAATGCAAGGAGTTCCACGTTGAGATCTCATGAGGTGTAATGACCATGCCGGCCCGATGCCTTTTAAACATTACATTCTCCACACTATAATAAACTGAAGGGGTAGGAACAGGTCCCCCATGGGACACGAATCCATACGCCTTGATATTGTTAAGTATGTAACGAAACAATACGAAGACGACAACGATGGCAACGACGACGACGGTGATGATGAAGATGTTGTTGTTGTTGATGATGATGATGATGGCAATGATGATATTGCCTTAAGCATGGCTCATACCCACTCAGAGGGATCAGCCAAGAATCAATTATATGAATTAGTGAGTAATTTTAGTACTGAACATCGATAACCAATTAGAGCAAAACGACGTAAGACAAAAATAATTGTTTTCTCTCGGCGAAGATCACGCCGTCTTCGTCTCCATGTTTATAATGTCGTGACATCCAGTTCTTTTCTTCCTTCGTATATCATAACTTCAACTGCTGTACATTACGAGTACCCCTTCTACTATTAACCTCAAGGGATCAGGTCCAGTAAATGCCAAGCTAACTCCGAGACATATATACGACCAGGCAAGCGCAACCTCGCGTTGCCCTCAAGATCGCGTCCTCGCGTTAATATACCATCGCCCTAATGTGGAGAGGTTAGGACACAAAGAACTGGTGAGGGTGAAGAAGGGCGGACATGGTACACGCTTAGGGCGAGGAAGACCGATAATGACAATGCTGTATCAACGAGGGAGACGAGGTTTGAGTTCCGACGCTCCGAAGCACGCTTGAAGAAAGCCGCTCAAATTCACAAATACATCGCGGCCCACTAGTACCTGACTGACTAAAGACAGAGGCTCTAGTGACCTCAAGTTAGTTGTAAGTAAACTTTTTGAACATCATCAAAAGACCCCACAGGCCAGTTGTTGAGAGATAGCGTGATAAAACAATTATTGCAAAAATAAAAGAAGGCAGTTCGGGAGCCAAAGCACCACCGCGCGCTACATGGTCGGCGGCCTTAGCCCGGGACAGCTGAAGACGAGGGCCCTACTCAAGGTTACCGTTGGGGGCTACTTTTCGCAAGGGCTACTTTTCGCAAAGGCTACTTTTCGACCAGTTTGGCGACTAAAGTTTCTATAGTTGGTGCCATGGCTATTTATTGCTTACATTTAAATTTCTGATTTTACTTACTCAAACTGGTTTCGTTTATTCATCAATAGTAAATATAAATACTCTGTTCATAAAACCACTCCAGTTCTATTTGGCAACAAATCTAGCGATAATATTGCTACAATCTCATATTTAGAAACGAAGCCCTTTGCTCCGATAGCATGGAAGCATTAACAACATGAACAGAATATCAGCATCTAAAATTTCTATGTATGGCTTGGTAGACTCAGCCTCGGCAAGCAGAAGTTACAATCACAAGATTTCAGTGCCGTGTGCCCCCTATGAACTTTTATTTTCACAGGGCTGGCCAGACGATGTCGCCTATCTGCCAATTCTGCGGGGATTGAACAATATTTTTTGACATGTCACAGATACGCATATATTAGAAGACTACTTGTTACTCTAGCGGACGTGGCTGCAAACAAACCGAGGGTGAGAGTAGCGAGGTTTTTTGCTGTATTCATCATCATCATCATCGTCATCATCATCATCAGCCTGACTACGTCCACTGTAGGACAAAGGCCTCTCCCATGTTCCGCCAGTCAACTCGGTCCTCTGCTTGCTGCTGTCAGTTTATAACCGCAAACTTCTTAATCTCCTCTGCCCGCCTAACCTTCTGTCTCCCCCTAACCCGTTTGCTTTCTCTGGGAATCCAGTTAGTTAACTTTAATGACTAGCGGTTATCCTGCCTACGCGCTACATGCCCGACCCATGTCCATTTCCATTTCTTCTTCTTGATTTCAACTATGATATCCTTAACCCCCGTTTGTTCCCTAATCCACTCTGCTCTCTTCTTGTCTCTTAAGGTTACACCTACCATTTTTCTTTGCATTTCTCACTGCGTCGTCCTCAATTTAAGCTGAACCCTCTTTGTGAGTCTCCAGGTTTCTGCTCCATAGCTAAGTGCCGGCAAGATACAGCTGTTATATACCTTCCTCTTGAGGGATAGTGGCAATCTACCTGTCATAATTTGAGAGTGCTTGCCGAATGTGCTTCACCCCATTCTTATTCTTCTAGTTACACCAATCTCGTGATTCGGCTCCGCAGTTATTACCTTCATGATGAAACAAGTGCAAAAAACTCACACACTCAGAGAGGACACAGACAAGCGCTTTTTTTTATTAACGAGGTGATGGTGGCAGGGTTAGAAAGGAAGGCGGTGTTAACACATGGAAAAGGGCCCTTTGTACTAGAAATTACATTTAGGATGACTGCCAGGTAGGCGTGTTGGTAAATATTCATGATGAAACAAGCGCAAAAAACTCACACACTGAGAGAGGACACAGACGAGCGCTTGTCTGCGTCCTCTCTGAGTGTGTGTCCTCCTCTGTGTCCTCTTTTGTCTGTGTCCTCTCTGAGTGTGTGAGTTTTTTGCGCTTGTTTCATCATGAACCTTTAACAACACGCCCAACTGGCAGTCATCCTAAAAGTTATTACCTGCCCTAAGTAAACGTAGTCTTTTACAACTTGAAGTGCACTATTACCTATCTGGAAGCGCTGCTCTCTTCCGAGGTTGTTGTACATTACTTTCGTTTTCTGCAGATTACTTTTTAGACCCACCTTTCTGCTCTCCTTGTCTAACTCCGTAATCATGAGTTGCAATTCGTCCCCTGAGTTACTCAGCAATGCAATGTCATCGGCGAAGCGCAGGTTACTGAGGTACTCTCCATTAACTCTTATCCCTAACTGTTCCCATTCTAGGCTTCTAAATACCTCCTGTAAGCACGCGGTAAATAGCATTGGGGAGATTGTGTCCCTCTGCCTTACACCCTTCTTGATTGTTATTGTGTCGCTTTCTTTATGAACCACTATGGTAGCAGTTGATCCCCTGTAGAGTTTTCGCCGTATTATGACTTACATTATTACTTGTCAATGATGATGTATTACATGATGATGATGATAATTCCTTATAATGAAAACAGTGGTTTAAAAACAGTATGAGTTCCACTTGATAACAGCGTATTTCTGTACAAGCCACTCGTATCGAGGTTACACACTTCGTCGCAGCAAAGCGAGGTTGTGGAACACACTTGCGGGCAAGTGCACTTTGCAGCGAGTGACCCTAATTTTTAGAGTGACAGCGCGCAAATGACACTTACAGTGAAGTGTACTCGCCCACAGTGCACTTAAGCTACCACGTGTGCAGGAGTATTGAACTCGGTGGCGTCGTTTTGCTGTAATGATGCGGTCGACTCAACACAACAGGGTGACTGATCAGCTTACTGTGTCACTGATTATCATAGGTGATGACCGATTTCATAACGTTATCATATTGAAACCCAAATATTTATTCAAATATACTATTTGCTAATTCTACACGTACCTTTTGAGCATGAGGTGCTTTTAGCTCCCATTGTCGGCGGCTTTCAGATGACCTTAAGCAAAAAGCCAGCTCCGTTATCCGGGAATCTAAACGAGATCACCCGGGCATTATCGCGAGAACGAAACGATATTTCCGGCCAATCCGTCAAAATAATAATAATAATA
Organism: Rhipicephalus microplus; assembly: GCF_043290135.1. Classification (NCBI taxonomy): domain Eukaryota; kingdom Metazoa; phylum Arthropoda; class Arachnida; order Ixodida; family Ixodidae; genus Rhipicephalus; species Rhipicephalus microplus. The sequence continues at coordinate 153,967,490 of NC_134702.1, read as the reverse complement.
ATAATAATAATAATAATAATAATAATAATAATAATAATAATAATAATAATAATAATAATAATAATAATAATAATAATAATAATAATAATAATGCCGTTTTTGGCTGCCAACCCTTCGTGCAGGACTGCATTACATGCGCTAGTCACGGCTCCTTCAAGTTACAAAAATATTGCTTCAGGGCTCTTCTTAATGCTTGTTCGCACTGCTACTTAATATTTTAACTGTCATTTGTAACTTGACGCCAACCCATCTGTGTACATCAGAGCGCCTGCTGCCTTGAGTTGCCTTCGACGAGTTTTTGGTCTACAGTCAACTGCGCGCGTCTTAAATTCACGCAGAACCCGAACACGGAAATCTTTCTATGAGAACGATGAGAAGTTGATTCATTCATATATTCGTGCCCATTTTTTTGTTTTGAAGCTATATGCCAACGTCCACCAGAACGCTCATCGCGTCTCAATATGTTCTCGTGGACATGACATTGTGCCCTACACCGCTTATTATCTTCCTTATTACACGCGATAAGACCTCTCCTCGCTGCATTTCTTGACCAAACACCAAAGCCGACTTTGTTCCTGTCTTTTTACACTGTCCTAACAAACCGAAGCCCTCGTGGCAAGGGTCAGAACACCAAGAGCGATGCGGGCACGTGAATGTACAGCTAGCCATCGGAGCTACAAATACGGACAGTGCACTGGGCCAGAGGGGTCGCGAAAATTGCGAGGGGTCACAATTTAACGGATGGGTTTGAGTGCCGTCGTGTTGGGCTGTTAGTCATTGTGTTTTGTATCTTTAACAGCTAAACAAACAACGTTACTGTAGACGCAGTGTTTTGGTTGGTATGATGCACACGATATTCCATAGCCTTAATAATGAATGTCGCTATACAAAAGAAAACAAGAAGGCTTAATAGCCCAAAATGGTGGCGCCCAGTTGCTTACAGAAACTAGTCTTAGGGCCCATAACTGTACTGTTTCCTTTTTCTCATCAACCAATCTTCTCTCACACGTTTTTTCGTGAATCAGTGAAGTCGTTTACACGCCTACCATTATTCTTCTCGAGACTACCAGAGATGAGCTACGACGGTGCGGCGGTGTCACATAATGAAATCGCTTAGTTGATTAGTGCGCAGTGCGCAAACACGAACATACGTATGCAGTTCACGCGTATATGAGCGCGAAAGTGCGCTAACTCTACCTCCGCGCGGTTTTATTGCCGGCTGTGGTTTGATCTAGACATGCAACTAGACTGCTGTCGTATAATTACACTGCTTAAACTACGACAAGGCACACAAATTCCAGAGATCCACCACATACCATGACGGGTTTATTTTTCGTTCCTCCTAAACGTGAACTTAATTCGCCTTCTCCCTTCACCTCACAAGCCCCTCAAATGCAAATTGGAAGCCTAAATATATGTTATAGCTTTTAAATATGCCTGCGAGCTCAGACTTGTCTTGCGCAAACGCTATATAGATGCCACATCTTTGGGGCCATGCGGACATGAGGGCCGAAAGGTGCTCATGCTCGCTCGTTCGTCCTGTGGCTAAGGGCAAACGAAGGGCATCTATAGTGCACTGCAGTGCATACCGTGTCAGCCCCATGAATGAACAATTGGGTCTTCTGGAACAAGGCACAATCATGTGAACACGAGGAAGCAGTCGTGAATTTTTCACCGCCGCGTCCCGTTCTTGCCAGTCATTTCCACATCCCCCTTTTGTTTTTCCCGCCGTGTCTTCATATAGTTCTAACTTTCTTTGCTTTTATTTCATCATTTGCCTGTTTGTGGTTTGCTCGTTCTTGTTTCGTCTTTTTGTTTATACGGCGTATGAACGTGCAACGGGAGGTGTGGAGTCACCAGAGAGGGTCAATAATGGTATTCTCCTGTCCTTTTTTTTGTTCTCCACTGCAGAGTTTGTGGTGCCTCAAACATACATCCGTCGTATACTAGTTTACCACCGGCAATTCAGAACTAGGAGGTTCTTTTTTGTAGCCGCGGAGCTTTTCCTCGCATTATCGTGATGTCATGTCATGTCATTATCATGATGTCATGTCACGAGGTCATCACGTGCCATCGTCACTCGGTCAAAAGTGCGTTGATGCCGGTGGAAGTGCCACACCGCGCGAGTTGCAGAAAGCTGTAGGAGGCAGGCCGTATGCGCCAAACTGAGAACGCCAAAGCTCTTAAAACGAATACGAAACAAACACAGGTGTAGCACTAAGGGGACAAGGATGGCAAGGCACATTTGACAAAAATAAGTTCTTTATATATATATATTACAATGACCCTTATGTTGTATGAGACAACACCATTACACTGATTCACTGTAACAGACAAAACCACACATCTCTTGGTTGGCACCACTCTTACATTTTACAACGCCTCGTCACTGTCTCCTTGTGCTTGCGACTTTTCTCCAGCAAACTAGCGATTGGTCCTGCCAACCACCATGCACAGTCCACGATGCCACGTGTTTTAGTTGATTGCATTACTTTACCATTACGGAGCACTACGTTCATCACTGCGGAAACCAACGATGACCCTCCGTTCTCAGCGTGGCTGAGGACACTGAGGGCAAATTTTTCGGCCTTGTTGGCCGAATGACCTATATGGCACTCCCTACCTCGCCCTGAAGAACGTAGAGGTAGAGAAGCTGCACATCATGATTCGTAAGGCCACCGAAATCGCTTTAGGGCTCCCATTCAAGGCTTCCACTGTGAAACCACTGAAGATGGGCGGGCACAATGCCTGGCAGGAACTAGCCGAAGCATACAGAGCTATAGCAAGCTAGAACGGCTAAAGCTCTCGCCCACTGGAAGATCAGCGCTACAACGGCTGAACTGTAAGAAAAAAAAAAACCTTTATAGGCGACACGGACGCGTACCGAAAAGAAGGGATTGCGACAAACTTCCGCGAATCCTTCTGTATTGCACGAATCCCGCGTAATATGCACCCCACACATCACAAGGAAAGAAAGCAGACACGAGTGATTGCTCCACGACGAAATCACAGCGAAGATCCGGACGCCATATATACAGACGCAGCCAAGTATCCTGGTAGACACGCCTATAGTCTTTGAGCGTCGTTTATTCTCGGGGCGAAGAGCTCGCATCTGCTACAGTACTCACCCGAAGCCCAGAAACTGCAGAGGAGGCGGCAATTGGCCCAGGTACCACAACGTGCCTGGTTGCAGCTGTGGAATTTACAGATTCTCAAGCAGCCATACGAAACTACAGCAAAGGTCGTGTTTCTACCCAAGCAATCCAGATGTTGAAGCACCGAAGTACTCCGATCCCGTTCACCTGCATGACATGGGTTCCTGGGCACGAATGGCTGGAGGGAAACGAGGCGGCTCACGCCGCGGCCCGCGATAACGCCTACCGGGCTACACCTTCCCGCTTTCTAGATGCCAGGACTGCGTACGCGCAGGCTAAGTCTGTACATAGCACTTACTCTGCAATAATGCAACACCATAGGCTAGCGCGCAGAGAGTATCCACCACCACACTCGAAGTTCAACAAAGAGGACGTGAGCACCATACTGAGAAGACTGCAGAGCAACAGATACACACACGGCATACTAATGCACCGATTGTACCAAACATTACATTAATGTGTTTGCCCGATTTGCGCCGTACCTGACATGTTGGCCCACCTGATCCTTGAGTGTTTATGCAATACACATACAGACCTATCGCCTCCACCAAATACCTGCGACGCTGTTCAAGAAAACGAACACTTTCTCGAAACGTGGGAGGCCAAGCTCGCCTTGGAGGACCTAGATTAAGAACGACGTCTCGTCGCCAGGGCTAAGGAGGAATCGAAGGCCAGAGGGTTCCTGGAATGAAGAGACATCCCACCCAAGGTGGACGCGGAAACCCCGCTACACAGTTTCGAAAAATAAACGTTTATTCCTCCTCCTCCTTGTTGGACCGATAGGTTTGCGTAGCCCGATGCAACTTTCGGCACGTAGCACACACGTTTTAGTGACCGATTTCAGTCGTGGATACCTAGCACTTCCACCAATTTGTCATGAACGAAACCATACAAGATCTCTTGGTTGGCACTGGTTGGTTTCCACACGTCTTGGCACCACCCACTTCAGGGGATGAATCGGACGGTGCCATGCTTGGTGGCGATGTGAATTGAAAATTTCGAAGACTTCCAAGACGCCACTACTCCTGTACATTTTATTAAACAACACGCCATTGTCTTCTTCGGCGATTACGCGAAGCTGCTTTCAGTTGTATAAAGGCCGTGGCAATGTATTGCAAGCAGCTGAGTAATCTAACCGCATACTCATTATCTGTGAGAATCAAATCGTGCACATACATTTAGGTATACATACACGTTTCAGTAGTTTTTTTTCCTCTCTCAGTGAAACAGAAGTAAGCTTGTTTCACTTAAGCTTTAGAGAAACACAACCCTTATCTTAAGGTGCCTCAATGCGCGCGCCCCCACTGAGCGGAGGAGCTGGCGTCGAGGCACTCTACTCTTACCCGCTGCAGTGAGCCACCACGCGTTAAAGTTGGTCTGTAATTACCCCTTTGATGATGTTTTAGAGCCTCTTAAGAGCGAAAGTTGCAGTAAAAGCATGCTTCAGTCGCACATCTGAGACAGCAAGGCCTCCGAACGTAATTTTTTTTGGCACTTCTGCACATTCGACATTTTATTTGCGCTAGTCATTACTATTCCTGTTTCGCACAAAAGTTGTCTGTTCGTGCTTGGCACTTTTTTACTGCCTCCTGCGCGCAAGTTGTCTATAAGAAGTAAAATAAATAAAAATCAATCAAACTAAACAGATATTAAAAACGAGGAAAGGAAAATAACGATAACATGAAAACAAAAATTTAAAATACGACATTAAAGTTGTGAAAAATTCGAAAATGGGGCGTGGTTTTCGGAGCCGACATTTTGACAAGCGGACTCGCATGTTTCAGAGCTGCAACTGTTTTCCTAAGCGTTCTAGTTTTATACAAGCGCTAATTTATTGTATCCAGTATCCCTTCAAAGGACAACATATGGTTGAAACTTCTAGAGCTCACCACTACGACATGCCTGGTAATCCTGTCGTGGGTCTCGCACGTAAAATCCTTAACGGTATTATTAAGTTTCGTTGCTCCAGCGGAATCTGCCAGGAAAGTTATTTAAGAGAGAGCTGTCACACAAAAAGCAGCGCGAACGTTCATGAAGCGAAGACATGCAGAGCAGTACCACGGTGCTAAACTCTACACGGAAGGAAGGTAAACTTTATCAACGGCAAAATAACGCTGACTTCGTGGTCAGACCAGATCAAAGAACTTTATCAAAGGCCTTGCGAATTCGTTGCATGGGCCTTGGATCATGCCTGAGTTTCAAGGTTTCAAAGTTATATTTGATTTGCCTATGGTCCATTTTGGGGATGTAAATTAAAGATTTTCGAAATTTCTAAGGTGTTACTTTCGTGAATTCTTTACAATTTAATGTTGTCCGTCTTTGCCAAGAAAACTAATCAGGTGGCTTCGAAAAAAATTGCCCGCAGCTTCCCTCGGGGGAACACTGAGGAGGATGCGGAAGCATGTAATTGGTTAACGGGTGTTAAATTGCGACTTACTTGGGTCGATGGCTAAATTGGTTAACGTGGTTGTGAAATGGGGTGTTAAATGAGTGAACACGTACGGCACGTATGCGAAAGGGCGGTGTTTTATTTATTGCGACGAACCAACGGACGAGCGGCAACTGAGCGAGCGAGCGCCGACCTTGAGTATATATACAGCGCGACGGTGCATGCGCTGTCAGCTGTCGAATGTTCTCGAAGGAGAAGCGCGCGCGCGGCACAGATGGCGACGGCGCGACGGCGCATGCGCGCGCGTCAGCTGTCGAATGTTCGAGATGCGGTGCGGACGGCGCGGACGGCGCACTACAAGGCGCGAGTATAAGATGCTTCCGCATCTAATATGTTGAACGATTTTGAGTACTTCGTACTCAACTATAGGAGAGCACTGAGCCATCCCGCTAAAACAGTTTAGTGGCTGGTAACAAGAGTTAGACACATGCCTGAATACACAGGCATGGTTCAGTGTGCACCGACGCTCGCGTAGGTTTTAAATAGCTAACTTTACCGTACAAGCTCATGTTTGTGTTACTGGTTTCCGTACCAATACTTTACCTTCCTGGTGCATTTAATGTGAAACTTTGACCGTTTTAACTCAGACACATGTATGCTTTTGAAGTGCAACAAATAACCTTATACTTGATGAACGCGTGAATATTGCAGTAGCAGAGAACGAGTGATTATTGGATCAGACGTAATGAATTAGCTCAACTAAGGCGGTGCGGACGGCGCGGACGGCGCACTACAAGGCGCGAGTATAAGATGCTTCCGCATCTAAAAACGCCTCTAAAATCTAACTGACGCAAACAAAGGTAAACGTTCATTCAGTCAGGAGCTACGTCTGACGAACAGAGATGAGGAAAAGGAGAGAAAAAAAGAGAAAAGCTCTGAAGTCTAAAGAAAAAGATATAAAACCTTTTTATTTCTACCATAATATATCTAATTCAAGATACGCCAGTTTCGCATGTATCACCAAACAGATGTGGCCTGACCACGTCCGCAACCACTAGGATGATCTTGCGACGAGAATCAATGCACGCGTTTGTGCGGTGCTCGAGCTTCGCGTCCCTATATATGAAAAATTCCGCCGGGCGATGGCTAGAAAAAGGTGTGCCAGCATTATTTTGTGCGTGCTTGTTTTTTTTTTTTCGTGGGTCCTGTCGGTGCCTGAAAGAACATGTCGTTGACAGACATCTCCGCTCTATCTGGAGCAGCGTTGACGAGATGCTTGACCCGTGGCCGCAAACAGCCACTCGTTGACGTACGAGCGGCCACAGCCTGCGCACAGCGGCCAGAAATTTCCGCCACAGGGGTGGTCCTGCGGATTAAAAGACAAAAGCTGCAGAACTTGTGCTGTGAGATAGCCAAATAAATGCCATTCGAGCTAAAAACAAAAAGGCTGTTTGAGTTGCACTTTCATAATTATACCGCTTGTATATGTAAAGTTGGTTAAACTATATATCCATACCTGAAAGCTTTCTCCAAATTATGAAAAAGTCCCATTTAGCTTAATGCCTACGCTTACACTTCCTACGCAAAATCGCGATCAGAGGTATCAAAGCAGCATAGCACACTGTTAACGAAAACTGATATGTGGGATTTAACGTCCCGAAACCACCATAAGACTATGTGAAAGGCGCCGTAGTGGAGGGATCCGGAAATTTCGACCACCTGGGGTTTTTTAACGTGCACCCAAATCTGAGCACACGGTCCTACAACAGTTTCGCCTCTATCGAAAACGCTGCTGCCGCAGCCGGGATTTCATCCCGCGGCCTGCGGGTCAGCAGCCGAATACGTTAGCCACTAGACCACCGCGGAGGTGCGTAAACAAACATCAGCCTCGATGGGAGTTTCCCCAGCGTATGATCCCTCAAAACTCCGATGCCCCAAGAGTTTACTCCTTCGTAGGGGAGTGAAGTCGGCACATGACATTGTAAAGCCCCTTGCTTAATGTGGAGGTCAGAACGACATGGCCTTGTTAAACTTCTCAAGGAGGTCCAGGCCACATGGTTAAAAACTCCCCGTGGAAGTTAAGAAAAACATATTTGTTCGTGACGTGTGTGTGAGTGTGTGTATGGCGAGCACGCCGAGCCTTGTGTGGGTCACCATGTGTGCATCTGTCGACAGACAACAAAATTATCAGTGCAGCGAAGATTTACAATGGCCGATTGTGACAACGTGTCAAGGACTTTCGCACCATTGAGCCACGCTGGTCGTCGGTCCAATTCCTTACCGAAACGCCGCGAATACCTCGCTTCGATGTGCCGAATTACAGAGAATGGCGAAGAATATTTTCAGCAGCAACAAAAATAACCTATTGTGTCACGGTTGCCTCTGGAGTTTCACCGCCTACAGCATCGAAGCGATACGGAGTAGGCTTCGCTGGACATCGGCAGCAAGCTGGCCAGTGGCCGGTGCGAGAGCTGCGCCGGCGACGCGATGGCCGGACCGCTGGCGACGGGGAATCCTTCAAGTGTCACCACTTATTTCACCAGCTGCGGCGAGAAAGCCTTGCTCGCGACGTAGCGAAATCGCACTACAACCGCAGCCGCCATGGAGAGTTCTACGAGCTAGCACCAGCCGCCGGGGAAGCAAAGAATGTATGTCACAGAAAAAAATAAAGGCTGCTCCAATGAATAACAGTTTAATATCTTTCTTCTGCACCATGCAACCACAGCTGCCAAACGATTAACGCGAAGGCGAGCGCCCATTCGAGGCATGAGGCGCACAGAACTAGCACACAGCCGCCCATGCACTGCATTTAACAGGAACCAACTGCGAACCGTTTCGTTCGTTTAGGTCTGTCACTTTGTTGAATGAGGCGCCGTTCGCGTTGAGAATTTCTGACAAGCTCTGTGGGCGAAAACCGAATGAAACGAAAGTGAAAACAAGATGCGCGCGGCAATATCCTCGGCGATTGAAGCATGGCTACGCAGTGCGAGCGGCGCGCCATGGTCAGGGTGAGCGTTGTAATATGATGCGAACGGTGTGTGTATGTTTGGGTACATGTGACAAATATTTTGTGCTTCAACGGTAATGAAATCGGACGTGTATGTTAGCGCATTAGGCGGGTGCGGAATTTTTTTATCAATGAATGTAAACATTTACTCCCATACTTACCTGAAAAAAATTAGCCGACGGATATAAATAAACACGCCCCGAACTCCACCCGAAAACCCCGTTCTGTTGGTGAAGAAAGGAACATATAAAAATAACTTCTGATCTGTTTGGGAGAAAATTTTTTTACTCCCAACAGACAGTGTTTATGAAACTCCTACCTGGGCGTGCGCTGGAGGACGAGTCATTTGCTCTCATCCGGGCTTATTTCCGTTTATAATGCACATACGATGTATTGGAGATTGCATTTTTAATCAAACAGCCGACGTTATCAGCAGTCAAACAAAATGTTGGGTGGATTTCGCTTTACGTTTATTATCCGTCCTGATCAGGCCGATCAATGTGCGTGCACCAAGTTGTTATACACACAGCTTCTCAGCAGTAAAGGTACGTAGACAGTGCGCTTACGTCGGTAGCGGATGAAAGATCGAAAGAGCTCTACTTGAAGTAAGGTTTTCGACGGGCCCTATTGATGATTCATTTGATTCACACGCGAGTAGGAAAACTTCCCGGCTGACATGAGTGCGATGAATCGCGCGCAGAAACCGTAGGCGAATCACCACACTCATCTGCGCGTCATTATACTATAGGTGAAACCTAAATTATATCGTTAGCACAAAAGCGTTGCCTTTCAATGGCTTCTAATTGAGCCTTGCACCCTAAGATGCGGTTGGCAGCTCACGACGCGAGCTTAATGCAATCAGCGTGCACGTCAGACTCAACCTTCTTATTCTGCAGATATTAAGAAATTCGCAATAGCACTTCGACTTGGGCGCTTTGGTACATACTCGAATAGGCTTCAGCACAATTTGGACGGAGACCGTCTGTGTTCTGTGTGTCTCCGTGGTATTCGTCCAAATCACGCTGAAGCAGTAAAATGTTAGATGAGACCTTACAGCGACATTGTTTCATTGTCACCAATAAAATACAGGTATCCGCGCGCACACACGGGACTTTTTCAAACATCCTCAACTCGCCCAGAGACGTAATGCCAGAGTGATACGCTGCAGGTACTATATTCAACTTTCGGGCAGCCGCAACAATAGTCGGTTGCGTGGCCTAAACAGATTGTCCCGATCGCTCACCTGTTTGCGGCACTTTGTACAGGTGTGTACAGCAGAAGAAATATCTTCCGCGGAAGCTAGAGGTTCCAGTCGGCGTCAGGCTGCTGACCGGAAGCGTCTAGCGTGGCCATCAGGTCGGACTTCTTCAGACGCTTGCTCGAAGGACCTGCGGGAAAAGGACGAACACCAAACGCTGATGGAAAGACGAGAGGAGGAGGAGAGGAGAAAAGGAAGGACAGAGAGGTTAGCCAGCTCTCAGACTGGCTGGCTTTACTAAGCCACGGGAAAAGGGGTAAGTGGAATAAAAGACGACGAAAGAGAGAAGTTACAAAAAGAAGTGAAGAAAAAACAACAATATTGTACCACACTTCTTAAAGTCTTTCTGTGAGACTATAGTTGTCCGTAGGAAATGCAACAACGCTCTCAGAGCTTTCCATGACGAGAACGGTTTCAGCCGGTGACCTAAGGCTTTTCCCTCCGACAATGGGCGATTGTCAAGTCTATCGAACACTTTTGAGAGTTCTTTTCACGGTTCACTGAAGCGAGGGCACACACACAGAATTTGGGCGACTGTCTCTTCGACATTGCACTAATCGCATGACGGGCATTCCGATGCGAAACGAGCAAACCTTCGTGAAGGCCACCTCGAGCCACAGGCGGCACACTTCTCAGCTCTAGTTATTCCCGACGGAGGACGGAGCTGATGGGACACGTGGGACAATACAAGTATAGCCGTGGATGGCGAGCGCTTCAGTAAAATAACGGACTGCATTTGACCTCCGAGAAAAGCCGTATAGGCCAAGGAGAGCGCGGGATCTCAGCCGTCTTTAGATAATGATAGCACCGCACAAATCGGCCGCTACAACTAACGATGCTCCATTCATCTTTCGCACCGGTGTGGGAGGAGAAGACTGCATGTCCATCGGCTTGTTTGGTCGACCATTGGATGGCGAAGATACGTTTAGACAACGATTTATGACACGAACTCGCTGGGTAACGTATCGCTGTCGGCAGGCGGCCGATTTGACGAATCCATATCGATGCGCATTAGTAGTCTACGAGTAGCACCGCAAGACGACGTATACAGACAACGAACTTAAAATGTTCAAGATACGCGAACGGAACTCTTCACATGACACCCCCCCAAAAAAAAACACAAAATAAAAACAACAACACCCACTAACCTAATCAAGCTAGCAAGAAAGCAAGCATTTTAAATGAAAAAAAAGAACGTATGTCAACTGCCTACGATACAACTGGCGCCCAAAAGATTCAGATACTAAACAAGTAGGTTGTACCGTTCAGTCACCCACAGTAACGCTACCACCCAAGGAAATTTCTTCTTGAGGACAACAAACAAAAACTAGAGTACAAACTTGTCCGCGTTGTCACAGTGCGGACGGAACCAAAGCAGCCATCGGTGTCACCGGGCATGAACGACCGGAAGTGCAGACTAAAGCGGAGTGGCGTTCTAAAACCGACTAGGTTCGTAGGCGGAGACAAGTCATACAGCTGTATAGGCGCTCCTAACGAGAAAGTTTGGAAGCCGCAAGAATGCGAGCAGGGTCGAGGGTACAACATCGACCCTGCTCTTCTTACGGCACGACAAATGACCCGTGTCCACGATCCCAGCTGTTATAAGAGAGACGGATCGCTTTGCGAAGAGCACAGCCGCACCAGTGCCACAGTGAACGCCACTGTGACCGGCACAAGGAGACACGCAGGCCCAAACACGGGAACGGAAGCGGCCGTTACGTACGGCAAAAGACGCGTCACCTCTTCCAACACTTCCGAGAATCGCGTGTTTCGCAAAACCGAAAATACCAAACGAGTATACTACCCAGACACGACTTCGCCTCTTCCAGTCGCGACCTCCGCGAGGCCGCTCGACTTCCCCCGTGTCGCTGAAGAGCGGGTGTCGAGCCCGCGACATCGAGGCACTCAAGCGCGGCTGACGCGCCCACACTTCGTCGGGTGACGGGCGGCGTGTTTAGCCAAGTGCTAACAAGATGTTGCTCGCCGTCCTGCTGCTCGTGTCTCGGACTGAGGAGGGCGGGCTGCAACCCTGCACTCGACCCAGCTTCACTTCCCCGCCTCCTTGCACGTGCCGAGGCAGAGCGGATCATCCAGAGAATCCAAAGAGAGGGGGGCCATGTGCAGATGTCACACCGAAAACCGCAATACTTCACAACACACACACACACACACACACACACACACACACACACACACACACACACACACACACACACACACACACGCACATATATATATACACTTCTACGTTTAAGTTCACATAGATACCCAATGAAGTGGCTGGGGGGATAGCTGTTGTGGTAGCTAGTGGTGGAGCGTCGAACGCGCTATTCGAAGGTCGCAGGTTCGGATCCTGCCCACGGCAAGTTATCTTTTCACCCACTTTTCTTGCTTCACATATATATATATATATATATATATATATATATATATATATATATATATATATATATATATATATATATATATATATATATATATACGTCACAGAGAACCTGTCTGCACGCAAGTGCGTCGAGGTCCCTATATATTTATTTTTCCCCTTTTATGATTGCTACTTATTATTCCATATTCTTGTTTTAACACGCTTACACGCTTATAGAAAAATCGAAATCGTATATAAAGGATGGACGCCTTCATCGAAATATAGCAGCCGCGCAAGTGATCGAACCCGCGAAATCCATGGCGAGCAGCGCTAACACCAAAGTCAGTGAACTGCTTCGTGTATAAAAGGCGGTGCAGCAAAACAAGCCTTTCTTTGTGGCATACTGAACCGCTTCTCCGAAAAATAATTGAATGAACTCTGTATATCAGAGTTCGATCGATCACGAATCGATCGATCGCCGCAGAAATTTTCTCGAATACCAACAACGAGCCGGGTTGCAGGGATATGCGGGACGCGCTCATCTCTCTTTCCTCATGCCGACGAACACGCCAGAAGCTACTTCCGCAAGCAGGGACGGCACGGGGCAAATAAGCTGCGTCAGCGGCGCGCCGCCAAACGATAACTTTCTCCAGCTGCTATTCGTGTGCGCTCTAGTGTTGCTAGTGTAACTTTTAGCACACTATAGAGCGCGGCAGCTGGCGACTACTCGTGGCCAGATGCGCACCTGATCTAAACGCCACGACTGCCAGCTGTGATCAGCCAATAGCAGCCGTCTTCTGTGCGACGACATACAACTGCCCCCCCCCCCCCCCCCCCCACCCACTGAAGGGAGTAAGGACGGGGCCTCTATAAAGAGAGGGTACTTCAGACAGTGGGAACTTCGCATTGGTTCGTAAGCTACACTTGTTGCGAACGGCTAGAAATATTGTTGAACTGCGCACAACAGCGCGCACTCTTTATAGAACACGCTTTCTCACCAATGCAGTGGTTTAACTAAAGACCCATATAACAGACCATGGCTGCAAAGGACCCGTACAACAGCAGGTGCATGGCGAATTTGCAAGACACGCGAACCATAGGAAGGACAAGTCACAAGCGTTATTTACTTGCAGACCCCGCAAAAGCACGGCCGGCACACCCCATGCAAGACAGTAGAGAAAGCAAGAGGCGCCATACTCGAACGAATGTACTTCACTTTCCGCGCGGGACGTGGCGGCCACTTTCACAGCAGCACCGAAATTCTACCGTACAGCTGGATTACCACAGAGCGGCAGCCATGTACATGTGCTTCTATTTCATTTCGCTAGTGTCAAAGCGGCGCCGCTCGCAGCGGGTCACAAAACTACAGAACCGCTCCCTCGAAAAGCATGGGACGGTCCCTGCAACGTTCACCGTATGCAAAGTTCGCACCGACGGCAGAAAAAGGAAATAAACGTTACTTGCAGCGGTGGCCACCGCTATAGGCACGCAACATAACACGTTCTTGCGCTATCCCTGTGCATGCGTGCACGAGCAATGGAAGACAAGCAAGCAGCAGTGAGCGAGGAACTCGGGAAGAAGGATACCACCCGCATATATACTACACGCACCCCGATGTCCCGTCGGTCGTTGTACATATATCACGGCTCCGCAGCCTCACTCGTGCACCTCGGTCTTACAGGCGTACGGCTGCGCGAGGGTATCTCGACTGGCCGAGCAATATCGGCGGACGGGCCACTCCCAGAAGCTCGCCGCTCAGCGGGTGGGGATCGAACCCTGCTCTGCGTTTCACCGCCGCGAAGCGCGCGCCACGCAACCGTACACGTTATATCGGACGGGAGCCGGTCGCTTTCGGCCACGCTTACAGGGGCCAATGGAGAGCACGCCTGTATGGGAACCAACCGGGTTCGGCTTTAGTTGCGCGCACAACGATGGAAGGTGCGTCTCGATGCAAGCTTCGTATTGCGGTCGTAACAAGGAAATCTTGAATTGTGGCGCTCATGTTGCACGCCATAGGCAGAGGCTTAGAGGAAGCGAAAAATAAAAAAAAGAAGTGCCTGTTCGTTGATTGGTTATTACAGACATGCCTTAAGCCAGCATAATATACAAGACAGAAAGCGCCATTCGCAGCCACACGGGACACAAGGTGGCTGCTGCAGTGGACGTCGCATTTTGATTCGCGTTACTGGAACAATTATGGCCCGCTGTTCAGCAACACCTGACGCACAGTTCTTCGTGTAGCCTATGGTATTGCGCGCAAGACCGGTGCTGCACCATCGAGTGTACCATACGTACCAATGTTGCAGCACGGCGCAACATCGAATGACTGCAAGACTTGTGTCGTTCATGAGGGCGTCACGCGTGCACGTCACGGATACCACTGTCGAAGCGTAATGATCAGCTGAAAGCGTACTGCACGCAAGTAAGAGTGTCGAAAGGCGGGCGTACACCTCAAGGGCGCGTCCAGGCACACTGAACATGCACACAAGCGCACATTCGAAGGAGGAGGGCCTCGGCGCCATGCGAGAAATCGCCACAGGCTGCGCGGTAAGATGCGCTGCCTTCTCCTTATTCCTCGGTATACATATACGTACACGCTCTTCGAAGGGCAGCTCATCTATATACCCCGCAGTCGTAGCCGACGGGGGCTGGATTAATGGGGCCGCCAACCGCGGGCCCGCGCTGATTTTGTTTTAGCCCGCCCGGTATACGAGGGACCAAGCTCCGCGCCCTTCCCGGCACAACCAACGCATCTTCTGACTCTGGCGCAACTGCAGCTTGCAGTCCCGTGAACCACCTTCTTGCGGCTCGTCTTCGGCACCCCGGCGACTTACATGGGAACAGCGGCGGCACGGCGCGCCTAGCTCTGTGTCTGCGCGATGGTTTATAACCTTAACTTCCGTGTAAAGACTTGCTCGCAGTGTCGCAAAACCTGGTGGTCAAGTCAGTTGATCGGAAGTGTCAGCGAGGATCAAATGAGGGGGTTAAGCAAGGTTCGATTTTAAAGAAGACTGTATTGAACTGGAGTCACAAGGGAAGTGTGGGATTGGGCTAGTTGGTAATCCGTTATTAAACTCCGCATCACGAAATTTTCAACCAACGAACACAAGAGACGAGGAAGAGCGCAGACGAGGACTGCGCTTCTCCTCGTCTCTTGTGTTCGTTGTGTGAAATTTTCGCGCTGAGAAGTTTAATAATAGGTTACAAGTGAATCGGTACGGTTTACATGCGAACGAAGGAAACGGTGCTCGGTGCTATAGAGTTCGTTTGGCTCATTCCGACGCCACTCCTGACTCGACTCACTCTCTCTGCTCTTCGCCGGCGATGCGTTGCTACGCAATCCTAGCTCACCAGCTAACTTTTTTGTTCTTTTTGAATTATCGTCGATCCGACGACTCGTGGCAACAGCGCCGAGCGAACGCACCCAAGGCTCGAAGTCCACGTTTACGCCGGGCAGTGTTTCTTGTGCGGGCATTGAAGTGCTGCCGGTGCATTCGGCCTTGTGAACTCGAGTGCCGCTGACAGAGGGAAGAGAACAACGAGCGAATTCCCTCCATGGGCTGATCGACCTTCGCGCCAATAGGAATGAATGGTATACGGCGTCACGGAACGCCGCTTTCCGGAAACACTGTCTTGCCTAAACGATGAGAATATATCGCGTGAGCGACCGCTTGACCGCGAGCTCAATGCAGATCTCGGGTTGTCACCTCTGACGACGTCTCAGTATGACTGAGGAGAAAATGCAGGACTCTTTGTCTTACGTTGCGACACAAAGGTATACACAGAACGCATCGTCCACTGGGACACGACAGCGCAATATTCACGCGTGCAATGTCTAACGAATCATAGCTGAGATGTCACGACATGGACTCAGCACCACGTGAGTTTTTTCACGTTGCAGTAGCATCGCAACAGCTTTGCACGAAAACGAAACTTTCTCAAAACGGAAATGCGGATAACCAGCTCCACAGAATTTGTCAGCCCAACAAACAAATATGCACAACGTCAATATATACGTACCAATAATTGCTTTCTTATCCCTAATTAGGAGGCATGTCGTCAAGGCAACCTTAACCTGCTGTTCCGTTCACACATTTAGGGTTATTATAACAGCAATCTCTGAGGGTTTGCGTGCATACCGAAACCATATGGCTACGAGGTGAAGGGTTCCGGCAGATTTGAAGCCTTCTGCCTCCATTCAAACGAGGCGGCTGGGATCGAAGCCGCGACCTTTGCGTCAGCAGTCCAGCATCGGAACCACTGTACAACTAGGGCGAACACAAACCGGATAGGAGATTCTATACAGAAGTGCAAATAATGACAATACGTGATGTATATAACGTCCCAAAACCACCATATGATTATGAGAGACGCCGTAGTGGAGGGCTCCGGAAATATCGCCCACACTTGGGAGTTCTTTAACGTGCACCCAAATCTGAGCGCTCGGACCTATGCAGCATTTTCATGTCCATCGTATACGCAAGCGGCACCATTAGTGCTTTTCAGCTGCAGCTTCAAAGCAACTTCAAAAGACTATTGGTGGCGCTTTTCGTATTCCCTGTTAACGATGAACCAAACACCCTTTTAACGTTGCTCGCAGTTCTGATAATATAATATCAGGTGTTGAACGTTACAAACCCACGGTATGATTATGAGAGACGCCGTATATAGTGCGGGGCAACGGCAGTTTAGACTATCTGGGGTTCTTTAACGTGCACAAACATCGCGCAGTACACAAACCTCTATTTCGCTTACGTAGAAATGCGACCACGCGATCGGACCTACGACCTTTTGGTCAGAAGGCTGCAGTTCTGTTGAAACAGAGCTTTCATAGTATGCACACTCTCAGCTGGTGCATACTTACTATATCACGCAATACTTACTATATCGGTAATAGTTTAATCGCGCTATAAGGCTTCCGCGCTGCTATAAGGCTTCCGCTGAGGCTATAGCGCTATAATTTCCACGAGGATTAATTTTCTTTCTTCGAAGAACGATGTCCGCGTATTCAAGTTCGAAAGAGCGAACGGTGCAGTGGGGATATACACACGACACATCCACACTGTCACTGCCCAGCGCAAGCACAGCGGGAACACAGGGTTGGCCCGGGTGGTACTCCTTTTCGAACAACTCCGAAGGCACCGGGTACGCCTATACCGAGTGAGCGCGCCGCCGTAGGTAAGCGGGCAGCGCAGTACAGGACGGTATACAGGGATCGCTAGGCATACCCAGGAGCTATAGCTCGAGGATCGGCAGATAAAAAGGCGACGACTAAGTTGCGCCGATTACCCCACCCAGCAGAGTCGAGATGTGGTATAGAGCTCAGCAGGCCCCCGCCATAAAGTGCAGGACGAACGTAGTCGTCGACTGTAGCACAGCAGAACGACACCGCCGCGGCTTATGTAACAGCCGCAGTAGCCGATCGCGCAGCCAACCACACGGACAGTGAGAGCCGGTGCATGATTGCTAATGGTGCCTTTGTGTATGTCCCCGAACACGATGCCAAGAGATACGAACCGGGGTGGCGTGTTAAGCAAGGAGCTTAGAGAGGCGATTAAGCCAAAACGCACATTCTTGTTTTTTTTTGGGGGGGGGAGGGGAGGGGGGCATGCATTTATGCACGCGTGAACGTGTTCGTACGAGTGCGTGAGTGTCAAAAAACATGTTTGACCCACCCGTTATTGGAATGGAATGGGTATAAAACACGAATGTAAAACGTGTCCTTACAGAGGTAACTGAATGTTTACTGTACACTGATACAGCCCAGTTTGCACATTGTATATTCGCCTTTGGCAGCTGTAGCACCGTTTATTGTGGATGCACACACGTTGACGCTTGGTAGTACATCTCCGTTCCAACGACTAACGTCTATGATCAATGGTTAAACAAACCACTGTTGTAGCTATAGTTGTTAACGGTGACAGAATAGTCAGAGGATGAAGCAGGATAGCCATAAGAGCTGTGAATATTGGACGCGCGGGATTCGGACAGTATTAAAATCGGATCGAACACCATGGCCGGACTGTAGAGGGAAAGGCTATAGGCGCCTCGTGTCAAACTTGTATCCCGACCGCGATTTTTCTTGGAGAAAGCGCAAGCGAGAAACGCGATCTTGCAGCCACGTGAGGCAAGCGCGCATCGCAGAGCTACTTTTGGTTTGGATGAACGGTACAAGCGAGACCAACCAGGCTGACGCTTGCGCTAAGGTCTAAAAAACGTCGTGGTGTTTAAAGACGCTGAGAAAGCTCCACTTCTGTTTAAAACACGTCAAATGGGACATACGCATAGCAACACGCGTTGTAGGCGCTAACCATGAAGGTCACAGGAACGATGAATTACTTTCCTTTATCGCTCCAAGAGGGAGACACTTCCCTGCTGACAAGGAGCACTGCGAAAGGAAATTGTGAAATATAAACGACGCATTTGTAAAGCTGTCAGAGTCTGTGGCCGTGGCGCAGTCGATAGCATGCTCACCATTTTTTCCTGCGGACAGAGAGGTCGGTTGTCCGTTTACAAAACTTCTTTTTTAAATCTAACTAAGTACATTTATTCGACGTCATTTCCGTTACGGAAATACGTCACTGAAGTCTTGATTGATCCCGGCATAAAACACTTTCGAGTTAAAAGATTTCACGCGCAGGGTGTGAACACCTCCCTTCCTGCTAATACGCCGATGCGACCTAGCTCCGACTCAAGCTCTACTCCGCTATTATCGCAGCGTTGGCATAATCCTTCACTCTTTCACTGTCATGTCGTCGTTTCACCGTATTGAACAGCGCGGCCATCACAGCTTTTACCGCGTTGCCATCATCGCGCTCCGCCGTCGTCACATTGTCTTCGTGATGCCGTCACGGTCATGTCGTCACGCGATTGTCGTACACACACTATAGAGACGAAGCAAATGTGAAGCAGACTTCACTGCCACAGATGTCAGTTAGTTAAGCGGAGCTTGGCAATGCAAGAGTGAGTAAAGCTACGTTGCACCAACGACATGGCGACCTTTTCCTTCTACAGCTGGTTCAATATACGCGCTTACTAGCTGTCACGTTGGCAGTGATCGTTAATCAGGTGACCTGAAAGGAACCAGCCACGACCCCTTCTAACTGCAGTAATAACCTGGAATAGCAGCGAGTCCCTCTATCCTGAACGGCTCGCGTGGCGTCGCTCCAACTATCAACGGAGTAAAGTCCCTGGAAAAAGCTTTACAACGAAGGAATGCCGCGGTTTGCTACGACACGACATGCAGCGAGACACGAAACGCCCACGCTCTCTACCCTCCCACCCGCGAAAGCGACCCCTCGTGTACGTGGGGGGCGCAAGAGGCCAAGATGCGCCGGGCAAACGGAACTTTTCTAGAAGCACTAAGAGAAAAAACATAAAGTAAAGCAACAGGAGTAGTCCACAAGCGCTAAGCGACGAAAAAAAAAAAAACAATCAACCGAGTGTGTTTACACACATCCCACTCTTTTTTTTTCTCCCTTACGTTCAACGTGCGCGGACCCAGAGGTGACCCGGGCAGATAGGTTCACTCACGAGAGATGTAAACAACGAGCAAAAGGTTTCCCTCACAAAAAAAAAAAACGCTGTGCAGAGCGCTTGCTCCAGCATGACGCGGCTCGCTTACGCGTGAGGGATGTAAGGCGTGCTCAGAAACAATACGGATCTCGCCGACTGCCGATGGCAGGCGCGCGGTTCATCCCACCGAGCGAGCTCCTACTGCGGCTGCAGAAACGCCCCGGATCAGAGGCGGTCTCCGACAACGTAGATCCGCTTGCAACGCGCAGCTGGACGGCCTCGTGGTCACGTGCACCTGGTGTACGTACACACGTGCGTATTTCTCCTCGAGCGCGCGGACGCGTATGCGCATTCGTACGCCTACGCACCCACTCGACACGCGTAAGACGCGAAGCAAAGGAACGAAAAGAAGACGAAATAAACGACGAACGATCCCGCGAGGACGACGATAAGCGAGAATGCCCGACGGAATGAGAGCGCGCTTTCCTGTGCCGCACAGTATGTGCGCTTAGAGGGATAATTGTTTTGTTTTAGACTGTTTATTCCTATACTTCGTTTTTTCTTCCCCATCTCGGCTCTTATCGCACCTCGAGATCGAGTCGGCAAGCGATAAATCAAACGCGAAGTCGGGGGACGTGTTGTTCCTCGAAGCGATGTGATGTATCGAGATATGAGCGGCCTCCTATCTGCTTTCTCGGAATTACTTCACGCTGCGAACTTCTTTCACGTCATAATATCTCAGGTTTCACGCTCCAGAACCACGAAGTGATTACGAAAGACGCCATAGTGGAGCACTCCGGAAGTTTTGACCGACCATCTAGTGTTCGTTAACTGACATCACACGACAGAAGGGCCTCTACCATTTAGCCGCCGTCAGAATGCGAACGCCACGAGGGTGATCGAACCCGCATACCTCCGGCTCAGCGGAGGAACACAGCAATTACTTGACTACAGCGGCGGACCACGGGCTGCTTTCGAAGCCGAAACGCTAAAATCACACGCAAAAATTTTGGCCTGCCTACGTTGTGTCTGTCCACAACGACATACGATTCTAGCAAAGAACATATACGTTCCAAATATTTGGCAGGCAACCAACTTCTTAAGGAAAAAACATTGTATATTTCAGGCTGCCGCATCATACTTTTAATCTCCAGTCCTGTGCTGATGTTATTATTTCTTAAAGAATCGCACACTTCAACTAGTTATTCTTTTTCATTACTGGTGTCTATTCTGTGTACTCCGTTTACTTTTCGCACTGTTTGTCTCGATGAGAGGCTGAAGATCGCCGGAATCATGAGGCTTTGCACACTGCGGCGGAAACGTGCCGAGAAAACACTGCCATCGAAGGAACAGAGAGTAAAAGACGGACGCACATAATCCAAATCCAGCGGTACACGCTGTAGGCTCTCAGTGCTCCGCATTGCAACTCTGGATTCTACGCCAAAAGGTACCACGGGCTGGCCGCATTGGCCATATTTCCGATGGAGGCGGATAAGTTGTAGGCCCGTGTGCTCTGATTTGGGTGCACGTTAAAGAAGCCCAGGTGGTCGAAATTTCCGGAGCCTTGCAGTACGGCGTCTTTCATATTCATATAGTGGTTTATGATCAAATGTTACTACCGATGGTTTGTAACAGCTGTAGGGTTCAAACAGTCGCTAAATACTGTTAGTAACGGCAAATACAGCGACAGCTGCCACCCTTGTTATCAACCGCGCTTACAAACAAGCCCGTAATATATGTGACAAGCACTTACTACCACAATTATAGCAAGTACAGTTCTTTATTTTTTCAGGAGTCTACCCGATCGTGATGATGACAGTTTTCTAGATCAAATCGCAAGGACTGATTTGGTGAATAGCTGTGCCGTTGAAAGAACGACCAAGATGTGTCAGCGAATGCTCGACGCACTCGCATGTTCACCATAGCAGACGCGCGAACCGCGGCTCAGGGCTGCGCCAAGTGAGTTCTGCGCCACGACAAAATAAAATAATAATAAAAAAAGTTTTGCGCGTATCTGAATGTTTCCCTGCAAATTTCGTCGAAAGAAAATAGTGTTCTGGCGGCCAAGCAGCCATTCATCCTAACTGAGTGCACGAAAAAATTGAAGTATAGAAAAGGAAGACACTAGGACACAGCGCACTGTGTCCAGGTGTCTTCCTTTTGTACTTTAATTTTTTTTTCGCGCACTCAGTTGAGATGAATTACCAACTCGCCCCGCTGTCCGTGCTTCTCAGGCATTTATGTTTTGTCTTGCCTCAGACAAGCACCTCCTCTATGTTGAATCGGCCGCATCTGGCTGGCATTGATAAAATGCGAAGCGTGATGATACGGACGACATCGGTCAATAATGCCGCCAAACACGAGCTCGTGCAGAACCCAGGACCCCTGCCAGGTGGCAGCACCTAGTCGCCAGCAGAACACTTTTTTTTTGTGCATAGCGTCGCATATTCAGCGTAGCTTAAGAAACACCCGCGTCTTTAGAATTATGTATCTATGTATTTTCTAGGAAAGAACAAACTACCTGATACTTACAAAGGTATTAATGTTGCCCCTCAGATATGCACAATATTTGCTTTTCTATCGACAACGTTGACAAATATGAATGCAGCCGCCAGTTCAAGGTGGCTAAACATCGGCCGGGTCGTTGAACAGTGTGACAGACAGACAGACGGACGCACAGACAGACGAACAGACAGACAGACACAGACAGACAAGACAGACACAGACAGACAGACAGACAGACACAGACAGACAGGGCAGACAGACAAGACAGACACAGACAGACAGACAAGACAGACACAGACAAACAAGACAGACAGACACAGACAGACAAGACAGACAGACACAGACAGACAGGACATACAAGACAGACAGGACAGACAAGACAGACAGACATACAAGACAGACAGACAGGACAGACAGACAAGACAGACATACAAGACAGACAGACGACAGACAGGACAGACAAGACAGACAGACAGACAGACAGACAGACAGACAGACAGACAGACAGACAGACAGACAGACAGATGAACATTTCTGCGTTCAAGTATCCCAAGAAAGACCATCATCTTTAAAATTAAAAAGAAATTCCCGAAGAAGCGTACGGAATCGCATAGGGTAAGAGCAGCTGGCGCGCAGCTAGTCAGGAAGATGACGAGTATCCCAAGTTTATTAAAAGAAAGCATAAGGTGCTCGCCAGAGACCCTGCGCACCCAGACGACAGCTCGGGCGACGACGTCTTCACCGACGATCGAGTGGCGACGGCAACGCGGGGCGCGCGACCGTCACCTACCGTCGCGAGCCTGTCGGCAACGGGAGGCTACCGAACAAGACGAGCTTCTGCGCCTCGCTAGGAGCCCCCTGGGGGGCCAGGAATTTCGCGACTTTGCCGCCGCCACGTTGGAAGTGGAGAACAAAATACGCCTTTCTACACCAGTTCACTGTGAAAAGTTTTTTTTTCTGCCTTTGTGTATACCGAAGCAGCAAGGCGCCCGCATGTTTGTCAGCAGCACCATCAACCGCGCGGTATGCACGCAGCCGAGCGCCACGGGGCGTCTATATGCTCCGAGTGTGGACGGCTCGCAGCGGCGGCGCCGTGGTTTCACAGTCGGGCAATGACACTTGTCAGGCGGCGCACGACGCTCGTCTTAGTCGTCGTCAAGAGCGGCAACACGTTTTTTTTTTCTCTTGTTTTAAATTTTTCTTGAAAGTTTGGAAGCTAATGAATACAACGGCAAGGCGTCTGGCGTTGTGAAGCACCGACGATCGTTACAAAAAACATGATAAGCGAGCGTCGTTCTATTCCAGCATCTCAGCATGAACGGCAACGACGTGGCGACCCGTTCGTTTGGCCGAATAACCTTTAGGTAGCAACACGACGAATATTAAAGAATCAAATAAACGCTCGTAACTCCGCCTCAACTAAAACCGAGCGATGCAAGCTTGCAAATTGCCCGGCTGCGGATTTGTATACAAATCTGCAGTCTGGTTCTAGATCCGTCTTCAACCATTAGTAAAATATTAGGTCACGCAACCAAATAAGGTAGTAAGAGGAAATGCCGATATATTAGAACTCGACCGTCTCTAGTTTACTATTGGCAATGCCCAACGTCTATAGGTGGCTCGCCGTACAATCGAAGATGGCTGCGGGAGAAGGGTCATGCCGCGAACTCGCATAAGAAATGATAGGACGCACGAAGGTACATCCCGTGTCGTTTTCATCGCATAAACTTTAGATTGTCAAATTAATGTATATGAGACCAAAGTACTTTTCGAAACGATAGAAACTGTTAAACGTTCGCTAACCTCATTTTTTGCAGCAGTGCGAAGGGTGGTTGTGTCAGCGGACCGACCGTGTATCAACGCTGCCTTGCGTAATCTTGCACGTGGCACAGAAAACTGCGCGAACTAGAATTGACGTATGAGCTGAACGGCAGTCCGAGGTACCGAGCCTGCCTGACGGATTTGTCGCAGTAGTAGGCCGCTAGCGAGCAAGCCATCGCGGATGCACGGGGCCGAATGTTAAACGCGGCGACGATTTGCAAGCATATTACGCCGTCTTCATTACTTGCGTTGTTAGCAACATGGAGTTGCTTATACAACAGAACACAAGCATTTAAGTTCCAATTAAGTAGAGCTTGTGTCAAAGCCATGCTCAGACTCTAACCGGGCGCAATTCACTGCACTCGGATGTTGGAGGTTTAATCAGCGCGATATAAAAAAGAATATTGAAAAGAATACGCACGTATACTTTGCGCAACGTCGAAATTGCGAAAATCCTTCGAACGAGAACGTCGTTCGGAAGGTGCCGGTGAAGCGTAGGGGAAGCAGAAAGGCGTGGATTCGTTATTGGACGTTTCATCGCTTTAACCATTTCGCTTTGCTGGGTGAGCTCGAGCGTATTGGTAGCATGCGGCGCTCGGTCACATCCACTGTGATTGGGCTACATGCAATGCACAAGAAAAACTACGCGTTTATTTTGGCTTCGCTGAAGGACATTATACATTATTACAATCAAAGTGACTTACAAGCGTGAAAAAACATCAACGCGCGAGAGGACGTGAAGCGCAACTCGCCCCTCGTGAGTTAGCAGCTGATCGTTCGTCGCCGCTTTCACTTTTGGCGCGTAGACAACCTTCCACTTACAGTTTGTAAGTGGAAGGTTGTTTGTTTCAACATCACTGCTGAAAGTAACCCGCCGTCGAACGACTTCGACCACACCAACACCGCGTCGCTCTTCACGTTTAACTCTATGGGCGCGGAGAACATTTCGCTTTGAAACTCGTTCACAAGCGAATTGCTGCTTTATATGCTTGCAGTGTGCTGCCATCTATCAGCGAACGCACAAAAACAAGCGGCGCAGCTTTGGCAATATTTTCGAGAGCAAATAGCGAGCTCGCGCGACTTTCAGGTAAATGAATGGTATGGGATTCATGCACTACAAAGGCACTAACGAGTGCTATACGCACGTAAAACAAGATGAGTGCCTCAGCAAAGGCCCAACGATAACATTTAACCAACTATGCGGCTACTGAAAATCTCGCAATGCTGATACGTTTAATCTTCGGACCACAATGAAAAAGCTCGAGCTGCCATATTTCTCACTCCACGGAAACATCCCGTCTTGCAAGAACGAATCATATTTATCGTCTCACGGACGATCCGGTTCATTCACCGATGCACGAAACATGCAAAGTGGTTGGTGTTCGTTTCTTGCTGAGGTGTTAACAATGAGGCTAGTCTAGCACAGCCCAACAGGGGAGCGTCTGCCTATACTGACCATCCTCGAAAGGACGCCTCCGAATTCCGCTTGGTAGCGCGACAGTCTATAAATATTGTTAATACTTGGCGACTTTTCTTGGTGAAAGCTATATACAGAACCAAAGCGCTTGCCTGCTACCGCATAAAAAAAAAATAAACCTTAGGCTTACTAACAATTTTCTCAATTGCCCCGCTGAAACAAACACTGGTTTATTTATGAGACTCGAACCGTTGCGCGAAGTCGTAAGACATCTGTTCACTTTGCGAGAATGAATTCCCTCCGTTTTTTTCATTTCTTAGCGCCACTTTACCGGCGTGCCCTTTTTCCTAAGTCAACATGGCGTCCGTGACGTAAGTGAGTGGCAAGGCCGTAAACGAGTTGCTTAGTTCTTCCAACAAAACTAGGCATGCTCGTAATATGACGCAAAAACGTGCAATGAGCAACCAAAACATCTTCCATTCACGTTTTTCACGGATACGTGTCTTTTTTGTGAACGCGTTCTCCAAGCTGCCGCACTACACTAGCGAAGCAGCACGAACGTGCGGAGGCCCCACCTCCGAATACTCTTCGCTGCTTTGGAAAAATAAAATAAAGAGAGAGCTGAGTTAGAATTTCTTCTAAGTAGACAAGGCGTGAAAACACGGACACGATAAGGAAGTCAGGACACAACAAACGGCGTTTTAGTGTCATGACATCTTTCTTGTGTCCATGCTTGCACGCTCTGTCTGCCAAGATAAGCTATCACCGATTATGCATGCATACTCGGCGATAGTATGCATACACGGCGATAGCATGCATGTCGAGTATGCATACTCGGCGAATGGAGCGGAATGAGGGGGTAAATGAGAGAGCGAGGTCTATCAGTGCACACATTTCATAGCAAGCACACACAGTGGAGTGTACCACAGGTGGACGCTCTTTCCCACAGGAGCTAAGCTTCTAAGGCGCATTCGTGGTTCTCTTTTGCCGATTTTACCAGATATACCACTCTCCTTTGTGTCTCGGGACTCGCTCGCTGGATTTTGTGCCCACCGGTTGTGACCTCGCGATCTACAACGACAGCGCTGCTCTGGCCGACTGGCTCGCCCTACGCCACCTCCTGACGCCGACAAGAGCTCTCGCTGAGTGGTGCCTCGTCCTCGGACTTCTGCGACCGTGTCCATCTTTCCAATTTCTCTTTACTTACGTATGTGGCTGTCCCTGCACCTCTCTCTCCTCCTGCTCCTCTCTCCATCTCTATGCCTTTAGTTCCTCCCTATCCTTTTAATCCCTCCTTACCCCATCCCTCGTGAGCTACTGTTGAGGTGTCCTCCTCCTGAGAGACAGTTACGGGGCTCACTTTTATCTTCTTTTCATTTAATAATCACTTCCCTCTCTTGTGTCTCCCAGCACGAGTACGGAAGACAACATTGTACATGCGCTTGACCTTAACGCTCAGCCAACGTCAACTTCCTCCTCTTCCTCCTCCAATGCGCGTCGTCATGACAACGGACATGCGCAGTGCCTGTCTGTTCTCCTCTATCAGTCCGTCCGCGTGACAGATCGCGTGACCGCGATCTGTCACGTGACTTCTGTCTCGCCACTCCAGCGTTCCGCTACTTGCCGTGCGACTGGATTGGTTCAACCCCGTCCAACCACGGCATCTTTTGCCATCCTAAGTGTATACCAAAAAAAAAACGACAATCAGCGTGGTTAACTTCGGCGTATCATTAATTTCTGCACGCTACTCTGCAGTTGTCACGCATCGGTCTCATCGTAAAGCGGCAGTCTCGAAAACTTTCTTGCGCAAACTTTGCACGCGCTTTCAATTTCAGCCTTTTCCGACTCATCATTTTCACTGGTATAGCGCACCACGACAAAGACACACACAAAGGAGAGATGCACACACACACACGTGTGTGTGCATCTGTGTGTGCATCTCTCCTTTGTGTGTGTCCTTGTCGTGGTTCGCTATACCAGTGAAAATGATGAATCTCAACCAACTAGCCCGGCAACGCGCCTTAGCTTTTCCGACTGTACACCCAATACGATATGGCTGAGATCAACTTCGCATGCCCGCGCTTTTGCAACCCGTGCGTGGGTATACGAGATGCGCGGGCGGAAAGGCCAAACGTCGAAGAACACTGCAAGAGGTCTTGCACCAAGTACTTGAAAAGAACGACAGAAAGTAAGAAGAAAATGAGATCGGGGTGGGCCATCCGCAGGTAACCGACTCCCGTGCCAGCTATAGCGAGGCCGACCGAATGGGCAACAAACGCAAAACACCGAGAACAAACGAGGCCTGAAACAGAGACGGCCTCCGACCTAGGAATTCGGAGCAACGGGAGGGAAGCATATACATAGGGCGCAGCGAGCACAAACTAAACAGAAGAAGGGAGGAAAACAAAAAGAAAGAGAAGACTCCTCCTGGGACGCGCTTCCCGAACGGTGCCGCTGGGGAAGCGGGTGTCATGTTTTTCCTAATCGAACTGTCACGCGGCGGTCGGGGCGACGGCGAGGCGCCTCGACAACAAAAGGAACAGCGCGAGCACGGACGACGACACCGAGGAAATGAGGAAACCCGACGCGGCGGGACACTCCTCCTCCGCCAAACCTCCTACCAGAAGAAGAAGAAGGCCCGCGCCGTGGCTCGAGCTACGTGTGCACCGTTCCCACCCTTCCTTTCATTTCTTTCTTCCTCGGGCGAATTTCTCTTTTCCTCATTACAGTTTTCCTTGTCACTAGTCTTTCTTACCGCTCTTTTTGCAGCGTGAATAGAGCTCAGAGTTTGCCAGACATCGTCGGCTGGTCGGCGAGTAGCAAGAAGGAGCGCGCTATAGAACACGTCTCTAATTTTTGCGATATTTATGAGAATATTTATGAGGGTTCGCTAAATGTTTTCAGCTCATTTGTAGAAGCATGCCCCCTAGCGAAAAGGCACACGAACTGCGACAGAAGCGGTCTGATGTCGAGAGCATTGCTCTGGAGCATGCACGGCCAGCAGAGAAACTGACGCTCTCAATAGCAGACGGCTCGCCCCCAGACGGCGCTGACGACATTTTCGGACACACGATTCCGCAGTCCGTACACTGCTTTTCGCACAGGTTCACATGTAGTTTGTATTGATGCCTGTTCGATCACTCTCTATGCCACACATTCCTCGCCTTACGAACCGATAGCATGCCAGGCCACTGTGAATTCAGCTCTTATAAACTTCTGATGTTAAGTTCGTAGACTTAGTTCATAATTAGGTTCATAGACTTCTGAATTTTGACTTCTGATTAAGTCAGTACCATTTCTTTTCGCACACAATGATTGTTTAAAGCGTTGGTTGGTTGCTGCACATGAAAACTTCGACTGTGGTGCGTGCACACCGTCCTTTAGTACGCTGTTTAGCACAGCTTGTTGCTGCAATAACTTTTCCATCTTTCATTACGGTTTTTAACAAATGCGCGTCCTTGTTTGCCATCCATGTTCGGAAAACTAGTGAAGCGAACGTTACTAGCTGATATCTGTCCTCCTATGCGCGCTGTATGTTATAGCACGGCTTTCGCATGGTACTCCTCCTTTCTACAGCTGTCCCGAAATATGCGGCCTTGAGGCTTTGATCGATGAATGTGTTGCTCCAACAAATAGTGGCAATTTCCCTGAAATGAAAAGCAAGCGGTAATATAGACGACACAACATAAGACAGCACGTGCTTCTTATTTCGTCTCGGGCCAAACAATAATTGTACTAGGCTATGAAAAGGAAAAAAAAAAAGAAGAGAAAGAAACAGCGGGGCATTGATGTCCGAGAAGATGAACGAACCCACAGTGCCACGTCCCTCCAGAAACGAACATGTTAGCCAGACGTTCTGCTCATATTGCGATTCGGGCTCGTGGAGAGTATGTGGGGTTTTGTAGCCCGTCCAACTAACGCATTCCGGCTGGTGCAGTCCGGTGCTCCAGCCATTATACCGTCGCCCAATAAGAGGGCCCGTCAACGTTCCACAGGAAGTGCCGTAATCGGACTATCCGAGTCCCTCCGACCCGTTGGCGTTTATAAAGTCGGAGGTAAAGTTGGCACGGGAAACTAGGAAGTCTCATCACGTCGATACTTGCACCCGACTCCTTCATAAGAGGTGATCTGTCTCCAACTGCGGTGCGGAACAGCTTAGCGTAACTTGTTGGCAAACTCGTCTAAGGCAGGCTTGATGTCGGGAAAGCAGTCGCGTTAACACGACTTACTTTAAAAACAGCGAAATAACAACCAGTCGTCGCACAATGCGAATAGCGCAACGAGCGGGTCACGAATAGGACCACTGCCACGCATACACCCAACAAGATATCGTAATACAGCGGATCTGAAACGATGGTCCACGAAACCCATTCTCAGAAAAGAGTGAGAGAGAAAAAGTAAAACTCAGCACATCCCACGTGCCCTGGGAATCGATGTTATGCGAAGCATGCGAATCGAAGGTAACTGTGTTGTAAATATTTCATTATGCGAGACGTTACGGATCGCCGCTATAGATATTTTCAAATGTACGCACAGAGACGTCAGACAGCAGCATATGCTTCATGTAGCCAGTTGTTTAAAGCTGCGCAACGATGCCAACAGCAACATAAATATTAGCAACACCAGAAGCAGTAAACTGATATGAAGTGCTGGTGCTCACGAGGATGGTAGCCCTAGGCATATATCAACTTCAACGGATGGAGCTTAACTCCAACTGACTTTAACCCGACGTGACGGTCCTATCACAGGAGTACCTATATGTTGTTTATAAGGTTGGACAGCCAGCACTGCAAACACAATCAACGTTTCACGAACATTATTGTGTCTACATGAAAAGTAGTTACGGAACCTGGCATTGCTTTGTGGTAGACTACCTGATTGCCACACAGGAAGCTGGAATTCAATTCCTGCGGGGACCCTGACAATTATTCTTCGCATTCATCGGGTCAACGCCACTGATGTCAGCTTTTTCGTAACGCTCATGCGTTAAGGTTACCCATCTCTCTTCTCGCCATTCTTGGGGTATGAACTGTCTTACCCTCCCATACTAATTTTGGCCCAAGCTAAGGGGGTGATCACGAGAGCATTTATACATATACGAACGAACGGACGGATAGATAGATAGATAGATAGATAGATAGATGCTCAAAGTGCCTGCAGTGCGGAAAGTAAATTATTCGCATTAAAAAAAGTCATAATGTCACCACAAGTTCGAATCAATGAACGCGATAATAACAAATTGGAATGTCACGCGAAGAACAGCAACCAGATCAAAACGTGCAGCGCGCTGCTCAAAACAAGAAAACACGCGCGAACGCACACACACACACACACAAACACACACACACACACACACACACACACACACACACACACACACACACACACACACACACACACACACACACACACACAGGATGAGCACGAGCTAACAACGTTCATAGCACAACGCACTGTTCAAAACCAAAGGACGCACAAAACGTACACGCACAGGTATACAAAGTATGAGCGCGAACTAACTAGTGTTACAGTTGTTACTTCACTGTGTTTGAAAAGCGCGCTCTTTTCGCAAACGGAGAGACTGCAGGGAGCGAAGTGACCTTCGTGTGCCCTGTAACTATACAACGCCATCGTTGCGGGGAAAGCCCAAGACATTTCTCCGCCACCACGAGATAAGCGCACGCACCTGCACCAGAGAACCATGAACCGTAGTGCAAAGCACAAGAGCGGGCGCCGAGCAAGCCCTTCGCGCCATCTCACTGGAGTAGCTGAGAACACGGTGATATTCCCCCAGAGATCGGCATGCTGCCAGCGGTAAATGGTGTGTTATATATATAAACCTCTCGCCGTTAGTACGGCGGAGCGTGAGCACTCTCGAGGCTAACTCTGCGCGTTGCGGAGCGAGAGGTCACCCGTTCGATTCGGCGTTACGAAAACAATTTAATTATTTTTCTTTGTGGCTTTTCTATTTGCAAATAGATACATACGGGGCATGACGGCGACGGCAAAAAGCAACCGAAAGTTGCTATTGCAATAAAGAAAAAATGCCTCGTATCGGCATGTTTTACTGCTAATGTCGTCGAAAGACGATGGCATTACTTCTGGAGAGCGTGAACAAAACGTTTATTTGATGTCCTGAGCGAGAACATCGGTGAATTGTATTCTGGAGGCGATGCATTAGAGAGTCTAGATCCGAGCAGCGAAGGCGAATGAGCGCATGGAGGCGCGTTAGACACGAGCGCTATCTGGCAGTTATCTTCGAAAATGAAAGAAGGCGCGGGCGCCTGTCTCGGAGGCGATAAAGTGTAGAACGCGAAGCGACGGGCAGGTGCCACCACCATGTCGTCTTAGCAAAGCGTTGAAAACACTTGCCTTTTTGAGCATCGCGTTGCATTGTCAGTGCAGCGTGATGAACGCTACGGTCCTTAAGATTACTTACGTATGCGTCCTCTTGTATAAATACACACATACAAAATATTGACTTGTTGTTATGGTACCTCAGATATGCGCAATAAGTGCTTTTTAATTGACAGTCACAGAAATATGAACGCTGAAACTTGAGCAAGATTGGTGGGCGCTGCGGATGGGGTCGGCCATTTGGGGTACAATACCCCAAACGGCATCAAACGGCAAGACGGAGAAAAGGCGAGACAAAGCACGAGTGTTGACTGCACGTTTGCGCGTGTACAAACGACAACTCTTCTAGCTGCAGAAATAGCGTGGTGAAGAAATGCGCGACCTACGAACACAGAAAACAATACTGACGACAAAAAACGCAACGAAGTGTCTGAGCCTTGCATTTTTGCGCGTTACCTGTTCTGTCCCAAAGCCCTGTAGTAAGGTGACAGGCGCAGATAAGACTGCAAGTACAGAGATAAACGCATTGTAGAAAGTTTCTGGTACGTGTGTACTCCCATTCGCGCTTTTGAACACGGAACATGTCAAACCAACAGGCCAAACTTCCCATTCTCTTAGTCATGAAAACTCGATCGACATTACACGGGTACGATGACAACCGAGTCATCGGCCTGCAGGGCACGGTTTCTGTGCCGCAATCGTCACACGGCCAAACATTGCTTCGTGAGCGATGCGACAGGACAGAGAAAGCGACGGGCCGGTGGTTTCAACACAAGAATAAGCGAACCGTCGACAAGAAAGTCTAAAAGCCAGTAGCGACAGCAGATAACGAACGCAGCTCAGCAGGAGCACAAGAGATGAACATGTACGGCTCGCTCAAGCGAGCCGTACGTCAAGCTTGCTCCCCAGAGGGAGCACACGTAGTCCCAGAGCGAACTCACAATGTGGCTCGTCAAAACGGTACACGCACGTGCACGGCCCTCACCAAACAGCAGCAGCAACAACAACGGATATCCTATGCCAAGCGGCATATACCCAAAGAAAAACTCAGCAAGCGACGACAAAGAGAGAGAGTTCGAAAATCCCGCTGCAACCAGAAGTGAGGCGCGCACGTCGACGCTGCCAAGAACAAAACGCAGACTGCGTTGCGCAACCGCGCCTGCCACTCCCATCCAATCGCGCGGCGCGAAGTTACAGCGTACGTGATCCACGGAAGCAGCATAAACGCGAGTGCCGTCAGCGTCAGCAGCAGCGAAGGAAATAAGATGAAGACAGAGAGAGAAGGACAGATGAAAAAAGATATGCACAAAGAAGGCCCGGATTTGGCAGCCTTAATCGGTGCCCGCCTGCCAGTCGTCGCGAACCCAACACCTCGTCGCCCTGACTGGCGCGCTGTCTCGCGCACGCGCCACCGGCCAGATTAGGATTAACATTTTACATTTTAAACTTTAAATCGGAAAGACCAGCGCTCCCCGGATGAAAACAGAGAAGCAGCAGTAAGACAGGAACAGGAGGAAGAAGAAGAGAATAAAGATTAAAATTAAAATGGAGCGGCGGGTAGGGGCGCGGCCAGTGCACAGTGTGATACAAGGGGAGAAAGCAAGAAAGAGCGGACAATGCGGCGCGGAGTAGAGACAGGATCTGAAGCAGTAGCGAGAGCAGACAGCCGACCAGGCTTCCGGTCCCCAGAGCACCCAGCCTGCAGCGCCCCGACGACAGCGGGGTCCCACGTGTCCCGTCTTGTGCACCGCGCAACAGACGATAAGCACACGCCGATCTCCTTCCCCTACGGCGAACGAGGACTGCGCCCGAGATGCACGTCCTCCCCACTCGATCCACCTTTTATGATTGCCTCTGCTCTGCATCTGCTTGAATTTCTTCGTTTAAAATTTCCGAGAACGTTCAGCCGAGCCCATATGGTCCTGAAATCCGGTACACGCGCGCTTTTTTCCATATAACGGCTCCGTTTCTTTCATCCCGAACTCGGTTCTAGCCATTTCCTTTATCCGCGTCTATCTTTTCTGTTTGTTTTTTCTCGTCTTTCGCAAAAACGTCAGCCCATAGCACTGAGCAGCCTTGAAATTCAAAAGGTCCGCTTTTCAGCACACGGCTCAGCGTCCACGCTGGAAAAACTTGACAGCCCCCCCACCCCCCTCTCTCTTCTCTGCATACACTTGTACCTATAAACGAGGGACGGAAAAAAATACGCTCGCCGAAAGAAACAGATTTGCCGTTTATCTAAAACACACACAAACACACACACGAGGCCACGAAGAACTTCGATTACAGTCACCATACAAGGGGAAAAACTCCTGGCACATATGCACTACGCCGGGCCGTGAAACGAGAACGGTTTTTTATTTCGCGTTTACCTGACCATTCCTCGAGCGTTCTTTTGTTCTTCGATGGCATCAGATAGCATACAAGATGCTGATCATCGTACCCGGGTCCATGCTGTCAGAGCAGCTTGCGAGCTTAACGTAACAGTCCAGCGCTGCCTACAAAAGCAGAGAACTACGGAAACGTGAGCTGGATGCGGAGCTAAGCTCGTTGATATATGATTATATTTACTCCGTTTTGCCACTACTTCCCTACGGAGCAGGAACCTGGGGACTTACAAAGAGAGTTCAGCTTAAATTCAGGACGACACAGCGAGCGATGAAAAGGAAAGTGATAGGCGTAACCTTAAGAGACAAGAAGAGAGCAGAGTGGATCAAGGAACAGACCGGGGTTAAGAATATCATAGTTGAAATCAAGAAGATGAAACGGACATGGGCTGGGAATGTAGCGCGCAGGCAGGACAACCACTGGTCATTTAGGGTAACTGACTGGACTCTCAGAGAAGGCAAGCGGGTTAGGGAGAGACAGAAAGTTAGGTGGACAGATGGGATGAAGAAGTTTGCGGGCATAAAGTGGCAGGAGCGAGCACAGGACCAAGTTGACTGGCGGAAACATGGGAAGGGCCTTTGTCCTGCAGTGGACGTAGCCAGGCTGATGCTGACGATGATTCCATCATACGAAGAGAGAGAGTGAAGGAGAGAGAGCTGTCAAAAGAAGAGTTGATGCATTGCAAAAATATGCACGAGAAATTTTGTATTACAGATAATACATATTTTTCAGGACTCTGACCCCCATATTCTAGAACCTCCCTTTACTCAACGCTTCGCCTTCACTTGAGAAATCCGATGGGAGCGCCATCTCTATGTACGGCAAGTCACTGCATAACAGCGATAGTCTGCTGAGATTCTTGAGTAGCGCAGCGTCATTTTCAACCGAGTGGTGGCGCAGTGCTCCACTCTGTAAAGTGGATGGTGAAAGTCGAGTCGAGTAGCGTTTGTGAACACCGGGGTAGAGTATATACAAAGTAAAAGTGGATGAGAAAGACAATTTTTCTTGAAAAGCTAAGTATGACTGGCGATTCAGTTCACCGCGCACCACAACGAGAGACAATTTTTCGAACAACGAATTGAGGTTATTTGCCGCGATCCATTATTGTTAGGGTCCAATGACTGGTCCTTCAAAATAGCGAGGAGTCCTGGCGTTATTATTCAAGTGACAGTCGTAAATTGGACTAATCAGAAAGCTTCTAAGATTCGTTACTTCATTTACAAAAACCGAAACTAGCCCACACTTCATTAGTAAATACTAGTATCGGGTTCTTTCGCACATTTCGTAACAATTTATATCTCTGATTTATTATTATTAAAACTATTACTATTATTATTATTGTAGTAGTAGTAGTAGTAGTAGTAGTAGTTGTTGTTGGGTCTTTTAACCCCACTCTTCATGTCTAAACAGAGAATGACGCCAGTAGTTATTTACTTTCTGTCACAAACGAGCGCTCAAGAAATCACGCGGCTGCGACTTTCGGTGACGGCGACAATACCGGGCGCCACATTGCCGCCCTCCGAAGACGCGTTTGCAGCCGCAATGCATGGAATCCACCGTGTTACCGGCGAAGAAGTCTGGTGATTGGAGTGGGGACATCGGAAGACGCGAGGTTTTCTGGAAGAGAAACTTCGGGGGCAGCGGATCGACAACAGCGCTGGACTTTGAGAGAGTGATTCCAGGAAAAGTATCACTTAAACTTTGTTCCAAGAATTTTGGACTGAATAAGATTACGAACTTTTTAGTCTTTAAGTGTCTTGGTTGTTTGATGCATGCGATTGCGTCGTAGCGCATATTGCTGTTTTTGTCCGTTGCTTTGAGTGTATATGATTGTATTGTGTAGTCCGTTCTTTGTGTGGTGACATATTTTAATGGACTATTGCTGAGAGTGCACATTTGTGTGTTGTTTGATTTACCGTTTTTAAGAATATATTTGTTTGTTTATCAACTCTTGGCCCCAACTGGTTCTCTGGACCACAGCCGACGTTCGCTGGCGCGCCAAATAGGACCACATCTAAATTGTCCGAGCTTTCCTGGTGCAGTTCGGAGGGCTGATACGTCGGTCCTTCGAATTAGACCAGCGATTGCCTCCCTAATTAACGGGATTGGTGACACATGCCGGCAAATGTATCTGATTTTCCTATGACTTAAGATAACGCAACCGACACACACTAGGAGTGCGAGAAAACAGCGCTCGGATCTATTTGCGACGCAACTTCGTTCAGAATTATCTAACAATTTTAGAATAAAATACTTAAACCATGCAAATTCGCATCTGCCTGTAAAGCGTGCACCACTGCACATACATGATCAATGTGGCGAAGCTTCAAACCTGCAACAGGTTACGGGCTAGAACACAAAAGGTTTGACGATTACGTTCGAAGTTTCAGTGCTAGATCACTGTTAAGGGACGAGACGTAACGGCAAGTCGCTGACTAAGTGACTAATGTAAGGGGATATACACTCGTGTCAAGTGGTAACAAGCTGGTAGCACTAATGAAGGCACTCGGACTGCATAAAACTATAGTTTTACGAGTTCTTAAACAGCAAAGCAGGTGACTCGAAGGTACAGCAGCATTCGATAGGTACAACGGACGTCTTAGCACACCACCTCAGAGATCATTCAGTGTACGGTGGGCAACACTTAATCTCGCAGGTCACGCCGAGAAGCCGCGGATTCCGAGACATTCATAGGTTCCATCAAGCGGTAGTGACGGTGTTTCCTTTCAGTTTCGTCGCTAGAGGGACATTAGAGAGCAAAGCAATATTTCTCTTATTACTAAAGAGCTCTATCACGACAAAAAAAAAGGGGGGGGGGGGAGCACCGTATGTGCGTGTTTCGCTGCAAAGGTCATCGAGAGACGAGAGACTTCTGCCTGGATGCGCTGCGCGAGATATGGACGCCATCTGGCAGTAATCTCGGAAACGAAAACTCGAGCAGAACGCAGAATCACTGGTATGTGGCAGCACCGCATTGTCTTAGCGAAGCGTAGAAAAACACCCGCTTAGTGCGGCGTAAGAAACACCAGGGTCTTTTGAATGACATGTATGCATTTTATAGTATATAGAAACACCCCACTTAATATTTACGTATTGATGTTGCGCCTCATATACGCGTACTAAGTGTGAACGCAGCCACCAAATCGAGATGGCTGGGCGATGAGGAAGTAAATAAACTTTGGCCGGGTGGTTGAATTGTTTCGGGTGCCAGACAAACAGACACACAGACTGACCAAACTTTCTGCACAGATGTATCTCAATAAAAGCCATCTTCAAAAAAAAAAAGTCATCATGCTTGCCGCGAGATGACACTTGGTAAGCGAGGAATCGCGCAAAAAGAAAATGCGGGTTGCAATGCCCCACTGAAGTTCCCGCAGCCATCAAAAATTTTGACAGTGTGTACGGCGACCTACGTAGCTCCTAACCTGTAAAAACAAAGTACATTGTCCTCTGAGGAGGCCGGAGACTTAGCACACTAAGTTTAAAAAAATTTCGCTGAGCCAACGTCCCCAAAATACAAACACTTTGCGATCCGTGATGTCACCTACGAAGATTTTGGCACGGAACTTATACATAAAATTTTGAGCTTGATCTTCTGCCTTATCAATGAAGCTAAGTTTATGAAGTAAAATTTATCTATCACAATCAATTCATTGTTCCATTTAAGTAAATCATCCAAGCATACCAAGTTCGAAATTTTTGTGTCGCAGCTATATGTATTTACAATGCTAAATATTCGTGCGGAAGCTGCTTTTGGTGTGCACCATCTGAAAAAACACAAGCCTAAAAAAGGTAATCTTGTCGGCTAGTTGGTTGAAGATCTTGAAGCAAATGAACAGTGCAAAAAGAAAAACGCAGAAGAGGCCCACAGCAGTGCCACGTGTGGTTGTTTGTTGTGTGCCTTTTCAGTGGCCTCGTTTCTAGAGCTGTATTGTCAACTAATTCCTATGCCGCTTAATATTTTTCTGCCACTGGATGGTCTTATTGAATGACCGGCATCACAGAGCAATTGCAAACAGAACAAAAAGAGGGACATGACCAATAAACAGCAAATAAACTTATGCCTCTCTTTTCAAGGCTCACTCCCAACCATATTTGTGCCCCTCTCGCTGGTTCACCTTTTCCACCGAGCCTTGTCCTCACCTCTCTTGGCACAACCCTTCCTCTCCTACAGAGTCCCACGCTCATCACGCCTCAAGAACTCAAGACCTGCACTATGCCAACACCTCCTTTATTTCTTTCAATTCAGCGCAAACACACGCTGCTCAACGGGAGTCGTCGGTCAACCTTAGTTTAGGGAGCAGTGGCAATGCGACGCCCCATGTAGGGCAGGGCTACTAGAGTCACACATGCATCTCCAACATACTAATACGTCAGTTAGCTTTGTTCGTTTGTGCTTTTTCTTTGTAGCTCGAAGCAATGACACCCCCCCCCCTCACAGCGCTCTTAAAGTCTGCGCATAGAGCAGCGTTGCAGTGATGCTTCCCCATTGGTTGTCCGCATAGTGCCACAAGCGGCGAAATGCCATCTCGGAACGCCGTATCTCTTACAGAGCCATCGTTGTGAACACATGGAATACCAGACACCAGTCCACGAATCTGTTCACAACTGAGTGAAAAATCGCCCTAATCATTAACGCGACGCTGTGGACATGATGGGTGCATTTGTACTTTCTTGTTTTTTCTTTTTACTCATAGTATATGTCTGCAGCAAACAATGCCTTTCAAACCACATTCACAATTATGTCACGTGAATGTTTCTTATTGAACTGTTTTACATTCCTGTAGTGAGCCTTCTAGGGTTAACAGTTTTAATAAATAAACAAGCAAACAAACAAATGTTATATGATTTCTGTTGTGAGGCCCCAAACAATGTGTTCTCTCCCCATAACCGTAAATCACACGCGAAGGCTAGGCGAGGGGCGAGGGCAGGAAAGGGCCAGAGGAGAGGGTGGTGCACGGCTGGATCGGACACGTCTGTCTCGTATAGAAGAAACAGAGGCGCTGGCTACGCCAGCAGACGGGAGAGCTTCGACTAAGAACAGCCTCGCTGTAAAAAGGTAATTTTAGGTTCCATAAGCCGCTGCTAATCTGATCCCCAAACACCTTTTTCTAACACAACTTCTCTGGGCATATGTGTTTTAGCATTACATGCAATATGGCAACTACAAGTACTGTCGTTTTTTTTCTACTACTCATAAATAATTTCATCAGTATAAATAGTGTGCACGTGTGTCCCGCAGAGCCTCCTCGTCAGTTCCAGAATGCGCCACCAACATGCCTGTGTACATACTGACGCCACTGCTGACCGTTGCCGTGATGTGTTCTCGTGCTCGCACCCACTCAGTTTTGCCTCTATTGAAGCAAGCCAATTTTGCAGCCCGCAAACAGGGCGCAGAGTGTCAGGGTGTTCTCCTTGCTTTAAGTTATTAACTGAAATTGGGAATGCACACTGTGACTTCCCAAGAAGCACCGGCATGTTTGGCTGGTGCAGATTAACAGAAACGACTTGAACCTCAAT
The DNA here is from genome assembly GCF_043290135.1 of Rhipicephalus microplus. NCBI lineage: Eukaryota > Metazoa > Arthropoda > Arachnida > Ixodida > Ixodidae > Rhipicephalus > Rhipicephalus microplus. The sequence goes on along the minus strand of NC_134702.1, from coordinate 153,927,793 downwards.
AATATTCGCGTCTTCATCACGAGTAGGTACTATATCCAAGTACCTACCTGCAAGCAGAGATTGCTTATTGTAATTACTCATGCCTATAAATGCAACCACAACCAATGTGTGCACAATCAGCGTGCAAGGGAGGCCATTGAAATCATGATGCCGCTTACAGGAGTTTGGGTATTGCACTGAAACCAACTGTTAAAACCGATGTGAGACACACAACCTTCATTCACTGGCAGTTTGAAGTATAGTGCAAATAAATCCCCTGTAGGTTAACATTTCCATTGGTTCGAATTAGGGATACGATAAAGTGATTCTTTTTAACCATTGGTTGATTCCCTAAAACAGTCTTCATTGTTTTAAGCGGCTCCACTGTACATTAGAGCACAACAAGGAAAGTAACATACAAAGTAAAAAAAAAGGCAAAACATACGAGACAAAAACAAAACAAAAAACAGGCATTACCGGTACACATCACGCAAAGTTTCTACCTTGCACTCAAGCAATATTTTTCCTCTGCTGTTTCTACGAATGCCAATCAAAGAGCATCAGAACTGTTTATAACCCTTTGGTAGTCACGCTGCATAAACTTTTTTGGAGGTGTGAGCTGCATCAATATATATCTCCTGTAAACTTGTCTAGCCCTTCACGACGAGTCATTTTTTATGGTAGCTGCTTCGCTTTGCTGGTGTCCTCGTAAAATATTGTGTGGCCCAAAGGACTTTCAATTTCACTTCTTCTTGGGCCCCGCAATTTGTAGTGAAAGGAAGATAATGTGCCCTCATATGTTGTGGCAGGCAGCTGGAGTCGGTGGCATTGCTGCTGATGAAAATCTGGTATCAATAGACGTGTCACATACCTTGACCTTCTAGTCTCGAATTCTTGTATCAATAAGCTCGTCAAGTAGGACAACAAAAAACCACATTGCTTCATTTCCAACCTCGCGTACAGCAACAGATGACGAGCCCACAACATCCCAAGCTGCAGCATGTGAACTGCTGCACGTACCCTGGAAAGTACCCAGACATGGCAGAAGAGATCAACATCGGCAGACGTGACATCCTGTGAACACTGTGTAAATGACAGTGAATCCTGGGATGATCTGTAAAACTTTGTTGTAAGCCCATGTTTTTTCACTTCCTGTCGTGGTTTAGGTTAGGCTCAATTGAGATCTGTATTGCTTTGTTGGGCAATATTGACTACGTGTTTCTAAAACTGCATTTGGAAGTTGCATCCACGCCTCCTCTAAAAAGATGCACGCAACATCGCTCGCTATCTCATTGGGACGGTAGGTACCTCGTGGTTCCTTGCTTTCTTTGCGAGCAGAGGGTGCAGCCGACACTACTACTTCTGCTGGATTCGGAAGTGACGTTGTCACAGCTGACGGCATGCCGCTTCAGCGAGCACTTCTTCCGGGATCGCAGTAGACATTGTTTTAATCCTGGGGGCTGAGAGGTTTAATGCGGCTGCCGCAACGACCCCTTGCGTGCGACACTGTTCAGTGGAACGGAGGAAGAGAGAACAGAAGAGGGCCTGGAACTAGCCGAAGAGCTGGTTCCCGGCAGGAATTTAGTCTAGAGGGCGACGGTTACATGTTCGTTAACAAAAGTGTTGTTTTTAGAATACTTTGCCTTATTTTTGCTATTTACTAAGAAATGGAATGGAGTTAAGTTCCGATGTGGATGTTGTAGGTGTAGACAGCCCCTTGGTGATCCAAGTGCACGCTGATAACACGAAAGAAGAGCCTGAGTCTGGTTGAAGGCAGCGATTATTGCATGACCGTCTGCTCGGAACGCGCTCAACGAACTCTCCTGTCCCATCTCCCAACCGCACGTTCCCGCGCAGTTGAAAAAAAATCGTAAGCATAACAGTCTGCGCTCCCCATCCTCCTTGCTCTCAGCAAGGAGAAAAGGAATTCTCAGGATGCTCTCTTTCGGGCGGACCACCCGCGCTGGCCATTATTGCCGACGGACCGTAACCTGATCTTGTAGCTTCGGCTCCTTGGTCAGTTTAGCCACATGACCCGGAACGCGGTGCTCGCCTGGCCGTCCCGAAATCGGCTGCGGTGGTTCGCATCCCCGGCACAAACTCTAAAGCAATAATTCAAGGAAACTGTCACCGGCTTCAAGCCGCCTCTACCGAGGACCCCCTGTAGCGTCGGCTCCTCGGATCTGCGTTCGCTATGGCCTTACAGCTCAAAAATGTATTCTGAGAAGCTCACATACTCTGAGAGTGACTCCTCCTCCCTCAAGAATATTACTGGACACTCGTTGTACATGTAACATGAAAAAAAGAAAAAAAATGCTTTCCCTTCTTCCACACAAATAAGAAAACTACTGCATACAACAAAACACACAAAAGTGAAACAAGAATGAATAACGTACAGTGACCTCTACAACTGCAAACACCTGCTCGTTAACATTTGCCGGCAAGGTCCCAGAATCTCAACCCATGAACATAAAACCAAAAGTTGCACTGAGACACAATGCATCACACGTCACGCAACTGTCCAAGCATGTGAGACACATCCCGAGCTCGCTCTGGTTCCTTAAGCCCTCTCGTTGAAAGTGGCACGTTGTAACTCAACATCCCTTATCTATTGCGGCTTCTACCACAAGCACACATCAACAGAACATGTTTAGCCACACCCTATCATGCACCCTACTCAAAACTACCATTCCACGTCACACATTCGCTTTATTAGTTCATCTGTGGTAACGCACACACAACAACGGTCACAAGTAAAAACCGAAAATAAGATAGTGTAAGCAGATGTGCCAGAGTCATATTTGAAATCCAACCAAAATAACATGCAAATAAAAGCCTTAAATTAAACAACGCAACCAGGGATACATAAGCTACTACTCGGTACAACGCAACTCAAAGTTGTTACTTCATAACACTACTGATTACATACACTGAATTTCAGAACAGTCAGAACATCACGCACAGTTTGTTCAAGAAAAAAAGATTACTGGCGACTAGTTAACCACCTGAACTAGCGAGACTTTGTCCTCTCTCAGCTAGCTCACGTTGGCGAGTTCAAACACAGTCAAGCTAAACAATATCCACCAGATTTTGCGGGCGCTTGGGACATGTTATGTTCACCCGCTCTGCCGTCAGTTTATGGGAGTTCACCCGAAAGCCAGTACATGTACCACACTGACACTTCAGATCGGAAGCCAGTGACGAACAACAAAACGGGCTCCTGAAGCACTTCCTCGTCTTTTTCTTTTGAGAATGCGCACCACACACGCTGTCACGTGCTGATTCGACCATTGCCGGTTGACAAGGGGTCATAAAAAAACTCAAAAGTGAAAAAAAGAAAAATAAAAGCTGTGAAAAAATGAAAAGAACAAGACACTTGGGCATCACATATTGCATGTGTTCTTTGCCACCCAGTGACTCTTCGCCATGAAGCATTTTAATCTCAGAGACCCAACCCTGCGGCCCGTTCTTTACCTGATGCCATGCGTTCCCTACGGATTCGTCGTCCATTTGCTTTTTCGCAAATGAGCCTTCAGAGGGTGGTGTAGGCTGCTCCTCCTTTTTCAAGTGACCCCCCTGCAGAAGGTTTGCTGCATCACCCACGTTAGTTACGCTAGCGATTTCTTCTCGATCCTCTAGTGGCGGTGCAACCTCGTCGCTCTCCCTGCTCTCTCTGTTGTCATCATTTTCTATCTCCTCATCTTGCCCTACCCTGACTTACCCGTGCGCGCTACCTTTAACACCCTTGTTCGATTCGTCACTATTTTCAAGAGACGGAGCGTTATCGGCGCTACTATGGGCTACGAACTCTACCCCATTTCCTCCTTGCAAAAGTTCCCTCTCGCTCCTGCGGTACCTACACTAATGCACAGTTGCCGCCCTCGAGATCATCCTCTGACATATACGTGGCCAGGCAGAGACACTCATAATCGTCAGGAGTCAGTAGCCGGTCTGCCCTTGTGGCCAACTCAGGTGTTAACGCACAAAGCAATGGTATGAGCTGTGTGGCATTTCCCAGAGGATGCGGCAGGCCGAGAGGAACGCACATAACATCTGCAGTTACAGCTTGGCCAAATGTGCCCGTGAGCTTCATATTACTGTTGTTCTGCCCCGGAATCGCAGTTGGCACTTTACTTGTCTTTATTACGGTATTGTCTGCCCCGGAGTCGATACGAGCGTGCAGAGACTTTCCCCAACGAACACTCGAACTCGCGTTTTTTTTAAGTGCGTGCTGTTTCTCTTGAGCCCATCCGAACATCTCGCCTTGATAGTGTTCTGACATGTGTCTACCTTTTTGGCGGCTTTGCAAAAAACTTTGTTTTCAGAATCCAGACCAGGGCACGAATTACAATCCCTCTGAAAATGTCCCTGATCCCCGCAAGCGTAGCACAGCATACAGTCAAGGGGTAAGCCAGCCGCGCAGTGGATATGCCGCACTTCTTTTGCATTGGGATAGCTTGTCACTCTATGCAATGTGCTTTCCTCAAAGTTTGCCGCAAGCTCGGCCTTGACGTACTCAGAAAACTCTTTGTTTGGCGACTGTCCACACGTCCGATGACACTGAATTTAGATGCGGGGTTGAAATAAAATAACAGAATAAAAATGCACCACACAATTGCCACACCGCAGCAATGTTCCGATGTCTTCTGCGCTCCACGTTGTCAGAACACTGGCGACGCCAAGCGACCTTCCTCTTGGCGCTGTTGTCGTCCTGGCAAGGCCTCCCTCACCAAAGCGTAGACAATCGGCACCTGCCTCTTGCAGATTCTCTTTTTCCGTCCTCCTTCAATCCCGATTGCACTCTTGAACGTAGGCTTCTTCAAGCTCGCTCCGAGAGTGTTCCAACTTCTTCCAACAGTCTCTGAAGCCAGCCACTTTTCGCGCCTCCTTCGCTTGTGCACCAACGCCGTCAAAGTCGGCCGAGGCACGGTGATGATGTAGCAGCGCACCTTCACCAAAGGCTCTGGTGTCTTCCTCGCAGTGGGCTCTGTCAATCCTGTTGACTGCACCAGTTAAATTCCGATGTTGTGGATGTTGTAGTTGTCGACAGCCCCTTGGTGATCCAAGTGCACGCTGGCAACGTGAAGGAAGAGCCAGAGTCTGGTTGAGGGCAGCGTTTATTGCTGACCGTCCGCTCAGGCCGCGCCCAACGAACTCTCCTGTCCCGTCTCCCAACCGCGCATTCCCGCCTAGTTGAAAAACAATCATAAATAAAAACTGTCTGCGCTCCCCCTCCTCCTTGCTCTCAGAAAGGAGAAAAAAAATTTTTGGGACGCTCTCTTTCAGGCGCACCACTTGCAAAGGCTATTATCGCCGACGGACCGTAAGCTGATCTCGCAGCTGCAGCTCCTCGGTCGCTTCAGCCACATGGCCCGGACTGCGGCGCTCACCTGGCCATTTCGAAATGGGCTGCGGTGGTTCGCATCCCCGGCACAAACTCCAAAGCAATAATTCAGGGAAACTGTCACCGTCTTCAAGCCGCCTCTACCAAGGACCCCTGTGGCGTTGCCTCCTCGGATCCGCGTTCGCCACTGCCTTACAGCTCGAAAACGTATTCTCAGAAGCTAACGCACTCTTGAGACTGACTAATGGGCATTTACTACTACAACGCTTGACTTTCAAAAAAATACATAATGAGCAAGTTTTAAACCTACACCCTGAAGCAATCTAAAGGCAAGAGGTCACTTAGGATTCTTTTTGTCGTGAATCGCTGCCGAAACGCAAACCAAGTCTTGCGTGGCCCAAATCAGCATTCATAACACATATAAATCCTGCATGTTCAGCATTTTTCGAAAAACGCCACTTTACGCTACGCAGCCGACTCTCGTTAATTCAAACTCGAAGGACCCTGGGAATTTTGTATGAATTATCAAGAAGTTTGAATTATCAGAAGTTCTCAGTTATGACTGTGGGTGAAGTGACATCTTATATTAAGATTAAGCATTAAATTTATCAGATTTAAAATGTTAAATCTAACTGCACGCAATGAACAGAAAGCAGAGGTGTAAGGTCCAAAATTTTATTGGCCATTTACTGCTGATCAAACCTTTTAAAGAAATCGTGAATTGCCAACTGCTTCTTTGCTATATACGTGCCTTCAGCACAAAGCTCACTATACCAGTTGAGAAGCATCCCGGTTTATCATGCACGTGCTTTGTTTCAAACATTTGTTCACTAGCAAAGCTGTTTTTCTGCAAGGCTTGAAGTGCTTATTTTTAAATTGCTAGACTGTTAACATTATATAAGCAAGCAGATCTTCAAATAGTATTGGGGAAGCAGCAGATATTTTCTGTTATAGAACTGCAAAAAATATAAATCAACCGAATGATCGAGTTTTAATTATGAGGCATTTAAATACATTGAAACAATAAAGGGCCAACCAAAAAATTCAATTTTCTTTGAATTAACTGAAATTATGAATTATCAGAGTTTGAAATATTGCAAGTCTGCTGTAATAGCCTATGCAACAGACCTATATTGTGCCAATTGACGCGAGAGCGAGAAAAACAAAATTAAGAGCGCTTCCCGTATCGGGGAAATGGAGGGCAAGCGAACCTTGGCATGTCTGTGCCAGACTTACTACGTTTTTCTTTCTTTCGATAGCATTGCACAAAGCTCTCTCGTGACTTTTTCTTTCTGCCATGCCGGAAACTGCACCTTCACACAGGTACTTAGCAGCGCAACACTTCCATTTCTACAGACAACAATGTTCCTGTGTGAAACAAAACAATGAAAGGCGAGAAAGAAACCTAGCAACATGACGATAACGTGAAATAACATGTGGGCTCAGTAAGAGATCAGACTGCCATATTACGAAGGAATGACTGCTAAGAAACCCACGATCGAGAGGACATCAATTAATAAAAAATGGCACATACAAATATAAATCTGACTGGTGCACTTTCGAGGGCCTCATTTGCATGCAGAATCAGTGGTGGGATTGCCTTCCATCACTTTGGAGCAGGCAAAATCTGCTTTTAGAGCAGCTACCTCTGTGGCTGGAGCATCCACACGCTTTCCATGATACACACAGAGGAAAAAAATTTATCTTTAATTTAGTTTATTATTCCCTTCGTTGACATACCATTTATACAGAAGCAGCAAGGCCACAACATCAGCAAAAAATAAATAAATAAATACACAAAAGTAGGATTATGTACAGAAGCGGTGACAAAAGATAGTGAAGGATATCGCACCAACAAGCTAGCTACAGCATGAAGTTCATAGCAGCACGCATGCAGACACATGCACACACACACATATTCAAAGCTTGTTGCAGTAAAACCTCGTTAGTATGTACATACCGTATTTACTCAATTTTATCGCGCCCTTGATTGTAACGCGCACCAGATTTCCACGACGAAAAAAAAAAAAAACGTACAACATCGATTGCAACGCGCACCCATTTTTCTCGCTGGTCCGCACGATCACACCACTAAAAAAAACAACTCTTTTCGGGAGCGTCTTTCATTTAAATATGAGGTACGGGCAAAGCTTGTGCCCATCTGTTGTGTAACAGAGCATTGCCGTCACTGTAGTTTTACCGTGGACCGATGTAAGCACGCGAACTTGCTTCGCTCCCTTCTTCTCGACAGTTGTGGTGCCAGGCATGTCGAAGTAAAGAGGCGTCTGATCGGCATTCCTGATTTGCCCAAGCAGGTAGCCGTTGTTGTGCCGCAAATTTAGGACGAACCTCTGAAAACTGTGAAGCTTTTCATCATACTCCTCCGCAAAACTTTTCGCATATGCCCGTTCCCCTTCGGAGGCAAATGCAAAGGGGAACGAGCATATGCTCGTTCCCCTTTGGAGTTAGTTAGCAAGCACCTGCTCACTTTAAACTGGCTCCGCATTAAACCTTTTTCAAAGGCTAATGGCATAGCCCGCACTTGGAGCATTTCTGTCATCACGGGCCGCTGTGCCGCTCGGTGCTCAAGCACATACTCGCCGAGTAGCTCTTTAATTTGCGGAAACCAACCCTGCTGTGGTCCACTGAAGCCTTTGCGTAAAGCTCTGCTGTCGACAATCTTCTGCTTTTGTTTACGCCAGTCCCGCACGCACGTTTCGGGAACTCCGAATGACCGCGATGCGGCCCGATTTCCGTCCGTTTCTGCACACGCGATGACTTTTCTTTTAAAAGCGGCATCGTGGTGCACTCGAGTTTTTGGAGTCGGCCCTTCCATGCCGTCGATGCTAATGCACTACAAGATGACGAACTCCTCAGCACACGTACGAAGTGCTGCACAAGGGAAACACATAGGCAGAAATGGCTGAGGCGCCATGCCGATGCACGCAGGGGGCGGCCATTTTGGAGTTGTCGATGGCAATAGAATGACCGCATTCATTTTTTTTTTCGTACTCAATTCTAACGCGCATGCGATTTATGAACTCGCTTAACCGGAAAAAAGGTGCGCGTTAGATTCGAGTAATTACGGTATATCCCACGAACCTGCCGGGGACGTGGCTAACTACGCACTAAATGCGGTAAGCATTACGTACCACCAAGTACAAAGCGTGTGCGAATTCTTCGACGGGAAGGGGGGGGGGGGGGGTAAACGTTTATCGCAGCACCCCCTTCCACATAATGTCAATCATTATCTCATCATCATCATCAGCCTGACTACGCCCACTGTCGGGCAAAGGTCTCTCCCATGATCCACGAATCAACCCATTTTTGTGCTTTCTGTTGCCACATTATACCTGCAAACTTTTTAATCTCATCAGCCCATCTAACTTTGTCTCCCTTTCAGGCGTTGGCCTTCTCTAGGAATCCAGTCAGTTGCCCTTAATGACCAGCAGCTACCCTGCCTGCGTGCTACGTGCCCAGCCCATGTCCATTTTTTCTTAGAGATTTCAATTATTATATCCTTAAGCCCCGTTTGTTCCCTAACCTACTCTGCTGTCTTTTTGTCCTTAAGGTTACGCCAATAATTTTCCTTTCCATTGCTCACTGCATCCTTCTCAATTTAAGCTGAACCCTCTTTGTAAGCCTCCAGGTTTCTGCTCTGCAGGTAAGTACTGGCAAGATGCAGCAATTATATGCCTTCCTCTTGAGGGTTAGTGGCAGGTTACCATTTATGATTTGAGAATGCTTGCTGAATGTGATCCACCCCATCTTTATTCTTCTAGTTATTTCACTCTCATGGTTCGGCTTCGCGTTTACTACCTGTCCTAAGTAGACATATTCCCTGGCGACATCGCTGTCTCTCCACCTATTGCAAAGTTCTGTTTTCTGCAGAGACTGTTGAAGTTGATAATTTCAATGTATGACGCTAGCTTTCCACACCCCCTCTCCCTTCTTGCGTGCTCACGCCTATGACTTAGTACCAATTTGCATGTGTTCACGAGCGCCATCACCACTAAAGGAAGAATAAATACACTGCCAAAGCAAATATTGCCTAATGTGCCCACCACGAAGCCGTTTCTTTCTTTTTGTCAATGCTCAAAAATTATTGGCATTCTCGCACGACTGTCCGATGGCACGCAGTGGCGACACAAAAGAGCATTTCAAAACTACTGTGGAGTACGGGATATGCAGCCAACGCAGCGACTTGGATAGTGATGAAACGGACATAATCGCCTGTCCGGGATAAGGGTGTACCGGGATCTGCTACTTAGCGAAAATTTACACTATTTTAGAGACGCGGCACCATCACAGGAAGCCAATAATCTACTGAATAGTTGGGTGCAGCGCTTCGCCTACTTTGCATACACACCGTGGCGGGCCACTTGTGCCCACACTGCTTCAGCTTCATACCGGGCACAGATGCTTGTTGCATTAACCGGACAATGTAAGCTATCTGCAATACATGCTCAAGCGATGCTGGCAACAGACAAAGGCGCGTTTAGGCTGTCGCCTCATAAAAGCGTGTGCTACGCTTGCTGTCTCGGTGCCCGCGATCCACAACGACTTCCGCAACAGCGAACTACTTTCGTTTCTGCAACAGGGTGCACACTAAACACGGTCCAGCACAACAATTGAGGCGGCAGCAATTGGCGCCTCAGCACTCTCGGGTAGTCGTCGGCTATTAAAAGCGTGCAGTAGGCTTAAAGCGGCGCCGCACCGCACACGTAGGCCTTTTGTCAGCGATAAGCCATACTGGCGCACTTTTCGGTAGTCGCCACGTCACCTTCGTTCTTTGCCAATGATTACCAGAAAAGGCATTGCCTCATTCGCGTGGAAGTCAATATAATCGATCGGCCGATCTTGTGCTTTTGCAACAGCCCAAGTGTACAAGATTGGGACCATCACGTAATATCCGCTCACGGTATGTACGGTCAACATTACTTTCAGTTCCAAAACCACTTCGTAGTGCTGCAGTGGCACAAATTATACAAAAAAGACTTTTTTGAGGCAGTATAGTGCAGTAATTTCCAGTTGGTGAAGCTTGGTTCAATTGGCGCAAGTTTCTTACCACTGGCATTTCTATACAGTTGGCGAAGCTAGGTTTTTTTAATGAACCACGCTGTCACTAACAAAAACTTTAACTCATACAAGCTTCGCTTAAATTACAATAAAATGTTTGCAGCAGCACTTTATGAGTTATCTTAGAGTGCTTTCTTTCAATATTCTGGATACAGCAAAATGGCAGGCCACTCACCGCCCCGGAGAAAGTGGTCAGCAGTCTTTTTGCGCAGTGTGTCCACCTCCTGGTCATCTGTGGATGCCCACTCAAGCACCAAACGCCTGCCGTACAAGTGGGTGCTCTGGCACAGGGCCTCAAATGCACGCTGCACAATTAAGGACAAAGGATATGACGTACCCGCAGCAATATCAAACAAATCAAAGCAACTGTTGCTGGAATGCAGCCCCAATACCTCATTTTCTTGAGTATAACTTGCACAAAATATACATAAAATTGTGAGCTAAGGACATGGTGCAGGTTAGTATTTAGCTGGGCAGTGCGCTGGGCTCATGACATTTCCCTTAAAGAGAAGAAAGTTACAATGACCACTGAAACATCAGGTTAAGCAATTTACAATGAAACCATCTTGGTAAAAAGAGCAAAACTTCTACACAGAATCACAAGACACAAGCGCTTACAAAGCTCATGTCTTGTGTTCCTGTGAAAAGTTGTGCGCTTCCTACCAAGATAGATTTATACGAACTGGCTCCATATAATTCGTTATTAACTTACAAGAAACGATTCAGTCTGCACATCACAAATACATTGTGCTACTGTACTAAGACTGACGGCTCTTCTGAGCAATTTATTGACAATTAGCGAGCATTATGTCAATCGAAAACATTAGTTTTGCTTAGAGTGCTCTGGAAATAAAACTGTGGCTGAGATTAAATGTTAATCATAGCCATGCAGATAAATTTAAACGAGATTAACTTAGCTAGGTGATAGAGAGAAACAGCGAGCTAAGAATTTTCTAAATTTCTAAAAGCTCTCTTAGGTTAGAGAAATCTCTTTAGAAATTTCCTTTTCCACTTCCGAGAGTTGCCAATGAGAACTGTGACAAAGCAAAACGCACTCACCTTGGCATCATTTTTGGTGAGAAATTCAACGAAGCCAAAACCACGATGTCGACCACCGGCAGCAATCTTTCTTGGTAACCGGATGCCTCGCAGAGTCCCAAAAACACTGTACCAGAACAAGAGACAAACTTCCTTTATTAGAAATTATATATCCACTCTTAAAAGGCCACAGTGTGAAAACCTTTACCTATGATTTGTAAGCACATATCACTTCCTGGTTTCGTGCAGTCACTACCCACAGTTTTAGCAGCATTGAAAAAAGGCATTCAGTGCTCGGTCAACAAAGCTTGAATCTCAGGCCAAGTGGTTGCACTTCAGTATTAGACAGTGTAATATGCATTCGCAGATTAAGCACACATCACAAGAGATACATATCTCAAAACATTTACACCAAGCTGTAATACCAGCTACAGTAATAGCTTGTCAATTCAGAAGAAGCCAAATTTGCCCTGTCATATCCGCTAAGCATATGTCTTAAAAGTTGATTATCAATGATCTCCAAGGATTGCTCATTTGAATGAACCGAAGAGCACACTGATGTTGCGGACGTGCAAAACAACAGAGTCAAGGTGGTGGTTGCATTGAAATGAAACAAAATGGTGGGACTAAAACCATTATGGCCATCAGCAGATTCTTTACAGGAATGACGCGAAAGTAGTTCGCGCTTGAAGCAGTCTGCTGATCCGAAGGCTCAATGAAAGTATCGACTGAAACAGCCTCCAATACCATGATGCCATAATGATTGCTTCATTCACAGTTTGAATATATGGGTATATATATCAAAACGTGGATGGCATGAAATGAAAGGCCTGATTGGCACTATGCCATCGAAGTAATTTCAATAAATGAGGTATATGTTGTGAGGCCTGCAAGTTTTTTTTTTTTTACATTAACTCGCTAGTACGTACCAGAATCTCCATGATGCTACATGTTTGGATGAAGAAGGTGAATTACATCTCATGATGCATGGCAATAAAACAAGAAACGTTCGATGAACGCAATGAAAACACCACATCCTTGTTGCAGGCAGAGATAAAAACGTAAGAACACTGGCAATGAAAACTTTTGTGGAGGAAGTTCATTTACAACATGGCAAGTGCAGTTTCTAGTGCATATCGTTTTGCAATGTGCGAGATACCATTCCGTCAATTCTCTTGGAAAAATAACCAGAAGAAATGTAGTACTGGAGGCTGATTTTCAATATTACACGACATTTTTTTTAAAGGCCTCTTAAGGTGTACCGACAAAAACTATGAGGCTAATGGGTACTGTAGTACCCTACTGCCTCAGCAGTCAGTCGGCATTACAAAACCACAATAAAGTTTTCCAAGGTCACATATGGTATATTTATGCAAATCAGCCAAATGAACGAATGAATAGACTTTCTTTAGAGCAAGTCCGGCAGTTTCCTTTGTGTGAGCTGGGAGAAAGAGGGGGATTAAACCATGTCCCACTCTACTCTTTGGCTATGATGATGATGATGATGATGATCACGAAAAATTGTCATTATTTTTTATTACATTTTCTCTAGAATTAACTCAATTTATTAAGCTCTTCAGTCATTTGCAACAAATAGAAAAAAAAAAGCAAAAAAAAGGGGGGGGGGGGGGTTTGCTTTAGCGGCCGGCCAATATCATCCTGCCCTAGGCCTTTAATGGTGTCGTCATATTCCTCCCTCAGCTTCAGTTGTATGCACTGCTGAACCACCCTTAGGCTCCGTGATATGTGTGCCCCCACGAATAAACTAATGGCTCTTGATATCAAGTCTCTCAGTTTCCTATTAATCTGGCCATTCCATGACATATCTCTCAGCTAGACGACCTCACTAACGGTAGCACGATAACTCAAATGCAGTTTTACTGAAGGCACCACTACAGCGCCACCATTTTAACAAACGAGAATGAAAAAAAATAAACACTGAAGAAAGCACGCAAATGGGATGCGTACCTGAAGAGGTCCTGGACCTCCTTCTGGTTGGCCTGGAAAGGGATGTTGCGCACCAGGATCTTGGTGCCTTCCTTCCCAAGATCCGTGACCTTCTTGCGCTGTGCGGATGCCACTTCCCTGCACCATAATTCAGTAAATCGATTGGATCCTGTCCCATTTCCCAGTCCACTCCCCACGGTATCATTCCTGATGTTACTAGCAAGGGGCATCTAGCACTGTTAGACATCAATATAAAAAACTTAGTAAAATTGACTATCTGCTTTGTAACATCGCCAAAATCACCATTATAATAAAATTCTGTCCTCTATATGAAGCATGGTCATCGAGAGATTATCTTTTTAACAGTGCTTGCTCCAATAAATGTTGAGATGCAAGGGAGGCACAGAAAAAACTACTGTGCTTTGTCGCATATAACCTCCACCAGAAAATTAAAAATTTTCTTAAAAAGTGGGGGTTCAGTTTATATGCAGGGGATAAATGCATGTTGTTTTTCTCTTTTTGTAGAGCAGGTTATGTGCAGGGGCGAGTTACATATCCAAAAATACGGTGATGCCAACAAGATTATTAGCAGAAAAAAAACAACAATGTATTGTTGGATATGAGAGCTAATGTCCATAATTTTAATTCAATGACATGCTCATCATGTGCAGCAGTATGGTGTGTAGAAAGCCAAAAGAAATGCAGATCCAATGTACCGTGGTAATCTCAGGCTGGTGTAACCAAAACAAATGCTCACATTTCACCACCACAGCTGGCCAAGGAAACTTTGGGTACCACTTAGATTGGTATGGTGCTCCAATCAAATGGTCCTAATGAACGCACATTGGCATACCCCATACAAAAATGAAAAATCTTTGGTTTAAAACCACAAAAAAAGCAAGGCGACAATCTGAATTACAGTATCGTTTTCCACTGCAACTTTTTTTCTATTTTTATTTGTCTTATCAAGTTCTTGAGCAAAATACTGCCTGCATAGCGGTCTCTACCAGACAGTAGACTGACCATATTCGGGGTTGCTATTGAGATAAACAATTAGAATATGGTATTGACCACAAAAAAAAGTTTGGTGTGCAGACACAGATACCAAAGAAGAGAAATGCACAACACAAATGAAATGTCATGCTGAGGTAGAAATGCCAAAATTTTCTGCCCCGATGTGGTCCTTCAATGGATAGTTGGCATTTGTACCATTTACTCCCTTTCTCTTGCGTCCACATTTAACCACTGTATTCTTTCACAAAATGAATGTCGACTGATTAGCTCAACTTTCTGTTGTTCTAGTATTTGGGGTTCGCTTAGTAACTGAACAGGGTCTAAAACTGCTCTGGTGAGCATAAAGTAGCGCAACTCACTCTTTAGTGATGGCCCTTGTGGACAGCTTGAGCTCGAGAGCGTGTCCCTCCAGCTTAGAATGTTGCAGCTGCTTGAGAGCCTGCTTGGCTGCTTTTCTTTCTTTGAATTGCACAAAGCCATAGCCCATGGACAGAAGCTGACCTGCACGAGAGAGTGAGCAAGGACACCAATCAGCTGACTGCCTTAGGCCAACAACTGTACAGTGCCTTAGGATGCCCAATCCTGAACTAGAAAGCATCTTGAAAGCTACATTGACAGATCAATTGAGTGATCGACCAATCAATAAATCAATCAGTCAATTCTACAGCCCTATACAGCTACAGCGTGAGTGAACAAGAAGCAAGCATGTACACTGTTTGAATCATAACACAAATCACATAGCACACATTCTTAAAAAGAAAACAGGAAAAACACATATGCAAAGCCATAAAAAAAAAACACTGTTGGTGACAGGGTCTATAGATATGTCTGAAAAATAATAGAATGTTTAGGCTACGCGAAAGCATTCAGGAATTTTGACAACGACTGAGTTTCACCAGGTAATAAATTTTAGTGAGTGATCAAGTGCACACGGAAAAGCATGTAAGATAGACTCTCAATAATTCAAACTGTGATCATTCAAACTTTCCATTAATTAAGACAAATCTTAAATTTTTGGTTAGCCCGCTTTATACTTCAAAATGTCCCACTGAACAAATTCAGTTAATTTAAAATTTTCCTTGTGTCTGTATCTATACCCCTAAATTTTTCTATAACGAATGCCGATGCAGTAGCTCAACTTTCTGTTGTTCTTTCCCGCATGATGGTAGTTGTAAACGCAACCTTGTTCCGACTCCCTCTGTTCTCTGGAGCACAGTTCTCTCAGCTGCATAACTGTTGTCACTGCGGAAGGAAGCGGAAGATGCATTCTTTGCCCTGCCTTGTCTAGTCATGGTTGCTACTTCCAAAGGAGGGAGACTCATACCTCTCTTTGCAACACACTGACTTAATGTACAGAAATACATACAAGGTTATGAGCAACTTTTTACATTGAGAACTGCAGGGACAATTTGGCAGAGCCTATAGTGCGTAGCACTGCTCCTGCGACCAAAACTCAATGCCCAAATTTTCAGGAGAGCTACAAGTTCACCCAACAGAAACTGGCACATTGGGAATTCCACAAGTTATTTACCTGGATTTTTGGTGTCCTTCTTCTTAGCAATGGTGACTTCATGAATAGACCCACACTGCTCGAAATGCTACATAGACAAGAAATCAACAGTGCTGTAAGCAAAGCTATGGGCAGTAATCTGAAATATGCTGCTGCACTCAAGAACAAAGATTTTGTTGAGTGTACAGCGGACTTGCAATAATTCAAACTCTGATAATTCATACTTTCGGTTAATTCAAACAAAATTAAATTTTTTGATTAGCCCTCTATACTTTCAATGTATTCAAAATCCTCTAAATTCAAATTCATCATTTGATTATTTTATACTTTTGATTAGTTCAAACAAAATTAAATTTTTAGATTAACCCTCTATACTTTTAATGTATTCAAAATCCTCTTACTTCAAACTCATTATTCGATTATTTCATACTTTTCCCGGTTCCATACCGAAAAATATCTCCTGCTTTCTCAAAACTATTTGAAAATTTGTGTGCTTATATAATCCTAACAGCTTAAAAATGACAAATAGGCGTCTTAGGCCTTCGAGGAAAAAGGCTTTGCTAGTAAACAAATGTTTAAATAGTTCATGCACAGTAAACCATGATGCTTCTCAACTGATACAGAGAGGTTTGTGCTGAAGGCACATATACGAAAGAAGCAGTTGGCAATTCAGGATTTTATTAAAAGGTCTGATCACCAGTAAATGGCCAACAAACTTGTGGACTTTACACCTCTGCTTTTTGTTCACTGGGCACAGTTAGGGTGTAAAATTTCTTTAAAAATTTTAACAAGCAATAAAATCAATGCCTAATCATAACCTGTGGTGTCACCTAGCCCATATTAATATATCTGAGACATTCTGATATTTCAAACTTCTTGATAATTCAAACAAAATTCAGAAGTCCCTTCAAGTTGAAATAATGAGAGTCAACTGTATTTCCAATAACAAGCTCAATACTTGATGCAACAAGCACACCCAGAAGAGTGTAAAGAAAAGAAAGAAATGAAATGGTGCGGCTATGCATTATAGTTCAATACAGCTTTAGAAGTCAGTGACATTTCCCTCTTCAAAGACAGATGCATATATGCCTACACCAACAGGCGTGCACTCCAGACTGATGTCACGAGTAGAATGGCCGGTTGCATGGCCGAATTTCTTGCCACCTTGCCTTCGCAGAACATTGCCACGTGCAGGGCGCGGGACTATTTTGTTCTTCGTGGAGGTGATCAGCTGTCGCGCATGGGTCATGTGAGCCTCCCCTGAATTCTTAATTAAGTTGTCTCCAACCACAGTTCTGAGAAGACTCGCGAAACAACGAAGCTGGTGGTGTTCCACACCTCCTCGCTTTCCTTTGCAACCCCTTGCATTCAAGACTGCAACATGCTTTACCCTCTTGCCACTTTCTCAACCTCACTTACCTTTCCCACGTTTTGTTATACTATACATGGCTATGGTACGCTTCACCCTCTCCCCTTTTCATCTGCTTTCTGCTAGCCCTGAGTTGCCTTTCCCAGGCCCATGCGACACCATAGCATACCATACAAGAATATTATATGCAGTGCTCTCTCCTCTCCTCCTTAGCCTCCTAGGAGCCACCCTCAATTCCATTTCCCACCACTTAGCTATAGTATACAAGGCTAGGCTACGCATTAGTTTGCCCTCCCCACCTTTCCTTCCCCTCACCCTGACTTCCCTTTCCTACCCCTTGCTATGCTATATTACACAAAGCAAGGCTAATCATTACTTTCTCCCCAACTTGTCATTCTCACATCATTCCTCCTCAACCTTACTTCCCTTTCTTACTATTTGTTATAATACACTATGCAAGGATATGCTGTGCTTTCATATGGTTCCCACAGAAGCTAGGCAAAGGCATCAACACTCCACGGCACAGCGAAAAACTTAAACAGCACCACTTTTTGAAAAATACCATACAGTGCTGAGATTTCACCAGATGTTTCAGAAGTCCATATCACCAAAATGAATCCGAAGTCATCCAGTACTGTGTGCTCCTCAAGCAGATTAATTTCTGAATGTGAAACCTCAAAATTAAATTTCTTTTTTTTTTAATAAGGTCTCACTGCTGCATGCATACATCTACTTGCTACTGAATGTGCCGAACATTTCTCCACCTTTCACTGGCAGAAAAATATGAAATTTTCAGCATCGTGCACATTTATTATTTTGCTTTTGGATGATCGGAAGACTGGTCTGATCTCCATTAGAGTTAAGATGTCAAAAGCACCAAAGTAAGAAATAATATGCACCATAACAAGCAAGGAATAATACACTTACAAATTTGAATTTACGCACCTTTAAAGCATCGATTAACCTACAAATCTATTTGATGAGCCCCTGCTGATAAATATATCAAACAGGATAAGTAATACAAAGAAAAAAAAATACAGCTAAAATCATATCAGGAAGAGCATTTGCCTCTCGGACGGCCTCCTCGTTGGTAGAGAAGTTGAGGTTTTTGATGAACAGGGTTGTGTCTGGCTCTGGTGGTATGTCTTCTTCCTCTGCTTCCTCTTCTGCATCTGCAGGTTGCTCAGCATGTTTCTGCTCTGCGTCCTTGGTTTTCGTCTCACCCTGGGCCAAAGTTACGAACTGTGAGCCTGAGGCCACGCTTTCATCGTGCATTCCATCACGTGAATGCATAATCCAGTGAGCACATTACGACTAAATAAATCTAACTGTCTACATCCTCTCACACCTGTATAGTTTCTCTCGTTAGTGTGAATAAAAAAAAAAAGTATCCTGCAGTATTACACATTAGCACTGAATGTACCACATGTTGACTGGCTCGGCTCATAAATTTTTCACCACAGTAAGAGGTTCGAAGCATTACATACAAGGGGGCGAGTAAGTATTACACAAGAGATTATCATAATGTCAATAAAAATCTATGATCGAAAATGGTAAACACACTACCTCACATGGCTCAATAGTGAAGAGAGCATCATTCCAAGCCTGGTATTAACGTAAATTACAGGAGCCTTCACAAAGGCTGCTAACACTGGTCACCGCGGACGACACACAGAAACGGAATGCATACCAACCCACACCGACCAATTATTCAGGTGCTGATAATTGCGATGTGGCTGATCATTCGTACAGCTCCGCAGTGCCCCAACAAGTCCTCTAATTGTAACATATAAAGACCACTGGAATGTAAAGACCACTGGAACACACTATGTAATTGCTAGGACTGGTTCTTCTGAGCAATTACATGGCGTGCAGTAATTCGCATATGCCACGTGGTCACAAGATTGTGACCACGTGGCACATGGCGAAGAAGTTGGACAGGTTTTTGAAGCTTGATATGGGGCTGGCACCTCTCGAAAACATGAACAATTATCCAAATATGCCACACAGCCACTAGCCGCGCCTGAGCCATGAAACAAGCCAAGTCTAGTTACTGACTCGTAAAAGCTGTATTTACGGAGCAATTGAATGCGATAGTTCCATTGTGTGCCTTCAGCATTCGTTGAAGGGGCCCTGTAACACTTTTGTGAGTAATCGTCGAATGTTTTCATTAAAAGGGCTTGTTGCCTCGTGAAATTACTGCCATGAAAATTTCTAGAATCTGTCAAGTGCAAGTGGAAGTACATGAACTGGTCACGCGCTTCAAGCCCTTTCTCTCTTCTTTCAAACTTGCGAGTGTGCTGCAAGTTAGGCAGGAAGGAGGATGACTCGGGGGCAAGAAGAGCCTTTTTTTTTCTGAGTGCGCGTCATGACCTGGAGCACTTTCTTTTCCTTTTCGAACATATCGCTAACTTTCAATGTTATTGCAAGCACACGCATGGGCACATAGCGGCACCTTGCGGCCACCATGGTAACTATGCAGCTCATGATGTCGAAATAAGCTAACAGCCATGGACTTTTGGTTTAAGAGGACTGAACGCTGGGCGAGTTGGTAATCCATAACTGCAAAAACTGTGCAAAAAAAAAGACAAGAAACAGAGAAGGCACACAAACACAAGCGCAGACTAGCAACTGAAAGTTTATTGAAGGGAAGACGAATATAAAAGAGAGGTAAAACATTAGAGATTGGCAGTTAGATAATCTATCTCTAGTTGGCGCTATGTGACCGAAAGCCTCGCGACACACGTGTTGCCATACTTGAGGATATAAAAGGCCCCAGCATCTTCTCTCGCTGTCCTATCTCTGTGCAGGGACAACACTTTTGTTTCATGAAGTAATAGGCGACACACTTGCAATCTCTGCAATGTAGGCACAGATTCGAAGAAGGGCCTTCAGCGATGCCCTGTGATCTATTAGTCGGTTATTCAAACAACTCCCGGTTTGCCCAATATAGCACTTACCAATTGAAAAGGGAATGAGATACACCGCACCCTTTCCACAATGGACTAACGCTGGCCGGTGCGCGCGTGTGTGTGCCTTCCCTGTTTCTTGTCTCTTTTTCGTGCAGTTCATGTAGTTATAGACTTTTGGCTTACGGCAGAGTCATTTGCGTTTATGGCATCATTTGCCGAGAGAAGAGGAAACAATTTCTTGCTGACTCTGAAAAATCGTAAATTTTAGGCCGTATGCTATACTATAATGCATGACTCCCATATTCTCAAGAGCCTTGACCACTGATCAACAGCATTTTCTGATCATGTTCAAAAACTGTTGCAGGGTTCCTTTAACAAAAGACTTTGGGAAAAATCCTTTGGCAAGTGCCACGGTTTCACATGGCACCCCTCAATGTCTGTGTCTTCAAAGATGGGAGGAGAGGTTGCGTGTAATAGCTGTTTCAAATAAAGATGCAGTGTTTTCTCCCTAAAGTGCCGCCACCTTGTAAAACGTCTGGATTGGTCATGCAGCTTCCAAACTTAAAAAGCACGTTGGTACACTGTCAGCACCGGTACGCTTTGTTGACATACCTCAGGCTTAGACTTGTCTGCACTCTTCTTCTCTGTAGAGAATACACCAGTGGGTGCCCACTCAAGGTACAACGGTACATGCTTGAACTGAAACGAAAACATAAAGAACACACAGTTATAGCACTAAGCATTAATGTTCACGTCTATGCATCCAAACAGTGGACTGTTTTACATATCAATGCATCTAAGCTTGTCAGCAGTGTAGAGATGAGGGTTCAGTCTAGACAACAAATGACACACACGATAAGGTGACTGTACTTTTGGATACAATAATTTGCATTCTGATGTAACAAACAAAGGTCGGTCACCTTGGAGTAAGCAAGGCGTCGAAACGCAGCTCTTGCTTCAGTGGGATCCTGGAATTCAATTAGGGCGGTAACTCCCCAAGGTGGAAGGACTACCCTCGAAAGAATACCAAACCTGCACAAGAAAAGCAACAGCTCTATATCAACTGCAACATATGCTGCTATTACTATGCGCTATTTCCAAGAGGCTGAAGCATTTCCAAAAACAGATTTCTGAGACTCGGAGCTATTATGGACAACAAAACAACATAACTTCGGTCAACACTATTAATTCTGTTATGACCTGTCCTAACAGCAACTCCCTGCCTTTTTTATTTTGGTGGTTACCTAAATGCCTAGCATGTCAATGCCTTGATGTGATATCAAGTGTGCATTTTTGCATAATAACCGTGTAAAAGCCACAATTTTGGTCATCCAGCGAATTCTTTCACCATGTGACTACAATGCAAGATCCACATGTCTGAAAGGGACATTAAAGTGAAATATTTATTAGGCTTAGAATGATAAATTGTGGTCTGAGAACTCTGAAACTGGTAACTTCAGAATCATATGTCCATTAATTGAGGAGAAAATTAAGATAAAAAGCTCGTCTTTAAATTTTGCGCCGTAATTTTCGCGTGTGACGTCATGAATTTCAAAGTGTATTTTTCGTATTTTGGGGACATAGGCCCAACGAAAGTTCCTGAAACTTGTGTTTATAACCCCCGACAATATATCCACTGAAAATATATTCAGACAAAAACAGTTTCACCAGAATGGCGAAGCAACAAATGCGATAGCAACAAATTGTAAGGCTGGCAGCCAACTCTTTTAGACTCGATATCGCGTAACTCTAGAAAACTGGGAGAGATGCTCTTCTCGCCGTCTCTTCATGTTGAGAAGGTGGAAGGGTTCATGAGCTATTCGCCGAGATCCCCTGCCCATAGCGATCGCGACCACAACTTTAGGATCAAAGTTCATGGATGCTCCTGGAGCGATCACAGCTTTTATGAATAAAACTACAGTTGAATCTTGATAATTCAAACTCAAAGGAACCTGAAAATTTGTTTGAATTAAAGGAAGTTCGTATATAATGAAAACTAAATAAACGAAGGGCCCACCATCCAGTGGCGCATGTGCATTAATCAAACACACGAGAAGAAGATTCTGAAAACTTGCATATATTCACAAATCACAGGACATCCGTGAATAATTGAAGTAATCGGTGATACGCATCTGCACATGTTTGCCTTGCAGCAAGTCAATCAATTTCGCACGAAGTTTGAAAAGCATTTCTATTTCGGCTTCAGCATTCTCCTGCAAGAAAAGTTGCGTGCGACAATGTCCAGTGCCAACACTCTCTAAAGACGACAGCAACGACTGCGTCTCTGCTGCTACCCTCTGCACAGCAGCCGGAGCGTGGCTAGCACATGGCAAGAAAGGAGGAGCGTCTCCACGCGAAGAGAAGCAGATCGGCATTTGAGAAAGAACCAACACTCAGCGACACTTTTTTTTTTGTCCTCTCTCCGCGTGCGGCATTGAAAGGAGAAGGGTATACGGGGCAGGGACGAAAAAGGGAAAAGCATGGCACAGGTGCGTCGCAGATCAACATTGGAGATAGAGCAAACATTTCACGGCAACCGTTTCTTTTTCTTCTTTTCCTTCTTCGCGTGCAGCGTTGAGGTATCGGAGATGCCGCCGCGTGATTGGGCATGGTGCTGAAAGTACTTTCGGAGCGCGGTATGTTCGAATGAACCATCGCAGGTGCTTGCACGTTCGAATTACAGGGCGTTTTCGCCCATTGGAATACACATAACTTTGGCGGGACTACAGCGTGAGTTTGAAAAACTGGAAATTCGAATTAAGTGTGTTCAAATTAATGAGATTCAACTGCATAAACGTCTCGATCAAACCAAAAGGCAATGTTTCACCATGTTTCCAGGCACAATGCTTGATGACTTTCACAATCTGCGGATAAATTCTGGTGCTGCGACACAGTGCGGCGCTGATAGGCGAGTTTGGCGCAGCAGGGGTGGTTCGGCACAGGATGGTGCAAGTAAGCGAGTTAGGTGCACAATGGTGCAAATGGCGTAGCTGTTCCACCCCTGTGCTAGACGCGAAGCTTTTAGTGTTGCCACAAATTATGACGTACTGTACTTATTTTGTTTGAGGTAGCAGAGGGATTGCTCAGCCTCAGCAAGACCCATGAGCTTGCAACATAGTTTTTTTATTTTGTTATTTTGTCTCGTTCACTCAACTACAGTAGACTCCTTTTAAATGAAACCTGAAGGGACCAGAAAAATGTCTTTATTTTAAAAGAAGTTTCATTTATTGAGAAACAAACAGGTGTATAATATTCAAGTACGACACCAAACATTTTACGAACAGTTGTTCCACTTAAGCAGCAATTTCATTTAAGAGAGTTTCGTTTAATAGGAGTCTACTGTAGTGTGATCAAGACGAGCTGTTTTCAAACACAGACTAGAGTGATGTCAGCATGGTGTACAGAGGTAAGTATGGCCCAGCCAGGTCTGTGAATGAAGTTTGGAAGGTATTCCACTTAGAGGCTTATGAACAAGGTGGCAATCAAGCTTGCGCACATTGAACAAAAGTAAAATAATCCAAGTTTAACTTGAGCAGCCCACCAAAACTATTGGCTGTACAAAATGCAAATGCCAAGGCTTTGTTGCTGAGCTTGCACTATGAAAGCTTTTTGCAAACGCCGGCTAACACCATCATTTACAAAAGAAACATCACAGAAGGCAAAATCAGGGACATTTTGTCGCCAATTTCATTTCAACACGCTAACTATGTTACTGCACAAATTTTTAGAGTTGTTAGATTACTCAAACAGTTGTCTAGGTCCTTTGAAGTCTGAAAAACCAGTTTTCAACAGGACTGAGCATGGAGATTGGAATGAACAGACCAATAGAGTTCTGAGACATCAATCTATACTGCCAAACTGCTGTAGAGTTCAGTCAAAACATAAAAGAAATTTTAAATACAAATTTCTACTCCATGAAATGCTCTCAAGCTTCACCAATTTTATGAAAGATGCAGAGAAATAAAGCACGTCAGTGACACGTGTAGTCTTGTCTGGCCTGCTGTGAGTGCTTGGCGTTTTCATGTGGAAATCTTGAGCAGCGTTTTGAGCAGCCTGTTTCTTTTTGTCACGTGCTATGTTTTGCGACACTTCAGAGGAATAGTAGTGGGTTGTAGGAGTTTGCGAAATTTCTGTGGCACGTACATTTGTGTCTACAGAAAGTTCTTCATTTTTAGTACAGCAGTCAATGGTAGCATGGCATGACTGACATTTGTGGCATATACGTTTGGTAGGTACAACCTGCCTCTTGGCATCGATTGCACCTTTCCCTCCCCGTAAGCTTACTATTCAAACATCTACCATGACCTCAATTGTTCCTATTGCTCATTATGTGGAGAAATAGCTACCCTCTCCCATATTCTTTGAAACTGCAGAAAATGCCCTTGCCCCCCTAATCTCCTGGTCACTCCCTCACCTGTGACGTGAGAAAAAAAGACACCACTCCAACAACGCCGGAGTACAGCAAAAGGCATCACGAATTGATAAGCACACTCACTTTCCAAAGACACTGTGGAGGTCCTTTGGAGGAGTCTTGGCTGGCAGATTCTTGACTAGAATGACCGTCTTACTGCGCTCGGTGGCTGGCCGACTGAATGCATCGAGCACCACACCATTGCTCTCGAGGAATTCTCGTGTCTCGGCCACCACTTGGGTCTCGCCCAGAGCCATGCGCACGGCCACACTCTCACCTGTTTCCTGCAGATTGGAAGAAAGATGACTAGATGAGGATCAAAAAACCGCATAAAAAAGAAAGACAAAGAGAGAGAAAGGTTTCAGGGCAATAAAAACCTTTATTTGTAAAAAGTTTATGAACAGCTGTTACCCGACAATGTACGATTATTATTGTTACCAATGCTCAATGCTTTAGCAGTCATTGACCCATTCTCAACCTATTCAACATGGACTATGCACAAGCTCCATGAACAACCAAAAATAAACAAAAAACCAGATTTTTGCACAAAAGTGACAACAAACATCATCCGACAATATCATGAAATGGTGATAAGATTTTGCATCACTCGTATTGATGCCGCCTATCCCTTTTCCTGTTTGATGACTAGGCATCTAAAGCTTTGGCTGTTAAAGTAGGATAACATACAATGTTTTGCATATTTCCACGAACACTGAACAGTGACAAAAAAGTTTTCTGTCACACTTGTAAACTAATGACATGAAAATATTTAATTGGCCCTTTTACAACTAGTACTAAAACTGTCTTGAATCATTGTATGTATAAATTTGCACCTCACACAAACAATAAAAGAAGAGTGGAGCACAATATTTTAAAAGAGCATGAAGCTTCGACACTGAACAATGACTCTTACTGTGCCCAGGAGTTCTTGCTTAGAGGTGTCATAACGTTCCGCCATGATGTCAGCAAGGGCATTGGCTCCTAGGAACAGGGTGTTCCAATTGTGACTCCTGAAACAGATAAATGGAAAACACATAAGCCTCCACTCAAGGCAAAGAAAGTACAGTAGAAGCTTGATACGTATAGGTTACAGTGTGAAAGAAAATGCGCAAGCATTGGAAGTGAACGTCTAACAAGACCTGATTAACAGATAAAGTTTTATGACACAAACTTTATGACATAGTAACAACCTCCTTCGATGGCAGGAGTTATCTGAAGCAGCTGACTGAGGAAGGGTATGCAAGGTGTCTTATTAGCTTTCCATATGAAGGTACCGTATCACCAGTTACACGAATGTAGGCGGGTGTGACAGGGTGGTACGGGCTAGCTACAATGTTCGCTTGTAATGTTCAGACACCCGTGCATTTCAAGTGAAAAGAAAAAAGAACATAATATCCCTAAAAAACGCATGCTTGGAAATATCAATTATACAACAAATAAAATGAAGTAATACAATCAGATTGCTGTAACACA
Organism: Rhipicephalus microplus; assembly: GCF_043290135.1. Classification (NCBI taxonomy): domain Eukaryota; kingdom Metazoa; phylum Arthropoda; class Arachnida; order Ixodida; family Ixodidae; genus Rhipicephalus; species Rhipicephalus microplus. The sequence goes on along the minus strand of NC_134702.1, from coordinate 153,901,717 downwards.
TTATTGAGATATCAAGTGACATGAATATAGTATCAAAGATTTTCCCGTTAAGAAATTCTTCCATGAGAAATGCATATCTATATATACACCGTGTCCACAGTCGCTTTTGCACCGCAGTGAATATGAATCACGTCCAACCATCCTAGTGTTCTGCTTTGTGGCAGCAACTAGCACCTCTGTAGCCTGAACATATTCGAGAGCAAATGATGCTATAGTATTCATTGACGCCAAACACTTGTAACAAATGATTGAAGACCTAAACTAGGAAACTAAAAAAAAGCGGGGCTTCAAGTAAATATGCAAAAGAGTAAATAATGTTCAATAGCCTTCTTAAGGAAGAAGAGTTCACAATTTTTCACAACTGACAACCAGACCTTGGAATTTTCATAGCAGTATGTATTACATCTAGATCAGCTTCTTTCATGAAAAGAAAATTTACTGAATAAAGGTGGGCTGGAGTACAGATGCTGCCAAATTGTAACAGGTGTCCCTAAAATGGAAAGCGTATAACCACTGAATTCTCCCAGGAACTTGGAGGATAACAAATAAGTTCGAGGAGAAATTAAGAGCAACGCGGCATGTTATGTGACGAAGAATGATAGGTATAACAAAGAGATAGGAAGAGAACAGAGTAGATTAGAGAAAGCAAGGGCAGCCAATATCCGTGTTGACAATACATAATAAGAAAAATCGAACATGGGCGGACCACGTAATGCATAGGGTAGACAACCGATGGTCGGAGAAAATGATGTACAGCAGGTTCTCAGTAAACAGAAGTTTCTTAACTGCTGCTTCCATGAAACAACTGCCACGAATATGACTAGTCAGCTGAGTTGACAGTGATTTGAATAGTATGCCCTTTTCATATCTCAGTAAACGCAACTTGCGTTACATGAAACATATTTTCCTGGTCCCATCAAGTTACGTTTAACGAGAGTCTACTGTAATGGTTAACTAGGAAAAGGGAACCTCAACCAATGCCAGCAAAGAGTGAGGTGATTTTATGAGATGAAGAAATTTGCAGAGATGAAATGTCATCAGTTTGCAGAAGACATAGTGAATTGAAGATTACTGGAAGATGTCTCCTTCCTGCAGTGGACACAAAGCAGGCTGACAATGATCATGATGGTAGTCCGATGGGTGAATTTTTTCAAAACAATAAAAAAAAACATTCAAAAGTGGCTTCACGGGCTGCTTCCTGAATAGAATGTACAAGGCCTTCTTTTGCGATAGCAATTATACGGATATTCTCAGTGGGCTTTTTCTGTGGCTTTCATGCTCCATATAAAGTCCAAATCAAGAACACTGCTTCGCACACTGTATGTTCTATATACGAATAGGAATGAAAGTGCTAAGGACGAATGTGGCTGAAGCACAGATGAAACAAGCCAGTCACCTCCGTCGCACGAATGATACATGCGATAAAATCAACCAGATTGCAAGGTCTGCAGTTGATGGCCGTTCAAGCAAAGTGAAAGTGCCCCAGCCATCTTCCACCAGGCGAAAGGAGTCAGTGGAGCAAAACGGGATGGTGGGCTGCATTTCTCGAGCAGCAACTGCGAACTTTGCTAACACAGGCGCGAGATGGCTTTATGGGACATTAGGACATGGCTTGTAAACTTGTTAAGGTATCTCTGCTTCACGTTTAGAAAATATGTTGACAGTAAGAAGACTATCTTGGTCCTTGGAGCAGCCGTATTCCTTTTGAGATACACAAGATTGGAACCAAAGAGTTCGCTGTTAGCCCTACTTTGTATAACATTTCGATTTGTTGCTATAGCATTGGTTGTACATCACCCTTGCAGCGAAACTGTGATTTCTTCTGACTTACAAAAGTTGCGTGTCACACTTCAGGCTGGTATGAGTGCCTCACAGTGCATATTTTCTTTTTATTAACACTATTATTTGGATTCATACCTTTATTCAAGCACACAGTTAGACTCTCTAGGCTTTATTTGGGTGAAAATATTTTAAACTAAAATTTCCCATGCACAAAACTTGTTCCACCTATGGAACTCTGCACTTTTTAGTAAATCGTGCCAGAGATTCAGAAGAAATCTATGAGACCTACCTGCCACTGGACTTCTTGAGCTCCTCTTCCTTTTTGTTCTTGTATGATTTGGCCTCTGCACCAAACAACGAAGAAGGAAGATGCGAGTGATGAAGTGTCCAAACAAATATTAGCCATATGGCACCTTGCATGCAATCTATCCTTATTTACAGAACACTAGTAGTCAGAACGCGTTCCTGAGCCAACTGCCTTGTCAAGGTTGCAGATGCCACCAAGAAACACAATGACCAAGTGTGAAGACTGAGAAGATTCCAAGCTGCCTTGTCATCCATTTCATTTTCCTTGCATGCTCTTTGGTGTTATTTGTGGGTTTATCATATGTCTGTAGTTACCAACAATCTTGACTGCAATTTTAATATATTCCACTCACTGATTTTTAGAGCCCCAAAAGCCTAATGCCTTTGAATATTAACTGCTCCTCTTGACATATTTAAATAGGGATTCTGAATGAGATACAACAGACAAGCAAACTGAAGTTATTCTTCACTGATAAGTATAGAAAATGAATGACCCCGCCTAATGGATGTACCCTTGCAACCTGGCACATTAGAAACACATCAACCAATGCAGCGTGTACACAGCTGCTAGAAAGCTTACCTGTACTTTCACCTTCCTGTTCTTCGGACTTCTTAGCCTTGGCCGGCAACAGATGGAGAAGACGACCCTGTTTGAAAGGAGCAGTTCGAGAGAGGAAGACAATTAATGGACCAGAAGGAAGCAATGTTCTCTCAGTTAAAAGAGCACAAGGAACCAGAAAGAATCAGTGTTTTGCTAGTTACAATGCTATGATTAGAAAATGAACAAAGAGTCTGGGAGAGCACAGTGCAAACAAAACTTATACCTTTTACATCATGTACTCAGAGCTTTATTTACCATCAAAAACTTGCTCTTGTCAAATTTCTTGAACATGCACACACAAGATATGAGTGTTAGCCACAGTCAACATTCCTATGGCTAATGTTGTACACATACACAACCTATTAGTCGAACATAGACTGTAATTTAGCAAAGGCATATAGACCCTTAGCTTGCATCATGCACAAGTATGGCCTGTCTCCGCATACCGCCACTTCACAACTAGACTTTCTTCTCTCTTTCCCCACCGCTTTCCTCCTTCTTTTTATATGTAAATTACATGCAGCTATTCATTTAAGCAATGCATTCGGTAGGTTTATTCTTTGTTTCCTGTGCAGTACTGTTGAAGTAAAACATCATCACGGCTATTACATGCCAAAACTATAATATTATTACGGTTGAATTAAAGGATAGGTAGATTTATTTACAGGGTGAAGATGAAGTTCGGCAGTTGCGGTAAAGATGGAGTCCTCAGGCGGCACCAGACAACGTCGTCTTCCTCTTCTACCAACCCGGCAAATACTACAGCCCGGCTCATACCGTAGCAATCCCCGGTTCACAGACGAAGCCCGCTGGGCGAGTTTATGTCACTGGAGGGATTAAACTTCTTGAGGCGTGCCACGTGCACCAACTGCGTTCGATTTGATCGACGAGAAGATGTCGTCAAGCGTGCCGCAACGCACGTCAAGTCAGTCAAGCGATCTACAATGACGTAGAGGCCTGTGTACTGCGGTAAAAACTTCTGACATAAACCAGGTTTTCGTTGGAGGGTCCACAACCACACGAATTCACCTTTGCGGAATGAAATGGCATCATGGCGTTGATTGTATCATTGCTTGGAGCGATCTTGTGATGCCAGTGTGCGCAAACGAGCGATTTGGCGGGCTTCTTCAGCCCGGCACAATGTTTCGGCCATGGAATCATCGGTATGGAGCTTAAATGGGAGGATTGTATCAAGGGAGCTGCGTGGTGATCGAGCGTAGAGCAGGTAGAAGGGCATGAAGTCCGTGGTCTCGTGCTTCGCTGTATCGTATGCATAAGTAATAAATGGTAAGATATCATCCCAGTTTTTCTGATTCGACGCGACGTACATTGCGAGCATGTTAGTAAGAGTTCGATTGGTACGTTCTACAAGACCATTCGTCTGGGGATGGTATGGTGTCGAATGTCTGAACTGTGAAGTGCAGAAGCGAAGCGATTCTTCCACAGCGTCCGCGATGAATTGGCGACCACGGTTACTGATTATTACTTGAGGTGGACCATGGCGAAGAACAATGGAGCGTAACAAAAATGCAACGACGCCATCAGCTGTAGAAGATGGTATCGCAGCGGTTTCGGCGTATCTGGTAAGGTGGTCGACGCACACTATTATCGAGCGGTTGTTGTTCGAAGATCGCGGAAACGGGCCCAATAGGTCGATGCCCACTTGCTCGAAAGGCGTAGTAGGTGGTTCTACGGGCTGAAGAAGGCCGTGCGGTGCACAGGTAGGTCGTTTGTGGCGCTGGCAATTCTCGCAGCTTGAGACATATTGTTTCGTAAAATCTCGCATTCGGGGCCAGTAAAAACGCTGCTGCACTCGATGCAGGGTGCGAATGAACCCAAGGTGTCCTGACGTTTTATCACCGTGCATAGTACGGTGAACGTCGCATCGAAGACTTTGAGGTACAACCAGTAAATAATGTGCGCCGGTTGCTGAGTAATTCGTTTTGCACAACAGTCCATCACGAATGCGAAAGCGACCACTGCCTTTGAGATTCCGAGCATCAACGAACAAAGGGCGTAAAGATAAATCATTCAATTGTTCTCGTTTGAAGATATTGGCGTAAGGAAATGTGTGAGAGACCGCAGCAAAACAGATGTCAAGGGTATCTGCACTGTCCTCCGTCGTGGTCATAGGTAGGCGAGAAAGGCAATCAGCGTCCGAATGACGTCGTCCACTTCTGTACGAAATGCTGAAATCAAAGTCTTGAAGGCGTAAAGCCCATCGAGCAAGGCGGCCAAAAGGGTCTCGGAGGGTAACAAGGAACATAGGCCCAAGAAGCTGCGAAGTTCCTTCAGTGTCTGGGGTGGTTTGAATGTGCCGACTGCTTCGATTTTGCGGTGATCTGGCCTGACACCATCTTTGTCAACTAGGTGACCGAGGACCAAAGCTTGTCGTTCACCAAACCGGCACTTCTTAGAGTTCAAAATCAAGCCAGCCTTTCCGACGCAGTCTAAAACGAGGCTTAAACGGACGTTGTGCTCTTCGAAGGTACGCCCAAAAATGACGACGTCATCCAGGTAGCATAAGCACACCTCCCATTTAAGACCACGAAGGACGGAGTCTATAAACCTTTCAAAAGTGGCGGGGGCGTTGCAAAGCCCAAACGGCATCACATTGAATTGGTACAGTCTATCAGGCGTCACGAATGCGGTCTTCTCCTTGTCTGAAGGGTGCATAGGTATCTGCCAATATCCTGATTGTAGGTCTATTGAAGAAAACTACGAAGCCGAGTGTAAGCAGTCAATAACATCGTCAATCCTAGGCAGCGGATATACATCTTTTTTGGTCACGGCATCGAGTCTTCTGTAATCAACGCAGAACCGCCAGGCACCATCTTTCTTCTTAACCAAGATGAGCGGTGCTGCCCACGGGCTACACGACTCTTTAATAACACCCTTCTTCAGCATTTCCTGAACCTGTTCGGCAATAACATTTCATTCTGATGACGACACTCAGTAAGGCTTTTGTCGGATCGGATGGGCGTGCTGGTGTCAATCCTATGGTGAGCGCGAAAACATGGTCAAGGTAGTGGCTTCTCCTTTTGGCAAAAGTCAAACACAGAAGCATGTCGCCTCAACAGATGGCGTAACGTCTGCTGCTCGTGTGACTGCAAAGTGGCCCTAATCATGCCCAGGATCTGCGACTCGTAAGAGCAACTGCGCTTGGCAGAAACTGTACCTTTCTCGCTTTCATAATTGTTAACGACCGCTACAGAACTTTCAGTGGAATCATCGAAGACGCCAAGCTTCATTCCTCAAGGGAGCACAACCGGCATCGGCGAACAGTTCAGTGCCCAGAGAAAGGTTGCTCCTTCATCAACAGATACCAAATTAAACGAGGGACAAGTATGCCTTTCTTAGCACATTGAACGATGGCAGGTTCAACGATGGCGTCAAAAGATGTGGCAGATTCTGGGGCGAGCACCGCAACTGACCTCATTGACCGTGGCGACACTGTCAGCTCATCGGAAACAATCAGAGCGTCCTTCGCAGCCTTCGGCGCCTCATCGACGAGGGCAGGAACAATGTCACCGCTGACAAAAAGTTCACCGCTTCTACAGACGACGAAAGCACCACATCCTTGAAAAAAGTCAAGACCGAGAATCACATCGTGGGTACAACGTTGCAGCACAAGAAACTCTGTTGGGAACACCTTTCCTGCCAATAAGACATTGACGGCACAAACTCCGACAAGATGAAGTACTTCCCCATTAACACCGCGAAACCTTGTTGATTCGCCCCAAGAAAACATAACTTTGCGGCCAATGCGACTTTTGAAAGAAAGACTCATAACTGATATCGTAGCACCAGTGTCCACCAAAGCACTTGTACAAAAGCCATCTATTTCCACACGTATCTTGTTCTTGGACATTATAACTGGCAGAGGCATCTGAGGCAAATCCTGTTGTGCGACCTCACCTCCATCGGTCGCGCTGGCTAGTTTCCCGGCGGCGGCGGTGATGATAGGCGTCATCCCGGCGAAGGGGAATGATGCAGTCGGCCAGATGGAGGCGTCAAACTACGGTCATAAGCGGGAGAACTGCCACGGTGATTTCCCCGCCATGAGGTACTCCTGGAATAGGCGGGCGAATGACTGTTGTTGTGACCAGTGCCCGCTGGCGGAAACTCGGATGGGGAACGATATCGGGATGTCGGCTCTCTCTGTCGACGACAGAACCGATCTATGTGCCCGGCAATACCGCAACGGTAGCACACAGGGGCTTGGCGGTATGCATTGTACTCCTGGAAGGCATTGCGCTGATGTGGTGGTGGTACAGGTACATCTTTCTTCGGGTCCTAATAGGTGTTGGCTGGCTGATGGGGGTAACTGAAGCGGTCTCCATACCTCGGCACGGGTAGTTATTGCGCTGTGACCTCGGTGGTGAGGGTGGCCTGTAATTGCAGTCATCGTTGCCTGCTGCGGCAATCGACACGGAAGGGCGAGAAGGAGGCGGTGCGGGTGTAGCTTCGAACGGCGTCAGGTGAGCGTGTCGAGTGAGCTTTTCCCGAACGATCTGGCGTATTGTCGGCGCGAGATCAAGCGACGTGTATTTGTCAACACTTGCCACGGTGGTTACATTCGGTAGGCGACCGAACTTGGGGGTGATATGTCGCATCTTCAGGGTTTCGAATGTGCGACAGTGGCTTATGATGTCGGTTACCGTAGCAAGGCTGCCTTTGCTGATGAAGAACTGATACACGTCCTCGGCAATGCCCTTCAATAGGTGGCCAACTTTGTCTTCCTCTGACATAGAAGGGTTGACAATCTTGTAGAGCTTCAAGATTGCCTCGAAATAGGTCGAGCACATCTCTCCTGAGATCTGAGCTCTCTGCAGTAATGTTTGTTCCACCTGCTTTCTCTTAGCTACGGAATCTCCGAAGCATGCTCTTATTTCGGAAATGAAGCGATCCCATGACGTTAGGACATCTTCATGGTTCTCGTACCACACGAGTGCTGTGCCCGTTAAGAAAAATACTACATTGGTCAGCTGGGTCGCTGCATCCCACTGGTAGTATTTGCTCACCCGTTTTTGGTGTGTGAGCCAGGCATCCACGTCCTCGCCAGATTCGCCACCGAATGTGCGAGGCACTATCAGATCCTGGCGCAACCAGGGACCAGCCGCACGCGAACCTGGTACTAGCGGTGCTGCTGAAACTGGTAGAAGGTCTGCAGCTGCGGGGATCCGGTTTCCTTCTTCCCCGTGAAACATCTCAGCTGCCAGTGGTAACGGGGGCAGTTCTGCAAGGCGGCGGCTTTGTCGTAGATCAGGCGCTTGAAGCATCGTGTTGGTTGATTACCCAGCGCCTCCACCACAAAACTGTTACGGTTGAATTAAAGGAAAGGAGGATTTATTTACAGGGTGAGGATGAAGTTCAGCAGTCGCGGTAAAGATGGAGTCCTCAGACCGCACCAGACAACGTCTTCCTCTTCTACCTACCCGGCACATACTACAGCCCGGCTCATACCGTAGCATTATGATCATGAGCCACACTGCAGTGAAGGAGTCCAGAAATTTCGATTATCTAGTGTTCTTTAACATGCACTGACATTGTACAGTTTCGCCTCCATTAAAACGTGACTGCGATGGCCAGGGTCAACCCTGTGGCCTTTGGGTCAATCGCTGGGGACCGTATTCACTAAGCCACCATGGCTGACACAGTACCGCTGTAAATAAACATTTAGAAAAGCATAAAAGCGTGTGAAGAACTCAGTGGAGATATCGGTGGAGATAAAGTGAGCTAGTAAGCTGACACCCTATCTTTTTAAACTGAAAGTATAAATGAAGCAATAAAAAAGACATTCTGGTAACTAAAGGTGCTTGGCCAAAGATACACTGCTCTAATGCAAGAACTATAAAAAAAGTCACACAACACATACTTCGCACAGGCATTTTTGCCAAGATTCATGCATGATGTGTCACCTTGATAGATTAGGTCCACAGTCAAGCACAACCGCACTGCAGAAATGGACATATACCACCATAACATACTGCACGCAAGCTAATCAACAAAGTAGCTTGTAAGCATATCATACCCTGGGATACCTTGGGTTTTTTACCAATTTCAGATAAAAAGATAAAGAAAAAAATTTCACAGCTGCTGTATTTATTCTGGTGCAATTCGAGGTGATTTTGCCGTTTTAGAGAAGCTTAATGAAGGAACACTCTCCGTTCGAGTAAGTGCCGTCATTCTGTCTTTGATTATTGACAATGTCTACCATGACACTAAATATGACTGAGGTGCCATGACAATGTGTGGCTATTACATTGTGTGACAATCTGTGGTTATTACAATACGTGACAATCTGTACCATAATGCAATAAGCGGCTAGTGCTACACAAAAGGAAGCATGCGCAGTCAAAGTTCTGCCCATGTAGCTATTGAATATAGCAATCATAGTTTCCCTCGATGGTGTACCACATTTCCCACCTGAAGCATCTGGCCATCCAGTTCCGTGAAGGCCCGGATTGCATGCTCGGGAAAGAGAAAGCTGACAAAGGCAAATCCCTTTGGCTTGCGTGTTACCCGATCAATGGACAGGTGTACTTCTTCCAGAGGGCCTGTAAGATGACCAGATAAAAAAAATTTGTATACTGTCAAAAAACTGCTGACTATAAATTAAATTCACATTGGCTCCAAGTCATCTGTAAAACATAAAGCCCAAGTCTTAAGTGCCTTCAGACAATGTGCCGGCAATGAAAAGACAGCCATGGCATCCAAGGACTGAGCCAAACTAAGAGCTGCTGTTGCATAAAAAAAAAAATTAAATGCATGCACACTCCTAATGTTGTGAATGCGCAGTTAGGCCTCTTTAAAATAAAGTGAGTCAAATTGGCAATTAACCTTGTTATACTGAAATTCATCCTTTTATGCAAAGCATAACTGCCAATGAACTTTTCAGTTTGTTCAATGGAAGGTGCCCCAAGAAATTTCTGCATAACCAGGCTGCCTTTGATTTCAGAAAAGTCAGTTTTGTTGATACTTTGAGCTGATGATAATTTATGTTTTCGTGCCAAATCGGCAGTGTTCTCGTCAAGTGGCTATATGGCATATGAAAAGCCAAAAGGAATGCACGTCTAATGCAATAAAAATCAACACGAGCAAAACAATTATGCCCAATCTGCTGCAAGGGCTTGCCATGAAAGCTTTAGGCATTACCCAGAGTGGCACGACATTGCTCTAAACATGTTCAATGAGCATGAAATGTCGAAATCCATTAGATGCCTTTAGTAAAAGCAGACGACATTCAGTGCAATGTCACATGAAAGTGAAGGGACAACTTCACTTACAGCCTACTTGTTTGGTGGCTGTATTTTCTACCTTACGTCAATGCACGTATTTGCATTATTCCACACACAAAAAAATGAGATCAAATATAGTGTCCCAAATCTTGATCGCCACTATGTCTTAGTTTAAAAAGAAAGTATGTCAGTTTTATCAAAGAACACCCATATAATTTTATGCGAATAGGTGGTAGTGTGGCTGATAAATGTGGCCAACTTAAAGAAGATTCAATCCGCTACTTAAAAACATGCAAAACACACTGCAGCAGCTCACTGGGCAAAAAACATTTCATTTGTGGTAAAAAGTATCGTTCTTTCGGGTCGCTCATTGCTGGAAATTCACCCTTTTATTCAGAAAGTACAGGGTACCTTCTTTCAACTTGGGAACTATGAAGAGCAAGCTCAGTGATTCACTTATTTACACACTGCGACGTTATTTCTATTAGCACATGAATGAGCGAGATTGTTTTCAACATTACAGAGAGATTGCTGAACTCAGCACAACAGCATTTGTGGCTACTCATTCCTGGAGCTTGCCATACGGTGACAACAAAAACAGGAGTTTGGGTGCCGGTGCAAGGAAAGCACAGAGCCATACACAAAATTACACTGCTATGTGCAGTGTGTCATAAACGACGCCGGTGGTGCACTAGGGCACCCATGTGCTCTACTTCACCACTACGACGACAAAGCAGAAAACACTCAGCCTACCCTTGCACTTGCAGGAAATTATGGAAAAGATGCTCTCTATTTCGGCAGCTACTCTCCTTCACATACCATGCAGTTTGAATAATGCATTAGAAAAACAGCATGTAAAAGAAACATCTGACTATCGGTACAAGCATAAGTTTGAATTTACTGCCTCTCTCTGCCATCGCAACAGTGGTGAAACTCTGTTATATTGAAACTGAAGCTAAGTGCACTTCATTACATTAAGGTTAAAAAAGTCCCAGCATATCCACGGAGTGCATGATGATGAGTGGGGCGAAGCATCCGTCAGTCTGTCCGTCCGTGCATCCATCCATTCATCCATCCATGCGTCAGTCGGTGCATCTGTCTGTCTGTCTATCCGTCCATCTAGTAAGCACTCCGAGTACCACCATCCAGCGGACATTCCAAGAACTAAACGAGAGGTGGCACGGCCGGACTAGACGAGCGGCACGCGCGCACTCTCTTACGGCCTGCGCTGCATGTCTAGTTTCCACCTTTCACCGCCTCTAATACATGGCACTGCGACCAAACTCTCGCTAAACCTTGACCCTTTCTGGTCAGATAGTGCTCAAAGTGCATCCTTGTGATACTAGTTTTTTTTAGTAAGCATCAAACTCAAGGCAAATTTTGTTGGAGCTTAAGCCACCGATACTCGTCTCTGTAGATTACTTCAACAGAAGCTATACCTTTAATTTATGATTAACGTGAGCGGGTTTCCTCTTAAACTCAAGTGTGCACGTGTGCTACTCCTCTAGTCCAGCCGTGGAGGTGGCTACCTACTACTACTATGACGACTACTACATACGTCACGTACGCACGACCCACGGCTTAGGGAACTTCACCCCCAAAATACATGGTGCTTTGAGGGGGGAAGGAAGAATAAACCTTATTGCCAAATACCCTGTGCAGGGCCGGAAAGCCTATTAAACTACTCCCACATTGGAACTGCAAGGTAAAGCCTCCGGGCACTATCGTGGCCATACTGGACTGCTAGGACTAGCTGCTTGTGGTATTGTTACCTGATGATGTTCAAGAAGCTCTCATAAGTAATGCCAGGGGCAAGTGACCCACACTTTTGAAGCAAATTTTCCAATGTAGTCATTTACCTTGAATGCTTCCCATGAAGCATTCATGTCTTGAATGTTATGCTATTTCTTGTGCTGTACAGGTGGGTGATATGAACCTGTTTCTATTTGTCTAAGTGTCTCGGCTTGTGCCCTGAGAGGTTTCATGTGTGGAACAGGAAATGGTTTCCTGGTTATGTAGTTACTAATATTGTTTTGCAATTTTATTGCATGTCATGGGTGTATTTCCAAGCATATTCTCAAATCGAGCAGAGTCGAAGCCACTTGTAAAAGTGTAGGCTTGAACCAATATATTCGAATACTTGAACAAATACTACATACAGTATTCGAATTCACTTTAAATTGAACTTAAATTGTTGAAAATTCAAAGTATTCGAAACAAATCAATAGGTGCATATTAGTCTGCATGTGATATCCTACCCTGGACATGTGGTTTCATTGCAGTAGAGCAGTGCTTAGCCGTGTAAGCACCTATTTAAATGTACATAAATTCACACGTAACTGCCTTGTAAAGGTGGTTTCACTGCAGTGAAGTAATGCTAAGCCATGAAAACACATATAAAAAGAAAATCAGCCCTGCCGCGAAGCCCCCATTTCAAGGTTAAACGAGAATATTAGCCGTTTAAGAGCTTGTTATACTGACTTATATGCTCTAAGTATAGCAACATTTAAGAAGTAAAATATTTGACAGGCTATCACTTGCATTCTGCTGAATGCCGAATCCTACTATGATTCAAAGTTGTTTCGTTTTCTGTGATGCCAACAAATGATATTTGGACAGGCATTGTCTCAATTAAAAAAAATATATTGTGCGCATTGTGCAGGGTAGTTGGGTCATGACAAATATGCACATTTTTCTTCGTAGTATGCAACATATATGCTATTTGAATTTGATTCAAAATAATTTGAACAATATCACAATTCGCTCAGAATTCGATTTGGGCCTAAAATTCGCTGCTCGCACAGGCCTATAAAAGTGCAGCTACAAAAAAAAGGTAAATACATCATTACACATATCAAGAGTTTAATTTCATTAAAGCTTGTCCTGAACAAAATTTAGGACAGCAGTTTCTAAAACATGCGCAAAATATACATAAAGGAACAGCTGGGTCGTACCATATTTTTTGAAAAGTTCCTCCAGCTCCTCTTCAGTGATTGTGTAGGACAAGTTTCTAATAAAAATTCGCCCAGTCTGCAATGTGCAAAAAAAAAAAGGTTTAAGAGAGCACTGACCAAGATTGGCAGATCCCACGTACAGTGGGAATCGATGATATGCGAAGCACGAATAAGAAAGATTGGTATGTCATTTGAAAATCAGCATAACATTACGAGGTGGAGGTAAATGATGCCGTTCATGACTTCCATGTCATGATTGTCATGTTTTGATGTGTTGTTTACCTTCACCATCTATTCTTGACATGTGATATCAAATTTAGTATATGTGGAGCAAAAAAAATGGCCGCGAGCACCCTATTAGCATGGTATGTAGTCATGTTCATACATGACACGCATGAGAGGATTATCATGTTTCCACCAGTCATATATTTTGTCATCTACTGACGCCACGTAACACCAAATTCGATATATGTAGAGCTAGCAAAAGGGCCACGAGCGCATCATGAAGGGCCCAATATACTTACTTCAATGTAGCGTTGACGCACGTGCACGCTGGGCACAGCAACGCTACGATAGCAAAACGCGAGCACTCTATAGTGTGATGCCAGGCGCCACCGGGGTCTGTGGACATGGCCCGACGGCAACGCGCATGCGTCAAAGCAACGCAGCGCAGTGCTCGGCTGCAAGTATACGGCAGGGCTGGTGCCTGGCGTGGCAACGTTGGTGTGACGCGACAAAATGAACGCCGGCGAGCACGCGCACCACATTACGTTGAAATGTATTGGCGCCTTGACTGTGGCATGTAGTCATGTTCTCACATGACACGCATCTCATGACTATCATGTTTGCACCAGACGAAGGTATGCACCAGTCACATACCTTCGTCATCCATTGACGTCACGTAATACCGAGTTTGGTACATGTGAAGCTAACGAAATGGCCGCCAGCGCATCATGAGCGCAGAATGCAGTCATGTTGTTACATGACACGCATCTCATGATTATCATGTTTGCACCAGTCACATACCTTTGCCAACTATTCACGTACCGTAATACCAAGTTTGGTAAATGCGATGCTAGCAAAACGGCCGCGAGCGCATCATGAGCGTGGCATGCAGTCATGTTGTTACATGACACGCATGCCATTATTATTATGTTAGGGTCTGTCGCTTGTGTAAACCATGCAATCATGCTATACCATACCAGTTTTGCAATACGCGATGTGAACGAAATCACCGCAAGAGCTGCAGGACCATGAAATGTAAATGATGACATTCTTGACATACATGTCATGATTTCATGTCATGACTAATCAAACAGGTTCTTCATACAGTCATGTTAGACCACACGAAGATTGGTGTAGATACCATTATCGAAACGGCCACGAGAGCTAAAAGTCGTAGGCGGCTAGTTAGGTAGATACTAGGTAGGTAAACAGATACATACGCTCAATGTTGCCGAAGTTCGCTAAGAAATGCTTCGCATTTAAAAATTTGTAAGGCAAAATAATGATTGAGATAGATTTATCTAGGGACATACACAATATCAACAAATTATCAAGGGCAAATATAACCTAGAAGATACTAAGAATCAATTTAAAGTGCATGTCGCATGACTGCGCGAGATGCGGAGCCCCTCACGACGCTGGCATCAACGCGGGAAAGAGTGTAAACAAATCTACGTCACAAGTTCGTGTTGGCTGTTTGCTGGCACACACGCGCCCTGCGCTTGTGCCACCTGCAATTTTTTCCTCCCTGTTTGCAGCTCTGCATGTGCTGGCTGTCAGTGTGGTGCCCGCTCGCACATGGCACCGACATCACGGTTTTGCATGGTCACGTGGGCAGCTGTGTTTATCTTACTAACAGAACTGCTCCTGCTCAGCTCGGTGCTCTCTGAAACCGAAACTGCAGCTGGGCACTCTAAAATTGTCTCTAAATGAATAACCATCATGCCCTTGCACACAAGACGATTCCAGCTGAGATAAGTGAGTCATACACTGCCTGTTGCAACAAGAAAAACAAGCTGCTAAATTTTTGTGTCGGTGCTTCTTTAAACTTAAAACATCTTTAGTTTGTATTCATTTTTTTTTTCCACATAGACTGATGCTTTCTTTTAGTACCTAAAAATACACATGTTAAAGAATATTAATCTCTTCAAGCCTGTATCTTCTCCTTAACTAAAGCTGATCTAGTTTATACATGATCCTTTCCATGCACTTTTACACGTTCACTTTCTCTTAAAACTGAATTTTGATTAAGAAATTACACAGCTTAAATCTAGCATGTTATATTTTCTGAACTTGCCTGTGCACTAATGAATGAATGAACTGGTAAATAGATCACATATTAGGCCGAATCACAGTTTCCCACAGTTTTCCCCAATATCCAAACCACTCATAACTCTTTCTGAAAAGACATCCTCACTTTGAAGAAACCGGAATATATAATTCTTTAAAGGGCCACTCACTAGGTTTGATAATTTTGAGCTGACGAGCGCAATGTATAGAGGCATTCATGATTATGTCTGACAAAAGTTGCAACGCTATGCACCGCGAAAATGAGTCAACTTTCAAAATGAACACTGCTTGCTCTTCCTTTCACGGGCGTGCGCCCAAAAAATGAGGGCATGACGAAGACGTAGGAACTGCCCTATGTAGACGAGTGTGCTTTGATGCCGCCAACAGTGCACGTGACAGGGCGAAAATTATTTCATAACACATGTGTACCTTGTGTAATTTGTTGCTTGAATACATGGATAAAACTTGAGGCAAATAATGAGACAAAAAAAAAAGAAAGTGCACGTCTTTACATTCCCCCCCCCCCCCCCCCGTGAATCAAAATGACGTGTCGCGTTAATGTGCCTGCGTTTCCCATACACGTTCGTGTTCCCGCAATTAGTGCATTGAGCGGACGCCAGCCCTGGAAACAAAATTAACAGTCCTGCACGTTCGAGCCCTCAATATGCTTATCTATTTTACTGCATCTGAGCCTGCATTTCCAAGGAGCCCGCCGAGGTATCTATCTCGCAGAAACAGACAGTAGAACACAAGATAACGCTGGTCAACAGAACAACGCCACTCGCGTTCTCTGGCGTTGGTCTTGCTCGGAAATGGCATTGACGCGTGACTGTTTGCTCGAATTTGGGGAGAATAGAGAAAAGATTTGGCTTGCGAAGGCTACGTAGGGCAAGCGGCAAGGGTTTTGAGCTCGTCTCCTCTCATCATGGTTTCACGCCGCTTCAAAATACTGGTTTTCTCACCTCGTAATGAACTGAATGAAAGAATTCTGGTGACATAATGCTCTTCTTCAAACAGACAACTGCCAGCGTTTAACTAGAATTTGTTATGGGGCCTGGTGGGTGGCCCTTTAACAACAAAACAAAAACACAAATGTGGGTCATTTATGGCATGCTGGCACAATATTAACATATGCAATATTGATGCATGCAACATAAAGTGCCACGAATAGCAAGCAGTAGAACCTCGTTGATACATTCCCGCTTAATGCAATCTCTTAGCTCCTAAGCTCTAAATCACAAAAACTAGAAATGCCCCGATAGAGATATGTGTTAATACTTTCTGCTTAGTACGTTCCCGGAAAATATGATTATTCGGCAGCAATGTTCGGCATTGTGGCAAACTAGGGTTGTATGACACGTCTTGTGGGCGAAAATTCTTCATCAGGCGTGCAAAAAAAAAAAAAAAAAAACTGTTCTCGCGTGCTTGTGAAGTGCCAAGTGGCAGACTGTTGACGGGCAGTGACGGCAGTTTCTTCGTTGGGCTTAATTATCACCCCCCCCCCAACGTCTTCTACCCTACGTGCTTTTTTGGAATGGCCTGGTTGTCCACTCCATCACTGTCGCAGCTGTCAGTGAACCACACACAGACGTGTTTCGGCTGTCAAAGTCTTCAAACAGTTTTCATAAAATGCCGTTATTTTATGTAGCATAATGGTTTTCTTTCTTAGCTGGCACTTTGGCACGATTTCGCTCAGCAATGCAAAGCCTTAATTTGTAGCACAGTACTTGCAAATGTGATCGTCCCACACTACAGAGCTAATAAAGTTATACTTAGAATGGATGCACCGTTGGTCACCTCCCCATTGCCACGATTCGGCACGAGACGCACGTCCTGCCTCCGCTACATAATGCACAACGTGCCTTGCAGTGGTAGCAATGCTTTAAATCACTATAATCTCACTTTTGCAACATCTGCCTCTTCTCACAACTCCATCTCACACACAGCTGGCGTTTTCCACAATGTTCTTTCCTTAGAAGATTTACAAAGCCATGTGCATTTAAGTATGTTAGCCGCGCACTTTTCAGTAGGAAAGATGCTGGAAACCAGCGCCCCCCA
Organism: Rhipicephalus microplus; assembly: GCF_043290135.1. Classification (NCBI taxonomy): domain Eukaryota; kingdom Metazoa; phylum Arthropoda; class Arachnida; order Ixodida; family Ixodidae; genus Rhipicephalus; species Rhipicephalus microplus. The sequence goes on along the minus strand of NC_134702.1, from coordinate 153,884,480 downwards.
ATAGTAATCGTTGGGGCCTCAGTGATTGTGACTATTTATAGCAGAAAAAAAATTTATGGATATGTAAGTCAGGCCCTGAGCGAGGCTGCACGTTGCTCATTAATTCATGATTAGAGAGAGTTGCATCGAGCTTGGCATCAGGGAAGCGCAAGCTCTTGTCAATTAAGGAGAAGCTGAATATGCTTCGGCGGCATCTTGCATCGGAAAATACAGAGCGCAACAAAAATGACCCTGTGGCAGGCGCATCTGACATCGCCGACGAAATTGATGGGTCCCGATGCACCCTTCGCCGAGTTCGTCTCGATAAACAACAACATCCAGACTTGCGAGCCGGAAAGTGTTGTTGAGATTGTCGCGTAGGTAGTGGTGGGCAATGCAGCGGAGCAGGTAGAGAAGGGGCACTGGAAGACAGCACGAGAACGAAAAAGTGCGCTGACCGCCTAACTTTGACGAAGGCCTTGCTGGACTGTAAACTGCTTTACGAAGCTTCTTTTGCACGAAAAACAATTAAAATGCAGACAAGGGTCTACAGTGTTTGCAGAAAAAGCTTTTCTTGTCTAAGGATGAGGTAGCAACGAAAAATTACCGTTCCTTAAAAATATTGATGTTTTTTGCCCTTATACTTCTATATGGACTTGTCAGCCTCGATTTTCACTGGATCCAGACCGTACTTTTTCCCGTATCATACGTTTACTTTACGCGTTTTTTTCTGAAAACGTATCAACAAACTTCTACTGTATGCAATCATGTCCTTGCTCACATCTGCCAGTGTCTCCTGGGGGTTACCCAAGTCTTCAAACTGCAAAGAACAGAAAAAGAAAAAAAAATACGTGTAAATTCGAAAGGTTCAGTGAAATAAATGTGAGCCTCAAGACAACCACAAACAAGCCTAACGCCAATTATACAAGGATCTATGAACGCTACAAAAACACCATGAAGATTATTATACAGTACATAAAGAGAAGGCAGTAGCGCAGTTTCCAGGTCTCCGGTCAAACAAAAATATGTGTATACGGCATAAAATACGGCATAATAATTTTATGGCCAGTACAATCGGTACACAGTATGCTGCATTCACTGCTATGGAGACACTAAGACGAAACAAGTAAATACAGTCGAACCCCTTACACTGACATAAGAGACAAAAGGTATAAGGGACACTAGTGAGGCTACAGTAAAATACGGGTTGATGAAAAAATGAATACGTGGTACCCTGCTTATAAGAGACATCTCACTAGGCATGTGCAAACAGACATTTCGGTCGAATAATTTCGAATCGAATAGCATATATGACATATAAATAAAAATGCGCATATTTATCATTGCCTAACCTGCACAATATTTTTTTTAAATTGAAATACAGCCTATAGACAAATGCATTCTTTTTTTCATTCAAAGGAAGTCAAAACAACTTTGTATAGTAGCAAGATTTGACTTTCAGTAGAATGCGAGTGATGACCTGTAAAATACTTGACATTTGAAAATTTAATATACTTAGAGCATATAAGCCATCATAAGAAACTTTTAAGCTTAATAAATTAATAGATTGATGTGAGGGTATTGTGTTCATTCAAAGATTCTCTCGAAAACATCTTCAAGTATCAATGAATTAGATTCAATAAAGAAGCTTATTGCCTCATGAATTCACCACAGCAAAAATATTTAGAATCTGTCCATTACGAACGGAGTTGTAAAGACCTCTTGCAGGCTGCAGTTGCATTCTCTTCTCGTCCTGACGAAAGCACTGGAGGCTAAGCAGGGAGCCATGGCACAGGGAAAGAAAATACGTCACGCGTACCCCATGACCTTGAGAACTTTTTCTCTCTTTTTTTTCTTTGGATATGTGGCGGCCCAGTAACAACCGGTGGCGGCCCGTCGGCGGCCTCAGTAACAACCGCGCGCCATGTTTAAAATCAGCACATGGCTGATACTATGGCTGTGATGAAAGATTTTTGAGCTAGTGGCGTCATTTTCCGATAAAACAGAGCAATATTTAGCTGACTTTGATCATTTATTGTGAATTGCAGGCCACTGCTGCCCTATAATATTTGGCTCGCGTGTCCTCGGTAGCCTTCATTACCAATCAGCAGTGTTTTCTGAATATGCCTAAAGGGTATTGCAGGGGCCTTTTAAATTTAAAAGGGGGATTCGCGGCACAGCGAACTTTTTCTGTATAGGTGCTTTCACAACTTAACACTTCTACACCACAGCAAAACTACAATTACAGGTGGTTACATGCGGAATAATATACATCTATTCGTTCTTTGCGAATACTTCAAAATTTTCGATAGTTTAAATTTGAATCAGAGTGAACTAGAACAGCCTACTGTTCGTTCGAAGATTCGAATAGTCGCACAAACCTACAATAAACTAATATAAAATGCATTTGAGACATCAAGCTCTCCTGATGATCATAGCCGTATGGAAGAAAAAGTGCGAGGGAGGGACAGGGGGATGGCCGCACCTCCTATTCACCTAAAAAGGAGTGTGTAAAATCTGCCCTGTACTTTGACGTAGTAGGGGGAGGTGGCTGCAATGAACTTTTGCCTCCCTACCTTCGTTAAAGAGGACCACTGTGTGCCCTTATGGTAATGACTTTAAATACTAAGGAATTCGCGAATCAGTTTCACAAGCAGTACAACCCTGCAACAGTTTAAACACAAAAAACAGAAAAACTTGCCAGTTGGCAAAGTGAAACACCCAGATCAGTATTGTGCTGATACACAAAAATGTCAAGGCATAATAATTTTATGGCCAGTACAATCGGTACACAGTATGCTGCATTCACTGCTATGGAGACACTAAGACGAAACAAGTAAATACAGTCGAACCCCTTACACTGACATAAGAGACAAAAGGTATAAGGGACACTAGTGAGGCTACAGTAAAATACGGGTTGATGAAAAAATGAATACGTGGTACCCTGCTTATAAGAGACATCTCATATAAAAGACAGCAATTGCTGGCCCAAGCATGCCTCTTATATAGAGGTTTGACTGTATTGACAGATGAAGCATCTTTCATACGAATTCTAACCAACTAGCTCGGCAATGTGCCTTAGCAAATTTCATGAGCAAAATGTTTAGCCCTTTGTCACTAATCTGTTGATCATTGGAAGAAAAATGATGTTCAAAGCTTTGTTTCTTAAATTTTCGTTTAAGAGCCACAAAGTCAAAATGATGTAACAAATTTATTTCTTTTTTTTTATTTTCCTTTCTTGCATTTGGCCCATTTGTGTGATACAGATATTCTCGACATTTGCCAAGTTTAATCTTCAGTTCAATTAGAACACAATGCAACTTATATTTTACTGCAAGAACATGATAAAGTAAGTCAGATAAAACGTCACCCGAGACAATGTCCCAATGATGCGGAGTAGAAACCTCCACAATAGCATCGATAGCCATCCTTACTTCACGAGTCTTTTCTCTTTTACCCTGTCTTCATCCTAATAACTTTGCCTTTTCTGGTACATACTGTAATTGCATAATTTAATATTGGAGATACGTTTTTTGTTCAGGATTCCTATCGTATTGCATGAAGTGTTAATTATTCCATGCTTACCTGCCGCCATTTTTTCTCAGGGACCACTTGCTTTGCATATTTTGTGACATCTAACCTATGTCCAGCTGCAATAAAAAACAAAAACAAATCGACTCTAAGAAGGTGGGAAGGAAGGACAGAATATGGCAAGTTCAACTGTCCTGTCAAGTCTATACAACCGTGCTGTGTAATATACTAGCTGCAACAGTCTCAGCAGTGAGTGCAGCCCTATCCAAATTAAACATCTGGCAGCAGAAACATCTACAGCTTATGTATATTTACGTGCTAATGTCAAATATACAGTTCTTTCTCTAGTTCAATAAATGCGCTTTTAAAAATATCAAGCACTTTATATGCCTAGCTACAAGTAACAAGAAAGATCTCTTCATAAAACTGCAACTGCTACAAAGCGTATCACAAAAACCTGGAATGAAAACTGGATATAATACAGCTGAACAAGAATAGACACTCTAAGCCCATCCGAGTAAAAGTCCTGGTATGTTGAACTTTCGAGAGTTGAATCTTAGCTGCAAATAGAGCTACTCACAAGTGTACAACACAGGCCCACAGCCAAAAATTTTCTTTTAGGGGGGGGGGGGGGGGGGGCACTCCATGAAAGCCTTGAAAAAGACCTAAAAAGACTGGAAAAAGTCCCTTCCCCCCCCCCCCACCTCTCATCTGAATTTCTGTCGTAAATATGCTGTCGTTATTATGCTGCTAACATGGAGCCACAAAGTAATTTTAAGCCTCACCCTTGCTCACAGTTAAGAAAAACAAAACTTTGTAGCTGCCAACATGGCAGGTGAAGCTCATGACTACTAGAGCGCTTGAGTAAGACTTGTTGCTGGTCGAGTTGGTTAACGTCGATGAAGTGCATAGTAGCGCGAACTTAGGAAAGACAGAGCGGAAAAAAGAAGTACAGTTAAACATTTTTATAAAAGGCGTGCTCTGGGCAGCAGTTATTGACTTTTATATGAGATGTCTCTTATAAGCAGGGCCCCATGTAGGCATTCTTTTATTAACACATATATTACTGTAGACGCACTGGTGTCTCTTATACCCATTTGTCTCATTATATCAGTGTCTCTAATAAAAGGGTTTGACTGTAGAAGGGAGCAGCCCCCAACCGTTTTGCTTCCATCTACTTCTTTTCTCCGATTTGTGTTTTTCAAGTTTATGCTACTATGTACCCTATTAGAGGACTCCTTTTCCTTTTTGAGATAGTGCTATACTAATGAGATCTAACAGACAATGATGCCAAGAAAGGTATAAGGGATGTTATTAAAAGTGATGGTAATGAAAATGTGAAGAAAAAAAAAGTGAAAATTTAAACGTGAAAATGTCAGTCAGCGCGACTAGTAGCCATGACGACAAATATGAAATGAACTTTGTCTGCCTGCTGGCACCACATAGCATATAATCTTATAATGAGCTGGCAGCTGACCAATAATCCCTTGCCTACTACCTGAAGGCATCAAGTCTGCTAAAACAAACCCTTGCTATCTAAGAATTTTAAAGGTTCGTTTTTCATTGTTGAACCAAATATTTAATAATGACTGAATCATGAAACTGCCTAGCAAAATAAAAATAGTTTACATTTTCCAGCTTCAAGTAGCAACCCTTAAATGATTCGGCAGTTGAATTATTTAAAATTAAACTTCAATGCATACTTCTGCATATGTCGTGACTTTTCTATATGCCACAGAAGCAAAGACAAAAAACGTATTTCAGAACTACAAAACATGTTGTGCACCACCTCTTGAATGCGCACACATCAAAGAAACAAAGTTATTGGATAGAACTTACGCCACCAAGGTGAGAAAAAATGAAGAAGTGAGAGTTGTTGCACACGCTTTGTGCTTTCTTTTGTGAGCTCCAAAATGATTGGTTGGTCTGGCTTAAAATAGCTTGGACGAGACAGCGCTAAATTTTTCATGCTGAAAGCTACATGCCACGCGAGTACTTGAAAGCCGGCATTTCGTGACTTACTTGCTTGAAGTTTATTGGTATGTCGCGAATTCGCCACATCTGACAGTAAAGGGTTAAAGGGGCCCTGAAACACTCTTTCAAGTAACTATAGACTTAATTCACCAGAAAAGCTCATTGCCTCACCAGCTCAACACAGCAAAATTTTATGAATTGGTCCAGTGCGAGTGGAGTTACAAAGATTTGTCGCATGCTGCATTTGCATTCTCTCTTTTCCCGTCCAGAAGAAAGTGATGGAAGATAAGTAGGGAGGGATGGCAGGGGCAAAGAAAATAGGTCATGCACGCCTCGTGACCTTGAGCACTTTTTTTCATTTTTTTTTCTTCGAATGCACAACTTTTTCAGTGCGATCGCGCGCGCACGTGTGGACAAGACGCGGCATTTTGCAGCGATCTCTGTAACCACCGAGCGTGCCATGTTTACAATTAGCCAATGGCTGATAGATGGGCTTTCTACGAGTGGTTTTTGAGCTTCTTCCGTCACTTGACGAGAGTAAAAAAAGGAATTTTTAGCTGACCTTGATAATTTATTGTGAATTGCAAGCCGCGTGCTGCGCTATAATATTTGGCTCGCATGTTGTTGGGAGCCTCTACTACCGATCCACAGCATTTTCTGACCATGCTTAAAAAGTGTTGTGGGGCCCCTCTAATGAGATCGAACAAACAATGATGCCAAGGAAAGTATAGTGTACGTTATTAGTGACAAATGTATTGTGAATGTAAAAAAAAAAAAAAGTGAACCAATGGGTAACTTGCCACTTGCCCCTCAGTACATGCAAGTTATCTTTTCGTCTACTGTTTTTCTCACTGTAGTTCTTGTTGCCTTTTGAACACTGCGTTTACACAATGGCACGCCAGGTGTGCATACACAAACAAGACTTTGTGCTCACCCATGAAGCTGTGATGCTTGTTTAGTGCCTGCTTCATGTCTTGTTCCTTCTTGAAACCCAGGTAGGCAATGCCTAGACAAAGTAAGGCATACCAAAATGATCACCTCTGCAATACCATCATAGTTCTTATAGAAGATTTTTTGCAGCGAGGCAAAAGCGCTACCATTTTTTATCACGTGCCTATAATCTGCCTTCACCCAGCCATTCGCCTCAGCCAATGCAATGGAACAAGCGAAGTGGCCGTGGCCGTTCAGTGCCAGTAGCAGGGGTCAGAAGCCAACATTGCAGCACCCTTGTAGACGTGGCCACCAATTCAATCCAAACTCCCTCTAGATACTACCACACTGTCTTCACAGCAATAATTAAATGGCGAAATTAGCTATCACTTTAAGTAATCCAATGCTGGGAACAAAGCATCAGGCATGTTCCATCTTTATAGCCAAGATTTGTGGTGTTTATTTAGGCATGCCTGTTAAGCCTCATCTGCGACTATTTCAGAATGAATCTTGAAAACACGGCAAAATATTGATGGGTACATTGCTCTCAAAGCTGCAGGACATAAATAGAAAGCAAATAAATGCATTTGTTGCGAACCTATGGGCTGCACAGCGCAGAATGACGATGTTATAAGTTCAAAGTGGAAGGAAAGCGCACCTTCAGGTGCTGCTATGTCAACATTTTTGGCACTGCTCGCTTTTACTCTTGTGCGCAGACGCTGAGGTAAGGAGACCCCCAGGGTGCGGTGATGCCATCTAGTTTGGATTTCACAAACTGGCTGTGGACGATTGCCTATTGTATTATGCCTGATCAGAGTGCTTTGCTACTGCAATGACAGCCGCTAATGACTCTCACGGAGGGAAACTAAGTGAAACGACTTCGACCACGCGTCCTGAGAATGCAAAAGCACAGAGGACACAATAATCCAGGCACGCAAAATAGGAAAGCGATGCTCACATGTTTGGCTATGATGGCTCTGAATCTTAGGCCAGAAAAATGGTCCACTCGAAGCAGGCTTTGCAAGGTACTTGGTTGGCTATCCACGTGAGCACTGCCTGCTTGCTTACTTATTTTGCTGCACACGAGGCTGATGAAACTTTCTCAAACACTGCCATTAAAAAAGCTTTCTAGAGCACATTATTGAGATGACAATTTCACTCGGGATACTGATTCTTTATTTATAGAACTATACTAGAAGCATTACATTTGCAACAAAGAAAAAAAAAATGTGCGAAGTCACACAAAACTGTACAGTGAAACCTCGTTGAACCGTAGTTGGCCGGAGCTCGGAAAAAGTACGTACTAAACGGTAGTACTACTTAACCGAAATAGCATCAGGTCGCTCACTTACCTGTCAAAAAAAGAAACCTTCAGCGAGTACAATGAAAGGACAACAAACGTGCAGTAATTTATTAACTGCGCGTGACAAAGTCTGTAATCTTCATTTGACGACGCAGCGGCCTAGCAGCAACGACAGCGGCCTCAAACTCACTTATGCTGTGAGCCAGCTTTTCCGCCAGCCCCCTCTTCTCGGCAAATACCCGCATGACGCTTCTCGGCAAATACCACTGTCGGACCTGGATCACCCGTGATGTCGCTTTCCATGTCGTCTTCATCACTATCATCCATATTAAAGATGTCATCAGGTGGGTAGTCTTCCAAGATGTTCTTCAGCTGACCATTTTGCCACTGCTCCGCGCCATCCACGTCAGCAGCAGCACCTTCTCCCGAAACAGTCCTCGTGGTAATGCCGTGCCTCGCTTTAAATCTCGCCAGCCAGCCATTGCTGCACATGAAGTTGTCATGGTTGAGCTGCGAGGCAAAAACCAGGGCCTTCTCCACGAGCAGGGGTCCGCTGATAGGCAGATTTTTTGACCGTGCAGCTTTTAGCCACTTCACCAGCACCTCCTCTACATCCGAAAATGCCGAACCGCGTAGCCGGCACCTTTTCCCAGTTGCAGCAGCACTGCCGAGCAACTTCTCTCTGGAATTCCGAATTCCACACACCGTGGTTAACAGCAGGTCCTTCTCGCGTGCCAGCGTCGATTTTTTCGTGCCACTTTCAATAGCACGAATTATGTCCAATTTCTCCTCTATTTTCAGCACTCGATACTTTCGTCCCAGCTTCGGCATGACGCAAGTACGAAGCAGCACAAGCACACATACACAACACATGAAAAATGACGCGAGAGCTGTACGGCACGGATCAACCAGAGAACACCTATGCACGGCGCCAAAGGAACAAAAAAAGCAAAGCAAGCGCACACCGTGTTTGCGTGTTTGTGCAAAGCGTTATCGCGTGGACAACACCAGAAGCCTAGCCGGCCGAGTGCTTCTTGTTGCAGAAAAATTCAAGAGATGGCACTCACCAACACAGCCTACAAGGATGATGTACCTACAAGGATTAGAGGCCAAATTAGACGGAAGTGGACTGGGCTTCAACCTCTCTTTAGTCAAACAAGGAAAGCTTATTGATCAGGCACTACCAGCATTAATGTACGCAGATGATATAGTGCTAATGGCCAACCACAAGGAAGAGAAGATTTGCAGAGATTGATGGACATCTGCGGTAATGAGGGAGATAGGTTAGATTTCAGATTCAGTAAGGAAAAATCAGCAGTCATGATTTTCAATGATAACGAAAGTAGTGAGTTTAGAATACAGGAGGTCACGCTAGAGATAACAGATAAATACAAATATCTGGGCGTATGGACAAGCAGTGGGACCGAGTACCTGAGGGAACACGAAATATACGTGACGACTAAAGGTAACAGGAATGCAGCAGTGATGAAAAATAGAGCACTGTGGAATTACAAAAGGTATGATGTTGTGAGAGGAATATGAAAAGGGGTCATGGTTTCTGGGCTGACGTTCGGCAATGCGGTCTTGTGCATGAGATCAGAAGTTGAAGCAAGATTAGAAATTAAGCAGGGTCAAATAGGTAGGCTTGCTTTAGAAGCTCACGGGAATACACCAAATCAGGGAGTACAAGGTGATATGGAATGGACATCATTTGAGGGCAGGGAAGTTAGCAGCAAGATAAAATTTGAGAAGCGATTGAGAGAAATAGGGGAGGAGCGTTGGGCTAGGAAGGTTTTCAGCTACTAGTACATGAACAATGTCGATACAAAACGAAGGAAGCGAACCAGGAAATTGACTGGTAAATACTTAGAAAACAGCAGGTGGCCAAACCAAAAAGAACTATCGGTTAAGAAGAAAGTGAAAGAAACGGAGACTGACATGTGGAGAATGGACATGATTAGGAAGTCCGCACTAGAAATTTATTGAACTTTTAAGCAGGAAATTGCCAAGAAAAGGATCTATGATAATACTCGGGGTAGTTCTCTACTGTTTGAGGCCAGGACGGGAGTACTGCGAACCAAGACATATCGGGCCAAATACAAAGGGGTAGACACAGTATGCAGTGCATGTGGAGAGGAAGAAGAAACTGCTGAACACTTGATAATGTTCTGTAAAGGGCTTCACTCTATAGTTCAGGATGATGGCGCAGAGTTTTTCAAAGCACTGGGATTTAGGGACAGGGAGGGCAAAATAGACTTTAAGCGGGTAGACTTAACTAGAAGGAGGTTATCTGATTGGAGGCTAAAGTCAAGGCACGAGTGAAAATTAAACCCTTCACTGCAAAGTATGAGTCCTCAAACTCACTTTTTAAAGAAAAAAAAAAAATCTAGTTTTTGGTTCATTAAGTATTACGACTTGGTGGCGCTAGCCACCGCCCGATCTAAAGGGTACAGCCATATCCATCCATCCAACCATCCATCCAGCCACCATCATCAACGCAAACAAGCGCAAGCGAGGCGTGTTTCTATCTCTGGGGCTTGCTGTTCTGTCGGGACGCCCAGTGGAGGACGACATGCCGCGACGAGTGCTCAACGAAAATTGGAAAAACTACTTATTAACCGATACATACGCGATAAACTGGTACGGCTTATGCTGATACAAAATGCATTATGTTCAATGGCTGCCGAGTCGGGGATTTGAATTCACTACTTTTAAAACAAAACTACTGTTTATGCGGGTACGGTTTAACGAGGTTTCACTGCATTTACAAATAATGTACGATGCACAAAACTTAATCTTTTTTAAGGCTGTGTAAAATATTCATAACAAAGCAGTTAATTCTGGTTTGTTATAATGCTTGAGCTGTCATAACGTCCTGCATTTACAAACCATGTTGCTATTGAATAAATTTGGTTTTAAGAAAGTGATAACCATACTTCATCCTCTCACTGCACTCTTTTACAACTCATAAATTGAACGAGATGACATTCCCCCTAGAGTCACACTCGGCAATCTTTCAAAAATTTTTGCGAAGCCACACATCAACCACAGCTGACTTGCGAGCCAACGTGGATTACCAGCACAACATGCTGCCCTCATGAAGCTAAAAGAGATCATCAGATCCAAGAACAACACTAAACATGAAACTGAAGTTGCCAGAGCAAAAGTATGTTCCACGACTGTGGCAAAATAAAAATTGAACACTGTGTATTCTGTGCAGGTTTTACACACAGTATTCCAATCTGGTCAATATATTTTTCGCAGCTTATACGGTAGAAAACACAGGGATCTCCAAAGAAATGCATGAGCTATAAAATACAGGAGTTCTTCAATGCTGGTTCAAAGCGTAGAAAACCAGCATTCCTACACTACCCGAATGCGACTACATATCACAATTCGGAACTGAATGCATGATCTCAAGCACATAGAAATGTGCCATAGTGCCTTGGTCGGAAAGCTGGTGATTCAGGCAAGCAGGGACCACATTTCTGAGAGGTTTAAGGCAAAGACATAGTAGTCAGCAGGTAATGTCATACTGGTACCAGCCCATTGCAGTTTACTTTGCAAGAGGCATTGCTGAGAACTCTCTAAAATTCTAATAGTACTTACAACAAACATACGACAAAGGCATAAGCAGAGAACAACAATCCACAACTTTTTGAAGCCACAGCCTATACATGATAGTGTGACTTCGAGTATCAACACCTTGAGAACACACTCACCTCTGACCTTCGGTGGAAGTCGCAGGCTGGCCACTTTGGCAGGTTTGAAGAAGTCCTTGATTTGTTTCTTAGGTGCAAGAGAGAAAAAAAAGAACAAAGTAAACATATTTTCATGCTGAAATGTGTGCTCAAAGGTTGGGTACCTTGCTCTTTCACTTACCTTTTTGCAATTGTATGGAAGTCCCTTGACCTTCAACGTGTAGGCAAACTCTTGTACTGGTAGCTTGGGCTGTATGCACAAATAAGGAGCAGAAAAAAAGTGAAAAGGTGGTGTGAAATGAAAAGGCAGGATGTACAAGCACAGAAAGATGAGGGCACCTAGAACGAGTAGTACAGCTGAGGGGAGTAAAAGGGATAGCACTATCTACTGTATCATGTTAACAAGCAAAAGTTTTGGTGGCCAAATAAAAGTTAGCTTTCAATTGTACCATGTTTTCAATGACAGCAATGACAATGACATGTGCACTGATTGGCACAACCATAACAACACTAGAACCAACACCCAGAATCCTAGGTGGGCAATAAATATGAACTTTTCAAATCAGGTGACTTCTTTTTCTGCCTAGTGGTGAAAATAAACATAAAATGAAAGCTGTGAAATGTACCTTAACAAGTACTGAAATTCAGAGCATGCAAGCAAAGTGAACCGAGTGAAATAATCAAAATTGTAAAGCTTGACAGGCACTCTTTTATAAGTGCTTTGATCTACTTAACAAGAAAATGGACATAACTTTATATCAGCGAACACAAACACCAACTTCAGCACAAAAATCACGCAACCAAAATATAGATGCAAAGGTAAGAAAAACCATATTCAGGAGGCTTGTCATCATCAAGCTTGGGCTTGGTTCATCAGGTTGGGTGAACAAATAATTAAGATTTTAGTGTCCAAGTGCTAGTAAATTGTAGAATAAAATGAGCACATTAGCAAGGAGCTCTAGATTAAGTTAGATTACCTGCGGTTCTTTAGTTGCACTTAAATTCAGTCGCAGTGACTAGAAATCAGACCTGCGACCTGTCACTCATTATCAGAATGCTATTGACAGTTAGATATTATGCTGGTGCTTTGCCTAGGAAGGTGGTGAAGGAAATGGCAAGCTGTAGAAAAAAGAAGTTAATCAAAAACAACGAAATGCATGAGAGTGTTATCCCATAAAAAAATAAAAAGGAGCGTAAGAGTCTACCTTTTGCTTCTGCTGCGGAACCTGTTGCTGCGTGTCATTCTTCTTAGCCTCAGAGAAAAAAGAAAGGTTAAACAAAGTTGAACAAAGAAAGCCAGAATGAAACATTATGCAATGCAAGGATGCTTGAATTGTTCCTGAAATTCCATTCCGCGAACATGGAAAAAAAATCTATGAAGCCAAGCAACGCAGTCGATACATGTAGGACTATCGTACATAAGATGTGCCACGGCTTGATAACTCCATGAATACCTTAATCTCTAATGGATGCTTGTTTGGGACGAACATTACGTTAGCATCAAGTTTTACTACTTGAGCAACACTTTTTATACTAAAATAACAACTTGAAAAAAAAAAAAAAACTCACAAAACATCTCAGTGAGAGGTGTCACAATAGTGAGAAAACTGACATTCCATGCAGCAAAAATTGGCAAGAAGTGACCCACAAGAAAAATTCAAATACATTACACTAGGCAGTAACGTAACATAGCAAGAGGCGTTGCTGTGCAATTTTACAACAAATGAAGCCTAGTCATGTTCCTCAATAAGAAGTCACAAAGTTGGTAATGCATAGTCTAGCATATGGTCTCACTTATCAGTTCTGAATAGCATTGGCAAACTTACCTTACTACTAGCTGGAGCCTTGTCGAAGTTATCTAAAGAAAAAAACAAAAAAAGCACAAGATCCTTTAAAACCCAAATCAGTGAATATGATAGGATACAAATGTGACTCCGAATAAACCCTCAGCATTTGCTTCTTGAGGAGAGGTAACTTATTATGCAGAATATTACGAGTGCGGACAGAGTCCAACACATACACGCGTGTGAGGAAAATAAAACAATCAAAAAAAGATATAAGACAGATGCTACCACGTTGATGGATTGCAAACATTTATTAGAAATCTTAAAATTAATTGTGCTAATTAGTTTGGCTACTTACAACACTTACGTTCTAAAAAGCATGGACTCTGAGACTACTGAGCCAAAGCCATCATTCTCAGAGGGTCATGTTAAGCAGAGAGTCAAACAAATTAGCAGAGAAAGAGCTATAAAGCTTGTACTAGTGCTGTAGCGTGTACAAAGCTTACAAAGACAAGTGGGAAACTATTCCCTGTAAAAATTATGCTTCTCAAAGTCTACTGACATCACTTGAGTTTAACTTAAAAACATACTAGACGGGCCAATGAATAGGTTTAGACTGATAAATCATTGTTTTAGAACACTATGCTCATAATTTCACAGTAACAGCTTCATTAATGGAGAAGACAATGGTGGTCAATTTTTCATGCACACTTTGCACGCTTAAACCCCAGCACCTGGCTGTCTGTGCGATGTCGCAGATTTGCGGGTCCTTTCTGCTTTGTATTTACAAACATCACTGAATAAAATCTTTTAGAACACAATGCAATTTATTTTTTACAAGAAATATTATGTAGAGCCTAAAAGACACCTCCAAAAGGTTTTACGTCATGATAAGTTATTGCAGGGATTTCAATGTGGCAATACAACTTGAAATTCCCTTTTTTGCACATATTATGGCTCAGCAAACATATCCTTAGAGCAAGAACATATTTTGTTTTGGTACTGTATGATTGTAGTAGTATATAGGATGATGATTAGTAGTATACAAAATAAATGATTTTTCTATTAGGTCAGTTAATAGAAGCAAGGAGAGCCGAGACCTTTAGGTTTATCTTCATCAGCATCGTCCTCATCTTCGTCTTTTGATATGGCAGGCGGAACTGCCTTGGCTGGCTTCGCTTTCTTCGCATCTCCGTCAGCATTCGGAGCGCGCGTGTCATTGTCCCAGGTGGCCTTGTTGTGCGTCCCATGCACCTTGAGGAACTCTTCGAACTCCTCATTTCCTTCCAGCTAACAAAGCCCACACACGCATAATAAAACATCAGAACACCATGCACGGTTGTCCCGGTCGACACACGATATAACTACAGTAGACTCTTGCTAAACAGAGCCTGAAGAGAGCAGGAAAATATGTTCCTGTTAACAGGAGCTCGGTTTACAAAGAAGTGAACATGCGTGCAGACTTCAACCACAAAATTAATAATCTTATAGGCGGTTGTTCCATTTAAGTAGTAGTTTTGTTTAAGAGAATTCCTTTTATTGAGTGTCAACTATACATAGGTTTGAAGTAGAAGTGTGCGAATATTCAAAATTGCGAATATTTTTCGAATAGTGTTTGCGACTTGATTTGATTGGCACTGGAAACTTACTATTTAAGCTATTCAAATTTTCTGACTATAAAAAGATGTAGCAGTGGCTTAGCTCGGCTACGCCTGGATATATTTAACGTGAGCTAAGAGGGCGCCACCTAACTGAATGCTTTACGCATGGCATTAATTACCGGCATCAAGTCTTTCACGTGCCAGTTTTTCACACAAGTCGGTCACATGTCCAAACGAATTTGAAAAAAAGCACAAAATCTCTAAAGCATAAACCAGAAGCTACAGTTTGTTTTGCTAAACCTGTCCTGTACGCATGCGTGTATTGGACAGGTTTTAACATAAACAGGTTTTATGATGGTTGCCTCAAAACTTGCCAATACCAGGAACTAAAACATGTCCAATAACCATGTGTGTATACAGACACTCACGTCTTTTAAGAACTCGTCAGCAAAGTTCTTCCTTGGTGACTTCTCCTTGACTGGCTGAAAAGAAAATTAAGAAGATGAAGGTCACTTCAAGCGCATGATCTTGATTTGCATACTGTGAATGCACCTGTCTGTGTTAGGTGTGTAAAAACAAAAGGAAGTGACTTTACTTAAAAGGGGGAGGTCCAATTACCATTTGTGCATGTGTTTGTATGTGCAAGTGCATATCTACACATGCAGAATTGAAATTCTTTGGTAAAGAAGTCCCACATGGGTGCAGTAAAACATAAAATGAGGACAAATCATATAACCCACTGTGCTGGTCTTTTGTGCACTTTTGTTTGTCTAAGGATGTATAAACAGAAATGTGGAAACTACAGAGACTAGAAGAGTGCAGCTGTGACCTGTGCACCCCGCTACTATTGCACAAGTGCGTGCAGCTCTCACCTTGGGCTTCCTCGTTTCAGGGTGAAGCCGCTGATAGGCCGAACTGTCGGCAGAGTACTTGCTCCACGAGCGGGGCTTCTGCTCATCACCCAGTGCTGCACAGATCTCCACCTGACCAACAAAACAAATCAACACATCAATCGAAAGGCGCGCTAGAAATAATAAAACAAAGTGATACTTTCACCACAACAAGCTGACTACGAGTGACTGAGGGCGAAAGCACTTTAACCTTGCCCGTATGCTGACTGTATTACCTGACCGGCCACGGTGGTCCAGTGGCTATGATACTCGACAGCTGACCCGCAAGTCGCGGGATCGAATCCCGGCCGCGGCTTTGATGGAGGCGAAAACGCTTGAAGCCCGTGTACTTAGGTTTAGGTGCACGCTGAAGAACCTCAGGTGGCAGAAATTTCCGGAGCACTCTACTACAGCGTTCTTCATATTGTTGTTTTGGGACGTTAAACCCCAACAGTTATTATTATATTAGCTGTTATCCAGCGTAGTGCAGTGATTTCTTGAATGTTGCCTGTACGATGACACATTTACCGCGACAGTTAACTACCTCGCCGGTGGTATTCTACAGCTCGTGTGGTAGCTACAGTCAGGAAGCAATCCCACCTGAGCGTAAGGACACGGTTTCACATTCAAGCGCCAAGCACAGCTCAGCTGATCTTACGTTTTACAGGCCTTCATGTCATCCCAGCGATCTAGGTTTTGCAGAGACGTTGAACCCACGCTTTATGTTTCTCGGCCGAAAGATCCGTGGTAGATATGATCACCGTGAACGCGTCATCATATGCCGGGAGAGAGACTGCCAAGCAACCCACCTGAAGCTTGGAAGTGTCCAGGTAAGAATTATTGAAGTACTCCTTGGCAGCAGCGGCCTGGGCCTCATCTTTGAATCCCACGAAGGCGAAGCGTCGGAAGACACCTTCTTTCGTGTACTTCAGCTGCAGATCGGTCACCGTCCCTTTCGTGGAGAAGAACTCCCGAAGCCGTTCTTCTTTGATCTGCAGATCGAAAACAATGTGACGACACAATCTAGAAAGTGTCACGGAAAAGAACAGCACTTCTTACCTTTTTGGGAAGGTTTTTCACGACTATTCGCGACATCTCACGCGTGAATGTGACAGCGCTACTCAATCAAAACAAGTACGCATGCTGCAGCCACGCTCAATCGCTGGGGGCTGACATGTTAACGACCCGCAGATTATAAAAAATCATAAAACTTCAATACAAATAATACAATTTAAAAAATAATATGATAAATAAATGCAAAAAATTTGTTTTCAGGTTATTAATTTTTAGAAATTTAGAACATGTTGTGCATTTGCTGCGTTACTTACCCGACGGGCGACGAGCCATCCGTCTGCACATCGCTTCGGTGGCTTCAACTTCAGTTTGCGCCGCGTTTATGATTACCTCGCTCTGTTGCAAGTTTCGAAAGTGCCGAAAGCTGTCACCCCTTCTGCAAGGGCGGAACAAACGCTTCGTATAAGACCAACCCTTCTCGTGCAATGCGCCCGGATGACTTGACGTCCGCGGCAGGTCCGACGTGATCTCAGCTGAGCCACGACTCGCAGGTATGTTATGCAGTGCGACGTCCGCTCTAGCGGCTGTTACCATGTAAATATTGACCCGTGGGCGACGGTAACGGAAGCAGCTGCAACCCCCGTGGCTTGTTGTCTGCATTTATACGGATTGAGACGCGTTTAATTATTTTTGACGACTACTTATCCGAATGACTGTTGAAGGGGGTTTTCCCGCGCCGCTGAATCGAAACGATAAGCGAAAGCGGGGCGAACAACAATTTGACGTTGGCACACGCGCGCTTTGGGTCGCGCTCTTTATCGCCGATTCGCGAGATCGTATTCGACGTGCGGCGTTGTGTTCACGTGTTAGGAAAAAAACCTAACGCGAACCTGAAGCTTTCACCAGGCTATTTTCTGTCGCGGCCAGCGATGCGTGCGAGGTGCGGGCCTCTATCACTAAAGTTTCAATAGGAAGGCTGTGCGCGGCCGTCCGTGTCGCAGAGAATAGCGGTAAATGAAAATGATCAGATGCCTGTATTTGCCGACGAAAGTTTCACAACACCGCTGATGCCTTCAACACGCATAATGAGGCAAACAGGAAGGTCGTGCTTGCTGTGGTTCTTGTGTGCATTATACGTGGGTGCTTTCCCAAGCACGCTCTGAACGCCAGCCGCGTGCACCAGGGACGACGATAGATACATGACACCTCCGGTTTGCTTAGCTTAGGTGGCTTACGTATACTCTCTCGTGTCGTATGTCAACCTGTGTGTCGAGTGATTTGACTCGACATCCCTGTGTGATCTCTCGTAAGTCGTTGTGGTATCTCTAATCTTATCACCCCTACCTTTTTCTTTAGATACAAAACTCCAAGTAATAATAAAACGCGAAATATTGCCCATCGATGCGTGCGTGTGCAGCAGGCAAATTGATTTTCATATGAAGTGTATTGTTATTTTTGCTTCAATTTAGAGGTAAGGGTTTTGACTTCAGTTAATAGCAGAGATGCTTGTTAGATGCCGGAAGTCAGTGTTGTCAAAAAAAAGTCTTTTTTTCTTGTTTTGATGTGAATATGCACTCAAAAATAAATTTCCATTCTTCTCTAACAACCTTTAATTCGCCAGCTTCAGGAGTGTGCAAATATTGAAAAATTTAGAATAGCGTTCTACTTAATTTGGTACTTGAATTGAATGGGGCATAATAGAAAACCTGAATAGTTTTCGAATTCATTTTGAGCAATAAACACAGATAAAAGAGACCTTGAAGGGGCCAAATGTTTCGAATAGAGAATGGTAACGTGTCCCGTTTTAATCGTAGAATTACCTAGATGCACACAGCCGAGGTTTTAATGGACTATCGATGCTATATTGATCACAGGATGAAAGCGTTTTTGCCATAAACTTCAGTGTCACCCAAGCGACAGGGTTATCAATCCACTATCTTCATTATGGAGTTCATGATGATGCTGACTTATGAATGTTGTATAATCGTCATATCTGAGCTTTATTTAAAATGTGTTGACAAAGTCCTATAATAAGTGCTGTAGTCGCTTCTGTATTTCAACCTGCACTTACAAAGCACTTCTAAGGCACTAACTGCTGCTGCATAGAGCTGAATTTGTTTATATAATTGTGGTACTTTTAAGAAAGTAATCATAATAGTCATTTCATAAAGCCTGCGAATATTAGCTTCAATTATAATGCCGTAGAATGCTAAGGCTCTTTCTAAAATGGTTACATTGCCACTCTATGAACGCTTTGTATATGGTGACCCTGCTATTTCAAAACTATTCAAATAGTATTCGATTCAGTGTCATCGTTATTAGATTTTGTTTTACAATTCACTGTTCGCATACCCCTGTTGACTACATTGCAATAGCTGGCCTGTGATTATTGTCATGTCTTGAATGCATCCTGGTCAGACCTGCCTTGGTAGCCTAATTAGCAGGCTCAGTAGTGCTGCTCAGCTTGAGGATTGGAGCTTGATTCCTGGCCGCCTTGGCGGCCACGTAAGAAGGGTGAAGAAGTGGGGAACAACCCTCATGCTTAGATTTAGGTGCACACTAAAAAACACCAGGTGGTACAAATTAACCCCATGTACCACACTACGGCATGCGTCATGATCATCTCGGGGTTTTGACAAATAAAAAAAAGATCTCTAATTGTCTTAATTATTGACGTGTACATCAAACAAGCACTTCGAAGAAAAAAAAAAAGCTTGTAAAAATATCTGATTTGCTTGACAAAACTGCACGGTACCACTGCCAAAGATGCACTCGGTTATGCAATATTTCAGTCGAAGATTAAAACAAAGGCATGATTTATTATGGGAGGTATAGGCTTGAAGAGCTAAAAGATCCAAAACCTTGCCTTCAGCAGCTCCTTTAGTCTACTTCAGGGCTTGAACTTATCATTGTGCTACACTTTTGCAAAGTATTCAATCTAGAGTATTGTTTATAATAACGATATCTGGGGTATTGCGTCCCAAAACTGCAACATGATTATGGGAGGTGCCGTAGTGGAGGGCTCTGAATATTTTGACCATCTGGTGTTTTTTGATGTGCATTGGCATTACACAGTACACAGACCTCCATTTCGCCTTATTGATATGCGACTGTTGTAGCAAGTTTTATACAAAGAACACTTGTGGGAAGAATTCGTAATTACAGGAAGTTTTTTTTTTCAGGGACCTTGTCTGAACGCAACACATCGCTTTATTTTTGCAGATGAGTGCAAGTTCTTGAAACTAAGTGAAAGCTGTCATTTGTAAGATGTTCTATCCGTTTAAGTGCATCCGCCTTGTGTGTCATTTCTGAAAAGGCATCGTTTCCCATCTCATTGAAAATATCGTACCTTAAAAGCCAGCTGCTGCCAAATAAGTCCCTCCCACGTGTAGACTACAGGTGCCATTCTTTTACGTTTCAAAGTTGGCCTGGCTTGTGTGCGGAATGGTGGCTGTTTTTCATTTCGCATTGTTTTGTTCATTTTTCTGCACCCTAATGAACCTGTGCTTGTCCTACTGAATCTGTAAGAGCATTCTCCCAAAAAGTTGCAGATATTTTCTTTCTGTTTTTTTTTTGTTTCTTCAGAACTGCAGAGCCTCTGACGTCAAGCTTTACCATTTTTCTGTCTGCCCACCGAATCACTCCTCTGTGTCTAGTTTCAGAAGAAAGAACTTTCCGGAATTTAAAGCCATTGATTTGAAAGGAGACTTTTAAAATATATTTGTGCACATTTGTTGCAGCAGTACAGGCTTGACTTTGTTACAAAACTCGGTAGCAAAAGGAGCCTGGCTGCACTGCCCGATTTTCAGGTAGGGAAAGCGGATTAATATATTTTCGTAATGTAGGGTCATTTACATTGCCACATGTGAGACATGTCGAAGAGTCTTAAGAGCAGTCACCTGGTAAGATCAAAGCATGTTGAATATTAAGTATTGATAGGAATAGGCTTTTTTCTCTACATTTGAATCTTTTTTACAGAACTTCTGTTATGAGCAAAAAAGCTTGAATATCAGTTGCAAAAACTATGATCTAAAATACAGTTCATCGCTTTTAAAAGCTAAAGAGCTTTTCAGTCAGACTCTACTAATTAGTATTCAAATTATTACAAAGAATAACTGTTAATGGTAATTGGGCTAAATATTCTGACAAACTGATGTAAGCATAAGTAGTAAATAAGGGAGCGTAGCTTAATTTACTTGTCTGCATTTAATCTTTTTTTAGTTGTAGCATTGAATTCTCGAAATATTTATGTACACTGTCATGCACTAAATTAGTCCAGCATCATTAATTAGCACTTATTCAATTTGAATTACAGTAACTTTCTTAAGCATAACTGAGCCTTCTCATTAATAACTGTAAAACAACAGAACATTATTTTGGAGGGCTGGATCGAGGAGAATACAATACTGAACTGGGGGGTAGCCAGGGTCTAGCGCTCCGCTGGCTTGCGCTGCCAGGCAAACATGATTCAGTATCGCGAACCACGGCTTTAAGTGTGAGCTTACAAGACGTGCCGAGAGCACCTTTATGAATGTCCTGTATGCAAGCAAGTGCATTCACAGGCTCCACAGGTTTCTTGCAATGACGATGGAAGCTTTCTTTGTGGAAGCCAGCTCGTTAAGTCGCCTGGTGCATTTCAGTGCTATATGTGTAGGACACAGTGACAAACACTGGCAGCGGGCCTGTGACATGATTTTTTCTAACTTCACCGGACGAGTCGCAAAGTTATTGAATCAGTCAGTGCGGCAAGATTACTTAGAAGAGGGCAGATGGATGCTTTCTTTAATGAATAATGATGCTTCAGGCAGTTGTGAGTGACGACAGTTATGAGATTTCAGTAAGGCAGATGGGTGGGTGTGCAAGTCGCTCACTGCTAGTCCCTTCTTGTTCATCAGTGGTATTTTTTTCACCGTCAGTGTGAATGTGCTCTGTCTCCATTTCCCCCTCCCCCATTTAGTATTGGAGGGTCCACCATGTTTGCCGGCCAGCCCAAGTCTGCGACCAAGGAGCAGTTCCTGGAGCAGGCCAAGGCAGCCCGTATTGAGCGGGCTCAGGAGCGCCGGCGCGACCAGGCAGCATCTGTTATCCAGGTATGCACATTTTAAATGTGCACCCTCTCTTCTGGATTTCAGCACGCCATGTCTTCTTCGACTCTGTCATCCTGTCATGCACAATACAATGACTGCGGCACATTGTCTTGTAACTTTTTTCATTTTGAGGATTTGCGCTCTGTATTCTTGCAAATGTATTGGCAATGGTCAGTGCCTTTCAGATAATTTCTTACAGTACTTCATTTAGGAAGTAATTCATGAGATGGTTAGTTGACATTTCTTTCTAAAACTTTATAGATAATACTGGGAAGTTAAAGGCAGGGAAATTTGAAACCGGGTGCTTGTGGGCAATTGAATAAATCATTGAACAAGCTTTCCGTCAAATTGCCATAGAATTTATAGCCATCATCAGCAAAGCAGGAACAAACATTAAAATGATGAATTGATTGTTCTAGGTAAAGAAGCGTCAAACTTTAAACCAAATATGCTCATTTGCTGAACGTAGAGATGACCTTGTTTCAATAGAAAGACAAAAGGATGGCAGATTCACGCATCAGTTTTTTTTCTGATACACTGAGATCTCATGTAACGAACCCAAATGTATAACAAATTATTGGTTATAACAACATAAGTGAAAAAATAGTTTTCCCATAAGTACAGTGTTAAGAATGTATGGTTATAACGAATTTTGAAATATAAGGAGGTATTTTCACACTTGATCTGAGTTTGTTGTAATGAGATTTGAGTGTATATAATGCCCTTCCTGATTCTCATTTGTATAATTTTTGCAAACTACATTACTTTCAATAAACGTAGAATAGAACCAACGCATTCTGCAGGTGCTTGCCACGTGCAGTGGGCCTGACAGTTTTTCCAACACTTCCTTTCAACATTCCTTCACAGACTGCACTCATCAGTCCTATAGTGTAGACACGGCTAAATGAGATCACACATGCAATGCCGGAAATACATTTCATAAGCCTTTTTGCTGTGGTCAGTGGTACATTAGGGGTCTTTCTACGTTTATACACAATGTATCAGTACTACTCTTTCCCCATCCTGTCCCTTGATCTTTTTAGCTTCTAGGTGAGTAGGAGAACTTTCATCCTTTGAAGTCTGAGCTAGTTATGTGCTACACAAACTGCAGAAGAAAAAAAAAAAGAGAAGACATAGTTTTTGCTTTCTGTTGTACCTTATGCAGCGTGTTAGTCCACTTCGATGTGCACCATACTTGTTCATTATGAACCCATAGTTTGCAAAAAAGATGTGTGCTGCATTGAACATTGCTAAACCTGCTATAGCTCAATGCCTTGAAACGTCTGGGATCACAAGGATATTAACATTAACAATAAAGAAAAATGATTTCAAAGAGTATAATTAGTTGTGGTTTGTAAGGGGTGGGGTAACTGGTATGATTAAAAAAAAAACTGATTTATGGGGGCAGTGTCACTGCATATAGAGCATTTATCGAGAGCAACAGAAGCTGGTATGTTTATTTAATCCCAGACACTAGCAACTTCACATTTATTTTATTGCTCTGTGGGCCTTTCTTTTATGCATGCATTGCATTAATATTCACGTTGATATGGGCGCAACAGTGTTTATGTAGGGACACTGAAGGAAGCCATTTAATTGTGAACTTAACTAGTTATTTAGTACAGTACTATTTCATGTATTCACTCAGAAAAAGCAGAATAACTGTTTGGCACATCCTGCACTTACAATGCAAGAAAAAATAAATGTAAAAGTCAGTTCAGTCATGGCAAGTTTTCTTTTATGCACAAGCGTCAGTGCGCTTTGTCAAATCTGCATTGTCATGTGTGTCGGCGCAAGTGGCAACATCTCTACTGCGTTTCATACATCAAGTGCAGCACTGTGGAAGCTGTGCTATAGAAGTTCTGCCAGCAAGATGTTAGAGTGTGTGTGTCTTTCGCTTGACTTTTGTTGCCGTATACACGCGAACAGCAAGCTGAAAATGACTCTGTGCATGACGCGTCGCAACTGGCTGCAAGTGAAATGCCAAGAAGTGAAAACAAAGAGATGCTGACTCGTCCAGAAC
This sequence comes from Rhipicephalus microplus, assembly GCF_043290135.1. NCBI lineage: Eukaryota > Metazoa > Arthropoda > Arachnida > Ixodida > Ixodidae > Rhipicephalus > Rhipicephalus microplus. The sequence goes on along the minus strand of NC_134702.1, from coordinate 153,860,663 downwards.
AACTTATTGAAAACGGTGTAACGGTGTTTCTTTAAGTCTGAAGTACAAAACGCCTTAATTTATTACTCAGCCTAAAGACCCAAAGAAAGCATGCTATGGGTGGTGCAAATGCTTCTACTGCAAAAAGTCTCACTAAATTGCACAGTGTTGCACCTGATGTAGGAAACGCAGAATAGAGGCAAAGTAGTGAAGGAAAATAATGAAGTGATGAAGCGTAATGAAAGAGACACTTGACAGCCATATTTACACATTAATACATCAACCCACTATGGTGTCGCACAAGCCAACACAGAACAAACATCATGCAATGACTACAGACATTTGGTTTCACACTGCTGCAGTCAAGAGGCAGGAGACTAACCTCTTTTATGCACAAGCATATATGTGTCATTCGTCAAATCACTGGTTTAAAGTGTGTCAACACCATCCTGGTTAATCGAAAGAGATGTCTTACAAAAGTGCACTAGGAGATAGCACCAATTCGTTCTCACGTCGCCCGTGCTCACTACGTGAAATGTTTCTGTAACTTTTCCCTTCAAACCTTGCCTCAACAGGCAGTCATCAGAGGCTTCCTTCTTCGGCAGCGGCTTCGGAAGGAGTTTCGGCAGGAATTCGACTCAGTCCTCCGAGATGGCGATGGGGAAGATGCCAATATGCCTGTTGCCACCTCAGGTAAGGGCCAAAATGTGTGCAGGCATGCGTTTCTTTGGTTGCATTAAAAGCCTTGTCAGTATATTGAAACAAAGCTAAACTTGAAAAGAATGATTTTCATCACTCCGAGTTGAAATCTAAAGACAATCTTTTGTTCATTCTTTATCCTTTCTAAGAGCGTCTTCACAGAAGGCTTGAACACACTGCTTGTTTCGCATGTGCATGCCAGCTTGCTCTGGTTTTTGTAGCAGTCATACCCAATATGGCAGCTTTATGTCGCGTTGGAGTGTACATAAGCTGACAGTTTGTTTGGAAATGTTTAAAATTCATGACTGTGTAATTCTTAGTTATAGACTGGTGGGACAATCACAAGACTAAGTAGAACACTTTGCATCTAACTGGGTGATTTCGTTTCCCAGCTCTAGTTCATAAACTGTAGAATAATTGGTATAGGAATAAAGTGAGGCTTGTTTTTATCGTTGCAACATTTTACTTTTTTTTTCAGTTCTTGCATACAGCTCATGAGCACCATCAAGTTCTTCTACAAAATAATTTTGTTGTTTTCTGTAATTGTTCATTTATGCGAGCAAGCGAAACTGGTTCCTACACTTCATTTTTTATTTTTTTTTGCTCTGCTTCTAAACAGGAACTTCGCAGACTCTGTTTCTAGTGAATTGGGAAGAAATGTGTAACAGAATAGTCCGGTTTGACGCTGTACTTTGTTTTGGCACACTCGCATATCAAAGTGACATTTCCATAACCCGGTACTTCTTACAAACGATAGTGGTCATTTCATGGTGACTGTGATACATATGATAAACATGCCTCAAATTTTCTTTTCGATAACTTTACATGAGAAGTTGAATTTCAGTTCAGCAAAAGTTTCAATATATTGAAGCCAATTGCCAATTTCAGTTACTTTATTATTATGAGATTTTAATAGTGTGATGGATGACTATGATGTATTCCTGCTAGAACATTCGAAAGATTATTGCAGTTTTTGAATCTACTCAAATTTAAAATTTTCTAAATTTCACTCATAGTTGTCAGAATTTCCCAATTAATAAATTATTATAATTTTGTTGTGTCCAGCCTACCTCAAAAATGTGGTTCCACTGAAGCATGTGCCGGCTCTGTAGTGAAACCGTGTATTCATGAACATCGGCACTGCTGCAAGACCACACGTCAAGGTTAAGTGTTCATACTATTACCTGTACCCTGATCATTTTTTTAAGCACACAAGCATGTTATATATTGCTACGGTATGAGCCGGGCTGTAGTATGTGCCGGGTAGGTAGAAGAGGAAGACGACATTGTCTGGTGCGGCCTGAGGACTCCATCTTTACCGCGATTGCCGAACTTCATCCTCATCCTGTAAATAAATCCACCTATCCTTTAATTCAACCGTAACAGTTTTGTGGTGGAGGCACTGGGTAATCAAGCAACACTGGGTAACCAGCACTGGGTAACCAAGCAACACGACGCTTCGAGCGCCTGATCTACGACGAAGCCGCCGCCTTGCTGGACTGCCCCCGTTACCACTGGCAGCTGAGATGTCTCACGGCGAAGAAGGAAACCGGATTCCCGCAGCTGCAGACCTTCTACCAGTCCTAGCAGCACCGCTAGTACCAGGTTCGCGTGCGGCTGGTCCCTGGTTGCGTCAGGATCTGATAGTGCCTCGCACATTCAGTGGCGAATCTGGCGAGGACGTGGATACTTGGCTCACACACTACAAACGGGTGAGCAAATACTACCAGTGGGACGCGGCGACCCAGCTGACCAATGTAGTATTTTTCTTAACGGACACAGCACTCGTGTGGTACGAGAACCACGAAGATGCCCTCACGTCATAGGATCGTTTCGTTGCCGAAATAAGAGCGTGCTTCGGAGACTCCGTAGCTAAGAGAAAGCAGACTGAACAAACACTACTGCAGAGAGCTCAGATCCCAGGAGAGACGTGTACGACCTATGTCGAGGCAATCTTGAAGCTCTGCAAGATTGTCAACCCTTCTATGTCAGAGGAAGACAAAGTTGGCCACCTGTTGAAGGGCATTGCCGAGGACGTGTATCAGTTTCTCATCAGCAAAGACAGCCTTGCTACGGTAACCAACATCATAAGCCACTGTCGCACATTCGAGACCCTGAAGATGCGACGTATCACCCCCAAGTTCGGTCGCCTACCGAATGTAACCATCGTGGCAAGTGTTGACAAATACACGCCACATGATCTCGCGTCGATAATACGCCTGATAGTTTGAGAAGAGCTCACTCGACACGCTCGCCCGACGTTGTACGAACCTACACCCGCATCGCCTCCCTCTCGCCCTTCCATGTCTATTGCCGCAGCAGGCAACGATGACTGCAACTACAGGCCACCCTCACCACCGAGGTCACAGCGCAATAACTACCCGCTGCCGAGGTACGAAGACTGCTTCAGTTACCCCCATCAGCCAGCCAACACCTATTACGACCCGAACGAAGATGTACCCGTACCACCACCACGTCAGCACAATGCCTTCCAGGAGTACAATGAATACCGCCAAGCTCCTGTGTGCTACCGCAGCGGTATCGCCGGGCATATAGCTCTGTTCTGCCGTCGACAGAGAGAGCCGACATCCAGATATCGTTCCCCATCAGAGTTTCCGCCAGCGGGCACTGGTCACAACAACGGTCAGTGGCCCGCCTATTCCAGGAGTACCTCACGGCGGGGAAATCACCGTGGCAGTTCTCCCGCTTCTGACCGTAGTTTGATGCCTCCATCTGGCCGACTGCATCGTTTCCCTTCGCCGGGACGACGCCTGTCATCACCGCCGCCACCGGGAAACTAGCCAGCGCGACCGATGGAGGTGAGGTCGCACAGCAGGATTTGCCTCAGATGCCTCCGCCAGTTATAATGTCCAAGAACAAAATACGTGTGGAAATAGATGGCTTTTGTACAAGTGCGTTGGTGGACACTGGTGCTATGATATCAGTTATGAGTCTTTCTTTCAAAAGTCGCATTGGCCGCAAAGCTATGTTTTCTTGGGGCAAATCAACAAGGTTTCGTGGTGTTGGTGGGGAAGTACTTCATCCTGTCGGAGTTTGTGCCGTCAATGTCTTATTGGCAGGAAAGGTGTTCCCAACAGAGTTTCTTGTGCTGCAACGTTGTACCCACGATGTGATTCTCGGTCTTGACTTTCTCCAAGAATGTGGCGCCTTCGTCGACTGTAGAAGCGGTGAACTTTCCGTCAGCGGTGACATTGTTCCTGCCCTCGTCGATGAGGCGCCGCAGGCCGCGAAGGACGCTCTGATTGTTTCCGAGGAGCTGACAGTGCTGCCATGGTCAATGAGGTCTGTTGCTGTGTTTGTCCCAGAATCTGCCACATCTTTTGATGCCATCGTTGAACCTGCCATCGTTCAATGTGCTAAGAAAGGCATACTCGTCCCTCGTTGTTTGGTATCTGTTGATGAAGGAGCAACCTTTCTGTGGGCACTGAACTGTTCGCCAATGCCGGTTCGGCTCCCTCGAGGAATGCAGCTTGGCATCTTCGATGATTCCACTGAAGGTTGTGTAGCGGTCGTTAACAATGATGAAAGCGAGAAAGGTACAGTCTCTGGCAAGCGCATTTGCTCTTACGAGTCGCAGATCCTAGGCATGATTAGCGCCACTTTGCGGTCACACGAGCAGCAGACGTTACGCCATTTCTTGAGGCGACATGCTTCTGTGTTTGACTTTTGCCAAGAGGAGAAGCCACTACCTTTACCATGTTCTCGCGCTCATCATAGGATTGACACCAGCACTGCCCATCCGATCCGACAAAAGCCTTACTGAGTGTATTCATCAGAACAAAAAGTTATTGCCGACCAGGTTCAGGAAATATTGAAGGAGTGTGTTATTGAAGAGTCTTGTAGCCTGTGGGCAGCACCGGTCATCTTGGTTAAGAAGAAAGATGGTGCCTGGCGGTTCTGCGTTGATTACAGAAAACTCAATGCCGTGATCAAAAAAGATGTATATCCGCTGCCTAGGATTGACGATGTTATTGACTGCTTACACTCGGCTTCGTACTTTTCGTCAATAGACCTACAATCAGGATATTGGCAGATACCTATGCACCCTTCACACAAGGAGAAGACCGCATTCGTGACGCCTGATGGACTGTACCAATTCAATGTGATGCCGTTTGGGCTTTGCAACGCCCCCACCACTTTTGAAAGGTTTATGGACTCTGTCCTTCGTGGTCTTAAATGGGAGGTGTGCTTATGCTACCTGGATGACGTCGTCATTTTTGGGCGTACCTTCGAAGAGCACAACGTCCGTTTAAGCCTCGTTTTAGACTGCGTCGGAAAGGCTGGCTTGATTTTGAACTCTAAGAAGTGCCGGTTTGGTGAATGACAAGCTTTAGTCCTCGGTCACCTAGTTGACAAAGATGGCGTCAGGCCGGATCCCCGCAAAATCGAAGCAGTCGGCACATTCAAACCACCCCAGACACTGAAGGAACTTCGCAGCTTCTTGGGCCTATGTTCCTAATTTCGCCGCTTTGTTCCCCGATTCGCAGACGTAGTACACCCACTGACGAGCTTGTTGCGAAAAAACGGCCCATTCGAATGGACACCTGATTGTGATGCCACGTTTTTCTGACCTGAAACTTCTACTAACATCTGAGCCTGTTCTTCGTCATTTTGATCCTTCTGCTCCTACAGAAGGGCACAGTGCATACAAGGGCACAGTGACCGACGCACCGACTTTCCGTCTTTTGCCGGCATGATTGGAGATGCTCGTCTAAAGAAGAAGACGTGCCAAGCGTTTGGCAAGAAACGGAGGCGCCCGTGGAACGCCCGCCAGAAGAAAGCAGCCGACAACGTGCAGCCGATTTCGCCCGATGCTGCCGAAGCGGCGCATTCCGTCGACGGCGCGCAGCCGCGGCCGCTTGTTTCCGACGCGGTGCACTCTCCTGTGCCTTGCAGCAGCACCTCATCGGATTGTGTCGTCGTTGGATCGTCATCTTGCATTTCCAGCAGCATCCTAAACCGCATTGACACGGCGTTTTATTCGGCGGACGAGTTTGCTGAGTACGCGAGAAATGCAGCAGGCTTGAAGGCATAACTTCCATCACAGTGCGCGACGGAACGTAACTTCGAGTTTCTAGATATTGATCTGGAGGATGGTGGCAAAGAAAACGAGACAGAATTCGTTATTGTTGATCTGGCAGCGATACGCTCGTTATTTGGACTTGTCGCGTGCCCAGAATGCGGTGAAAGAAGCGTCACTATTTCAAAGGCCTAGAAAGAGTACGGGCTGTGTTCAAAGCTCATAGTCACGTGCAGCAGTTGTGACTTTCGCGAAGAGCGTTTTTCGTCCCCACGTATAGCCGGCGAAGCCGACGCCAAAGTGAGGCCGTTTGAAGTTAATATGCGTGCCATGAAGGCCATCAACAGTATCGGCAAGGGGGCAACGGCTCTGTCGAACTTCTTCGCCAGGATGAATATTTCGCATCGAGGGCTTCACCACAAGAGTTGGCAAAGCCACATGAATATAATGAAAGAAGCCTGCCGTGCGACTGCTGCCGAATGCGAAGCGGCGAGTGTTGCTCGCGTCAAGGAGCTCTATGCGGAGTTCGACAACGCGCCCGGAAACGTCGACGTCATTTATGACGGCCCCTGGCTTACGCGTGGACATAGCTCGCATATATGTGTTGGCTGCATTGTTGAGATGTATAGTGGCCTCGTTATAACCATATCGTGCTATTGAACTTTTGCCTGGCTTGCACCACAGGACCCAAGGAAAGAGAAGCAGGACATTCTGCCTGGCTCATTCAGCATGCCCCTCTGTGCCAGAAGAATGTTGATTGTAATGCTGGCCAGATGGAAGTGGAGGCAGCACTACGCTTGTTTGAGCGGTCACTTGAAAAGCACAAGCTTCGTTATACGACAATGCTGGCGGACGGCGACAGCAGGACATTCCATGCACTCACAGAAAAAGAGGTGTACGGCTTCATAAAGGTGGCCAAAAAGGACTGCATAAATCATGTACACAAGCGTATGGCAGCTGCCTTACGTACCCTTGTAGAGAAAAAAAAAAAAGCTCAAGGTGGCTCACTTGGTGGATAGGGCAGACTTATGCAACAAAAGATAAAGAAGATCACCTCATACTATGGCTACGCATTGAGAAGTGACAGGAACAATGTTCCAGGCATGCAGAAGGCTGTTCTAGCAACTTTGAACCACATGTCTTCAACTGACGAGGCACCAAAGCATGACCTTTGCCCTGAAGGCCCTGAATCCTGGTGCAAATTTCAGAGAGCTCTTGCGAAAAATGAGAGGCTGCCACCACACAAGGACAGCCTGCCTGATTTCGTAGCTGAGGCATTGGAGCCTGTGTTTAGGCGGCTGAGAGACAATGCCCTCTTGGAAAGGTGCAGCGATGGGATCACCCAGAACCCAAGTGAGAGCCTGCACGCTATGATTTGGCAGCACGCTCCCAAAACTCGGCATGCATCCTTGCGGAGCCTAGAAAGGGCAGTTGCCGAAGCCATCAGCCGCTTCAACCAAGGCACAACCAAGAGCAACATGAAAATTGCCGAGAAGCTGGGCTACAGCGTTGGCAATAATTTGGTACGTCGCAGCCTTGAGAAGGACAAGGGCAGGCTGCGAAAATCGCGAAGAGAGCATCTCGACAGCAGTTCAATAAAGGAAAGACTTTCAAAGCATCACAAGCCAGCAGGGGACTCTGCTTACAGCCCTGGTCTGCTGTAAACAGTCATGATGGCAAATAGTGAGAATTTTTGCAAAAATAAATATTCTTGGTTTTAGACCTAAACATTGTGTAAATCTATTGTCTATCCAAGGACAACATTACTACATGATTTTTTTTGTGTTCCTTTCACTTGCAAGGCACTGGAACGACCACAAAGTAAAAAAGTAATAATACTCATGCTGAGTCAATGACTATTTTATAGTTCTAGAACAAGCTGTGAGCAGTATTCTGGGTGCGTACAGTGAAATTTAGCATGGCCATTTATCCTATAATATAGAACTACAGAATGATGTCATTAATATCGCTGTAGCTTCACTTTAGCAAAAGTTAAAGTTGCTAGAAACTTCAAACGCGTTTTTCTCAGTTCTATGTTTTTGCACATTGCACTTGGCCTTATGGGGGTTTTTCCTATGTTAAACTTGAGTGAATGTGACAAAGTTTGGTATCATTTTATTCGTCTCAACATGATCTAGGGGGTGATGCTATTTCTGTTTCTCTAGCATCACTTCAAAAATTACCATTGAAGATTTTAGTGAGAGATATTTATTGTAGTATAGTGACCATAAGTGCTCGTCCGTTTTCTTGCTTATAAAATGCCTTCAAATGGATAAAAATAGCATCATCCTCTACAGCAAGTCTCCAGCATTGGGATTATGCATTCACTTTTTGGATTTAGCAAGATTAAATTGCCAAGAAGTCCCATAAGAAGTACGCAATTAATTAAGATTCAGACCTCCATATTTTCTAAACCACTTGAAATATTAAGAAACAAATTAGAGATTTGAAATCAACATGAAAAACTAGCTTAGGTAGTGAAGTTCGGTTAAGATTGAGAAAAAAATTTAAAAAAAATTTTAGAACCCACGTTCCCCGTTAAGGTACTGTACAGAAACATCTCCTGTGGTTTATGTGGTATGTTCCTGTAGGAAATTCAACACAACCGTGTTCTGCATCGAGGCTGGCAGGCACAGATGAGAGGGCACGCAGGCATGCCAACACTGTCCCAGTGGTGACACTGTACACAATACTAGTAGATCATTGACGTCCTTGAGCAGGCAGGCCCGATAGCACGTGTCATTAGTATTTGGACACTAATAATACCTTGCATTCCGTGGAGAACTATAGTTGGGATGCGTGTAGCCAGGTATATTTTGTATATTGTTTTATGAAACTTTTTACCCATGAATGAATTACTGGGGAACCTTTCATCTGATGATGAAAATTAAATGTAGAACATTCAAACGAGATACTGTTGTGGGTTTATTTTATTCTTTGTGTTAAATAGAAACATTTAAAAAGAAGTTTAATGTTTTATAATGGCTGTATTACTCTGCAATCAGTTCCATTCTGATGTCTGAGCAGAAAAAAAGAAAAAGTTTGTCCAGAATTTTTCTCTCCCACTAAAAAGCTGTTGCACTTTGCACTCGAGTGTAATATGGACAACAATTGTTGCAGCAGTCAATAGACTTAGTCCTTTGCCAGAAGTGAGCACTGTTCTTGATTTAGAGCATATTTTGTGCAAGTGTGTACTTGCTTGCATTTTCATATCTGTTTAAGATCGACCAACTTATTGGGCTGAAGCCATGATGCTAGTTGTGTGCAGGGTTTGTGTTTGTACCTAAGGCTTAAAAGGTCATATTCACTGTTGTTAACACTTTTAGGAAACGACATATTAGTAATTAAATGCCCAGAGCAGCCTAATGTGGCCCAGAAAAAAAAAAATGTCTCGCTGTGTCCCCGCCTGCAATTTTTTTCTCACTTGTACTGGTATCACTGCAGCCTCATGACAAGGTACTGTTGTCCTTTTCCGTTTGATACAGCCCTGGATGTATTCCATGCTTCGAGAAAGTTTCTGTTTGCATTCCACCCCAAGGTCGACAAGGAGGTACGATCTGCAAGGAACTGAATTACTTAATTTGAAGTTTAACAGCTCTTGTCACAGTGGTCTCGTGGTTACGGTGCTCGACTGCCGACTCAAAGGTCGAGAGTTCAAGTCCTGGTCACAGTGGCCGCATTTTGGTGGAGGCGAAACGCTAGAGGCCCATACACCAAGATTTGGAAGCACCCAAAGGAGCACCAGACAGTGAAAATTTTCGGAGCCCTCCACTATGGCGTACCTCTCTTAGAATCATATTGTGCTCGAACCTTGATATACCGAACCTGGATTTAACAAATTATCAGTTTTAACGAAGTAAATGAGCGATAGTCCTGCAATATATGTAATGTTGGGACTAACTCTTTATAACATATTGTAGGATATAACGAATGTAATTTTGTTTAACATGCAATTTTAATAAAATGAGGTTTGAGTGTATTGTTTTTTGATGTAAAACACCAGAAATTATTACTGTTAATTGTTAGGCTTTTACCTCCAGAGTCTACAATATGATTAGGAGAGACTCCAAAGTAGGTGGCTTCGGAAATTTCTACAATACGGTGTTTTTTTAGCGAGCTCCTAAATCCAGATACACGCCTCTCTCGCGTTTCGCCTCTATCAAAATGCCGTCGCTGTAGCGGAGATTCGATCCTGCAGCCTTCAGGTCAACAGTCAAGGCCTATAATCATGAGATAGATCACTGTGGTGGGTACTTTATATTTTGATTTGCATTGTGGGCATGTTGACATAGACTTTGGGCAATATGCTGTTCTTTGTTGGAGCGTCTTATATAAGTATTGTTTTGTTCTGCATGAATTATTTTGGTCATTTTCGACTCGGCTTTTTTTTTATGCGTTCAGATACTTCAGCTAGTTCTTCATAAGCATTTACAAATTTATGACAAAACCTTGCGCAAGGTTTCATTAGTGTGCCTGAATAGGTTTTCTCGTGTTTTATAAAGATGGCTTCAAGGTTTCTGACATACCCTTAACAGTACTGTTGGGGCCAATAGGTAACACGGATAACAACACGCCTCTTGTGCTGCATTGTGGCTCCATATTTTGAAGGAAGTCATCAGTTGACTATACCAGCAGCTTGCCCACTGGTTTAAAATATTTATTTATAATAAAGATGTTACAAACACTTGTTACAAACTTCATAATTGAAGTTTTGTTTTAAAATCAGTTAATATATCTCGAGTTTGATGCCACAATAGAAACCAGCTTTAAATATGAAATTCTCGGTTTTTGTTGCCGTGTCAGTGTGTTTTGTCTTAGAGTATGCGATTTATGACGCATTCTCTACTGTAATTCTTTTCTTTTTTTTTACTGCAATAACTTCTGAAAGGGAATGATGTTTCCAAAGCAGAATCGCATGCGGAATACTTAATTATACTGTCTTGAGTACCAAGTGTTCGTGTTTTTTTGTTTAGGGCGCAAAACAAAGGTTTATGGTTGTAGGCAGAAAGCTTGAACCTGTATGGGGAATGTAATTGCTTTTACTGCCCTATGTTATATGCTATCACGTGTGATTAGGATGCAAGATATACGAGAACACCATGTTTTAAGTATTATATTAAAATTAAAAATTACACTTCATTGACAGCTGATGGGAATGTCTTGTACATGTTAGTGGAATAGGTATTTTTTCTGTTTTTTATGCTGTGCTGATTTACCATTTCTGGCTGTGATGCAGCGGTTTGAAAGGTTATGCTGGTACATCATTGCCAGCATGGATGCAGAGACATTACAGGTAAGCTACTGGTGCATAGAGAATACGAGTGAATTGTGCATTTATATTTCATCAAAGCATTTGTTAAATACATCTACAAGAGCTCTCAGTAATTTGGGGATAGAATGACAGCCAGTGCTGCATTTCAACAGCTGTTTTTTGTAGGGCCCGGTGTTTTGTGGCCTTGAATGTACTTGAAAAAAACTTAGGCCCACGCAGTCAGTGGCTGAGGAGATGGAAAGGCTAGGCTACATTCACAGGCATAACCAGAGAAAGTGTGTGTGTGTGTGGAGGGGTGGGGCGATGATGGAGGTGCGAACTGTTAGAATATTTAGTTCGTATGTGTATACTCTATGCAAGCAGACACGTAAATACAGGCACATAGGGCGGACTATTTCCTGTATTGTGTGCAAGTGTAAATTAAGCGTAGACTTGGGCAAAGCCACACTACTGGATGTTTTATAGCTGTTTGTCGGACTAGGTATGGTAACCTTATGCTTTAGTTTTCTTCAGATAGATATAAAAGTTCGGAGCTCACTTGTATATCTCTGAAGAAGCAAGCATGTACTTCTTTGAGCAATACATTGGAGGTCCCAAAGCAAAACTGCCTAGGGGACCTTGTGTTTAACTGTGCACGT